>NC_091259.1:82250000-82899444 GCF_042477335.2 Ovis canadensis
TCCCATGGACAGAAGAGCCTGGTGGGTCACAGTCCACTGCATGGGGTCACAGAGTCGGACAGGACCGAGTGACTAGGCACCCACACGTGCATTACTGGCTGTTTTTTTAAGTTAGAAATGCATGGGTCTGGGGTACAACTCAGAAGTCAGTCCCGTTCCCCACTTGAGCCCTCAGTCTCAGGAGCAGCAGCTGTCATAGCCTAGAGCTATTCTGTGCATGCTTGAGCACAGATAAGTGCATATGCTCTCCTAATTTTATTAAAACGGGGCATGTTTATTTTATAAAACACACATTAACGTAGCTTTCTCATTTTGTATCAGACCCCATTCTGGGTAGATAACAAATATTAACTCATTTAATCCTCGTAGTGCTATTAATATCCCCAGGCACAGAGAGGTTAAGGAACTCCTATGATATCACGTTCATTTAGACTGAAGGCAGGAGGAGAAGGGGACAACAGAGGATGAGATGGTTGGATGGCATCACCAACTCAATGGACGTGAGTTTGAGTAAACTCCAGGAATTGGTGATGGATAGGGAAGCCTGGCATGCTGCAGTCCATGGGGTCACAAAGAATCAGACACGACTAAGCGACTGAACTGAACTGATGACATCACACAGGGGTTGACCTCACTGGGAGTTAAACCTTGGCAGCTTGGTCTCAACCACCATTTTTTTTTTTTACTGCCTCTCAAATTATATATATAGTCTTCTTTACCTCGGGATTTTGTTTTCACCACGAATTATGTAATCCATCCAACAAATGTGTGCTTAACTTTGCACCAGGCATTCTTCTAGTGGCAGGGGATATAACAATGAACAAACCAGATACACATCTCTGACCTTCTGGATTTTACATTCTAGTCGGGGAGACAGCCAGCCAGTAATAGAGATAAGTACTGCATATATTTGATGGTGAATAGTGCTCTGGAGGAAAATGAAGCAAGGAAGGAGGGGTAGAAAGCGTAAGGGAGCCGCAATTTTATACAAGCGACCGGAGGATGTGATACTGAGCAAAGGGCTGAGGGCATGAAGGGCTGAGAGCCCTGCAGGTCCCTGGGGGGAAGAGCATGCCAGGCAGAGGAAACAGCCTGTGCAAAAGCTTGAGATGAAGCGTGCCTTGCTGCAGGCTGTGCAAGGCAGCCCTTGGGGCTGTGGAGAGAGTGAAGTGGCATTGGGAGGAGGTGAGGTCCGGAGTGAGTGGGGGGGTGGGTACAGATTGGGTCTGGTTGGCACGCCCCTGAGGAGCTTTGCTGTTTGCTCCATGTGTGATGGGGCTCCAAGGAGGGTTTTGAGCTGGGGACCATTTGATCTGACTTAGGTGGTCACAGGTTCATCCCGGCTGTGGGGTGGAGAATGGACAGTAGGGCTGGAGTGGAGGCAGGGGGTGGAGTTTGTTCCATTGCTTCCTCCTTTGAAAAAACTGCCTGTAACGTGGATACGCTCTCATTTACTTAACCAGCCTCTAGATGGACACGTTGGTTGGTCCTTGCCATTCCAGGCAGTGCTGCAATGAATACCCTTACCCACGTGTCTTGGAGAAATTCTGAGAAGTGGAATTCTGAGAAGACCAAAGGTCATGGGTATTTTTTGAAAGGTCCCCAGTGCCAAATTGCCTTCCCTAGAGGTCCCAGTTTACGTTCCCAGCAGCAGTGCATGAGAGCGAGCTCAGGTTAGAGTGTCCAGTCAGGTCTTGGGCTGAGGGTGCTAAGTCGCTTCAGTCATGTCTGACGCTGTGCGACCTCGTGGACTGTAGCCTGTCAGGCTCCTCTGTCCAGGGGATTTCCCGGGCAGGAACACTGGGGTGGGTTGCCATGCTCTCCTCCAGGAGATCTTTCTGACCCAGGGGCAGAATGACGTCTCTTACGTCTCCTGCTTTGGCAGCAGGTTCTCTACCTTAGAGCCACGTGGGAGACTGAGGGAGAGGGTGCCTGGGGGTGCAGGGCTGCCGCTCCGCCTCCTGCCCCTCTGTGGTCCAAGCGCCGTGGAGGAGCACGCACAGAGGCAGAACCAGAGCTCGGGTCCCAGCCTGACTGGACCTGCGAGTGGGGTGGAGCCTGTACCTTTGGTGGGACAGGGTACCAGTGAGCATGGCCAGGGCTGCAGGTAACAGAGACCCCATCCTAGTCAGGCTTGAGGGAAAACATGTGACGGGAAGTGCAGAAGTAGGGGAGAGTCTAGGACCATTTGATTTAATGCCTTAACCAGGTCGATTAAAGTCTCCACTCGGGGATGCTTTCCAATACTGAACAAACCACGCTCTGTCCTCTGATTCTTTGACACCAAGTGAAACGAACGATCCAGAATGAACACAGAATCCCACAGGTTGGGATTTGCTCATGATTGTCCCCACTCCAAATGCCACTTGCAATTCCTGGGCCACGCATGCAATACTTACAACCAACATAAATCAGAGATTTCCACAACCGCCTCCCCAGGTGCTGTGACTCCCAAGAACAATTTTCAGAACTCAAGGAAGGTGCTTTACTTACTATTTTTGATTTATTGTAAAGTATACAACTCAGGAAGAGCCAAATGGAAGAGCAAGGCATGGGGAGAGGGGTGTGGAGCCTCCATGCCCTCTCCAGGCATGCCACCCTCCCAGCACCTGGGTGTGGTCACCAACCAGGAGGCTCTCTGAATCCTAAGGATTTTTATAGGGGACTTCCTTGGAGGTCTAGTGGTTAAGATTTCACCTTCCAGTGCAGGGGTTGTAGGTTCAATCACCAGTCAGGGAGCTAGGATCCCACATGCCTCATGGCCAAAAAAAATCAAAACATAGAAATAATATTGTAACAAATTCAATGAAGAGTTTTAAAATGGTCCACATAAAAACATCTTTAAAAAAGAGAATTTTTATAGAGTTCGATCTTTACCTCCTCTTACCCTTCTCCCCGATCCCTACATCAGTGGATGGGACTGAAAGTTATGACTGGAATTTCTTGGTCTTTCTGGTGATCAGCCCCATCTTAAGTCCATCAAGGAACCCCATCCTATGTTACCTCGTTAGCATCGACTCAGGTGTGATAGCAAGGGGCTCCTTGTGGCTAACAAGACACTCTTAGTGGGAAATGCCAAGGGTTTTAGGAGCTCAGGTCTTTAAGACAAAGACCAAATATATTTATTATTATACCACACCTCTCCGCTACTTTGCTGTGCTAGCTTCATCCTAAGGGGGATTCCTGCTGGGGTCTTCTGCAGGACACGCCTGCCATTTGCAATAATGGCTTCGTGCTTTCTCCAGAGGGTAGGAGAGTCGTTCCCATGAGGGAAGTGCAGCGTCTGAGCAAAATCTGGTTTCATTAGTGGGAGGAGAGGGGGATCCAGGTAAGCCACCAACAGTAAGAAGCCAGCTCATTAAATAGGTGCCATCCTTCACCAGCTGCTCTGCTTGACTCATGAACCTTGACACTGTTTCTTCCAACTCCTTATCAAAGTCTTAGCTTGAATGAGTCAGCATAGCACCTCCAAAAGATTATTCAGGAGGAACCACCTTGGGAGTGCGTGTTCCACAGCCCCCGACCAGCTGCACCACGGGTGCTCAGCGAAAACTGATATGTAGATAAAGGCCTGAAACCAGATCTGTTGCGACTGGGACAGGAGCCTCAACTGGCTGGACCTCTGTTCCTCCAGCCGCAAAATCAGGGGCTAGATGGGGTTAGAGGTCTCCCCTTGGGAACTCCTTGCCCTGAGAGCCCCTGCAGAGTTTTTTCTTTGTTTTTTATTAACATATAGAAAAGTAAAAGTGTGACAGTGTATTTTCACAAACTTAGAAAATGGGATCAATACTCAGACGGGACCAGTCCTCAGATCTAGAAATAGGGCGTGACAAGCATCCTAGAACTGGCTTTCCTGGCCCTTTCTGATTGTTTGCAAGGATAACCGGTTATACCTTTAACCACCATAGTTTTGACTATTTTTAAATTTTATATAAATCGAGCATGTGCTCTCTGGGGTCACGTTTCTTTTCTAAGCATCGTGACTCATCTACTCTACAGTGTGCAGTTGGGGTCCAATTCCATTTCTGCATAGTATTCTATCCACCAAGCTGTTTTTTGAGCATAGAGAAGTGTAATGAACATCGCATGGCTCTGTGTGATCAGCAGGACAAGTGAATGAGCCATGTCAGATTTCTTTGCTGTTGCTTAGAATGATAGCAATGAACCTATGTGTTCACCCAAGTTCTCACATAACCTATAAAAAAAATTAGGAAAAGGAATTAATTATTACAGAGTCCACGCACTATGTTTCATGGACAAAACCTTTCAAATGGGAATATAGAACTTAAAACAGAGGTGCTTTGTGGTAAAAACATCGGGGCCTTTATCGCTCAGTTGGGCGATTGATTGATTCATTGATTCATCCATCCAATGTGTATCACGTGGCACATGTAAGACACTTATATGCCTACCTTTAATCTAGATTCCTCCTTCCTCCCAAACAGTTGTTTGTGCATGCATGAATGCTAAGTCACTTCAGTCGTGTCTGACTCTTTGCAACACCACGGACCATAGCCCGCCAGGCTCCTCTGTCCATGGGGTTCTATAGGCAAGAGTACTGGAGGGGGTTACCATGCCCTCCTGCAGGGGATCTTCCCAACCCAGGGACTGAACCTGTGTCTCTTAGGTGTCCAGCATTGCAGGCAGGCTCTTTACCACTAGCACCGCTGGAAGCCCTAAATACTTGGTTAGGTCTCAGCATCTAATGACAAGTGGGTAAAGATAGAAGAACATTAGTTATCATCTCTGGCAGTTTCTCAACTAAATGAGTACAAAGAGTTCTTTTACAATTTTTTTAAGTGACCTAAGCAAAAAAGAATGAAAACTCTTTAACGTAAGATCCGAAACTAACCACTAGTGATATCCCAAAATATATCCTCCCAGACCTGTGTTGCAAATCCATATAGCTGAATACACATTTTAAATGCAATTGTTTTGTACCTATCTTTTTGCAACTTTCATTTAAAAATAGACTTTATTTTTTAGAGTAGTTTTATGTTCACTGGAAAATCGAGCGGAAAATGGAGAGTTTTCCTGTGCTCCCTGCCCCCCGCCCCCTTCCCCACTGTGGACAGCAGCATCAGTCTTAGGACTAGCCCAGACTCCAAGAGTTGGAAGTGTTTTTGGACCCATCAGCCCTCAGCTGTGTGGCTGGTCCAGGGGCCACCCCAGCAGGCATTCAACTGTTGGTTATACAGTTAAACCCAGAGGCATGTACATTTGTTACAACTGCTGAACCTACACTGACATCATTATCATCCAGAGCCCACAGTTTACATTAAGGTTCACTGGGGTTCTGCATTCTATGGGTTTGGACAAATGGATAATGACATGTATCCACCATTATAGTATCATCCAGGGTGGTTTCACTGCCTTAAAAATCCTCTGTGCTCTACTTATTCACCCCTCCCAGCCTCCAACCCCTGGCAACCACGGATCTTTTTGCTCTCTCCATAGTTTTGCCTTTTCCAGAATGCCATAAGTTGGAATCATACAAGATGTAGCTTTTTCCAATTCGCTTCTTTCACTTCATAACTTTCATTTTTCTTTTCACAGTATATTGAGCATGTGTTTCCATGTCAATAAATATTCTTCTGAAGCGTTGTTAGTTGCTGTCTAATATTTCCTTGTATGTTGTGTATTAACTTCTGTGTTTGAGGTTTAAGTTATTTCCTCTTTTTTTTTTTTTTTACTACTAAAAATAATGTTGCAGAGGGCAGCCTTGTGGGTAAATCTTTGCACACAGCTTAATTATGTCCTTTAGGTAAATTATTAGATTTGAGCTTGCTCCTACAAAGGTTTTGCTCATTTCAAGGCACTGCCAAATTGCCCTGCAGAAATGTGACATCAGTTCCTATTTCAACTGCTAGAGTATGTGGGGTATTTCCCCACATACTTGCCAACTCTGATGGTATTGAGATTTTTAATCTTTGCCAGTTTAATAAAGGAGAGATGATATTTATTTAATTTATATTTATTTGAGTATTAAAGTTTTGTAGTTTTCTATAAAGCATACTGGCCATTTGTCTTTTTTTTTTTCTTTCTTTCACAACTTTTCCATTTTTTTCTATTGGAATAATCATCTTTATAGCATAGGTTTATTAAAAGTGTTTTTCTATTAAGGGTATTGACTGCTTGTAAAGGCCCTCTTTTAATGTCAAAAAATGTCACCAACATCACCACCTAATGTGCTTTGGCTGTCTTTTTTGTTTGTTTGTTTAGTCGTTAAGTCATGTCCAACTCTTTGGGACTCCATGGACTGTAGCCCACCAGTATCCTCTGCCCATGGGATTCTCCAGGCAAGAATACTGGAGTGGGTTGCCATTTCCTTCTCCAGGGGATCTTCCTGAGCCAGGGATCGAACCTGCGGCTCCGGCCGCATCTTCTGCATTGCAGGCAGATTCTTTACTGCTGACCCACTGGGGAAGCCCCAGACCTGATGTGTGCTACACTTTTAAAATAATAAATAAAATGGATAAGAAGAATATGTATAGAGTACTTATTTCTATGCCAGGCACTGTGCTATGTAAAACAGCCCTGTGAGATAGGATCTGATATCTGTCCCATTGGACAGATGGGGAAACAGAGGCAGAAGTGGGTAGTGAATTTTCTCAAGGTTACACGGCTTGTGAATGGCTGTGCTGGTATCAACTGAGTAACAACACATGTGGTGGCAGAGCTTCTGTGAGTCAATAACACTTTACAATAAATTTACCTTTTGTTCATCACAAAAGTATCTACATATTAATACATTTGCAAATTCATCTGATGTATAAGCGCTAGGTGTATAATTTATTTTTTCTATAGGCAGTGCTTGCTGGACATATACATCCAACAACTCCCTATAATAATTTCATGCTTTTTCCTGCTTACCCGCCATGGTCTACTGTTAAGAACCATGTCAGACCTTTTATTTTTCAGGAGGAAACTGAGATTCAGGGCCAGGCAGAACCTCACTCAGGGACCCCTAAAAAGTTTATGGCACAGTCAGGACTGAGACCCAGGGCTTGGGACCCAGCCTGTGTCACCGTGTGACTCGGGTAGCCCCCTCACTGCACGTCCTTTTGTCATCAGAGGAGACAGTGCAGGATGCTGCAGGGGCGCGAGGCCCGCCAGATGCTCATGGTGCCAGCCTCAAGGGTACCCCAGTGGGTACAGACTCTGAGTCCCTCTGGCCACACTTGTTGCTGGGCATTCCAGGTCCTTGGCATCCTGCCAAGGGTGAAAACAGAGCTGCAGGCTCCTGAGCTGCATTCTGCCCCCTCCTCTTGGGTCTGCATCTCATTGCTGGGTTTGCAACATGCCTAATCTCTGCGTGTGCAGACTCCGAGGAGCCAGCTGAGAGGGAGCATTGCCAGCAGCTTGGGAGTCCTCCACAAGGCCTGCCGACCACCCCTCCCCCAGGTCCCTCCCCAGGCAAGCAGAGCCAGAACAATCCGCAGAAACTGTTGCCGGAGCTTCACCTGGCTCCAGCCTTACAGTGCCTGCTGACGTGGACCCAGTGAAGGACATACGCCTGTGCGTTCCCTGTCTTCCCAAGGAAGTCCATTCAGTCCTGTCATAACCCATCTTCTCCCTCCCTGCCTCCATGGCCTTTGTTACAGGCACAGAGGATTGTAATACACGTCAGTCACATAAGTGAGGCTTGATTCTGATTCTCCAGGCAGCTGGACCCTCCAAGAATGAGGAAAACTTAATTGTGTAGTTAGTAAATAGGTATCAGTAGTGAGTATTATAACCCATTGTGTTTCCCTTTTGGCCTTTGCTGCCAGGAGGCTCAGAACTGAATGGAAAACTAGATCACCAACCATCTTACAACAGATTCTGGGTATAACTAGCATCACTCCTTCTCCACGAGGTCTCTGGTTGTTCAGTTGTCCTGTCGAGTATAGGTTTATGTTATAAATCATCACAATTTTTTTTTAAAAGAATGGGATGAAGGTGGGATATAAATGAAAAATAAGACCTGAAAGGAAGTGGTCCATAGACATCTCACTCTGAGATTCAAATGAATGCTTTTCTCATAAGAGGATGGTCTCCCCAGGGCCATTTCAGACTTACAGAAGTGTCTGTGGGCCATTTCCCTCCATCTCTCCCTTGGTCTCTCTCTCTTTCCATCTTTTTTTCTCTGATTTCCTCTCCTCTCCCTCTTCCCCTCCAGCCTTCATTCTCTTACTGTTGCCTACTTCTCCCTCCTCTCCTTTCCCCCTTTGTCTCTATAACCTCCCTCCCCTGTCTCCTCCCTCTTCCTGCTCACTCCCTTGCCTCTGGCAGCCAGTTTACTGTTAACATCTCTTATAAACCCTCAGCACTTGGCTCTTTCCAGGGCCTTGACCCTGTCTTTGTCTCATTGATTTCTCTGGGCAATTTTGATTATTTCCATTTTGCTAAGGAAGACACTAAGGCCTAGCGTTGAAGTCCTGTGCCTGTGGTTGCACAGCTTGTGCTTCTCTGCTGCTGCTGCTGCTGCTGCTGAGTCGCTTCAGTCGTGTCCAACTCTGTGCGACCCCAAAGACAGCAGCCCACCAGGCTCCTCCGTCCCTGGGATTCTCCAGGCAAGAACACTGGAGTGGGTTGCCATTTCCTTCTCCAGTGCATGAAAGTGAAAAGTGAAAGTGAAGTCGCTCAGTCGTGTCCGACTCTTCGCGACCCCATGGACCGTAGCCCACCAGGCTCCTCTTTACACTTATTATCAAATCCAAGCTCCAGGCCTCAGGAATCTAATTCCCTCACCCTCTCACTTTCCCTCACTGCCTCTACATACCAGCCTCACCCACCGTGTCTAGTAGAGGTCGTGAGAAAGTGCCCCAAGAAGAGGGTTCAAAACAATAACCCACCCACCCTGATAGGCTGAGATTCTCAATGGGGACAGAAGGACATATTAGTGGAGGTGGGGTGAGTTATGACATGGGTCATTTGTCCATCAATTCCCTTGACAAATATTTATTGAGAATACCCTATGTGCTAGGCAAGGCTGAGACCAGGTAAGGAAAGCAAGTGTAAAATTTAAGGAGGCACTCACTCTCAAGTACTAATCCTGCAAGTGCATGACCCTGAGAATGAGAGCTTCCTTAACATTTATGCCCTAGTATCCTGCTTGTCTTTCACTTATTTCTGCCGGGATGTCAGGCGCTGTTACAAGTGCTGACCATTCAGCGGTGAGCAAAAAGGCCTGCACTCTGCCCTTGGCGAGCTTCTAATCTATTATGGGAAACAGATATTAATCAAACAATCATGTTAAAAAGAAACTGTTCTAAGGATGCAGGGCCATGAGGAAAGGGACACAGGGCTAGAGAGGATATTATGGGGGGTGGCAGTGACAGCTGAAGGATGGGTAGGAGTTTTCCAGGTGAAATGCAGATGGAATACAAAGCAAGTTCACAGGCTCCCTGGCAAGGTGGAGCATGGGTACAGGTGGAGGATGGTGTGCAGGTGTAGCCGGGGGTGGGCAGAGGGGCTAGAACAGGAGAACTCAATGCAAAATGGTCCCCAGCAGTCAGTTCCTAACAGAGTGCTGTAGTTTGCAAATGACTGATTTAAATCCAATCCAATGGAGAGAATTCAAAGCCACTCCTTCATGACATCACTCATACCCACCTGCCCAATGAGCTTTCTTCAGTTGATGTGCAGAGATAGTGACCAGATCCCTCCAATTTCATCTCTGTCCGTTTAACACAGAGATGTCTGTGATAGAACCTAATACTTGCCACATTTTCCCGATGAAGAAATGGGAGCACAGAGAAGTTAGAAAACCCACTGTCTTAGCTCGAGCTGTCATGACAAAATGTCATAAACTGGGTGTCTTAAACAGCAAACATTTACTTCTCACAGTTCAGGAGGTTGGAAAGTCCAAGATCTAGGTGCTGGCTCATTTGGTTCCTGGTGAAGGCTCTCTTCTTGGCTTGGAGGCAGTTACCTCCCCACTGCCCTTACCTGGTGCAGAGAGAGAGCAGGAGGGAGCAGAGAGAGCCCTTCTTAAAGGGCACCAACCCTATTAGATTGGGGCCCCATCCATATGATCTCATTTAAACTTTATCACCTCCTTCCAGGCCCTGTCTCCAAATACAGGCATACTGAAGAACACTGAGTCCTAACACCTGCCCAGGGTCCCACAGCCAGTCACAGGGGTTTGAACACAGGCAGTGAATGCTGGGGGCCCAGAATCCTAAACTGAGCCAGTTAGTCTCAGAATGTGTTGTGTGTGAATGTTGTCCATCCAGTTGAGAAGTGAGCCTCAGAGCAGGGGTATTCAGGGATCCCTTAAAATTCCACTGGGTTCACCCTGCAGTTGGACCTATTGGGCTGAGTCCAGAACCCACCCGGGGTTGGTGATTCCAGTGATCCTTCTGGAAGAATGGGCTGAGGTTGTGGCATAGAATTGAACCAGTCCAGACAAGACGTTTACCTCTGGAGGTCCTCCTGTTTCCAATTTACTCAGAGGAGGCCCCAGGCTCCAGTGAGGACGTCACCACGAATGGCTTGTGTGACCTTGGGGGAGTCACTTGACAAACTTCCAGCCCCAGGTTCCTGCCTCGGTGACCACCCCCCACCCCCGCAACCCCTGCCACCATCACTGGCGGCTGGGGGCCATCTGGTTGGCCAGCCAAGATCCTGGCGTGAAGCCCTTCGCAGATGCGGGTCGCCACTCGAGGCCGCGCAGGTGGGGAAGGGGCGGGCTTGTGGTGCGTGGCTGGCAACTTGAGTGTCGGCGGCGTCGCTCTGGCCGCGCCGTACGCCGTGCCGAGCGGGCTGCGGAGCCTGGGGGTGGGGGGGGGAACCCGGGCGGGCCACGGGGCCCAGGCTCCGCGGCGCTCTCGTCCTCCCCAGACGCCCCGCCCGGCGCCCCCCGGCCCGCGTGGGGGCCGAGCCCCGCGGGAGGGGCTGGAGTCCCTCCCCGGCGGGCGGCCCCCTCCCGGGCGCCCGCTCCCCGCGCGCCCCCCTCCCGGCCGCCAGCCAGCTACGTGCCCCCGGGGCCGGCAAGAAGCCACATGCCCCCGCAAGGAATGCCGGGCCCGGCGGGCGGGCGGGGGGCGGGCGCCGGGCAGGGCCGGGCCGGCCCGGGAGCGCCCCGCCGCGAAGGTTGGTGAGAGGCGGCGGAGGGCGAGCCTGCGCCCTTCCCGGTCCCCAGCGCCGCCCCTGCGCCCGGCCGGTGCGCCGCGCGGGCCGGACCGCGGCGTCTCACACTTTCCCCGCCGGACCCGCGGCCGGGACGACCCGCGAGCTCCGGGGGCGAGGGGGCCCGGGGGCCCGGGGACGGTGGGGGAGGCTGGGGCGGGGCGATTCGGCCGGACCCGGGCCGCCCGCGCCCCCCTCCCCGCGGCCCCCCCCAACACGTCCCCGCCGGCTCGGCGAAGGGGGCAGGCCGGCACGTCTCCCCACACCCCTCCCCGCTGCCGGCGGCTTTGGGGCCCCGGTGGGGAGCAGGGGGCTGATTAGCAGAGGAGCAGGGGTGTGGCCGCGGGGCCCGGGGTAGTGAGTCACACACGCTGCTCGCCCAGTCCCGGGGCCGCGCGCGCTCGCAGCCCGAGCTGAGCGCTGTCCTGACCCGAAGAGTGTCCCGGGGCTTGGCATGAGGACCCTAGGGTGCCAAGGGAGGGGCTGAAGCCCAGCGCGGTGGTGGAGGAGGGCGGTAAGCTTGCGGGCTAGGGAGACTCCCCTAGAGAGAGCTGGGTGGGGCTTGGAGTCAGGGCCGCCCACGCGGGGACCCCCCCCCCCCCACCTCCAACAACCAGGCCCCGCCTGTACCTGCTCTGAGCTGGCAAAGCATGCCTGGCTGCATTCCCTGGCAGCCCTGGGTGAGGGGCTCTGCAGCCCGGCGCTCAGGAGCCATTTCATCTGTCTGCCCCCCTTTGGCCCCTGCTGGACTTGAGCGGATCCCGCCCCTGTTCCCCCACGCTGCAAAGTTTTGTGCGGAAGCTCCTATGAGTCCCTCATACCCTTTGCCCTCTGGGTTTGGGGTCCAGGCTGTTCTTCGCAGTCCTGCCTCCTGGCCTGAGCTCCTCGCGGCCCCTGACCCCATGGGGCTGGTGGCTCCAGTCGTCCCCAGGACCAGCCCGGGGTAGAAATGGCATTTCCTCTTGGCCCGGCTACAGCTGTTTTTGTTGTCTGTGTTCTCAAGCGCTTCCTCTAGGGATGGCAGGGAGGGTAACCAGACTCCATGGGACCCCCGCTTGCCCTCTCGCCACTCACCCCTCTTCCCCTGTCTCTTTGATCCTCTTCCTGCGCTGGTCCCGCCTTCGCCCCCCAGGACAGAATGACTGAGAACATGAAGGAGTGCTTGGCCCAGACCAAGGCGGCGGTGGGGGAGATGGTGACCGTGGTGAAGACGGAGGTCTGCTCTCCGCTCCGGGACCAGGAGTATGGCCAACCCTGGTGAGGCCCCAGTGTGGGGACCGGCGAGGGAGAAGGGGGGCATCGCCCGGCTGGGTTGATTGGAGACCTTGGGAAGAGAGCTCTCTCTTGCCCTCCTCTGAGCAACTCCTAGGACCAGGGGTGGGCACGGGCTCTAGAAAAACCCAAGCAGTGACCCAGGGAGGCCTGAACCCAGGTCTCAGGACCCCTATCTTTCCATTAGACAAGCAGGCTGCCTGGGGTTCCTCCACCTGCCCCATCCTCGTGGCCTTCGGGCCAAGTTCTCGGCTTCTCTGCCCACCAGCCTCTCACTCTGATGGCTTTGTGCTTTCTCTACTGGCCCCTGTCCTGACCAGCTCTAGGAGATCAGACCCCTCGGTCATGGAAGTGGAGCCCAGGAAACTGAAGGGAAAACGTGACCTCATCATGCCCAAAAGCTTCCAGCAAGTCGACTTCTGGTGTAAGTGGAGCTTGGGGCCGTTCCTGACCACGCCGACCATCACCCCCACCCCACCCCATCTCTGCTTAGGGGATTTGCAGAGGCACCTCTGATGATAGGCACTCACCTATTGTGTACACCAGACACAGGTCCAGGCCTCAGTGAATCCTCACCCTTAGCCGCTGAGGTGTCTATTATTCGGTCCCGTTCTCCAGGGGAGGACACTGGTAGGTTTGCTGAGGGTTAAGGACCTCCTGGCTCAGCTCCCCCGGCTCACAGATGCACATCCATCTGACTCCAGTCGTGACCTTTCTTCTCTTCTTTCAAATTTGAAACAAAGGGGGGCTAGTGGCTTCCTTGGCATTGGCAGGTGTGTCCCTTGAGTCGCCAGGGAGAGGAGTGGGGTATCGCTACTGAAGACGCAGGGACCTGTGGCTGCGGGGGGGGAGCCAGGGCCGGGACTCGTGAGTCTCACGCTGAGTGCTTGCCTCTGGTCTACACTGTGCTCTGGGTGGGTTTCTCATCAGCCCCTCAGCCACCTCCATGGGGCTCTCTCCCCCGGCAACAACTGAAGCTCTCTTTCCTCTTTCCGTCCCTGCAGTCTGTGAGTCCTGCCAGGAGTACTTTGTGGATGAGTGCCCGAACCATGGTCCCCCAGTGTTTGTGTCTGACACGCCGGTGCCCGTGGGCATCCCAGACCGGGCCGCCCTCACCATCCCCCAGGGCATGGAAGTGGTCAAGGAAGCCAGTGGGGAGAATGACGTGCGTTGCATAAATGAGGTCATCCCCAAGGGCCGCATCTTCGGCCCCTATGAGGGACAGATCTCCACCCAGGACAAATCAGCTGGCTTCTTCTCGTGGCTGGTGAGTGTCTCTTGGGCTGTGCCTCTGTAAAGGGTGCCGGGAACATGGAAGGAAACCAGCAGGGGGAGCCATCTGCTGGCCCAGCCTGGTCCCAGAGCTTTTCTGCCATCACTGCTGGACAAGTGGATGATGGATCTTACTGTCCCTTTGCCCCTGTGACCCTTGGTGGCTGAGGGCTATTCAGAGGAGCCGCCTCTGTCAGTAGTCTGCAGAATCATCAATGGAGCGATTTCTCCCTGAATCCTCCTGTGTGTGTCTGGAGGACCATTGTATGACATTTACAAAGGGTTTACCCAAGCCCTCCTCTAGAGTGGATGACCTGGGGTTGGGGGCTGTGGGGATGCAGAGCATGACATTCAGCTAAAAAAGCAGTGAAATCCAGAGCTAGAGGTAAAGCCTCCAACAAGACAGGCACAGTCTCTGCCCTCAGTGAGTGGACCGTCTGGTGGGGAGAGCGGGCAGTGAACCAATACATTCACATATGACAGTTGCGGCTTAAGAGAGAATACAAGACACTCTAGGAAGACAGCAGCATTCACAGTGCTCTGGAATTTGGGGCCTGGAGCCCGAGTTCATTATGTCAGCCAAGTTTGCTAGTTACTATCTAATGTGACCTTGGACCAATCATTGAACCTCTCCGGGACAGGATAATCATAGCTGATGGTGAAGATGAAATGCGTCGATGCTGCAAAGTTCTTAGAGTCATGCTCGCCTCTAGCAAGCGCGCAGTGAATATCAGCTATTGCTGTTATTGTTCTTGGCCTACTTGAGGGGTTTGGGCAAGATTTCCTCTAGTCTGAGACTTAAAGAATGAGTAGCAGTTAGTCAAAGAGGGTTGAAAAATTGCTCCCTGTAGACAGAAAAGCTGAGAGAGAGGGACCCCAGGAAGTCTGGTAGGACAGCAGCAGTGAGGCAGAGAGGCAAGAATCGGCTGGGCAGGGAGATGGGGCCAGACCTCTCTGTGTTCCATAGGCCTTGAAAGTGCACCCTTCATCCTGCGGGCCATCGGAACATTTCAGACAGAAGTGTGACCTGGAAGGTTGCAGAATAGAGAAGTGGAATTCTGGATAAAAGGCTGGAGTGGAGATTCACATAAGGAAAGATAGCAGCTTAAATTCAGGTGCTGGAGGTGGGGACATTTGAGAGAGATCTAAAGGGGAAAATTCCTAAGATTTGTTGATGGACAGGCTGTGAAGATGAAGAAGAGGGATTTTCAGATTTGAAAAGGAAGGATGATCAAAGATGAATTTCAGGCATCAAACTTGGACAGAGAGGAGGGGGACATGGGACAAGTAGGAAAATCATTCCTTGACCATTTATGAGGGTCTTCTTTGTTCCAAGTACTGGGCTGACTCTGGGGACACAGTGGTGGACCAGATCAGACATCAGTGCCGCCCTCGTAGAGTTTACTGTGGGAAGATGGAATGAACTAAAGAATAAGATAAGTAAATGTAACATGACAACTCTGAAAGGTAATGAAGAGACAGGGAGGCTAGGAGAACAGTGATCAACAAAGGGATTTGATGTGGCCAGAAGTCAGGAAAGGCTTCCTAATACCTGAGCTGTGATTGAAGGAAGAGAATTCCTACCGAGTGATGGTCGTGAGGACTGTCAGGATGGATGCGACAGCATGAGCAACAGTCCTGTGGCAGGAGAGAGCATGGCGCATGTGCCCACCTGGGAGGCCACTGTGCGCCCACCTTGGAGTGCCACAAACCCAGGCATCTGGAAGAGACAGACATGGCCATACAGATCCCAGCAGGCCGGGTTGGGACTTTCGTTCTCTATTTTAAGAACAATGAGAACTTTCATTAATGTTTTAAAAAGGTGAGTTTGACTGCAGGCTGGAGAACTGATGGGGTAGGGGCATTGGTCAAGAATGGACATCCAGGGGACTTCCCTGGTGGTCCAGCGGTTAAGATTCTGCCTTCCAATGCAGGGAGGCCTGAGTTCAATCCCTGGTCAGGGAATTAAGATCCCACATATTGAGCATTGTGGCCAATAAATAAATAAAGAATGAGCGTCTGCACCCCAGTCAGAGGGATGTGGTCATTCTCTAAATCAGTGATGGTGGAGGCTTGGGCTTGGGTGGGGCAGAGACATAGAGACAAGTGAACTGCTCTGTGAATATTTCAAAGGTAAGGGAGATCTGACTTGGAAAGAGACTGGCCTAAGTAAGGGAGAGGGAAGTAAGAACAACTCCTGCAGTGTTCTTCTGCCTCCAGGTCAGGAATGGTGTCTTTCTGTGAGAAATGGGGAACGCCAGAAAGAGACTAGGTTGAGGGGAAGATCCTGATTTTGGTTTTGGGGCTTGTTGAGCTTGGAGTGATGGCAAGATATCCAAGTGGTGATATCAACTAGGAAGTTAGATTATGGGTTGGGATCTTGGAAAAGAGGTCTGGAAATAACACTTCATGAGTCACCTGTGCCTAAGCGGTCAGTGGGGCCAGAGGGCTGGAGGGCAGTGCCCAGGGAGAACGGGCTGAGTGGGAGGTGGACAAGCCTACGGACTAAGCTTTGAAGAACTTCAGCAGTGAGCGGTCCACAAGGGGAGCTTGATCCTGCACGGGAGACACAGCAAGAGCTGCCTGAGAGGTGAGATGGCCAGAATGTCCAGCAATGTCCAACTGGACTGAGAAGCCAAGCGAGGGAAGGGCTCAAAAGTACCCACTGGACTTAGTGCCGAGGAAGTCACTGGTGATTTTAGCAGGAGCTGATACTATAAGACCATGGCTGCCAACCTGGGGCAACTTATACTTCCTTCCCCCTTTCTGGGATATTTGTAAATGTCTGGAGACATTTTTTTGGCCATCACAACTTGGGATCTAGAAGGAAGAGGCCAGTGAAAGTGAAAGTCACTCAGTTGTGTCCGACTCTTTGCAACCCCATGGACTGTAGCCCACTGGGCTCCTCTGTTCATGGGATCCTCCAGACAAGAATACTGAAGTGGATTGCCATTTCCTTCTCCAAGGGATCTTCCTGACCCAGGAATCAAACCTGGGTCTCCTGCATTGCAGGCAGATTCTTTATTGTCTGAGCTACCAGGGAAGCCAGGGATGCTGCTAAACCTTTGATAATACACAGGGCAGCCTCCTACAACAAAGAGTGGTGTGGCCTCACTTGTCAATAGATGGGAGTTGAGAAATCCTGAAGAAGAGTAATGAAATAAGAACCTCATTAGAATGGAGGTGACTGGTTTCGTCATCTTTCACAAGTTTGATGGGAAGTAATAAGTGGAGGAGAGACATAGGAAGGGTGATGGCTAAGGGAAGACAGGGGTTAAAGAGGTATTTGTATTTTTTAAAGTGGGATGCCCTTTATTCAGACACACGCATCTGAGTTGGCGTCTAAGTCTCAGACACAGGTTAACTTTACTTAGGTTTCCTTGATCATATTTTAATGAATTTATTTTTGACTGTGCTGTTCACTGTGTGAGTGAATGAACCACATTCATCGCTGCATGTGGGCTTTCCCTAGGTGTGGCGCGCGAGGGCCGTTCTCTAGTTGTGACCCGCAGGCTTCTCACAGCGGTGGCTTGTGGACACAGCCTCTAAGTGTGGAACCATGGCTTCAGCGGTTGTGGTGCACGGGCTTAGTTGCTAGTGGCAAGTGGGATCTTCCTGGGCCAGGGATCGAACCCACATTCCCTGCATTGGTAGATGGGTTCTTATCCATTGGATCACCATGGAAGTCCCTAAGGGAGTTTGTTAATGAGACTTTAACTTCCTTAAAAAACCCAGTGTAGATAGGCATGATGGGTTACCTTTTATGTTGCCTGAGAAGGTTCACATGGAGACATTTGATGTGGAAAGGCGGTAGGTCAATGTTTTTTCTGTCCCTGGAGGACTGTCTTAGAGATTTGGAGCTGATGAAGGAGGTTAGCTATAGTTGATCAAATGATGATTCTCCAAAGATGGCCAGGTCCTTCCCCTGGAACCCGTGGGTAAAAGGGACTGCACATGTGATCAAGTTAAGGGTTTTGAGATGGAGAAATTATCCTGGGTTACATGGGTGGTACCAGTGCAGCTGCAACCATCTTTATAAGAGGAGGGCAGGAGAGGCAGAGTCAGAAAGAAAACACTGGAAGATGCTGTCCTGCTGGTCGTGAAGATACGGAAGGAGCCAGGAGCCAACGCATGCAGGCGCCTCCAGAAACTAGGAAAGGCCAGGAAACAGATTCTTCCCTCATGCCTTTTGAAAAACACTCAGGCCTGCCAACTCCTGATTTTAGGATTGCTTACTTCCAGAAAAGCAAGACAACACATTTGTGTTGTTTTAAGCCATTGTGTTTGTGGCCATTTGTTATAGCAGTAGTGGGACTCCAATCCAGTGAACGTATGTGTTTGGGAGGGGATGGCTGCTAAAGTGTGTGGAGAGAAGTATCTTGAGACAGGAGAAGGTGAGTTCAGGCTGGGGTGGGAGGAGAGCTGGAGGTGCCCACAAAATGCCCAGGTGGAGCTGTCCCAAGGCACATCGGTGTGTGTGGGTCTGCAGCCAAGGCAGGGAAGCCAAGCGTATAAACTTATGCAGCTGAAGCCCTGGGAAGGGGTGGGCAGAGGGATCAGTGCTGCAGTGGGCGAGAAGCTTGAGGCTCGAGAGCCCATTGGCTCGTGGGGCACACAGGTCCTGGTATTCTTGGCAGGGACGGTTGCACAGGTGGAAGCCACCTTGCTGTGGATTGAGGTGTGAGCAGGAGGTGAGGAGGGGAAGCCAGCAAGGGTGATCAGCTTGTTTTCAAAGTCTGGCTGCTTATTGATCAATTATTATATGCCAGGTGTTTACCACATTCTTCCTCAAAATAGTCCTACAGGTGGAGGTGGCTGCCCTTCTTGATGGAGGGTACTAGAACTGAAGAGGTTCAGTAAGCGACCCCCAACTCCTATGGGTAGTACCTGGCCGACCTTGGGTTCCTTCAAAGATAGGATGTGTGATGCCTGGGGCTTTAAGGAGTTCCTTCGTGGGAAGACATGTGTGGTTGTGTGATTAAATTCAATTATTCAATTTAGCCTCATAGACAGAGCAACGCCCATGTACTAGGTACTGCACAGGAGGTTCTAGAGGTAACAGAAATGCACGAAGTTTTCTCTCTGTTCTTATAGAGTCTGTGGTCCAGCCATGGGCAGCAGGGGCCAAGGTAGATGAGAGGGGAGGAGGCCTCTTCCGAACCCAGAGTGTTGCTGGTAGTGTGGTGCTGCAGTAGACAGTAGGGGCGGGGAGAAGAGGAGTTGGTTTTGGCTGGACAGATTGGGGATGGGTTTTGAAGGATGGGTAGGAGTTCAGTAGAGGAGGCCGATGCCTTCTCAGCTTGTGGGACAGTCTCAGGGAAGAAAATCTCATACCCAGGGAAGGGCTAGGGGAGATCCCTTTCTTTCCCACCAGAGTCTGCTCCTGGGACAGCCCAGCCAGGCAAGTTTGGGATCTCTAAAGCAGGCATCTTCCCCAGGTTCATGGCCTGGCATGGGCCTGGGGTCTGGAGGAAAGGGAGAATAGGAAGATCTGAGTTTGCAGCCTGGTCCTAGACCAGCTCTACCTGTCACGGGTGGGCGTGGCCCGCAGTTAGGGGTGTGGCCAGAGGCAGCTATGTTGCTTCCTTGGAGGTTCCTTCCAAGGGCCTCTGAGCTGTGCCACTGGCATGGGTGTAGGGATGGTGTGACTGGAGGTCACCATACCACATGGAGACTTTGACTTTTGTGATCCAGGGACAGGAGAGGTGTTGAAGGCCTGGAGAGAACAGAAGTATAAAATGGCTTGAGCAGTGCCTGTGTGGGTGTGTGTGTTCTCAACTGGGGCCTCAGCTGGGGCAAAGCAGGAATGAGGAACAGCCTGCTCAAATGATGGGTTGGCTGAATGGTGCGAGAAAAGGACAAATGGCCTGAACCACGGCCCCAGTTTTGGACCAGGATCTAGAAGCCCCACTTCCTGAATAAGCTGCATTCATGTGTCAGACCCTGTCCCAAAGCCATACTTGATCTTGTCTGTTCTTGACGTTCTGCCTGCCTTCCAAAGCCCTGGCTTCCATCCAGCAGAACACATTTCCTTCCATAACACAGTATGGAGAGTCTCAGTGGAAGCAATGGTGGTGCTCTAAGGATAAGCATAGCCGTTTATGTTTATTGAGCGCCTGCTGTGTATCTGGCTCTGTGCTCAACCCTTCACAGCATGATCCTATTTTATCCTAGCGATGCCCCTGTGAAGCAGGTATTAGTCTATCCATTACTCCGCTGAGAAACCTGAGGCCTGCAGAGGAGGAGTCATTCTGCACATAGCTGAACAGCTACTGAGTAACTGAGCTGAGATTCGAACCAGAGCAGTCTGACTCTAGAACCCACTCTCTCATTCAGCCCCCGGGTCCTCTCCTCCTCCCGTACTTGTCTGGCCTATTCCTGCCTCCTGGCCTCAGTTGACTTTCTTCCACTCATCCTTCCAGCCCAGTACAAGGTTCCTCTCCATCTCCCCTCAGCGTGGAGGCAAGCTGGTCCCATTGCCTACAGCATGATGCAGGGGTGGGGCCCAGATTGAGATGAACCAAATGGCCATCTCCTCTCTCTATCTATCTCTCCTTCAAGGCCTGACCTCCTCGGAAGGAGTTTTATTTATTGCGTTTTGGCTGCACTGGGTCTCCGTTGCTGCTTCAGGCCCTCTCTAGTTGCCGGGAGCAGGGGCTACTCTTTGTTGCAGTGTGCGGGCTTCTCCTGGTGGCTTCGCTTGTCCTGTAGCATGGACTCTAGGTGCCCAGGCTTCAGTAGTTGCGGCCCGCGGGCTCAGCGTTTCAGCGTGTGGGCTCCTAGGGCATGTGGGCTTCAGTAGCTGTGGTGCATAGGCTCAGTAGTGGTGGCACATGGGCCCAGGTGCTCTGCAGTATGTGGCATCCACCCGGACTAGGGATCAAACCTGTGTCCCCTGCACTGGGGGGTGGGCCCCCATCCACAGCACCACCAGGAAGTCCCTCCGAAGGAGTTTCGCATTCACTTCTGGGTGTTTAGGAAAGAAATGCCTCTTCCTCCACTTTCTCATCTCCCTGGAAACATGCAGACTCCATAAATCACTGCCAGGCTTGCCAGGGTGCCCTCAGACACTACAGGCCGGAGACGATGCTGCAGGCACGAGGTGCCTGGGGAGTACCAGGCAGCCATGTGGTTTGGGAAAGAGGCAGAAGAAAGAGGAGTCCAGCACAGGGTTTAAATTAAATGTTTCACTGAGGCCCAGTCTGGTTCCAGAAGGGATTTAGGGCAGCCTAGCAGGATATATAAAATATAACATGATAGCATATTAAAACTGGGAGAGAGAGAAGAAAGAAAAACAAGGGTGGAGATCCTAAATGGAGCCAGGAATGAGGCTAAAAATGCATACCATAATGACCTGTGTGTGCACTTTTAGCTATAGAGGTTCCGAATTTGGCGGCCACTGGGAAGAGGGAAGCTGACTCGGCTACCAATGCTTTCTGGCCATAGCGTAAGAAGTCACAGGTAGCTCCCAAGGAGATCTGCTTCTCTGGGTGGATCCTGGGCGGAAGACTTCCCAGGGCCCCTTTAAAGAGGACACCATGCGGTGGGATTGCTCCGCTACTGTCAGCTAGCCTCTCCGCCTGCCAGACTCCTGCTGTTCTGGGGAGAGGCAGACGTGAAATGGGATTTCGGGGTTTTCCAGTTCAGCTTCCATCATAAAGTGGAGATTTATTTTAAAACTTAAGATTGGGTGTGCAAAGGCTTGTGACACGCCCTCCAGAACAGAGTCTGAAAACCCCCGGGTTGATGGGAGAGATGAAGTGTGAGCAGATGGTTGCAACAGCGCAAGACGTCAGGGGAGGCAGGCAGGTCTGACCGGGCTTGGGGGTGGGCAGGGCTCAGAGAAGGGCAGAGAAGAGTAACGGCTGGTCCAGGAAGGGAAGAAGGCACATTTGAAGCAGGTCGGGCTTCTGTGTGTGTTTGAGAATCTGAGCAACTGCGTTTCATGCTTATTCACTCATTTCTATTAACTCTTTATTCTGAAATTTCAAACTCTGCAAAAGCATAAGAACTGTGTGATCAGGAGCCACACACCCTGCATCTAGCTTCACCTGTTCCTAACATTTTATAGCAATTGCTTCAGTCTCTCTCTGTATCTCTTGGCTTCTCTGGCGGCTCAGATGGTAAAGGATCTGCCTGCAGTGCAGGAGACCCAGGTTTGGTCCCTGGGTCTGAAGCTCCCCTGGGGAAGGGAATGGCAACCCGCTCCAGGATTCTGGCCGGGACAGAGGAGCCTGGTGGGCTGTAGTCTATGGGACTGCAAAGAGTCGGACACAGCTGAGTGACTAGGCCACACAGCACAGAATAGCTACCTACAGGCACGTGCGCACGTGCACACACACAGAGGCACGTGCGCACACACACACACACACACACACACACACGCACTCTTTTCTTTTTTCCTGAGCGATTTGAGACATAGTTCCCGGTATCAGGCTTCGTGGCCATGCAGCGTCTGTCACGCTTATCCAGCCCTGCGGTTGTACTGTGAAAGCATTCATAGACAGTACGTGAATGAGCAAGTGTCGCTGGGTTCCAATAAAGCTTTATTTATAAACACTGATGTGAATTTTGTATAATTTCAAATGAAATTTGAATTTATATAAGTTCTGAAAATCATACGAATGAAATTATATGGAAAAAGTTTCGGTTATGAAAAACAAGCAGAACCGTGCTTAACTCGCAGGCTGTGAAAGCAGGTGAGGGGTTGGACTTGACCTACCAGCAGCAGTTTGTTGATCCCTGTCCTGTGTAATCAGAGTATAGTTGTTATACTCAGGATACAGTACTGTCTCAACTGTAGTCCTTATTCAGATTTTCCCAATTGCCCTGAGTGACGGCCTTGATAGTCTTCCTGCCATTCAGGACCCACTCAAGCATCACACATCCCATTTGGTCGTCACGTCTCATTAGCCTGCTTTATTCTAGAACAGTTTCCCAGGGTTGCATTTCTCGTCCACAGTATTGCCACGTTGGAAGAGCTCAGGACAGTTCTTTGCAGACCCTTCCGCAGTTTAGATTTGCCCGTTGTTTCCTGCCGATCGACTCAGGTGATAGACTTGCGCACTGGCTATGTTGCGTCTCTCTCACTGCAGATAGCAAGAGCCTGTGATGTCCGTTTGTCTTCTCTTTAACTCAGCGCTTTCAGCAACTGTTGATGATTCTTGCCTGAATCACTTATTTTTCATGGCTTGAAAGGATTTTTAATCATCCCTTCTACACTTATGACTGAATAGTCTTCTGTTTAAAAGAAGTGCTCAACTTTCTCCCCCACCCCATCCCTTAAGGTTAGTTTTACTACCAGTATGGACTCATGGATTTTTTTTTTTTTTCCCTTCACTGTGCTATAGTCCATTCCTCTCATTATACATTTTGAGCTTTAAATTGCCCTAGAGTTGGCCAGCAAGAACCCATTCAGACTGGCTTCTTGTCCTTCTTTGAGTCTTTCCTTACTTTCTCGTGCAAAGTTTTGTTTTGTTTTTTTTGCCCCAACACAGGGCATGCAGGATCTTTACTTCCCTTACCAGGAGTTGAACTTTGCCCCCTGCAGCAGAAGCAGAGCATTGTAACCATTGGACTGCCAGCAGAGTCCCAGAGATGTTCTAGCCATCTCTCTTAGGAGTTCTAATGTGTTTTAGTGAGAAATAGTATCTAGAAATCAAATCTCTGGCAGTAGATGTCCACGTTGCTCCTGGGGTGTCCTGGCTTCTAAGCCTGAGCTAGGTTTTGAGGGATGAGTTGAAGTGAGTGGCCAATGGGGTCAGGAACCGAGGGAACACGGAATCACAAGCAGTGGACATAGCATGTGCAAAGGTCCAAGGGCATGTGTGTAATGTTGAGGTGGGGAATGGTAAGAGGGCACAGGGTACCCTGTAATAGGTTGATAGAGGTACAAGGTGTGCTGAGAGGGAAAAGTGGAAGATGATGCTAGAAAAAAGGTGCTTTTCTCACGTTCTAAGATGTTATGGATCTTAAAACACTCCTGAATGACAGTGTCAGCTTTTCTAGGAATGAAAATATGGACCTCAACCCTAAGGTTCCTCTTAATGTCAGAAGCATTAAATGGCATGACTTGTATAACGTTTGTAAATGCTGGTAGTTTTGTTATTAAATCATGAACCAGACCAAAGATATCCCTACTCCCCACAAAAAATATAATACTCCAGTTAACTAGTTTTGGCTGGAACTGAGTCTGTAATTCTTAAAATCTACTATATGGAACAAAAATAAAGCATGAAAAACTATTCTGAATTTTCAATATAAACCAACTGCTAACTTGGCCTTCAACTTTCCTTGCCTCCTCAGCCCTTCTATGCAATTGTTTCTCACTTGTGTTATATTGAGGCCACTTTTTAAAAGAAATCTATGTATATTACTATATATATATATTCCTATAGTTACCAAACTCTACATTACATACCCACCTTCATCGATTTTTAATAACCCCCCCACCCTCTGGCTCTGGCAACCATCAATCTATTTACTACATCTAAGAGTTCGGGGTTTGTTTGTTTTTTGTTTTAGAGTCCACATGTAAGTGAGATCATATAATACTTGTCTTGATCTCACTTGTTTGTCTTAGCACAGTGCCCTCAAGGCTTATCCATGCTATTGCAAATGGCAGGATTTCCTCGTTTTTATGGCTGGAAACGATTCCCTTGTAGATCTACCCACATGTTCTTTATCCATTCATCGGTTGGTGGGCATTTGGTTTGTTTTCATTTCTTGGCTGTTTTGAATAATGCTGCAGTGAACTTGGGGGTACACATACCTTTTTGTGTAAAGTTTCCTTTGGTTAAATACCCAGAAGTGAAATTCGTCGATCATATGGCAGGTCTATTTTTAAATTTTTAAGGAGCTTCCGTACTGGTTTCCATAGTGGCTGCACCAATTTACATTCCTGAAACAGCGCTCAAGGGTTCCCTTTGGTCCACATCCTCGTCAACGCTTGGTATGTCTTGTCTTTTTGATGAAAACCATTCTGACAGGTGTGCAGTGATATCTCATTGTGGTTTTAATTTGCATTTCCACGATGATTGGTGATGCTGAACATTTGTTCAAGGATATGTTGGTCAGGGGTCTGACTTTTATCGTTTCAGTTCAGTTCAGTTGCTCAGTCGTGTCTGACTTTTGCGTTTATCATTTACGGAGTCCCAATTATTTATGATTACATTAATTTTACTCTAAAGTTACTCTAAAAGGTTTGGACATAGAAACTAAAGAAACACAACATTTCTTACAGCTTTGAAAACAACTATTAAACCAAGACAAACTTACAAATATAAAAAGAACCAGCGTAATTCAAATGAACAAAATCAGTGTCCTGTGTTGGATTATGCATTACTGAAACTAAATCGCTGTTTATAGGGTGAATACAATAGTGACGACTTCGACACGGATTCTTCTGAATTTGGCGTGCCTCTCTGCTTTTGTGTGCCATGTGACACTTTTATTTTCTTCGTATGTTTGTCTCTATTTAAAACACGGGAGATCTTTGTTTAATAAACTGCCACAGTGTTTCCTAGTCTTTGCCAGAATGCATTATTTACATGCGAAAGTTTGTTCTTTTTTCATTAGCTCATGGCAAGTAGTAATAATTGTATAGTCAGTCAGCTGTTACAGTGTAACAAGCTACCTCCAAATGCAGTGCAATAGAATGAGGGTCTGTAAATGTTTGTGTAAATGGCCAGGTAGTAAGTCTTTTAGGCTTTGTGGCCCAAGCAGTGTCTATCACACTGCTCAACTCTGCGATCCATCACAGTGTCAGAGCAGCCAGAGGTGTGTGTATTCTAAGACTTTGTTTATGGAGGCTGAAATTTGAATTCCATGTAATTTTCACATGATAAAATAGTCTTCCTTTGAGTTATTTTCAACCATCTAGAAATGTACAAACCATTCTCAGATGGTGGGCTGTACAGAACAGGTGGCAGGCTGGATTTAGCCTGCAGGCGCCGGCGTATAGAGCAGCAATCGTTTATCCTCACTTGAGTATCTGCTGGTTGATTGCAGCTCCTCACTGATTCTGGTGTGTCCGCTGGTTGCCCGTGGTTGGGCTGGTTTAGCTGCGCTCCGCTGTGCTGCTCAGCCTCCAGGCGCAGGGTGAGCTTGGCTCCTCACCGAGGGCCAGGTCTGCTCCAAGTGTGTCTGTTCTGGGCCCAGACCCCAGGGGCTCCCTGGGGAAGCTCTTCTTCTGTGGAGGCAGAGGCCCTGGAGGCAGGGCCTCACAAGCCCGTGTCAAGCCCGTGTTTGCTTCATGCTTGTTACCATCCCATTGGCCAAACAAGTCAGATGACCGAACCCAAAGTCAAGGAGTGAAGAATTAGAGGCCCCCTGTAAGACAGAGTGTAGTGCAGAGTCTCATGGCCAGGGTAACAGGGAAGGGCGAGAGCTGGACCAATTCAGCCTCCCACAGGTGCCAACTTGGAGAAGGAAATGGCAGCCCACTCCAGTGTTCTTGCCTGGAGAATCCTGTGGACGGAGGAGCCTGGTGGGCTGCTGTCCATGGGGTCACACAGAGTCAGACCCGATTGAAGCAACTTAGCAGCAGCAGCAGCAACAGCAGCAGGTGCCAACTCAGTCACAAGCCCAGAGCTGCTGCTGTTCAATTGCTCAGGCGTGCCTCACTCCTCGCCACCCCGTGGACTGACTGCAGCCCGCCGGGCTCCTCTGTCCATGGGGTTCTCCAGGCAAGAATACTGGAGTGGGTAGCCATTTCCTTCTCCAGGGGATCTTCCCGACCCAGGGATCGAACCTGCATCTCCTGCATTGACCGGCAGATTCTTTACTGTCTGAACCACAAGGGAAGCCTGTGTCTGTTGGTTCAGTCATATCCCACTCTTCATGACCCCATGGACTGACTGCAGCCCACCAGGCTCCTCTGTCCATGGGATTCCCCAGGCCAGAACACTGACGTGGGTTGCCATTTTCTTCTCCAGGGGATCTTCCTGACCCAGGGATCGAACCTGCATCTCCTGTATTGACAGGCAGATTCTTTACCACTGACCCCTTGGGAAGCTTTCAGATCTGTAGCGTGAGGTACACAGTTTGTTTCCAGCTAGTTTCTCTCAGCGACATGCCCATTCTTTTTTTAAAAAAATGTTGATTGATTGATTTGTTTTGGTTGCACTGGGTCTTTGTTGCTGCGTGCGGGCTTTCTCTAGTTGAGGAGAGCGGGGACTGCTCTCCGGTTGAGGTGTGTGGACTTTCCATTGCGGTTTCTCTCGTTGTGGAGCGCGGTCTCGAGGCTGCATGGGCTTCAGTAGTTGCAGCTTGAGGGCTCTAGAGCGCAGGCTCAGTAATTGTGGTGCAGAGGCTTAACTGCTACAAGGCATGTGGAATCCACCACAACCAGGGATCGAACCTATGTCCCCTGCATTGACAGGCAGGCTGCCATCCATTGTACCAGCAGGGGAGTCCACCATGCCCATTCTTATGTGCATTTTTACTGCCCCCGAGATGGGCAGATTCTCCTGGCTCTCTCCCTAACCCTTGCCCTGAGACCTTCATGTCAGGCATAATGAGGAGACCAGTCTCCTCACACTGGTCCTCAAGTCCTGGCCCAAGGACTCATTTCACCAGTTTCTCCAACAGCCAGATTTATTACCGCAGGGAGTGAGGCCAAGTGTGTGTGCAGGGTAGGGGGTGGTCGTTTCTCCGGCTGGATCCAGGGCCGGTTCCCTTTCCAGGCAGAGCAGAGGGGCTTGGAAAGGGAAGAGGTGTCTGCAGTGGTGACAGGGCTCTGGAATCTCCTCCCGCTTGAGGGAAGTGTGTCTTTGGGCTAGTCACCGTTCTCTCTGAGCTCTGTTTCTCTGGTCCATCGAGTGGAGACCCCCAGTCTAAGGGAACATCCCCCGTGAATTGTGAGTGTTCGTGCTTGTTGCATGCCTGGTGCACAGCAGGTGATGAGCACACTGCAGCCTGATCGTCTCCAGTTAGCTTCACGTGGGTCTCGGGACTGACTGGGGGTGGTGAGTGAGATTACAGATGTGGAGTTTGTGGTTGTATGTAAGCATACCTCATTTTCCAGGTCCCCAGGGCCTTTTTGAAATTTGATAATTAGAATAATAAAAGCAACATGTAAAGTTTTTCCTCAGAATTGATGGGGATTGGTGCCAGGGACCTCCATGGATACCCAAATCCATGGATGCTCAAGTCCTTTATATAAAATGCTGCAGTGTTTGCAAATGACCTACACTTCCCTTCCTGTATACTTTAAACAGTGTATTTATTTATTTGGCTGTGCCAGGTCTTTTGCGGCATGTGGGAATCTCTTTAGTTGCAGCCTGTGGGATCTAGTTCCCTGACCAGGGATCGAACCAGGTACATAGATAGGGCCAACTGTACTAATTCCATTGTTGGTTAAATGGTGGTGGGGAGGTGTGCGGATGGGTTAGATGGTGGTTCTTGAACCTCCTTAGTCACCGAGGAGGTAATTCTCATATACCAATATTCATAAAATGCTGTACACGTTTTAGGGAATTCATTGACACCAAGTTAGGAACCCATGGCTTGAATAATCTCAGAGGCCCCTTTAAAAGTTCTTCATTCTGTGTTTCTGGGCATAGCAGAGGCCAGAGTTCAAGTTCATGTCTAGGTTAGCCTCTTTGCCTGCTGCTAAGTCGCTTCAGTCCTGTCCAACTCTTTGAGACCCTACGTGCTGTAGCCCGCCAGGCTCCTCTCTCCATGGGATTCTCCAGGCAAGAACACCAGAGTGGGTTGCCATGCCCTCTTCCAGGAGATCTTTCCGACCCAGGCACTGAACCCGCATCTCCTGTGGCTCCTGCATTGGCAGGCGGGTTCTTTACCACTAGCACCACCTGGGAAGGTCACCCTCTTTATCTCTCTGCATTTCAGTTTGCCAGCCTGGGAAGTGACTAAAGGCAGAGGTGATGCTGTCAACCTCCTGGACCTCTGGGAGGAGCATCTGTGTGAAAGAGCTTTGTCAACTGTCTATGGCTTCACAAATCATTTTTGTAACTGCTTTGCCCTGAGAGGAGCTGCAGAGCTGAAAATCAGAATTCTTTATGGAATCAATGGGTTCCTGGAAAGTTGCAAGCAAATCAGGTTTTTAAAAATCCAATCTCTGCAGCATCTGGTTATGGCACCATTTAGAGGAACCCAGCAGTGAATCGTCGATGGTGGCAGGCGTTCTGCAGCAAAGCAGATTGTTCCTCCCTATTAAACTGCCCATCTTTCTGTAGCAGATTTGCTCAAACCAGCAGCAAAGCCGGGAGTCCAGAGAGGACCCCAGGACGTTCCTGATTAATTCTCATGAGGTCATCTGGGGAAGCCTGGGCTGACATCTGTCATGCCGCCGAGTGCTTAAGAGCATGGGCTGTACCTACAGAGTCTGAACTCCAGCTGCTCCACACATTTCCTTTGTGGCCTCAGGCAAGCTGCCTACTGGCTCTGAAGCTCAGTTTCCTAGTCTGTAAAATGGGAATAATAGTTGTTACCTTCATTGAGTTGTGAGAATTCATGAAAGGGTACCAGAGTACTTGGCGCAGTGAAGTTGCTCCATCAGTGGCAGTGGATAATGTTTTAAGGCTGATGTCTTTGTTGTTACCGTGGTCAGAAATAACATTCTAGTCTACATGGACCCATGCCTATTGCAGGGAGGCAAACCTCATGTTTTTTATATTATTTTCTGAGGGTATGCCCATGTAGAATCATAAAATTCTTAAACAGAATTTTATAGGTCATTTAGGACAGACTTCCACTCAGTGGGAAAATTCTTTTTTCAGCTCCCTTGAGAGTGGGTTGTCCTGCTGCTGCTGCTGCTTCTGCTTCAGTTGTGTCCGACTCTGTGCAACCCCATAGATGGCAGCCTAAACACCCCCAGTGACAAGAAACTCACCTCCTCACAAGGCTGCTTGTGCTACTGCAGGACTATTCTGCATGCTAGAACATGTATGTTAGGACTGTTCTGCATGCACACTTCTCATGCCGAGTTCAGGCCTCCGTCCCTCAAGTGAGGGATGCCTACGTGAGGGTCCTTCCTACATTTAAAGACGTGTCTGCTTACTCTGGCCTCTTCTTCTCCAGGCTAAGGGACCCTCTTCCAATGCTGGCCGCCTTCTGTGGTCAGACCCAGGTTGTCAGAGTCCTTCTCACATCACAGTGTTCAGAGCCTGGGCTGGTCTAAGAAGTGCAGAATTCAGAGTGGCCAAGGAGTTGGCCTTGAGGGATAAGGCAAGGGAGGACGCTGGTAACCAGTCTCCTGGGGCCCAGTCCTGAGCATTTGGCCCTGGCTGGCCCTTCCTGGACCATCTCAGTCCCAGGACTTGAGGTCTACAGCCTGCTCTCTACTTGGATGATGGGGGCTCATCAGTAGCATATGATGTGCTCTGAACCCCCTCTGTGATCCTGCTCGCCCCCTGCTTCCTCCACTAGAACTTCCTCACCCTCTTCTTCTCCAAAACTTCAGCTAAGATTCCACACCTCCCAAGAAAGTCCTCAATGACCACCAGTTACAGGGCTCCAGCTCTGTGCTCCCATATTCCACAGAATTCCCCACCATAGTTCTGACCGCAGGACAGCACAGTGGCCTCTTTCCATGTCCGCTGGACTGTGAGTTTTGTGAGAGCAAAGACACTGCATTCCCAGATCACCATTTTATCCCCAGAGCCTGTCTGTGTAGCTGCTCCCTGGGTGATGTTTGCTAAATGAATGAATCCTTGATTGGAGAAAAACCTGACTGATGGAAAAGAAAGATATATCAAGAAGCATCCCTCAGCAAACCTGGGATCTGAACCTAGCAACAGAGATCTTAGGGAGCTCCAGAGTCCCTCACAGCTCCCACCCAGGACTCTCAGCCCAGCTGAGGCTGCAAAACGTCTGATTATAACTGTGTGTTGTAATACATGTAGCTATACAACAATAATGCATATAGTTTTACAACTATATGTTGTAATACATGGAGTTTTACGCAAACCTCCCACCACCCAGAGTGAATCATAACTGACATTTGGTCCCCTTAATAAGCATAATCATGACTGTTTATGGAGTGCCTTTCACATCAGTCATTATGGCAGGGCTGCAAGGTTGGTTTCCCCATTTTACAGATGAGGATGCTGAAGGCTGGCCAGTGAAGTCACCTGCTCAAGGCCGCTTAGCTTGTCAGTGGTGATGCTGAAGTTCCAGCCGACGCCTCAGGCCCCATGACTCTCGCTTCCCACTAGGTATTCTTGCAGCTGGCTTCGGGACCTACAGACGCTTCCGTTCCCCCCACCCCAGCCCGGAGAGAAAGGAGCAGTCACAAAGTGCTAATGACGGATGATTAATATTATGATAACGTACGTGGTTCCGTGAGATTCCTGGGGAAGGTCTCTGAAGACTGGGGTGTCAGCTGGGGAGACTGGCAGGGGAGGGGAGGCCTGGCCTGCATGTTTTCTCTTTTTGCCCATGAATTTTAAACCATGGAGACGGTAAAGTCTCAAAAATAGAGAAAGCAAAAGCTGCATCCTCCTCCCCTCTATCCTCCCCTCTAGAGGTAACCAGATATGAGTTGGAAGTGCGTCTCCCAGGCTTTCTGTGCATAGGTGAACACACAGTGATGTGCTGACAGATAGTTAACAGCCTGCTGGTGATGGTCGGGGTGGGGAATACGTGTGCCGGTTTCCTTGGTGTCAAGGCTCCCACCATGTCTGGTTTCAGACGGCCAACATGAAGGCACTAAATGAGCAGATGGGAAGAGCTGTCATTAATTAATGACCATTAATCTATAGTATTTCTACTCTACAGATGCCAACATCCTCAAGAACATCAACATTGTGAAATGTAAAGTAATTAGGAAGCTTTGGGCATTTGTTACCTATTCAAAATTAGAATATACTGAATTGTAAGTTCATATAATTAAATTTTTAATAATGACCGTGTTTCACAGCTGGTTCACGAGACTGGAAAATTTCACAGTCAGGTCTCGGTAACCAGGACAAGCCAGTTCTAGCCACTCTTTTCCTTTTCACTTGAGTATGAACCCTATGTAAATTTTTTTTTCATTTAGCTTGCTTGTTATTTAAAAGGCTCTTCATCGGATCATTCACTCAGCTAGGACTCTACCACAAGCCATGGCCTGTGTTAGGGACCAGGGCCAGGCTACCATCATGAGCAGATAGCCATGCGCTTGGTTTTCATCAGCTTTTGGTGTGATGAAGGAGGCAGTCAGTTATCACATGGACAAGTAGACAAACCCTGCAGTTAGGTCTCTCAAAGGAAGCAGCAGGATGATGTTTAGAGATAATGCTGAGAGGGGCAGGTGTGTGGAGGTCAGGGTGTGCAAGAGGAGAACCTCCTTGAGGTTCAGATCAGGAAAAGCTTTTTCCAAGGAGCTGACAGAAACCAAGACCCAAAAGATAAGATGGGACCAGCCACGCAAAACCTGCTGGAAAAGAGTTGCCATAGGGTACCACATTCACTTGGGTGCCATTTCTGTAAACTTTACAAACATGCACAGCAATTCTGTGTGTCATTTTTTAGAAAAAGTCCTGGAATAGTAAGAATCAAGAAGGCTCCCTTCCAGCTTCAGGATGGTAGTTACCCTTGGAAAGAGGGTGGGAAAGAGAGTGAGTTAGAGGCAGAGATGGTCTTCAATGACATCTGTGTATTTTCCTGATGCTAGGGGAGACAGAGGTCCGGGACAGAATTGGCTGCTGGTCATTTTTGCTGGCTCTTGCTGATGGATACAGAGTGATCAGTTGCATTGCTCTTTATAATTTCTCAACACCTGAACTATTTCATGATTATTATTTTTTAAAGAGTGGCTACAGAAGAGTGTATAGGGGAGAGAGAGGCCTGAGAGAGTTGGGAGGTAGGCAGGGACCAGATGGTAAAGCGTTGAAGATGATGACCTTCAGTATGAATTTTGCTTTAAGTACAGTGAGTGCCTTCTTGAGCTGGTGGGTGGCATGTTCTAAAGTTTACATTAATAGGTTTCTCTGGCTGCCGTGAGGAGAATCAGTGGAGTTAAGAATGGCACTGGGAGGTTAGTTGGGATCTCTTGTCATTGTCTTGAGGAGAGTTATGATGGCTGGAAGCAGTGGAGACAGGAGTAGTTTTGAAATCAGGTTCAGATGACATGCTGAGGGACTAGATACCGGGGATCAAGAGAGGGAGGCATGGCCCCTTTGTTCATAGTACCACTATTTACAATAGCCAGGCCACGGAAGCAACCTAAATGTCCCCTGAGAGATGAAGAAGTAAAGTAAATATGTATGTAGTACATACATGTTGACAGAATGGAATATTACTCAGCCACAAAAAAGAATGAAATAATGCTTTGTGGCAACATGGATAGACCTAGAGATTACCATGCTAAGTGAAGTCAGTCAGAAAGAGAAAGACAAATATCATGTGATACCACTTACACGAGGAAGCTAAAACATGACACAAATGGGCATATCTACGAAATACAGACAGACTCATAGAGAACAGGCTTGTGATTTCCAAGGAGGAGGGGCTGGAGGAGGGAAGGACTGGGAGTTTTGGATTCGCAGCTGCAAACTATTATGTATAGGATGGATAAAAGCAACAAGGTCCTACTGTATATGGCACAGAGAACTATATTCAATATCCTGTGATAGACCATAATAGAAAAGAATATGAAAACAGATATATATATCTCTGTGTGTGTATGTATATGACTCTCTGCTGCACAGAGGAAATTACATACAAATTGCAAATCAACTATACTTCAATACATTAAAAAAAATAGGGAGGCATGAAGGATGACTCTTTTTTAACAGCTTTGGGAGATAGAGTTCACATACTATACACTTCATTCATTTAAAGTGTACAGGGGTTTGGTGGGGATGGCTTTCTTTCTGAAATCTGAGTGGGTGGTGGCTTCAAATGCTCTGAAGGAGAAAAAGAGAGGAATAGGCTTAGAGGTGGGGTCTGAGGTGAGTTGAACTGCTAGTAAGACATCAGGTCATGTGGGAAATTAAATATTCATGCCTGGGGCTTGAGATGAAAATCTGTGAGTAGTGAACAAATTGAAAGTGTGGGAATAGATGTAAATATCCAAAGAAAGAGTATAGTTAGAGAAGGTGTGTGTGGAGGAGGCGGTGGGGCTTCCAATCCAGATGGACGGAGAGTTCATGCTTTGAGCCCCCTCCCCCCAGATGAAGGAGAAGAAAAGAGAGGGAGAAAGAGAGAAGCACAAAGTGACTGCCGCGCTGAAAACAAAGGCCCATAGAGCTCTCATCTAGTGCAGGCAGAGAGAGCCGTCAGTTTTAGCTCCTGAGGGGCGCTACGAAATAGACGTGTCTTGTGTGAGGTGGAGAGGGGTGCCAGGTTGACTGCTTAAAATGAGAAAAAGCAAGCAATAGGCAGACAGACTCTTATTCAAGATGAGCCTCTGGACCAAACCTCCAAAACTAACGAAGAAAATTAATGTTACAAAGAGAGCCTTCAAAAACAATGACAATTGAATTCACTCTAATTAAAATATAAAAATAGGGTTTTTTTGAAAATGAATTTAAAACAACTGTTTAGGAACCGTCAGGAATAGGTTTGACTGTGAGATTCAAAACAACAGTGGCTCATGCAAAATAGGAATTGTGTTCTTCTATGAATAAATTCTGAGCCTGAATTAAGTCCTCAGGAACCTAGCTTGATCCAGCTAGTCACTGTCTCAATGCTTGGATTATTATAGCCTCATAGTCCAAGGTGATAGCTAGAGCTCCAGCCATTATATCTGCATTCCAGGCCACAGGATGGTAAAAGGGTGTATATCAGCTGTCTTTTAAAGAAGTTTTCAGGAAGATGACGCATGACACTTCCGCCTCCACTCTGTTGGCCAGAACTTGGCCAGAGGAGAAGTCAAGAAATGTATTCTGTTATTACAGATAGCTAGGTGCTCAGTTATAATCCAGGGATTCTGTTACTATGGATGAAAGGGATAATATATCATTAACACTCACAGCTTCGGGATCTTCAAAGAAAGAATAAGGATAACATCCATTAAGAAGAATAAGACTGGCATTTTTTGTTTGAATTTAAAACCTCTGTCTTAGAAAGATGGTGTTAAGAGAGTGAATAAACAAGTCACAGACTAGAAGAAAGTATTTGTAAGCCATATTCTGATAAAGGAATTATATCCAAAATGCATTTAAAAAAAAAACATGCACGTGTGCTAAGTTGCTTATTGTGTCTCTTTGTGACTCTGGACTTCCAGGCTTCTCTGTCCATGGGATTCTCTAGGCGATAATAATGGAGTGGGTTGCCATGCCTTCCTCCAGGGAATCTTCCCAACCCAGAGATCCAACCCATGTGTCTTATGTGTCCTGCATTGGCAAGTGGGTTTTTTAACACTAGTGCCACCTGGGAAGTCCATTTCAAACTCTCAGAACTCAACAGTAAGAAAAAAAAATCCACTATTTTAAAAATGGGCAAAAGATTTGAATAAACACTTTACCAAACAAGGTATGCAACTGACAAATGAATGCACAAAAAGATACTTAAGTGTCATTAGTCATCAGAAAAATGCAAATTAAAGCCACATTGAATACTGCTTCATACCTGTCAAAATGGCTAAAACCAAAAAGCCAGTTTATCCAAGTATTGGCAAGGATCTGGATCAACTGGAAATCCCACATACGACTGATGGGAATATACAATGGTGTAACCACTTTGGAAAACAGTTTAGCAGTTTCTTAAAAGTTGAACATATTCTTACCACGTGTCCCAGCAATTCCACTTTTAAGTATTTGCCCGACAGAAATAAGCGTATGTATTTATACAAACACAGGTGTAGAGAGGGGAGAGAGGGACGAACGGAGAGATCAGGACTGACATACATACACGACCATGCGTAAAACAGCCGGCTGCTGGCAGGCTGCTGTAAAGCTCAGGGAGGGCATCTCGGTGCTCTGCGATGGCCTAGGGGGGTGGGTGGGGGACGGGAGGAGGGTGCAAGAGGGAGAGAATATATGTATACATATAGCTGACTCACTTCCTTGTGCAGCAGAAACTAACAAAATATTGTAAAGCAATTATACTCCAATAAAAGAAAAAGATTTGCTAGTGATGTCTTTTCGCAGCATTATTTGTAATAGCCAAAACTAGCCACAACCCAAATGTCCAGCAATAGGTAGACTAAAAAAAAAGTGACCTATCCAAGCAATGGAATACTACTCACCAATACAAAGAAATGAGCTCTGACACACACACACACAGGAGGAACGCATCTCAAAATAATTGTGTGGAGTAAAAGAAGGCAGACATGCCTTCCAGTTGATTCTGTTTGTATAAAGTTACAGACCACATCTATGGGGCTGCACAGAGTCGGACACGACTGAAGCGACTTAGCAGCAACAGCAGCAGGAGGGACCGTGCAGAGTAATTTGTAGTGACAGAAAGCAGCTCCCTGGTTGCCTGTGCAGCTGAGAATGGGAGATACGGAGAGAGGCAAGAGCGAGGGATCCCAGAGACCACAGAGCAATTCTTAGGGGTGATGGATACGTTTATTATCTTGACTATGATATATACATTTGTCAAAACTTATCACATGACATATTATGTGTTAATTATATTTCATTAAAGCTGCTAGAAACAGAAAGAAGGAGCACAGCATTATGAAACAAAAAGGCAGAATAAGAAAAGATGAGTGTGAAAAAGAACTAATTGAAATTTCTGGGAATGAAAAATATTAATTGCATTAAAAGTCTTTTAAAAAGGAAAGAAAGAAAGGGAAAACGTCAATAGTCATAAACTCTGGAATGAACATGGTCAAAGAGGGAGTGAATGAGTTGGAAGAGCATTCCAAGAAATTCTCTGAGAACCACCCAGGAAGACGTAGAGGGAAAATTCTGAAAGAGTAGTTGTAAGACCTGGAGAATAGACTGGGTTCCGACCGTATGTGTTTAATGGAAATTCTGCAGGAAGAAACTAAAGAAAATGACTGAGAAGCCGTACTCAAAAGCATAATAGCTCAGAATTTTCCAGAGTTGAAAAGGAGGTATAAATCCTAATCAAGTAATATGCTTGACAAGTAATGAGAATTTTAAAAGGTAAATCTCCACTGTAAAACCACATAGTGAAACTGCAGAAAATCAAGCATAAAAAGGAAGTCTTAGAATTTACTGTAGACGGATTACCCACAAAAGAACAACATAGACTAATAGTGAGTTGCTTAAGAGCCTATGGCAGCCTTTTTGGCAGTCTTTATTTTCTGAAAGAAAATAAACTTCATCTGTCTAGAATTCCATATCCAGCTGAACTGCGATTCAAAAATGGTGATGAAATACAGTTTTTGGAAGATGAAGGGGTCCACCCCAAACCCAGAGGTTCTTGAATGTTTAGAGACTGGGGAGAGGAAGGACCCGCTGGAATCACGTATGCCCGGTCATCTGGTGTCAGCCTCTGTCTCCTGCAGAAACCGTAGAGAGGAACGCCTGAATTCAGCTGCTGTTGCAATGTGATGTTCTTGGCAATGCCACTTGCTGGCATGTGCTGGGTATTCCTTCAGGGCAGAGGAGGGAGATGGGATCCCTGCCCAGCTCCGGTCAGTCCTGCAGCAATGGGGGCTTAGAAGGGAGGCCACATGGAGGGTTCTGGGTGGTGGCCTTGGGCCCTGGTCTGGGGAGGAGGCTGGGGACGCAAGAGCCCACCCCTCAAAGATGCCCATTTCGAGACTGTCTTTCTGTCTTCCAGATTGTGGACAAAAACAACCGCTACAAGTCCATAGATGGGTCAGATGAGACTAAAGCCAACTGGATGAGGTGAGTCCCGCTCTCTGCTGATTTCCCAGGAGCCTTGTCCGAACTCTGGAAAAGGAGGCCAAGGGAGAATGTTGGCCCTTTAGAGTCTCCAGTGGTGGAAGTCCCTGAAGGCCCCAGGACTGCTCTTGGCAGGAACATGTCTAGCTCCAGGGGACCAATCCTCTGATTCCCCCAGGCTTCCATCAGGGGTTCTGGAGGAGGCCTGTGGCCAGACCAGCTGTTTATGGGGACACACATGTCAGTGTTTCTGGAGGCCCCAGGCCCCAGCCTGCTGGCATTCTCGCATGGAGGTGGGGGGTGTCCCTGGACTGTGACACCTCTCGCAGGCAAACTCTGGCTGGATGGGGTGCAGGAAACATTGAAGTGCGACTCCCAGCCATTGTGTAAAAGGCCCCCAGGGAAAAGGGCACAGTCTCTAACTCAGTTTTTGATTGTTAGAGTGATTTTGTCTGTTGTTGGGGACAGAAGTTTGCACCGGAAGGATCCTTCACTGCCAGCCAGAGCAAGCAGGAGACTGGCCCAGGGTCACCCAGCGGCAGCTGCGCCGAGCTGTCCTTTGGGTTCTGTGCTGCTGGCTTGGGTGGTGTGCCTGAGAGTTGGGGGGAGCCCTGCCCGATGGCATCACCGGGCAGTATGGGAGGTCAGTCTTGCCTCATTGCCTCCTTGGTGGCCTGTCTCTGGGATTCAGGAGCCGTGAAGGGGTTAGTAGCTGGGTTGCGAGCTGGATCTTGGAGGGCTGAACCCGAGGCAGTACCGCACCATGGATCGGGCCCTCTGTCAGTGTGTGTGCAGTTCTGTGCCCCGTGGGGCTGGAGGCTGGAGGGTAGAGGAGAGATCATGCTTGGATAGAGGGCAGTTAGGGCCTCCCTAACGGGAGTCTGCTGGATTTAAACCCTGAGACTTGCCAAGCAAATGCAGAGAAACTGGTTTGAGGTGGGGAGGCTGTGGTGAGTTGTCTGGTCCCCTTCCACTGGGCCCCACTGCCCACGGGTCTCCCACCTGAGGCCAGCTGGCAGCCGGGTGGCTGTGGATACTCTCCGGGACACTTAAGGATTCGCCCCCTGTTTTGTCGGAGCCGCTGTCCTTATTGCGATTGAACAGGTGCAGAAGCGGAAGCGCTGAGAACAGGCAGGCCCCAGTCTTATGCCGTGGGGACCTCCCCACTTTCACACAGTCAGGTCAGCCGTGCCCTGAAAGTGGCTCCAAGAAGGTGGGTGGACATCTCTGGCTGCCCTCTTCTCCCCGATCACTGGGTGCAGGTCAGCTGAGCACCTGCAACTCAGCCCTTATTCCTGAGCACCTGCGGTAAGTCAGAGCCTGTACCGGGCATCCTAGATGGATGGGCCCAGCCCAGCGCCCCTGGCCTTCCCAGGACTCACACCTTCTGCTGTGGAAACTGCTTTTTCTAATGAGGCTGTTCCAAGGAAGTGAGGACGATGTGCTGTGGGGGCTCAGATGAAAGCGAGGGTGGGGAGGGCCTTTGAGCTGGACCTTCAAGGGAGGCATTTGAGGGCACTTGTGAGCAAAGATTGAGAAGTGGGGAGTGGCGACCAGGTGTCCAGCGGGCGACCAGATGGCCTGCATGGCCCAGACCCCTGGCCTGTGGCTCTGGCCTGGCTTTAGGCAAGCAAAGGGGCGTGTGTTTGAGTGCGGTCTGGGTCAGGCCTTTCTGCACTGAAGTTTGGCCAGGAGAGCTGATTCAGTTCCGCTCTTCCGTGTATCTCTGATCCTTCGGTTTGGGGACAAGGCTTTGCCATCACTGCAGAGAAGGGGATTCACCACCTGTGCTGACTGAGTGATCATCTGGCCCTCCTGCGATTCTGACTTCATCGGGCTGGGACTGAGCCCAGGGCATCGGCAGTTTGTAAAGCTCTCCGGAGTGGTTCTGATGCGCTGCTGGGGTTGAGAACCCCTGCTCTGCTCTGATCTTCATGCTCCAGGGGTAAAGTGAGGCCCAGAGCAGAGCAGGGTCAAGATGATGTGGTCAGCGGCAGATCAGAACTGGAGCCCATCTCTGAGCGTCTAGGTCAGCATTCTCTCTGTGCACGAGGGTTCTGCTACTGCTGCCTCGCTGGCCTGGTGTCTGTCCTGTTCCTGCTCCAGGACCCATTCTGATCCAAGATGGTGCCAGGGTGACCACAGCTGGTGGGCCCTCATCTTATTAGAGACTCAGGGGGTAGGCTGGGGTTGGGTCTATGGTTTATGGCCGGGGAGATAGGCCTCGGGTGGTTCCTGGGTTGAGGGGAAAGACAATTCATCCTGGGACCCTCTTCTTCCCCCTTAATGTACGGCTTCCATTTGTACAGCTCCTTCTAATGTGAGGACACGTTCACTAGCTTAGGGGCTTGCAGAAGATTGAATGGAGTTGGTTAATTTTCTCAAAACCTAAGCTTAGGCCGGGAATAGAATGGACACCCACTTGCTGACTCTATGGCAGTCCCATGCTGGGTGCTCTGCATTCATGAGATCGGTGGTCCACAACCCTGCAGAGACTCTTTTAGTCTCCTGGAAGCAGTGTGTTGCGATGTTTTTGGTTTTCACAACTCTTCGGGTGGATGCTGCTGGTTTCTATCGAGCAGAAGCCAAGAATGCTGGTAAATATCCTACATTGTCCAGAATGCCCTCTCCCCCACCAACAAAGAATTTCTGATCCTAAATGCCAGTAGTGGTGAGATTAAGAAGCCCTGAACAGACTCTTCTTGGCGGCCCTTGGAGGTGGCACCAGGAGGAGGTGGGGGGGACGAGGTTTGCATAGGAGACTCAGCTTCTAATCCAAAGTCTGTCTGAGTGCAAGGCCCAGGCCCCGGTCGCTGTCTTGGCCAGATGACAAAGCCTCCACCTTCTTCCTCGGCCGCCTGGGCTCTGGTATTCTGGGTGGGTGGAGTGGGGAGACAAGGGCTGAAGGATCTTTGCGCCCTGTCCCTTGCTGTGGCTTTGGCAGCAGGCAGAGGGAATGAATCAGCCTCCGGGTCTCCCATCATACTCTAGGATGCTCTCTTGGGTGGATCTTTGGGACCATGGGCATGGGATAAAGGGTGGACAGAACCACACTGTGGGAAAGAATGAGTCGCAGAGCCAGAGGAGGTGCCAAGCCAAGGGGTAAGGGCTGTGCTGTGCCTGTGGCCGAGGACCCTCTGTGCAGATGGAAGCCAAGGTCCTTCCTGGTCTCCATCAAAGTGGACCTTGTCTCCCCATGGATGCTCAGGGTCTCCTCACGTCCTACCCATGAGCTGCCAAAAAGGAGCTTCTGCCAGCGCTGCAGTGGAGTGGTGGTCGGGACTGGGAGGAGCCTGCCCACACCCAAAGGTGGGGACCTGGGAGACTAGGAAGGGGAAGAGACCCACCAGGGTGCAGAACAAGCTTTCTGTGACCACGCCTTAATCGTGGGCGTCACCAGCAAGGCCACACCCCTCGGAAGCCCACTGTAAATAATCTCCCTGTTGCAAGAATCTTCCTGCAAGCGCCTGGGCTCCATAGGCCTGTGCAAACATCTCTGAGTTCAGGCTGTGGCCTCGTCCTAACCCCAGTAAGGATCCTTCATGCCTGTTGAGGGCTTTAAAGCTCTTTACATCAGCGTGCTTATCCCTTCTCGGTCGGTAACAACCCCTGGTTCCAGGATGGGGAGAAGGGGGCCAGGGGAGGCTGCCGAGCTGCCTGGCCTGGCTCCTCGCAGGTAGTCAGAGGCCAGGCGGGACCCGAAACGGAAGGCGTCCGGCTCCGTCCGCGCTCCTGTCGCGCGCGCCGCGGCTCCTGCTGCCCTGCAAGCGGCAGTGCGAGGGGCCTGGCGCCAGGAGCAGGGTGTGGTGGTGGCGGCGAGCGGGCGAGGGCGCCCGGGCGCCTCCTGGCTCCTCGGCTGGGGGCCGGCACTTAGGAAGGAGGAGGCCTGCCGCGTTGACGGTCATTTACCCCATTGTGCTTTGTGGGATATTCAACCCAAGGAACGTGGCGCCCCTGGCCGAGCGTAAGAGGAAGCCCAAGTTCTCCAAGGAGGAGCTGGACATTCTGGTCACCGAGGTGACCCACCACGAAGCGGTTCTCTTTGGGAGGGAGACCATGCGGCTGTCCCATGCCGACAGGGACAAGATTTGGGAAGGCATAGCTCGGAAAATCACCTCCGTCAGCCAGGTTCCGCGCTCCGTCAAGGACATTAAGCACAGATGGGATGACATGAAACGGAGGACCAAGGACAAGCTGGCCTTCATGCAGCAGTCCCTGTCGGGCCCCGGGGCCGGGGGCCGAGCCCCCACCATCGTGCTCACTGCCCACGAGAGGGCAATCGAGTCGGCGCTGCTCACGGCCCGGTCCGGGCACGGCTTCCCCAGGGCGGAACTTGACGGCACGGACAGCCCTTCCACCAGCTGTGAGTACCGCCCGCCTGCTCCCCTCCCCGCGCCCCCCCCTTGCCTGCCTCCCGCTCACTCCTGGAGATGCCCCCCCGCACCTGCCTTCTCTCTCTCTCTCTGCTGTTCCTTTCTGCCTCGCCCAGCCCTTCCATCCTTCCTTCCTTCCTTCTCCCACTTCCGTCCTCTCCCCGCCTCTTTCCCTTCATTCATTCTAGAATATGTCCTGAACACGATGCTGGGAGCTGGGAAGACAGAGTTGATTCTAAAACCTCCCCCAGCGCTGCTCTTGGGAAGTTCCTCAGACTCATGAGAATAAGAACCCTTTCATTAAACAGTTGCACGAGGAAATGCGTAAAGAAGGATCAGTAGATGAATGCAGGAAGTCCTGAGAGCAGAGCTGACTTGGTGGGCTTACGACCTGTCTTCCCCCAAGGGCTGGGAGCTGGGCTGACTGCTCTTGCGCTCTCGCTTTCCTGAAACTCAGACTAAGTTTTTGAAGCAAGCACCCGCATTTTCCTGTTGGGTTCAGCCGTGCAGATTAGAGAGCAGGCGGTGGTGGTCTGAAAGCAGGAGTGGACTGGCTGGGAAAGCACCCCGCCGCCCCCCCCCCCCCCGCCACCCCCACCCCGGGGAGAGACAGTTGAATGGAGACGAAGGGTGGGGAAGAGTTAACCCGGAGGGTGTGCGTGGGGCGCAGCGCAGGGGAGGGGAGGAGGGCCTCGCAGGCAGAACAGCATGTACGAGGCCCCGCATCAGGAAGGCGCTTGGCACGTTCCAGGAACAGAGAGGAGCCAGGGAAGCCCCGTGCAGCAGGCGAGGGGGGAGGGGCGTCGGAGGAAGCCGGCCAAGTCCCGGGCCCGAAAGCTCAGGCCTGTCTGTGCGCCTGTTCCCAGGGTCTTTGTTTCTGTGATATTTCCGTGGGGCCTCTGCGGTGCCTTGCTGGCTTCTTTTTTCTGTGTCCTCTCCCTCTTTGTGCCTGCCCCAAAGCTCTTTCTAAGACTCCTGTCTCTGCGCTCTGGTTCCTCTCCCCATGGCCCCCTCCACCTCTTCTTCTCCCTCAGCAAGTATCTTCCTCTTTCTCCCTCTGCTCCTTATGGCTCAGGATGAACGGTGATGCCAGGGGCTGGGTGGGTGTGGAAGCTCGCGGCCTAGACGGGGCGGCCATCCTTTGGGGCTGTAGTTCTTGGTACTCACCAGAAGGGGGAGCACTCGAGTCCCCCTCCCCCCCCCCCCCCCCCCGCGCCCCGACTCCTTGCTGGGGCTGCCACCCACTTTTAGCTCTGCTTCTACGCACATCTGCCCCCACCTGCGGGCCCAGCTGGAGGCCGTCCGGCTTCCCAGTGACCAGCAGGGCAGGAGGGCTCCAGGGATGCCAGCCGGGCCAGCCCAGGGGAAGATGGTTCACAGAGACCCAGCCTTCCCTTCCCAGGCCCCCTACTGCAGGGAACGTGCTAATTTCCTGTCTGGCCTGGGGAGGGCTCCTGACAGGGGGCTACTCAGAGTTAGCTATTAAGAACTAAGGACGAAGGAGGACACCCTCTAGTCTGACCTCTGTGTGGTCCAGATGAAGCTAAGCTTCCCCTGAAACTAAGCTTCAGACGCAGAGGCAGTCTCAGGAGTAGATTCAGAGTAGGGATTCGAACCTGGGTCTGCCAGGTCCCCGAGAATCCCAGCTCCCAAGTTTCAGGACGATGCTACCAAATTATGAGAAAAAGAAGGGGGCTATCTAGGTGAAGTCTGTTTCTTAAATTCTGTCTTGCTCATCCTTCTGTCTCTCCGAGACTGAAGGTAATGAGATTACCAAACGTGACGTGAGCTGGGCAGGGGGCCCAGGACCCCTCCACTGCAGGCGGGACGGGCCCTCCTTTTCCCAGCTGCTGCGGCACTTGGCCAGAGGCTGGGTGGGACGAGGCCCTGAAAGGGAGGGAAGCGACATCACCACAGTACATCCCGCTCCTTCCAGCACCCCTCTCCCCACAAAGTGGGAGTCCACCAAGTGGGGGTCTACAAGGCACTCGGCTCTCTATGCTGGCCCAAGGGGATGCCAGGACTCGTGGGAGGCATGCAGCCCAGGGCAACCAGAATCTGTGTTCCTGTCACCTTCCCTGGGGTGGTTCTGAATTCAGCCCCCCGCCTCGCATACAGGCAGAGACATGTGCCTGTTTGAAGGGTCAGCCTGTGTGTTTTTCACTCTTGCTATGGGAATTAGCTCAGCACAACCTTGGTCATGAGAGAGCCGCCGAGATCTGAGTGTGCAGGGCTGGGCCCCTCCCTGTGACGGGCCGCGCGGAGCGGTCTGTCTGATGCTCCCTGTGTGCCATCGGGTGTTCCTGGGTAGATGGGCTGTGTCTGCTCCGGGAGCCCGCCTGGGGGCACCGAGGGGGCAGCAGGGCTTATTGCCCAGATAGATCTGCTCCTCCCTGTCTGGGCTGGTCTATCCCTTGCCTCCTTTCTCCAGTCTGTGAGCTTCCCCCACCATCACTAAAAGTGGCAGATTCCAGCAAGGCCACAAGGTGGCCCCAAGCAACTCAGAAACGGCCACGTGGAGGCTGGAACTCGGGGCGGTGGCCAAGAGCCTCATAGTACTTTTCTGGCAGTGTAGAGCTTTCTTCTGTCCTCTTGTGTAGTCTTCTTAACAGCCCTGCGAGATGGGCAAGAGGTCGGGGAGGTAGGTAGAGCAGTTGTTATCTTTGCTTTGAGAAACTGAGCTGCAGAGAGAGGAAGTGAGCCCATGGGTTGACATGCCGTCTCTGGGACCACGTTCCCTCTAGAGTGTCGCTGTGCCTGTGATAGGAAGGGAGCCTGGGGACTGCGGGGGGTTCATGCTCACCTGTCTCCCTGGGGTGCTTGGCCCAAACACCCTGGGGGCCTAGGGAGCAGATACTTTTCCACGGGTGGATGGGGAGCAAGCAGAGGCCAAACTAGGCAGAGGGGTAGCAGGGCGGGGGAAACTGGTAACTTTGCCGGCGGGGGGCTGTGTCCAAGCCCAGAGGTGCCGTCTTTCTCCGGGTTGTAATCATTCGCCCTTCTTTGTTTTTTTATCCCCCAAGATGATGAAGACGAGGAGACCCCCGGGCCCTCGAGGCAGCCACTGCGGGTGCCCCTGCGGCCTTCACCGGAAGAAGAGGCCTGCCTGGCCAGGCCCACCCTGCTCCGTTCCTCCTCCTCGTCTGACCAGTCCGAGACGGTGGGCCCCAAGCCGGAGGCCCTGCCCCGGCCCTCGTCCCAGGCTGCCTGCAGGACCCCTCGGCCGCACCCCGGCCCGCCCAGCGCGGGCTTGGACTGGCAGCTCCTCCATGCCCACGCCCAGCAGACTGAGGTGTTCCGGCAGTTCTGCCAGGAGCTGGTGGCCGCGCACCGGGACCTAGCAAGCAGCATGCAGGCCATCGGCCAGGCCATGGCCGAGCTGAGCGGCCGCGTCAGCCAGGCGTGCCAGACGCTGATGGAGATCCGGGATGGGGTCCAGGCATCTCAGCGGGGGCCTGCCAGGGCCGCCCCCGTGGGCCCCAGCCCCCCAGCCGAGGCTCACCCGGCGGAGCCCCGAGAGGCGCCCCCAGTACCAGCTCCAGCACGGACTACCAGGTCTCGGAAGAGAAAGCACAATTTCTAAGCCGGCCAGTTTGCACTGGGAGGAAGAAAGCTGGAGGAGGGGCGTCTGGCCTTGAGACGGGGGGGGCCAGTCTCTCGTGTCCACCATCAATGACCTTGTAGGGTGCTGGGGGGACTGTCATCTCCTCACTGAATACAGGTTGGCTGCCCTGGGCTCAGCCCAACTCCCTCATCTTTGGCAGGTGCTCAAGATGCAGGAAAAACTGCCTGCTCAATGCTTGCTTGTCCTGGAAGGTCAGCCTCCTCTTGGTCTGCATCCCGCGGCAGCAGGCCTTGCAGGGAAGGGGGCTGCAAGAGCATCTCAATGGAATTCTGCTCTCCATCCTCAGGGCTGCTGTACCAGCCTCCCAGGCCCTGATTCTGCTGCTTTCGGGGGGCTGGGGCGGGGGGCAGCGAGGCCTGCGGATGCGCCGGCAGAACTCAGCCCCTCCAGGAGGGGTCTGCCCTCCCCTCCCCCAGGGCTCTGAGCCCCTGCCTTGGCCTTCTGCTTGCCCTCTGTGCGTGTGCGCGCGCACGCACGCGTGTGCTCAGCTGCCGTGCTTGCCTTTTGTGGGGCGGGGAGGAGAGCCAGGTGACGTCAGAGGAAGGGGAAGACACGACCTGGTGATTGTCGAGCACTTTGCGCTTCTCCGAGCGTGTGAGCTCGGTGGGTCCTCAGGACAGAGGGGGAGAGGCAGCCAAGTCAGGTGTTATGGTCATCATTACCACCATCCTCATCTGCATTTCATAGATGACAAATGAAACAGCATCATCTACTCGGGGGTGAGGGCAGAACCGGAAGTCGGACCTGTGGATTTTTCCAGCTCCCCTGCCAGAGGCCAGATCTAGACTTGGGAGGGGTGTTACTCCTTTCCTGCCCCTGCCAAGCCCTCTGGGTTTTGAGTGGGAGGCAACAGCAGCATTTAGGATGTGAGTCCACCCCACCCCCACCTACCCCTCCCTCCACCCCCCCACCCCCACCCCCCGAACCCCGACACTAAGGCTGACAGCCAGTGGCTGGGAAGAAGTAGGGTCCAAATCTCAGGATCTAGAAGGCAACCCCTCCCCTGGCTTCTAAAAGAACCCAGAACCCAGCAGGGCTCCTGTCCCGTTCCAGGTTCCAGCATGCCATGCCTCTGCTTGCTTGGGCTGCCTACGCATTAGCTACACACATCTCAAAGCTTCGTGTTTGGTTTTGGAGTGTGGGGAAAGAGCCGGGTTCTTCGAGTTAGGGAGGGAGTTGGGGGTCGGGGGGTGGCAGTTGCAAGCTTAGCTCTGACATGGGTGCAGCTCAGCTCTGTGTCCTCTTTGCTCCCTGGCCTGAGGCTGCCATATATCCCCAGCTGTCCATCCTTCCACACCAGCCCCCTAGAGCCAGAGTGGGGCCTGGGAGGATCACTGTACCCAGTGCCCGCCATGGCTGTTCCTGGAGTGCTGCTTCTAAACCCAGCCCGAGCTTTGCCCCGTGTTGGGAGAATGGAGGGCAACTGCAGTGTCCTGGGCTCCTTCTCCCATTCTGTGGTTCTTTGGGGGTTCCCGATCCCCAGAAGTGAACACTCCCCTGTCTGACAGCCCGATGGCTTGACTATATTGCCTGGCATTGCCCCACCCTCTGATGCTGGAATCAAAGATTGCCTTCCCAAGTATTTTTGTTAAGATGGCAATAAAAAGAATTGATCTCACACTTGGAACACACTTGGTCTCCAGCATCTTTCTTTGGTGTATATTCTCTTTCTTCGCTTCCTGTGAAAACCTGAAGGCCCCCAAAGCAAGGGTTAGATGACCGAGGGAAAACATGTTGGTGAGAGGGGCTTGAGTGCCCCTGGCATTTTCCAGGTCCCATCAGCTCTCAGACAGACACCCTGTGTTCAGCACCCTTAAAAGAAAGGAAAGGAATTGATGGGCTGAGGGAGGCAAAGCATCCACATAAGAAGTCGTTTCACTGTGTTTAATTTCTCTGCTCATCAAAAGTGAGATGTTGCTCGATGAATTTTACCTTTTGTCCCCTAAAAGTATGTTAGGGGTCCTGGGGGGAAAAGCCCCACTATTTCTGGCAGGAGACTCTGGAAGGGTCAGGGGCTGTCCATTTGGCAGGGTACCTCAGGGCCCCCTCTGAGACACTCACTTTTTTTGCTCACCTGCCCATTGATCTGGGTGTCTGACTAGTACAGGTAAAGCCCTGCTCACCCAGCTCTGAGATTTCTCATGAAGTGACTTCCTCTGGCTCCCCTGGGGAGTTTCTTCAGCAGGAAAGGGACCCCCTGACCTATGCATTGCCCTGGCTTATTTCCAGTCACAGGGAGAGAGTCTCCCAGGCAGGAAATGCCCAGGTCCTGACCAGGGATCCATCCACTTTCTGGAAGATTCCAGCCTGTCTTTGATCTCTTGGAATCTAGGTCCTCCTCTACCATTGTTAACCAAAAAGCAGGGTCGTGGAAATGAAGATTATCCAATCTCCAGGAGATGCAAAGATGCTGTGAAACCAGGCCTGGGGGTCTTTCCCACCAAGGTCAAAGTGCTAAGTGGTGACTGGCTGGCCTCTCCCTCTGGCCCTGGGGAGAGAAGAGGGCATGTAGGAAGCAGAAGGGACACAGAGATGCAAGGACTTGTCAACTTCAGATGGAAACGTTTTCCGCTTCCTTTTCTTGGCTTCAGTGGGAATGTGGGGCTAGCAAGTTAAACAGGAAGGTGAAACTGGCGCCAGTGGATGGAAGTGAATGAACAGCCAGTTTCAGCCTTTAGATGGGGACATCGCTTCTAAGAGTCTGAGGCGGCCAGCCGTGCCGAGGGAGGGCCGGCTGGGTGGTGTTCTCTTAAAGTCCAGGTGAGGATCTAGGGGGTGAATGCCTGACCCAAAGACCTTCCCAGCCCAGAGACCTCAATGCCTAGCAGAATACGGAGCCCAGCCTCTCCTCGGTCATTCCTTTCCTGTCTCTGCCTCGGGGACTGGGCTGCTTCCTTTCCATCAGAGACAGAGCCACTGGGTTGGGGTGTCTGAACCTGGCCTTCCTCTATCCCTGCTGCCAAAATAGATGCCCTGTAGGTTGTCTTCTCTCTTGAGTTGAAACTGATAGTTCATTTCCTGAGCCAGTTAGAAACTCTGGTGCACTTGATAAGACACAGTGGGTGAGGTCTGGAAAGTGTTGTCTTAGAGCTTATCTAGCCAATACCCAAAGTCAGCAAAGAGTTGAGAGTAAAAACAATCCATTATCATCATGAAAGCTTCAGTCCAGAACCACCCCACCACCATCACCACCACCACCACCCACCCCTTTGATTGCTTCAAAGGGCTTGAAAAACTGTCAAATAAGCACTAGTGTTCACAGATCAGCCTGTGCTGTGCATTTTCTATCATCCTTCTGACATACTCTCTGCTTCCGGCCAACGAGGTAGTGCCCTGGAAACAACAAATAGAAAGATTTTCACTCCCTGGAAGCCTTCTGTTCCAGGAAGGGCCCTTGCTCACCTGCAGCCGTGTGATGGGACAGGCGTGCTTCTTCATACGAGGGTTGTTGGGTGGGGACAGAGGGATTCTAGGAGTGGATCCAGCTATTTGGGTGTTACCGCAAAATACTTGAAAGTGGGAGACCTGGCTAGAAATAGTTGATGTTGTGACTTAGTTGGCTCCATTTAGCTTTACTTCAAAAATGGTATAACATAAACATCTTTTCAGGGGAATGGATTGTTTATGATTCACTGAGAGCTCCCATGTGTATCTTATTTCAAATGCCAACTTTCAGAACAACCAAATACAACAGGATGCTGAACCAGTTTTGATCTTTGAAGATACTTTGTGATCTATACCAAGTTTTGGAGTTCTCTTCCTAAATATTTTAATAATTTATTTAATTGAAATATAATTGATTTACAGTGTTGTGTTGATTTCTACTGTGCAGCAAAGTAATTCAGTTATACCTACATATATATGTGTATGAGTGAAGTCGCTCAGTCATGTCCGACTCTTTGCGACCCCATGGACTGTAGCCTATCAGGCTTCTCTGTCCATGGGATTTTCCAGGCAAGAGTGCTGGAGGGGATTGCCATTTCCTTCTCCAGGGGATCTTCCCAACCCAGGAATCGAACCCAGGTCTCCCCATATGTGTATATATAGCTATATATATTCTTTTTCATATTTTTTGCCATTATGGTTTATCCCAGGATATCGATTATAGTTCCCTGTGCTAAGCAATGGGCTTCCCTAGTGGCTCAGCTGGTAAAGAATCTGCCTGCAATGCAGGAGACCTGGGTTCGACCCCTAGGTTGGGAAGATCCCCTGGAGAAGGGAAAGGCTCAGTAGGACCTTTCTTCCTAAGTATTGATTCTTGTTGGGTTAGCAAAGTATGAGGAGGTAGAAAGGGAAATGGACTTCAGTCTTTCTAAACCTTCTGACGTCTTCACCAGGTTGCTCTTTGGAATAAATCTCTGATCGTTCTGTGTTCCTCATCTACTTTTTTCTCTTCAAGTTGAATGTCAGAGAAAATAATTCTATCTTTTAGAGCTGGAGAGCTGTTTAGAAACTGGAAAAAGGAAAGATTGTATGCTGTTTCCCTTGGGCTCTGTGATTCAAGTGAATCTTGTTAGAACAAAACATGAGTGAATGGCTCGCCTTCCACGTCAGGGAGTAGAAAAGTTTGATTTGCCTCAGTTCTGCTCCATGCTGACCACTAGGCTGATTAATTTTGGATGTCAAATCCCAGGCTCTTGCTAAAATGGGGACTGGAAAAAGAGTTTGCACATTCAGAAGAAATCTCACGTGTGAAGGAAAAACAGACTCCTGCAGTTGGGGAGTTGAGATTATATGTGAGGGGCGCTATGCCTGGGGTGCCAAGATGCGGATTCCCAAAGCTGCTGGCCACCAGGACTGTCCCCACTGCCAGCCTGTACTGGGCTTGGCATTTGTCCTGAAATTGGCTTTTTTAGGGGGTGGGGAAGAGGGATTGACAGTAATAATTGCTTATTGAGGAAGACTTGGAAAGTTCAGAAAATTATAAAGTAGAACCATCTATAAAGGCTAATCACTGCTAAAACATTGGTGTATTTCAAGTGGTTTACCAGGCTTGTTTTTAAAGCACAATTAGAACCGTAATATACCAGTCCTATTGTTTCCACTTTGCATTATATCGGGACCGTTTTTCCACGTCATAAAAGACTCTTTGAAAAGATTTTTCTGTAGATGAGTAACATTCCAGCATACAAATAAACCACGGTTTATTAAACCGTTTCTCTGGTTTTAGACATTTAGATGCTTTTGCACTATTATAAGCAGTAAAACAAATCTGTTGTGTGCAGAGTTTACATTCTTGATCCACATCTTAACATTTTGGATATTTTTTTTCTTAATTTTACAAAAACTGTGGGAAAATCCACATAACATAAAATTTACCATTTTCAGTGTAAAGTTCAGTAGTATTAAGTACATTCACAGTGTTGGACAAACAGCACCAGCATCCATCTCCAGAACCCTTTTCATCTTCCCCAGCTGAACTCTGTACCCATCGAACACCGACTCCCTGCTCCCCCTCCCCCAGACCCTGGCAACCACCATTCTACTTTCTGACTCTGTGAATTTGGCGACTCACAGAAGTGGAATCATATGCTATGTGTTGTTTTGTGGCCGGCTTATTTCACTTCATATGTGTCCTCAAGAATGGTTCCTGTTGTAGCATGGATCAGAATTTCCTTCCTTTTTATGGCTATTATTCCATTGGGGGTGTATAGCACATCTTGTTTATCCATTCATCCATCAGTGGACACTTGGGTTACTTCCACATTTTGACTCTTGTGCGTAATGCTGCTGTGAACGTGAATGAACAAATACTTGTTGAAGTCCGTGTTGCCAGCTTGTTTCCCAAAGGGTTGTGCCAGTTTATTCTCCACCATTAGAATGGGAAACCCTAGTCTTGCCACCTTTACCAGTACAGACCTGATCACTTAAAAAATTATTTGTGCCAACAATACAGCTTGCTACTTTGTGCCTCTTTTCTTATCAGTGATGCTGAATACTTTCATTTATTCATCATCCATTTGGATTTTTTTTCTGTGAACTATGGTTTCCCTCAGACTGTTACAAGTACAATTCTCTGGGCTGGGCCAGTCGGACAGACTTTGATTTCTTCCCTAGCTTTTGAGACAAATCATAGCATAAGGAAAAGAAGGTTTTTGGGTTTTTTTTTTTTTTTTTTTTTTTTTTTTTGGCGGGGGGCGATGATTGCTTTACAATGTTGTGTTAGTCTCTGCTGAACAATGAAGTGGATCAGCTGTGTGTATACATACATCTCCTCCCTCCTGGACCTCCCTTTTTTGAGTGCAAATTTCCTAGGCACTTGGATAGTACAGAACCCTAAAATGCCAAATAATGTCCTCTTGTCCTTTTGATCTGTACATCATCACCTCCCTGCAAATGTTGCATCATCTCACCTTTTGGAGGTGAGTGAGGTGGCAGGTTGGATATTGGAGATGTCATTTCAGGGAGAATGGGTGAGAGCTGCAAATTCTAAGGGTTCGACAGAACTTTGAAAGTTTTCTGGGCATTGCTAAGTTGGTGCTTTACATGCCCACAAAGGAGCCGTGAGTTCTAGTGGGAAAAGCGTAGACCTCAATGCTCTATTTCCCATTTATTAGCAGTGTGACCTTAAGCAAGTGACTTAGCCTCTCCGAGTCTCAGTTTCCTTACCTGAAAATGACTTAGATTAAGTGGTTGCAGCTCACCTTTCCTTGCCTCTTATTTACCTACCTCCCCTATCTCCCTTGGGCATCCTTTTATTTTTTCCTTTTAAGACTTTGACCTTTAGGATTCATTCATTGATCTCGTGGGCACCCTTGTCACATCGGTTCCTCCTGCTAGGCTTTGTGACGTACCGGAAACAATTCAGGGACCTCACCCTTACCACCATCAGAGGCCTGCGGGTATCTGGGAGGCCCTGCAGTTAAAAGTTAGTGAAGAGGGGGATTCCCTGGCAGTCCAGTGGTTAAAGCTTTGCCTTCCAATGCAAGGGGTGCAGGTTTGATTCCCACTAGGGGAGCTAAGTTCCCACATGCCTTGTGGCCAAAAAACATGTAAAACAGAGGCAGTTTTGTAACAAATTCAATAAAGACTTAAAAAAAAAAGTTAGTGAAAAATAGCTTTCCAGTCACCTGTCTATCTGGGGTTGAATCTTACGTTTACCAGAACCTGGGAGGTGGGCAGGGCAGGCGTCATTTCCAGTCTCGGCAAACAGATTCTTGGAGGTACAGAGGCTTGCTTGAAGTCACACCAGACAGCGAGACAAGGGACTGGCTCCAGCTGGGGTACCTGTCCTCCCAAGGGCAGCTGCCCTGTAGAGTTTGGCAGGTGCCCACATGCGCGTGGACATCCAGCCACCGGCACCTGCCCAGCACCGTGCCTGGTACCAGCAGGCACTCGCCCAAGAGTGGCCCGCGCCTTCTCACCTGTCCCCCTCGCCCCCAGGTACGTGGTCGTCTCCCGGGAGGAGAGGGAGCAGAACCTGCTGGCCTTCCAGCACAGCGAGCGCATCTACTTCCGGGCCTGCCGGGACATCCGGCCGGGGGAGCGGCTGCGCGTCTGGTACAGCGAGGACTACATGAAGCGCCTGCACAGCATGTCCCAAGAGACCATCCACCGCAACCTGGCCCGAGGTGAGTGTCCACACGTGGGGGTGGGCTGCGCCCGCCACCGAGCCCCAGCGAGGCCAGAGATGCTTCTGTAGGTGCTTCTAGGCAATCCGATGGGAAACACTGCGCAAGGGGGAGACCCGGAGGAGCTCAGGGAGACTGATGGGCTAGATTGGAGCAGCTGCTCTGGGGTGGACCCGCGGCACCTCAGTGTGTCCTCCTCCCCCAGACAGGGTCAGGAGCCCTATTATAGATGTTTCAGAGCATGAGGGAGTGAAAACATCTCCAGTGCCAATAATATAATCAAGATTGATTCTGTTTCCCCAACTCAGATTGATGGAAGGATGTTGTAAACTGCCCCTGGCTCGATCATAGCAGCAATAACAGGTGGTATTTACTAAGTACTTCATATGTGCTAAACGTGTTTTCTACAGGGTCCTGTGTAATCATTTCCATTAGCACCTGCTCTGTGAATGTGTGGTGAGAATTAGATGGATAATATACATGCTAATGATAGCATGTGGATTATTCTCTCCATCTTACAAGTGTAGACACTGCGCAGCAGATAAATACAGTGACTCACTCATCAGATAAATACAGTGGTCAGCAGGGGCAGAGTTAGGCTCCTAATCCATGTCTGTCTCAGTCCAGGATCTGAGCTCTAACCTACAGTGTTGTCTGGCCTCCTGGACAAAACCAGTTTCTTCCTCCTTCCTCCTCATCTCATTCCTAGCTGTTCTAATGATACACTATGAAAGAACAATTTCTCTTAGAAGAAGAAGGTTGGAGAGAGGTGGGAAGGTGAGTTTATACATGGATCATAGCCTGGTGGGTGGGTGTCCATCCAGGCTCCATTTAAACGAATCATTTGAAAGTGGTTTAAAATATCCCCCAGCTCCTAGTCCTTTGCCTCTTTTAGTCTGTCCTCAGCCATGCCAGCACAAATGGGCGAGCCCAGGTAATTTTTCCAACAGGACCTTCCTTGAACTAAAACCATATATCCAAAGACCCAGTGTCCATCTGGTCCTGGGAACCAAACCCTACACCCAAGCCTCACTATATCATGTTTCTGACCAACCTACTTATTCTAAATAAAGCTTCATTTGGACTATGAAGAGAAATGATGAAGAAGGACCCATTGGAATGACGCTATCTTCAAAATCAAAACAGAGCAAAGCAAATTGTGGACACTGAGAACACAGCTGCTACCTGACTTGGTAAAAGGTATCTGGTGATTGGATGGGCAGTGAGAGGAGACCCAATAGATACACTCATCTCTTGTCCTCTTTGGAGCTGGGTGTTGGGCACATATTTGCCAATTACACTTGGGAAGGCATGTTTTCATGACGTGATTGCAATGGTTTCCATTTGATCTCCGGAGATGCCATGTTTGAAAGTGTCTGGTACAGATTAGGTGCTCAATAAATCTTTGTTGAATGGATAAAAGAAGAAATGAATGAAGACTGTCAGGAAATCTCCAAAAGAATCTTGTAATCAGAAGAAGAGAAAACCAAGCTGTATCTGAGGACACAGGTTCCATCCCTTGGCCAGGATCTTCTTGAATTCTTCTGGATCTGTAATGTCTTTTTTCCCCAGTGTCTTCTCCAAAACACCTTGAGCTACATCATCCTCAGAGAGCCCTGAGACCCCAGGGGAGTGCTCAGAGAAGGGCATGAGCTTTCAGGAGTGGCTCAAAGGAGTGTGGCAGACAGACTTGAAATCTGTCTGCCAAGATGTGTGCAGATACAGGATGGAGTGTCGATTCCTGGCCAGACTGAGAAGTAGGAAATAGGGAGGAAACTGACGCCACAATGGGCAGGATCCAAGCAGAGGGTGGACTTGGCCCTGAAGCCCTTGGGAGCAGCCATGGGCTCAGTGTCCTTTAGATGTGTCCATGTAGCCTGTAGTTCTGGCAGCCTCTGATACAGTTAGCAGTGTCTGAGATCTGTGTGCCTGTCCTGCTCTGGAGGGGGGGAATCCCCCACGCTCAACCACTTAAGGTCTTACATGGAAGGAGACTTCTTTGTAATTGGAGGTTGGAACGCTGCTAAAGTCCAGAGCTTGAATTATTAGTCCTTATTAAGTAGGAACTCTCATTGGGGGCTCAAGTGGTAAAGAATCCTCCTGCCAAAGCTGGAGATGCAAGAGATGCGGGTTCGATCCCTGGGTTGGGAAGATCCCCTGGGGACAGAAATGGCAACCCACTCCAGTATTCTTGCCTGGGAAATCCTGTGGACAGAGGAGACTGGCAAGCTACAGTCCATAGGGTCACAAAGAGTTGGACACAACTGAGCAACTGAGCAGCTTTAAGTAGGAATATTAGTTGGAGCCCAGAACTGCTTCCTAAAGAGCATAAATTATTCCTTTGTGGTTATCTTTTAAGAACAGGATGCATCTATACATGTATTCAAAGACTTCATTTGTTATTTGTCCACTTTGGGTCATTGATTTACTTTGTGGTGTTTCCCCCATGTTTTGTGGAGGCTTTAGAATCAATTTCATAATGTTTAAAGGTCTCCTTTGACCCACAGATTATTTTTTCTGGGTGCCTTGACCCCAAAGAAATCTCCTGCTCATCCTAGAAAATTTGAATAACCTCGTCCTTGAGCAGGCAGCATCCACACATCTATAGCAATTTGTGCAACTGTATTAGCCATTTTGAAGAATCAGGCTAACATAATACATTGTTGGGGAGTTCACCAAGGTCTCTGACATCATTTACATGATAGAAAGAAATAGAAGAGGAAACGTCAGAATTGTCAGGTAAGGAAACACAGCGGCTGTATTTTGAGCGTGTGTTGTGGCCACGCGTCCTGCTTTATCATTGCTAGAGGCTGTCATCTTGGAGCCCACAGCAGCCGTCGGTGTCCCTGACTTCCCTTTTCTTCCTGCCTTGGTCATCAGTGAGACCCACAGAGGTTCAGGCCATGCTTCCTCACATCATCCTGTCTTCCTGTTACTGGAAGACTTAGGAAGGACAGTTGCTATAAGATGCACTTTGCCCTCAGGGATAGTCAGGGGGGAGGAAGAAGTGGGACTCAGTGCTTTGTGTACCTTTTACCAAGTTGGGCTTCCCTGGTGGTTCAGACAGTAAAGAATCTGCCTGTAAGGCATGAGACACGGGTTTGATCCCTGGATCAGGAAGATCCCTGGAGAAGGAAATGGCAACCCACTCCAGTATTCTTGCCTGGAGAATTCCATGGACAAAGGAGCCTGGCAGACTGCAGTTCGTGGGATCCCAAAGAGTCAGACATGACTGCGTGACTATCAAGTGGAAGTAGCCATCTTCCAATTGCTAAGACTGGAGGGGAAGCCTGGAGGCATGAGAGCTCCTGCACTTAGCTGAGCTACGTTGCCACCCACTCAGCTTATCACGTGGGATGTCGTCTTTTAGGATGACAGGATGGCGAGTTCCTTAACTTCCAACTCCCCATGCCTACAGCATTTGCTCAACTTATAAACATACCTGGGTTTGATCTCTGGGTTGGGAAGATCCCCTAGAGAAGGGAACGGCTTACTCACTCCAGTATTCTTGCCTGGAGAATCCCGTGGAGTCTATAGTCCATGGGGTCGCAAAGAGTCAGACACAACTGAGGGACTTTCAGTTTCACTTGTGGATACTTAAGGCTATGTTGAAACTGCTTCTTTAAAAGGAGTTCTCACCACTTTTTGGGGTCCTTTGACTCCAAACCCCATGATCCATTTCTGTTTCTTTCTACCATGTAAATGATGTCAAAGACCTTGGTGAACTCCCCAACCGTATGTTAGGTTAGCCCGATTCTTCACTGAGTAATCTGCCCCGCTTTTGCCACGCCGGCTGCACCAGGCCAGGCCCAGAGGGATGCGTCAAGCGACTTCCTGACAGGAGCACTTTGTTTTCTGTTGGTTTCTCCTCTTCGGGGCTTTTCCCCACTTCCTCACACCCTGGTTTTCCTTCCTAGGAGAGAAGAGGTTGCAGAAGGAGAAGTCTGAGCAGGCTCTGGATAACCCAGAAGACCTGAGGGGTCCCCTTCAGCTCCCCGTGTTGAGACAGGGCAAAAGTCCCTACAAGCGTGGCTTTGACGAGGGGGACATGCACCCCCAGGCCAAGAAGAAGAAAATTGACCTCATTTTCAAGGATGTGTTGGAGGCCTCACTGGAATCCGCAAAGGTAGAAGCCCACCAGCTCGCACTGAGCACTTCCCTGGTCATCAGGAAGGTCCCCAAGCAGCAGAATGATGCCCACGGCCAGTGTGCCATGATGATGTCGCACGGCGTGCAGAATGCCAGTCGGACCCAGGGGGACGGGGACTGGAAGATCCCCCAAGGGGCTTCCAAGGAGGCAGGCCCCCTGGAGGACGAAGAGGAGGAGCCTTCGTCGTTCAAGGCCGACAGTCCCGCCGAGGCCTCTCTTGCATCCGACCCTCCTGAGCTGCCCACCACCTCCTTTTGCCCTAACTGTATTCGCCTAAAGAAGAAGGTCCGGGAACTCCAGGCCGAACTAGACATGCTTAAGTCTGGCACGCTTCCTGAGCCCCCCACCTTGCCAGCGCAGGTCCTGGAGCTCCCCGAGTTCTCAGACCCCGCAGGTAAGTTGGTGTGGATGAAATTGTTGTCCGAGGGAGGAACGTGCGGTGGACAGTGTGGAGGGGGGCCAGGAGCTCCCTGGGGGTGCCCCCTTCAGGGAGAGGCCTGGGAACTCAGAGGTGGGCACCGGTCGCAGTCCACGCCCTCAGCTGCCTCCGACAGGCCGCCTTGCAGCTCCTGTGGGGGCGTCATGTCTTGCCCTTGTATCCTCCATGTCAATAAAGGAAATTCCGCTGCAGGAGGGGGTGTGTGCTGTGTTCTTGACCCGTTGCCTTTCTCCGGTGTCTTACCCCAAAGCCCAGTTTCTAAACTCAGTCTTTCTCTTCTCTCCCAGTCCCAGGCAGGGTGTCCTGTGGGGGAGAGCTCCCGGCCTTCCTGATGGGAATGCAGGACAATGATCTCCCTTTGCCCATTTCTCTTGGCTGCCTGGATCTTTTAGGGTTGCTAAACCACAGGGAAAGTTTCACTACACAGCTGAATTAGAGATTTACACAGCACTTCCTTTTTAACCACACCCCTTAGCTCAGAATGAGGGGGTGCAGCTCTTCCAAGCCTGTGTCTTAACTGCATTCTGATCCCCAGCTCACTTGGGGCCTCAGCCGCCTTCATTTGAGGGCACCTTCGTGGTGTGACAAACGAGTCCCACGTCCTCGCGGTCCCGCTGTGAAACCTGGGACGTGCTCTATTCCTCCACAGGCTCGGCTCTCCTAGTTTTCCTCTTCGGTGGATACAGAATATTTAAGTTCCTTGAGCTCACGCTTGTGGAGGGTGAGGGCAGGCAGCCTGGAGCGTGGCGGTGGCCACCGGCACTAATCCACAGAGGATGAGACATGCGTGGATGACAAGGATGCTTATAAATGAATTCCAGGCTGGAATTCAGTCTGTTTCACAGAATATGACAGCTGCCTTCTGGACCTATTTCCTTCATTTTGGAAACATCTATGTGTGTGTTTGTTTGTTTGTTTTTTCTTCCCAGCAGATGTAACGGGTTCCTTTCCCATTTGTCTTCCAGCCTCAGAGAGCATGGTCTCCGGCCCGGCCATCATGGAGGACGACGACCAGGAGGTCGATTCCGCAGACGAGTCCGTCTCCAACGATATTATGACGGCCACCGACGAGCCCTCCAAGATGTCCTCGGCCGCCGGGCGCCGGATCCGGCGCTTCAAGCAAGAGTGGCTGAAGAAGTTCTGGTTCTTGCGGTACTCCCCGACCCTCAACGAGATGTGGTGCCACGTCTGCCGCCAGTACACGGTGCAGTCCTCGCGCACCTCCGCCTTCATCATCGGCTCCAAGCAGTTCAAGATCCACACCATCAAGCTGCACAGCCAGAGCAACCTGCACAAAAAGTGCCTGCAGCTCTACAAGCTCCGCATGCACCCCGAGAAGACGGAGGAGATGTGTCGAAACATGACCCTGCTCTTCAACACCGCCTACCACCTGGCCCTGGAGGGCCGGCCGTACCTGGACTTCCGGCCGCTGGCCGAGCTGCTGCGGAAGTGTGAGCTCAAGGTGGTGGACCAGTACATGAACGAGGGAGACTGCCAGATCCTCATCCATCACATCGCCCGGGCGCTGCGCGAAGACCTGGTAGAGCGCATCCGCCAGTCGCCATGCCTCAGCATCATCTTGGACGGGCAGAGCGATGACCTGCTGGCCGACACGGTGGCGGTCTACGTCCAGTACACCAGCAGCGACGGGCCCCCGGCCACGGAGTTCCTGTCCCTGCAGGAGCTGGGGTTCTCCAGCACAGAGAGCTATCTGCAGGCGCTGGACCGGGCCTTTTCCGCCTTGGGCATCCGCTTGCAGGACGAGAAGCCCACCGTGGGCTTGGGCATAGACGGGGCCAACGTCACAGCCAGCCTACGGGCCAGCATGTTCATGACGATCCGTAAGACGCTGCCCTGGCTGCTGTGCCTGCCCTTCATGGTGCACCGGCCCCATCTAGAGATCTTGGACGCCATCAGCGGGAAGGAGCTCCCCTGCCTGGAGGAGCTGGAGAACAACCTGAAGCAGCTGCTCAGTTTCTACCGCTATTCGCCACGCCTCATGTGCGAGCTGCGGTCCACGGCGTCCACGCTGTGCGAGGAGACCGAGTTCCTGGGGGACATCCGGGCCGTGCGGTGGATCATTGGTGAGCAGAACGTCCTCAATGCCCTCATCAAGGACTACCTGGAGGTGGTCGCCCACCTCAAGGACGTCAGCAGCCAGACCCAGCGGGCGGACGCCTCAGCCATCGCCCTGGCTCTGCTGCAGTTCCTCATGGACTACCAGTCCATCAAGCTCATCTACTTCCTTCTGGATGTGATCGCCGTGCTCTCGCGCCTGGCCTACGTCTTCCAGGGCGAATACCTCCTGGTGTCCCAGGTGGACGACAAGATCGAGGAGGCCATCCAGGAGATCAGCCGGCTGGCCGACTCCCCCGGGGAATACCTGCAGGAGTTCGAGGAGAATTTCCGGGAGAGCTTCAACGGGATCGCCATGAAGAACCTCAGGGTGGCTGAAGCCAAGTTCCAGTCCATCCGGGAGAAGATCTGCCAGAAGACCCAAGTGATCCTAGCTCAGAGGTTCGATTCCCGCAGCCGGATCTTTGTGAAGGCCTGCCAGGTGTTCGACCTGGCCGCCTGGCCCCGGAACAGCGACGAGCTCCTGAGCTATGGCAAGGAGGACATGGTTCAGATCTTTGACCACCTGGAGGCCATCCCTACCTTCTCCCGGGATGTCTGCAGGGAAGGGCTGGACCCGCGGGGGAGTCTGCTGATGGAGTGGCGGGAACTCAAGGCTGATTACTATACCAAAAACGGCTTCAAAGACCTGATCGGCCACATTTCCAAGTACAAGCAGCGGTTTCCGCTCTTGAACAAGATCATCCAGGTCCTCAAAGTCCTCCCCACCTCCACTGCTTGCTGCGAGAAAGGCCGAAACGCCCTGCAGCGAGTTCGAAAAAACCACCGCTCCCGCCTGACTCTGGAGCAACTCAGCGACCTATTGACCATTGCTGTCAATGGCCCTCCCATCGCCAACTTCGATGCCAAGCGAGCCCTGGACAGCTGGTTTGAGGAGAAGTCTGGCAACAGCTACGCACTGTCCGCCGAGGTCCTCAGCAGGATGTCTGCCCTGGAGCAGAAGCCGGTGCTGCAGACCGCGGACCACGGGTCAGAGTTTTATCCGGATATTTAGGAAGCTGGCGTTGCAGAGTTCACTAAGCTGTTGAATATTTTTTTAATCTATACTCTTAAGCTTTGATATATTATATAAATATATATTATATTATATATATCTATAAAAACCCACACTGAAAAAAATTTTAAAAACCAAGGTGACACGTCCACCAGAAGCTACTGGGAGTTTTCAGATTGGAATAATGTCGGAAACTGACTCTTGTCTACAAAATTTGGCAGCTGTAACACACGTGGAAACTTATTTTCACTCACAGAAGCATGTGCTGGGGCTACACAGGCTCCCACCTGACTGTCAACCAACTCGCATAAGCTAAAATGACGGGTCAGTCATCGCCTTTAGGTAGCTCATTTTGTTTATGTTCTTGTTTGGGAGTTGAGGGGTTTGGGTTTGGGTGTATGTTCTTGCCTTTTTTTTTTCTTGTTTGGTTTTACGAGGGGGATCTCTTGGCCTCTTGGCTGACATGCTGGTCTGGCAGAATCAGACCTCTGATCTTTGGATAGGGTGAGCTGGGTATCCGGATCAGGGTTTTTGACTTTTTCCCCCTCCCACCCGGTTTGAGAGGTTTTCGTTCATTCCCTGATGAGCGTTCCTTCACTGTCTGTGAATCAGAAGTGTCGGTCAGACTGTGACACCTGCCAGTCCCCACCTGTGTCACCTCTCCCGTCCCTGGGCTGTTGAGTCCCTCCTTCCAGTCCCCTGGATCCTAAATATTTTACCTGTTATACTGAAGGCAAAACTGCCTCACAATGGAGCTTGAAATCCTGGGGAAAAGGGAGGACGTGAGCCCTTTGCATTCCTGTTTTTTACCTGGTGTGGGAGACCATAACAGAATTCCATTCAGATCCAGGGAATGTGGGGGAAATGCAGAGCCAAGAAGTCCAGACCCCAGTACAGCAACGATTTTTGGCTAAACACACGTAAAATGAAAAGTATGTATTCAATTTTCATGAATTATTTATACTGTCTTTATAATCGTATAATGTGTTTGGGGGTATATTATTTTTTCCTTTAATAATCGAGAAATGCCTGCTAGAGTTCAGTGGCAGGAGATGTCAATGCAAGTTGTGCCCTGGGTTATGCATAACTCTGATGAGAGTCTCTAGAGATTGGATTCTTCTTTTGCAATAAGGCTGATGACAAGCCCTGCAGCCTGGCAGGAAGGTAGTGGAAAAGTGGGGAATGCGTCTATGCCTGCAAACGCTTCCTTTTTTGAACAGGGTAGAGATGTCCTCAAAGAAAGGAATAAACAAGAAGTCAGACGGGACTCTCGAGGCATCAGCCTACACACACACACACACACACACACACACACACATACACAGCTGAGATATAAGCTTTAGAAATAGCCACTTGCCTACTCCCTGAGGCAAGTAGTGGTTTCATCTAGAGGAGTCTTGATCAATGCTCTTTTGTTCATTTAATTACCAGTATACCTCGCAGGGGAGTTTTTTTTAAACAAATGTGCGTGAGCTGTTAAAAACTTCTGTCCATGTTCCCACATCTGATGTGTGCATATCTGATCTGCAGAGGTCCTACGTTGTGGATGCAGGTTATATTTGGGGGAAGGGAGGAAGACCTGCATTGTCTATAGTCTGTCTATAGGAGCCACCCCTCTCATCTGGCAGAGGGTGGGCAAAGAATGGGATGATCTGGCCACAGGAAAGGCCTCGGTGTCCCCAACCTGCTCGGCTCAGACATTAGAAGACTGTGGTGGTTTCCTCCCTTCTTGGTTTATCTTGTCTCTGAGGCCTCGTGCCACCGATGAGAGCCGGAGTGGAACTGTCAGCGACACTGAACACGTCACCCCTTCTTCCTTGTCCCGCCAGACCTTCACCCCCCACAGACCCCCTCCCCCCACCCCCATGGTCTTGGTGCTATGATAACTTTAGAATCATTGCTGCTAGTCAATAGCTTTTCATTATATAAATATATTATATATATTATATATTATTTTTGAAATTTTTTTTGTTTTCAACAGTGATGTAGCATGTTAAAACAAAACAAAACAAAACCAACTGGTTTTCTCCGACTGTCCCACTGCCAGGCCTCATATGCTGCCTTCTTCAACAAATCAATGCACCCCTGCCTGGTGACATTCACCCCTCATCCCCGCTCCCCAGTCTCACACGCTTTCCCACCCTCCTCTGAACTAGGAGAGAGTTAGCAGGAACCTGCAAGGAAAGACCCAAAGCCCTTTCTCCAGCTTTGAAATTCCCAACCTCATGCACGTCACTTTAAGCCGATGTCTTCTCCTGCCATCCCCCTTGTCCGATCAGGGTCAGTATCTGTGGTCAAGTGCAAAGCACAAGGGTCCACCTTTCTCTCCTCGACTTCCTCTCCACCGTGCACCCAATCCACCAGGTCTGTGGGAGAGCTCCCTCTGGACATCACACAGACCGAGATGGGTCGAGGGGGAGCAGAGATGACTGGCAGGGTGGGCCTCCATAGAGGTCAGAAACAGTAGTCGAGGTCCTTTCTTCTAGCCAACAGATGCCTTATGCCTCCCCCTGCGCACCCCTGCGCCTCCCCACCCACAACATCAGCAGACAGGGAGTCATCCCCTAGACCACCACTCATCTGAAAACCAGGAGGAAAGACTCGCTGATGACTGCCTGAGTACTGTGGCAGGGCCACAACCGTTTGCTCTCAGGAGGCCATGGCCAAAGTTAGCTCCAGTTTTTATCCAGAGGGGAAAGAATCCTTTGGGCCAATGCCAGTGTCTACCGTATCATTTCAGAGGAGCGGGAGCCGGCCACCCAGGCTCCAAACCTCGGAGAGGATGGGCTCTCTGGAGGTTCTCGAAGTTTGGGAAGGCATCTCGAAAACTCCAGGTGCTCATGGCAGTCTGAAGGCCACTTTGCCTGGGGACAGGGAGCAATTTGGGTGACACACCACTACAATTGACACAGAGTCTTTACCCTCAGAATTTCCAGTGTTTCTATCCTGTGAATGCTGTGTGCAATTACCCGTGGTTTTCACCCCAGGCGTTTCCACTCTCTGCCTCTGAGAAGGACTCCTAGGGTGTGGGGACTCTTGGGGTCTGCCCACCTGCTTGGGCAGTCTAACCTCTCACCGATGAGTATAAAAAGCTGTGGCCAGGTGATCCTTGCATGTTGATAGACAAGAGACAGAGCCCTTAAATTCAACCCCTGGCTTAGGAGTGACAACCATTGACTTAGAAAAAAAAATGTTCTTGTCTCTGGAGTCAAACTTGTCCTCATTGAGTTAACCAATTAGTGATTTTCTTCGGTTCATGGAGTGGGTGGGAAATGAGATCAGGTTTGTGGCCGATGGTGCCAAGCAGATACATCGCAGAGCTTGGGAGCCGGAAACCCTTGTAATTAAAAATGGTCTGCTTTTTCTCAATGGAGGGAAAAAACAAAAAGACCCTTTGCCATCTTGTCTGTGAAATATGAGGCAGCCCAGCCCTGTCTGCAACTCTTGCCACTTGCCAATTTTCAAGTTTCACCTGCCTGGTTGGGTATTACAATCTGGGCATCCACAACACCAGCTATTTTTTTGTTTGTTTGTTTCTTTCTCCTTGGATGGCCGCTGGGCACATCTAGTGCTGGGCAGACCCTCATTTCCTCATCCTCACTGAAGGATGAGCGGAGGCTCTATCTCCTGGATCCCTGGTTAGTTGCATTCAGCACTGAGCCCTGAATCTAGAGCGGTTGGAGGTCTCCACCCTGGCTCCCCCCTAGTGTTTCCCTGTTGAGTTGTCTTGCTGAGGCCCCTCTCCTTGACTTGCTTATGTTGCCCCTTTGACTTGGAGAACGGACCTTGTAATTATTTAAGGTGGCGTTTAAATATTTTCCATTTGTTTTGAAGTGTTGCCAAGAAGGAAAAAATAGGCAAAAGTGTGTCGAGTGCTGAAAATGATTGCAGAAGCTGAAGTGGACCAGACTTGGCCCAGCCTGGGCTGTGGAGTGGGTGCTATTTTGACTATTTACCTGGAGCCTTGTGGGGTCCAGAAAGTGGCTTGGGGGTTGAAACAGAACTTCTTGATTCCGTCCCCTCTGTTTTCTCACCTGTAGGCACAGGAATTCTGTATCTAGAGCTCGTTGTGGCTTCCGGTCTGATTTCCAAGTAGAATTCATGTTCTTTGATTTCATCTTCTGGTCCCTACACCCAGTTTGGACAGAAGGCTCTGGCCCTCATCCCCTCTCGCCCTTTCAAGCAGCAGGCCAGCCTGGGACAGCCAAAGCAGGGAGGCCAGGCCTCCTTAGATGAGAAAGGCATGTTCACAAGGCAGGTGAGCTTGGGACAGCCCCATTTCCGCCGCCAGCCTCCCCGGGGGAGGTGGGGCTGGCTCATGGCTTCTGGGCTGGCTTCCTCCTCCAGTCTTGAGGAGGGAAGATTATGTCCAGAGATCCGCAGGGGCCCTTCTCCTGCTTGGAGGAAGGCCTCTCTGCTCTCTGTGGACAAGGTGCTTTAGCTGAGTGTCTGGAGCTGTAATATTTTAAGAAACCTTTGAGGTGATCTTTGTGTGTTAGCCAGAGGGAGAAAAAGTGCCCTTTCGGGAGGAAAAATGGTACGGCCCTCCTCTTTCATCTGGCCCTCCCCACCCCCACCCCATCCCTTCAAGTGGTATCGCCCTGGAAATACCTATGCAATCCAGTCTCCCTAGGAGCGTGCATGGAAGCAGGGGTATGTGCAGTGTATAACACAAATGCTACACTTATATATTGTACATATGGACATATGCAGTGCGTATACACACAGAGTAAGAGATGAAATCACGTCTATATATCTATAAATAATATCCTATATATTTATACATTTCTATGTTTTAAATAGATATAAAAAATAGAGTCTATAGAGAGCTGGGAGAGCAGCGGGAAAGCCTGTCGCTGTGTTGTGAGAAGACGGAGGACATGGAGCCTTTGCAGGGGCACCCGGGGCAGCGGAGCAGGCGGGGTTTGCTGGGAATGGGGCCTCTTACCCGGAGTGTTGGAGAGGAGAGTAGCCAGGCCCCGGCCCTCTCCTGTGCACTTTTCTCTCCTTTTCCGCACGCAGGCCTAGTCTGAGGTCGAAAGGAGATCCTCACCCCCTGGGCTCCCTCCAGAAATGTCCCCTTTGCCCCCCAACAAGCCTCCGCTTGGGTGGTCCCTGCTGCCCAGCAGTAGGATGTGGCCTCTGACCCCCTGGGAGAGGGACCCTGCACAATTTCCCCCGATACCCACTCCCCAACAAGAACGAGCAGCGCTGGTAGCGATAGGAAAGCTGCCAATGGGGCCGAGACGGGTCCAGGAGAGATGCCGCCGCCCCCACCTCCCCACTTTAGATGCTTTTTGCTGCCCCCCACCCCCGCCCTGGAGGCCAAACCTCTGAAGTACAGCCGTCCTGGCCTCCCTCACCCGCTCTTTCATTGCCTGCCAGGGCAGCATCACCAGTCAGCGCTGCCCACCATCCAGAGGCTTTCCGGCTAGGGCGGGGGGTCGGGGGGGCGGGGTGTCAACTAATGGGAAAGGGTGAGAGAGACATATCCGCACACTCATAAATTCAGTGGCAACTCAAGTTCAGAAGCGGGGCTTTGGCCCAGCCCACTTTGCACAGCTGCTGCTGCTGGCTGCACTCAGGACAGCGCCCCCCATCCTCTCCTGTGCCCAGTGACCCCCTGGCCCCACCTGCGCCGCCGTTAACAGGCAGGTCTAGTTCACGTACACTGTTCTGATTCTGTGACTCGAGGCAGAGGCTGAGCCAGACGCCCCAAGCTCATCCAAGCTCATCCACTTCCGCCGGGGAGGGCGCCTCCCTCGGCTTGGCCCAGCCCCTGCTCCTGGATGGCCGGGACTTCTGGGGGCCCGAGGGGGCACTGGTGCCACCGGCTGCGTGACGAAGGGCCTATGCAGCCCTGACGGGATCAGAAATCCGTTTCACTTCCAGGTTTCTCTCACGATTGTTTCTTTCCCCGACGGGGAGGTAGAGGAGGAGGGGCCGAAGGGGCCACAGAGGATGGGAGATAGAGGGCGGCCACACCCTCTGCCCTCTAGGCCAGCCTCTGCCTTTTGGGCTCGTCTCCGAGCCTCCTCTGACCTCCGTCCTACACTTTCATACCATTTACCAAGGTACCTCAGTCTCCAGCAGAGCCCCCCATACCTGCAGTCTGGGGCGGGGGGTATCTGTTCTGCCAATGCCCACCTCTTCCCACTCCACGTCCACCCTGGTCTCCTTGAGCCACCGCTAGCTGCCAACCGGGTCTCCGAACACCCTCCAGTGCCTGGCTCAAGAGAGGCCAGGCCCGGCCCGAGCCTTCCTCCCGCTGCGGGGGGTCAGACTCGTGGCCAGGGGATGGGCATCCTCGGGTAGCAATCCCACAATGCACTGTACCTCAGAGAGAGAGCATCCTCGGGGCATCAAGGGCGCCGGGCCCTCCGTCCAGAGGAGGACGGCCGGTCACTACACTGCTCCCCAAAAGACAAGGGCCAGGCTGCCCTCGGGGCACCCTCAGTTTCTTCACTTTTGTCTCTCTGGAAGAGCCAGCAGTCTGATTCCGTCTTTTTCAGCCCCGTCGTCTCTCTCCTCCTCTCCACCCCCACGCTGCTGAACCGTTTCATTTCAATCACAGAGGAAAATAAAGTGGGGGTGGGGGGAAATACCTAGGAGTCTATTATCACATACATATTAATATGTTAATACTTTCTTTCTTAAAAAAAAAACCCTCGATGTTATTATTTTGCAGACTACGCTTTATAGTACCTGTGTGACGGGGCCTAGGACACTGGATACAAATAGAGCTATGTTGGTTTATCATAATATGTACGCAGAAACTTTCCTTTTGTCATATTATCCTTGTAATGTAAGAAGATTGTTAATAAAAGCATTTAAATTTACTCACCGAGGTCGGATCTCTGCCTTCTTGTCTTTCTCCCACCCCGTGCCCAGGGTGATTCAGAATGAGTCCCATGCTCAGGTGTCAGGTGAGATTGCCTGCCTGCTCCCTGGTCGGAAGCAACTGGAAGAGGCCTTCTAGGTCCTATTCCTGCTGTTGTTACTTTTCCACTATTCAAGGCCACTTCCAGCTGGTAACCTACACACCTCACCCACCCGTCTGGCCCAAAAGAGGTGTCACCAAAACCGTTTAAAATAAATCTCTCGCCCCCACACACATTTACCCCACAAAATTCTCAGAGCTATTGCAGATGAGACAGGCAGGCAGGCAGGCAAAGTCGCTTCAGTCGTGTCTGATTCTGTGTGACCCTAGGGACTGCTGCAGTCTGCCAAACTCCTCTGTCCATGGGATTCTCCAGGCAAGAATACTGGAATGGGTTGCCATGCCCTCCTGCAGGGGATCTTGGATGAACAGTGTTCTAATTCTCCATCCAACTACCTGCATGATTCTCCACTGGCAAACTTCTTCCCCAGGGAGGGTCCTTCCCAACAGTTTGCTAATGGCACTGGTACGGGGGTGAGTGATAAGTGATGTTTGGCCCAAATTGTCTTAGAAAGATGGGCATACATTGGAGAAAAATGTAGAAAAGTGTTTGTAGTGTTTCCTCCCGGGTGCTAAGCCCTCCTCTCAGCTCCTTTCCACTCCAGCCCAGCTTCCAGTCACGGGCCGTCCCTCTCCTCTTTTCTGAACCTCTACCTGCTCAGTGCCTGCCATCGTCCCTCCAGCCCCTCGGTGACTCAGAGCTTCCTGTCGTGAAGGCCATTCCACAGTCTCCGCAGAATGTTCGCTTCTCTTCTTTTCCCAGGGCAGAAAGAGCAAACGGGTACAGATGTCCACGTCTAATCAGCCCAGGTGAACTGGGGTCGGCCCCGCCCCACTGCTGGCCGTTGGATCTGACCTACACTTGCAGCTGGGAGGCAAGGGAAAGGTAAATCTTCCATTGGCCCTGAGCTGGGTCTCCCCAAAGCAAGGCTTGGAGGATGTGGCAAGAGGGGAGGCCCAGTCCACTTCCGCTCCTCCCTCTTCACAGCTGCCCCCAGCTTCCCTCTCCAAGGTTCAAAAGACAAGTTGAGTTCACCCCAGAGAGAAAACTCAGGGAACTGGCCTGAAGACCCATTGCTATGTGAGTTTCTACAGTGACCCTTTGAAAACACAGACCCAGTTGTGGTGTCTTCCCAGTTAAGGACCCTCTATAGGTTTCCCATTGCTCCCATCCCAAAGTCCTGATCACAACCCTTCAGTCTGTATGGTCCAGCCCCTGCCAGCCTCCCAGCCTCCTGGTTCCTTCTCTGCCCATGCTCCCTGGCCTCCTCTCTGTTGCCCCAAGCTCACAGAGCTCCATTCCATTGCAGGACTTCCCAGCTCAGTGTGCCCCCTGTCTGAGATGGTTTTCCCCAGGACGGTTGCCTGGCTGAGCTCTTTTCTTCTTATAAGTGTCAGATAAAATGTCTCGTTTTCAGGGGGTCTTTGCTGATTACACCCTCTAAATAGCCACCCTTGAGGCATTATTCATCTTTCCTCCTGATATTTTCATTCACAGATCTTATCTCCAGTTTTCAGCTATGTAACTGACATGTGTGTGTGCCTGTGTGTGTATTCTGTGTCTGGTCTTTCTCCTTTAGACCATGAAGTCCACAATAGAAAAGTAGAGACTTTTTAATACCACTGTGTGTGGTTGCTATCACATCCTCACATAATAGGCACCTAATCAGTGTTCAGAAGCTCCAATACTTTGGCCACCTGATGCGAAGAACTGACTCATTGGGAAAGACCCTGATGCTGGGAAAGATTGAAGGCAGGAGGAGAAGGGGACGACAGAGGATGAGATGGTTGGACGGCATCACCGACTCAATGGACATGAGTCTGAGCAAGCTCCGGGAGTTGGTGATTGACAGGGAAGCCTGGCGTGCGGCAGTTCATGGGGTCGTGAAGAGTTGGACATGACTGAGCAACTGAACTGAATTGAATCCGTGTTTATTGAAGGGATGAATGGATGAGTGTAACTTTCACTCGCCTGATGAAAGTGCAGTCCCAGCAATGCTGTGTTTGTCACAGTAGAGACCTCAGATGCCTCCACTTTGCCTGTCTCTCTCTGTTTCCTCACTTGACTAGGGGACCCCTGCACCTGACCGCTGGCAACATCTGGCCCCAACCCAGCCCTTTCTCTACAGAGCTGAGGTGGCGCCTGAGGTGCTTACTTGAGTTCTCTTCCACCCCAACTTGCACTTGTCCTTTGGACAGTGTCTCATGGCCCTCAGGCAGGTGCTCCCAGGTCTTCTTAGGGAAGAGACTCTTTCCAGTCCCTTCCAGCATGACAACTGTCTGTGTTCGTGGTTTCAGATAGCCTTTTTAAACAACTGCCTATGCATCTGTTGCCTTTCCAGTAAAGACTCTGCTCACGGGCTATAAACCACAGCCTGGACTTTAGGGTTAGAGCAGTGTTGTTCAGCTCTAAGTCATGTCTGATTCTTTATGACCCCTTGGACTGCAGCATGCCAGGCTTCCCTGTCCTTTTCAGTCTCCCAGAGTTTGTTCAAATTCATGTCAGTGATGCTACCCAACAATCTTATCCTCTGTCGCCCCCTTCTCTTTTTGCCCTCAATCTGTCCCAGAATCAAGGTCTTTTGCAATGAGCTGGCTCTTCACATCAGATGGCCAAAAGATTGGAGCTTCAACTTCACCATCAGTCCTTCCAATGAATAGTCAGGGTTGATTTCCTTTAGGATTAATTGACTGCTTGGATCTCCTTGCAGTCCAAGGGACTCTCAAGAGTCATCAACACCATAATTCAAAAGCTTCAGTTCTTTAGCCCTCGGCCTTCGTTATGGTCCAACTGTCACATTCATACCTGACTACTGAAAAAACTATAGCTTTGACTATATGGAACTTTGTCGGCAAAGTGATGTCTCTGCTTTTTAATATGCTGTCTAGGATTGCCACAGTTTTGAGCGGTACCAGCTTCAAATTTCCCCCTTGGCCTCTTACAAGCTGCGAGACCTTGGACAAGTCACGTATCTGAGTCTGCATCTTCTGGGCTCAGCACAGAGCAGAGACTTAGAACATGATGAGCAGGATCATTATCGTCATTACTGTTACCTCTCACATCAGGGTGAAGTAGATGCTAAGAAGCCTAGGTTTCCCTTTTTTCACCTAGAATTCCAGGGCCTAGCCTGGCTGAGGGAGTGCCTGTTACTTTTCAATACAGAGCCACCAATACCTATCTCAGAGCTGGAGTGGCAACCTCTGCCTTGACCCTCCTTTCCTTCTCAGCCTGGAGAGAGGACTTCAGGGCACCATCTTCTGGTTGAGAGCTCAATTCACCTGACCCTTGAGGGCAGAGACCACAAAGAGAGTTGGTTTGCTTTTGGTGGGGAAAACCAGGTTTCTCCTGGCTTGTTCCTGGTTTGAATTCCTGCGTTTCTAAAACAGGATTCTGCCATCATCCACTTGTCCTGAGACACCAAGGAAGAACGTTGGGAAACTGGGACGGGAAGCCAGGCTCCAGCCACTCTGCCTTGAGAAAAGACTTCACCCGGTTGAGGATGAGCCACCACTACTAGACTGCTTTCTATAACAAAGTCTGACTTCCCATCCTAAGTCTGGCTTCTTCCCACCTCCTCCCAGGTAGGCACCTGCCTCCATCTCTGGCTTCAGGATGATGCTGAGGGCCCTGCCAGGGACTACCTGTGGTGGCTCCTCTTTAGGAGACGAGGGATGGGTGTAGGGGGCAGTTCTCCAAGGCTGGTACTGAGAAAAGCCCCACCCCCTAAATCCATCCACAGCCACATCCTATGGCTCTTCCTTTGCCAGGCATCCGCCCAGGATGGTAGAGAGAAAAGATGCTAGGGTTCTAAGCTCTTGAAATGGTGTTGCTTCCAGTTGACTCTAAAAAATAGAAACTCTCGTGTGGAAAAATCACCACCGGCTCCATTAGCAAGTAAGCACATGAGAAGATAATGACGCAGATCCTCAGGTAATGTCACATACTGTCTGGAAGAGCAAGTGGCTGTCAGGAAACCTGGCCCAGGGCAGGGAAGGCAGGTACCCATGCACGTGGGTTTAGTTCATTTTACACATGAGATTGGAGGCCAAGGATACACATGAGAAGTCTCAATTACCAAATCATAACACATTAAATTTTGAAGTGTGATCATTTTCTCCAAATTTATTTTATAGATGTGGGCATAAGCCCAGAGGCAAGCGACTTATCCAGAACCATGAAGGTGGCAGCGACAGAGACCAGCTGGGTTGCCCAGCTCCTAAATGCAGTGCTCTAGACGTGAGTTATTTCATAGGCTGGAGCGGAGTTTGTTATTTAATGTGGTTCAGTGGAAAGCCCAGCATAAAATCATCCCTAAACTCTTCTTGCCTCTTCCATTTTTATTTTTGGTAAATCCAGATTCTTAAATCTTAGTTTGGGGCTTCAGAGCCCATTTGGGTTCGATCCCTGGGTTGGGAAGATTCCCTGGAGAAAGAAATGGCAACCCACTCCAGTATTCTTGCCTGGAAAATTCCATGGATGGAGGAGACTGGGAGGCTATAATCCATGGGGTTGCCAAGAGTCAGACAGGACTGAGTGACTGAGCTCATCAGGGGCCATATTCACAGTTACCTGTGAAACACAGTCTATACAATATTTGGCTACATGGGATAAGAGCCACTTTTCCTTTTAATACAGAAATAAAAATCCCGGCTGTCATTAAAATATAACAAATATATATAATATAAAATAAGGAATTACATGTACAGACTTGGAAAGTGAAGCCTTTCTTTATGGCTCATTTAGCCTTTTTAAGGGAGAAGGCAGTGGCAACCCACTCCAGTACTCTTGCCTGGAAAATCCCATGGGCAGAGGAGCCTGGTAGGCTGCAGTCCACGGGGTCGCTAAGAGTCAGACACAACTGAGCGACTTCACTTTCACTTTTCACTTTCATGCACTGGAGAAGGAAATGGCAACCCACTCCAGTGTTCTTGCCTGGAGAATCCCAGGGAGGGGGAGCCTGGTGGGCTGCTGTCTATGGGGTCGCACAGAGTCGGACATGACTGAAGCCACTTAGCAGCAGCAGCAGCAGCATCCTTTTTAAGAGGGCTTCCAGGAGGTGCTAGTGGTAAAGAATATACCTGCCAATGCCGGAGATGCAAGAGACGTGGATACAATCCCTGGGCCAGGAAGATCCCCTGGAGTAGAAAATGGCAATCTGCTTTAGTATTCTTGCCTGGAAAATTCCATGGTCAGAGGAGCCTGGCAGGCTACAGTCTATGGGGTCACAGAGAGTCGGACACAACTGAGTGATTAAGTAGCAGCATCCTTTTTCAGAGCCTTTGGTTTTAATTCCACATAAACTGCCTGATTTCCTACTGACCTGAACATTCAGGCCCTTCCCCTGGTTCATTGTCTGAGCCTCTTCCTCCTGAAGCCAGGGTGGCAGCAGCCACAAGGAGGCCCTAAGATGATAGGACTCTGAAGTTCCCTTGTCCCTGCCAGCCACCTGGAGCACAGGTGACTGCTCAGCCACTGCCCTGCCTCTTCCAGTGATGGGGCTATTTCTTTGGGCGTATGTTAGAGGAAACAAGTTTCCATCTTTCCTTGTCAAGAATAAAGTTCAAGCCCCAAGAGACCTTGCCTGAGAACATTCACAGCAGCAATTCCTCCAACACACACAAAAAAGAGAGAAATATCTAACCATGTGTCAATAGGGGAATGCGATTGTGGCATATTCATGCAATGGAAAATAACACAGCAGCAAAAAGTGAGCAGCTAGAGCGACAGAAATCTGCACTGAGGAAGCTCAAAATTTTAACGTGGAGCAAAAAATAATGTGAGACAATTTGAAATTAAAAACACAAACTACTCTATGAGGTTTACACATACATATAGTAAAAATACAAAGAAAGGTTTGGGGTGAGAAATCCCAAGTTCAGGATGGTGATGTCCTGAGTGAGAGGCTAAGGGGATTTCAACTATATTTGTCAAGTTTTATAGAACTTGGCAGGAGTTCACATGTGTTTATAGGATTATTTTCCTGCATTGCCTATGTCTAAAGTTTTTATGTGTTTATTTTTATGCTTCATCTTTTAAAAACTATTTGTTCACCGATGGCTGCACAGGGTCTTCACTGCTGGGCATGGGCTTCTTGCTGTGGTGGCTTCTCTTGTTGCGGAGCACAGGTTCTAGGTGTGTGGGCTTCAGTAGCTGCGGTGCGTGGGGTCATTAGGAAGTCGATTCATCACCACTGGACTACCAGGGAAATCCATGTCCAAAGTAAGAAACAGGAACTTACACACAGGCACACACTAGGCAGCTGACCCTGTTAGAAGTCATTTATTTATCACTGCAAGGTTTTTGCTCCAAAGTGTGACACCAGACATATGAGTACAATATCTCATGCGTCTTTTTGTGCTTCGGTTCATGATTGCAGAATAGACACAGCACTGACAACAGGAAACACAGGCAGCAAAAACAGATCACAAGGACTAGGTCTTTTTTGGCGGTCCTCACCTCCGATTGCGTGGGCTGCAGTCTCCCGCTGCCCAGGACTCCTTTATTTCCCAAAGGAGCTGCCCCAGAGGACTGCTCTCCCACCTAGCTCTCTCTACACAGCATCAACTGGGGGAGATCCATCATTACTCAATCTACACCCAGAGTCATATCTCAAATTGAAATGGGCAGACGCGTGCAAGGTCTTGATCAATAGGCACTCAACAAATATATAGGGACTTGATGCAAGAAGTGAGTCGCAAGATGAATGAGATTAGACTCTCAGTTTTCTACCCCATCGCCATATCTGTGACAAAGTCAGATCAGCTCGTGGGCAACAGCCCAGTCGGAGACAGTTTCTCCCTTTATTTTCACCTCTACTTCATGCACTTAGAAAATGCTCCCTGGCAAAGGACCAAGTGTTTCTTTTAAAGAAAAGATCGGATGCATTCGCACAGACCCAATTACTCTAATCTGGTAGTCAATTGCAAAATTATCTGGTACAAGGTGAGTGGATGCAAAGATTACTGAAGTTTTTTCATCTGCAAGTCTGATATCTCTGGGTAATTTAAAATTCACTGAGATGGAGTTCTGATGGGAAACGCAGCTTTTATATTCTCATCTATATATCCTCATCCTTATAGCTCACTATGCTAATTATTTACATAAAGTAAAATTAAAGGGAAAGTCACTCAGCAGCGTCTGACTCTTTGCAACCCCATGGATTGCAGCCCACCAAGCTCCTCTGTCCATGGGATTCTCCAGTCAAGAATACTGGAGTGGGTTGCCATTCCCTTCTCCAGGGGATCTTCCCGGCCCAGGGATTGAACCTGGTCTCCATCACTGCAGGCAGATTCTTTACCATCTGAGCCACCAGGGAAGCCCAATTATTTACACAGTGAGCTATAAATTATCATTAGGTGAATGGTAATACTCAACATTATGAATTTCTAGGCCAGCTGCTAAGGTTTCTGAGGACCTTACCATTGAGAACTCAACTAGGACTCAGATTTGCATTCAAGTTAGATAAAAATGTATATTTTTTCTCCTACTCCCCTACCCATCTTTCATTCACTAATTCACTCAACACATTTTTATTAAGGGTCGATGAGTCGACTGTACTCTAGGTGCTTGGAATACACCAGTGCACACAACAGGCAAACCCACCTGCAAAATCTGTCTTATTTCTGTTCAGTGAGATGAAGGCTGACACCAAAGATGTCAGGCAGTGACATGTGACTCCTTTCAAGGACACACATTTCGCCTGGATTCTGGAAAACGAAAACTTTGACACCAAAGAAATGAATGCCTCATGATATTCATGGGGTGGAGCTGATGGCTGTGGGTGGCATCAGGGGCCCCGAGAGCTCACTGCAGACATCTTTGGTGTGACTGTATGGCAGGCTCATGGACTTAGAAGGAAGTAGAACCCACCTTTCCTGATGTTAAGTCTAGGATCCAGACTCCTCTGAATTAGAGTAGCAGTTGTCACCAAGAACTGAGTGCTGGTCAGCTTACGCAAGGGAGGCTTTGCTCTGTTTCGGCATGCCAACCAAAAAAGGGAGGCCACAGTGGTGAGAGGGCTCTCAAAAGATGTGTTGTAGGAAGTCAGTGACCCACGCCTTGCCTAAAAAACACTTGGCAGGAGGTGGCCAGACTTAATGGGAGAAATGTCCAATTATGTGAAAGATCTTCTCATTTATGAGGAATGAGATATTGTTACTGTTTCTTCAGGGGATCGGCAGAAGTTATCTCTAAATGCTTTCCTGCTGCTGTCCAGAAAGGAAAAGTGATGACAAAAGATGACACGTCTCTGCTCAAATTCTCAGGCAGAGACCAAGAATGACTTGACTTGTTACAGGACTGAAGGAAAGGAATTCTAGATCAGGGACCCAGGGTGACCTCTGAAGGCCCAGAGTTTCCCTGTCAGTATTAAAAAGTCCAGATGCGGAGTCCGTGGTTCTAGCAATGTCTGGCACTTGCCAGGGATGCTCAGCTGCCAACATGAAGCTTAGAAATGATCTGCTGGTGGCCTCGGAGTTTGTTTCTAGTGAGGGGTGGGTGCCTGTGGCATGGGAGCACAATTTCATCTATTGCATCATTCAGAGACCAAGCTGCCACATCATTAGGCTGCGTTTACAGACGGTCAACAACAGAACCCAGAAATACTGTTACCTAGGCAAATATTACATCCGCTCGAGCAAGGCTCATAATATTGTACTTAATGATGTGGACAGCTATTTGGAATAATCAGGTAGTGATGTGAAACCTAGCTGCTGATTATTTACTAATTAAAGTGATAGATCCTAAACACAGCGAGAGGCACACTTGAAAAGACCTCCTATCCTCCTCCCCTTCCACAGACCCGGACTAAATTAACGTGCGCCCCAGATGGAATTCCTCCTCACGCAGCTGGGAGGCTGAGAAGGAAGGAGTCTGACTCAGAGGGTCACTTTGGTAATGCTGGTGGACATGACGACTAGTGCCCAATAACCAATGGGGGAATCCCACCTACTCCTAGTCAGGGAAGGGCTCCCCAAGTATAACAGAAACCGATTTTGAGATGAAACAATACAGTTATTCAATAGAAAGCACAAAATTCAGTCCAAGAGCAGGATCCAAAAAAGCACAAGCGACAACATTAAGAATTCAAATGATTAAAATAAAAAACGGAGGCTCCTAAATTTCACACCATGGTTGAAATGTCCAGCGATGGCACTGGCTGCCCCAGGGAGTTGGGGGCCCGACGAGGACTGTGAAACCGAGTTGGGGGTTTTGTGAAAAGGATTTCTCCAAATGCAGTGCTCCAGCTTCTTCATCCAAACCACTCTGTGCTTGTTAAAGATGCAGGCTCCTGGGGTCCAGCCAGGATCATGGATTTGGAATGTCTAAAGCAGGGTCTGGGAATCTGCTGGTGATTCTTCACACACTGTTTGGGAACTGCTAGGTTAGTGCCTTGGGTCAGTAGCATGATTTCATGCCGGCTGAATTTCCATCCCGCCCTGACCATCTCTAATTCTTTTGAGATGATCCAGGATACAGCATTTCTGTCATCCTTTTTGACATGCTTATTTTTAAAAAGCCACATTCTTTGCATCCGTGATTTCCCCAATTCAGCTTTCTCTGCATCTGATACCCACTGCAAAACCTCCACACGGATCCTATTTGATAAGCATCTCTTTCAACAACACAGATCAGCAAAATGTGTTCCTTCTGACCCACATGTCCTGTCTCGGTCCTTGCTCATTCTTAAGAAACAGGAGTGTGATGGGAGAGGAAGAGGGTCCTGGTCTCTGCACACATGTCTTTCTTCTGGTGTCAGAATGCGGATGGGGCACAAGAGGAGGGGGCAGAGGGTAGTGGGGTGGGGAAGGGGCAGATTGTGCCCCAGGAGGGCGGCGGCTTGGGTGGCTGCCTAGAGGTGCAGCTGATGCCACATGGCGATCTGCCGGCGCGGGTTCTTCAGCATCTCCTCCCAGTGGCTGCGCTCGGAGCCCGAGGCGTGCAGGCCCAGGCTGCAGTGGCCAAGCACGCAGCTCTGCCCCTCGGTGCCCAGGCCCAGCACGTCCAGCTCCACGCTGGAGGCCCGCAGCAGGTCATCCGGCAGCTCGAACATGATCATCTCGTTCCACACGGGGTTGATCTTGTGCTTGGCTCGTTTTGTCTGCTTCTTCTTCAGCTTCCGAGCCTGGTGCTTTAAGGTCACCTTGACAGAGACATCTGGGGAGGGGCAGGGGAAAGAGACAGAGAGAGGGGCCAGGAGTCAGCTTCTGGGGTCTGAGGCGGGAAGAGCTGGGGTCGTGCTGCTCTTGGGGTCTCCGGCTCTAGATCCTCACTGAGGCTTCCGCTCCTCCAGCCCTTTCCCCCGACCTCATGGGCCATGTATTTATTCAACAGTGATTCAATGCCCACCTTATGGCAGGCATCAGTCTGAACATGAGGATACAGCAAAAGCTCCTGCCTGGACCGTGACAGGGTCACACTGAAACACCGCTAGGAAACCTTTCTCAAGAGCCCCTCTGAATGCCTTCACGTCCCATATCACGTCCCACAGGCCCAGGATGTTGGTTCAGACGTCCTGCAGCTTGATTTTAAACCCAGACCAGGAACACTAAGCTATCCCTATGTCTTCATCCCCTTAGCTCTTCATCCAAGCATTTTCATCCCTTCCTAAGATAGAGGTCTCCTGCTGGTTGACTGCGTTTTTCTCTTCTGTTCTTTTGCAAGTTTTACTGGAGGATCCCACCCCACGTGGAGGGTGAGGGCAGCCTGCCTTGACCCCAGTAGAGCTGCCCGGCTCCCAACCCCCACCCCAGAAATCAGGCAGCAGGTTACTAGACAAGCTTTCACACAGCATCTCGAGGCTCTGGGCTGGGATCGTGTTTCCATCAGTCAAGGTTTCCAAAGCTAATGTGAGAATAATTGTTACTCTATGTTTATTGCTATAATTATCACCCCCAGGTGGTTAGTTTGTTATTTCAACAGAGATATTTGAGTGATAAAGTGTTGGGCTATAATTGTCCTGACAGGAGCTATAAAAATAAAATAAAATAAAAAGGGCAGGAGGCAAAGAATTGTCTAGAGGGGATGAGGCAAAGGCATTGAGTTCTGATCTCTGGCTCAGGGATCTGTCAGCCAGACCAACTCGGGTGATTTTTCATTCATCAAAAATCTCTTGCCCAGAGGTCCTGACTGCAGAGGCAATTCTTTATTTGCTTCCTGCTATAAATATCGATGTATTTATATCCTGCTCTGAGCACTTGGCTCCCAGTCCGGGTGTCACACGGCTGACCAATGCTGCTTTCTTTCCTGCTCTGACCAAAGGGGCTGTTTGGTCCTTAAGCCTTGGGGCCTGTGCTGGAGTATCCAGAGAGAAAAGCCAAGGCTTCCGGGCCATTGAAGAGATGTTTATTTGGGTATATGGGGCAGAGACGCCTCCTCAGCCTGTGCGCCCACATGCCTCTGCCGTCATCCACACCAGCTGGTCTGGGGATGGCAGGTCGACAAAGGCTGGGAAGAGGGAGGAGTCTAGGGTGGGTGTGGAGAGCAGAGTGGTGGCTAGCTGAGACTGGAGAAGGGAAATCCCACCACCTGCCCAGAAGATGTGCCTAGCCAGGCCTGGGCGACAAAGTGGGGCCAAGCTTCCCCTACAGCCCAGATTCTCCACTCCCTGGCTACAGTCTGATCCTAGGATTCCTGTGACCCACGGATGAGGCTGTTCTTCTCACTATGGATCTGCAAGGTGGGAGCCCTAGGAAGCTGACATCTGGGCACTAACGGGTAGGACTGGCCTGGGAGTTAATGGACATGACTTTAGGGAAGCGAGGGTGTCCTTCAGAACTGATTGTGAGCTTGGGGGTGGAGGACACAGCTGAGGCTGACTGTACAAAAGTACTCAGGTTCCAGGACCCTGCTCACCTGTCCCCACTGCCTCCCAGGTGCCACCTCCATCTGTGCACATACCTAGAGGGGCCCCGGCTCCCCTCTCACACCTCACTCACCCTTCCCCAGGAGCTCCTTGGACTGGCTAGAGTGGAGGTTCTTGGCCTTAATCAGCACGACTAGGAGGCGGTTGGCAGCCGGGAGGTAGCTGATGGAGAGAAGGACCTCTCCCGTCCCCGCAGACAGCTCCTGAAACAGAATCGGGGAGGCAGGAGGGGAGCCTCACTTAGGGATGCCCTCTGGCCCCGTCACTATCGCTGAGGCTGAGGTCGCCCTGGAGTTGTATCCAGGAGGCATCCTTGAAATCACTTACCCATCAGGGCTGCTTTCTCCAGGCTTGCAGAAGGGAGGAGGGCATAGAGAGATCCTATGCCAGCCTGTGTTTCAATATGAGTTTGTTTCATTCGCCACAATTGTGATTTTAAAAACAGCTCCTATTCAAACCCAACATACCGAACAGATCAAAGAGATGCCATTCAGGATGCGGCCGGGACAGAGGGCCAGGACTTCCTCTCACTTTATCACCTGTGCCCCCCTCAGGCATCTTTGCACAGAACCCTAGGGTTCTAGTTTGAAAACCACTGCATTGACTGATCAGGTTCCTGGAGCAGCAGGATGTTGCAAGGCATTTCTGTGGAAAAGAATCCTGCCGGGGGGCCAGCGTGAGGAACTCCGCCCATGGCAAGGGTCATGAGGAAGGAGGCTTGGCATACGCAAAGGCATGATCAAGCCTCAGGAAACCCCCTGTTCCCAAGCATCTACCCCAAAACCAGAGTCTGTTTTATGCTCTCACCTACACCTCTGACTTTATGGGGGCTCTCCCCCATAACTGTTTCTCTCGGAGAAGGAGTAAACGTGCAGCTACAAGGCAATAAAAATTCCTGGGCGTGACAAGAGTGTTTCAGCTTACAGACTCCTCTGAAGGTTATCTAGCCCACCTGTATAGGTTCGTCCGGCCACATGTGATTGTTTACAGCCTCCCAATCTGAGAGGCATGAGATGTTTTAGACTTACTAAAGGCAAATTCTTTTGGGGAGTTAGAAATTATTAGTATAGTGGGTTGGTTAGGAATTATATTGCTGAAGGGTTTTTCATTTGTTGTGTCAATAATTGCTGCTAATTCCCTGCTCTGGGTGGGACAAGGATGTCTCAGGTCAAACCTCTCTGCTGACAGACTAGCTTGTGTGACAGGATTATCCATACTCCTGCCACACATGATTGTTTACTACCTCTTAACCATAAACAGCACAGAGAGTTTTGGAGTATTTTGAGAGTCTTAATTAGCAAAGGGCTTTTTCTTCTCGTTGAGTCAATGATGGCCGCCAGGCCTCCATATCCTTAGACATCTGGGAATATATTAATCAATATATTTGGACTATAGAAAAGGAAATATAGTAGTTTTTGATGTTAGCAATACTAGGCTTTTTGAGTTAATGGATTTTCTCTTTTGTAATAGATCACTGTACTTTGTTATAAATCACTGTGTCCTTGCTATGTAAAAATGTAACTTTATCACTATCTTAAGACTAAATAGATCTTAAGGGGAACATTGATGAAAGGATTTTCATTTGTTGGGCTGATGTTTGCTGCTAAATCTCCATATTCCCTGACCTTATAATGAATATAACTAGCATATAGGAGAAATAAGCATTAACCTTTAAACATATAGGAGAAATAAGTATTAACCTTTAAGATTAATCATGTTAACCTTGGGTTGAATAAATTCCTTTCTTGATTGTAACTCACTACACCCTCACCCTATAGGAATGTAATTTTATTTGGAGGGTGGTGCCTGGTTTAAGAAAAAACACCCTTGAAAAAAATAAGTTTTTTGGTTATCAGAAATAAAGGATCATAAAATCCCTAAGACCTTTTTATGTGAAGCACCTGGTTTTGATAAAGGTCAGGACTGCTGACCCCCGTGTGACTCTGTATTCATCCCTATGTGTAAAGGTATATAAGCAAACCTAAAAATAAAGAAATTGGATCAGTTTCCGGAGAGACTGATCCCCCCATGTCGCTTCCTTCTTGCTCCCGTTTCTCTGGCTGAATTCCCATCTGGATTCAGCCTCCTTTTCTCCACTACACTATCTCCTACTACACTATCCGTTTCTAATCTCTATATCTGTAATTAAATATGTATTTTTCCAAAGACGCCGACGCCGTCCCCCCACCTTCGAATCACCCTGGATCCACCGGGGCTGGACCTCGGCAGAATCCCTTCCAGCCCCTGCAGGGTTGAGAGATGTGATGTGATCACGTCAATAATGTGATGCACTAATGCTGAGCGGGGCTTGGCTTAGTCTACAGAATGACCAACCATGTCAACAAAGGCCAGGCATACGATGGGAGCTAACATACCACAGACACTCACAGGAACTGCGCTTTGTGATGCCTCCAAGAAGCAGCCAGCATGTCTATCCTCCTGCCCCTCCCCCGCCCCCCACCGTCTGCAGCTTTAGAGAGTCTCTCCACTGAGATTCCTACAAGAGTTTGTTTGGAATTTCAACAAATCCATTGAAGGACAAAAATGAGTGGGAGTCCCCACAGGGGGCAGGTCATAGTCTGAAGGGTAGAGGGAAGCGTATGGACTCCAGAATCTGACCACCTGGGTCTCAAGTCTGATCTCACCATTTACTAGCCATGTGACCTTGGGCAAGTCATTTCACTTTCCCAAACCTTCATTCCCTCATCTGTAAGATGGGAACCATAATACCTCCACCCAATAGGGTGGTAAACATTAAATGAGGAATTATTTAATGGCTTAGAACAGTGTCTGGTGCACACGACGGCATCTTTACCCTTGCTTTGATGATTATCATCAGTTATCAAGAAAGGATAGTCACTACTTCTTGAAAATATTAATTGGGAACAATGTTTCTGGGTGAAGGGGAGACAGGATTTAGGGAGTAAAGCTGGATGGAGGAGCTGGCCAGCCCTCTGCTTGGGTCACACCTTCCATTCAGGAAACATGTCTTCAATATGACCGCAACAATTCAACCAGCCCTAAGTGGCTAGTCGTGTGATGGAATGTTTCTGGGGGCTGCCAGGAACTTTGGTAATGGCGTTAAGGGTAGCAGCTAACGCAACACACTCCGTGCTAGGTACAGTTACAATATCTGTCCATCGAGGCTGTCATCCACACAAAGCTATTCCCAGCACGTAGGACACAGCTAACACATAATACATAGCGTGAGGAGGAAGAGTGAGACATCCTGTTTAATCTTGATGGCAAGAGTAAGAGGGATACTGACCTGGTTCCCATTTTAAGTCTGAGTCCCTGATGCTCAGAGAGTGAACTTCACTACCTGAGCTCATGTAACCTCTGTGTGTGTGTGTGTGTGTGTGCGTGTGTGAGTCACTCAGTCGTATCCGACTGTTTGTGACCTCATGGACTATAGCCCACCAGGTCCCTCTGTCCATGGAATTCTCCAGGCAAGAGTACTGGAGTGGGTAGCCATTCCCTTCTCCAGGGGATCTTCCGACCCACGGAATGAACCCAGATCTCCTGTACCGCAGGCAGACTCTTAATGGTCTAAGCCACTAGGGAAGCCCCATGAAGCCAGTTAAGTAGTGAAACTGAGCCTCGAATGGGGGTCTGGTCTGATGGCAAAGCCCAAATCCTAAACCTGTGGTCCTCCAGAATCCTCGACAGACAGACCTCTCCTTTCACAGTGAAGGACCTGAGCTCAGGCGCCTGTCCAGGTGCCCAGTGGGGTGTTGCTGAGCTGGGATGAGCACCAGGCTTCTGCTTCAGTGGCACTTCTTGGAGGTCCATCCACAGGTGTTGGCCTGGGCTTTGGCCACATGGTGCCCAAGTGAGAGGATCCTGGACCTGGCAACGCGTGAAGGGCTCAGCAGCTCCGTGCAGGGTGCCCAAAGCCCCAGACGAGCCCAGTTGGCGACACCACAGCCACCTGCCCCCTTGGCTCTGCTGCTGAAAGTACCTGCTGACAAAAAGTAACCCTCCTTCTTTCGCCATCCTCTCCCTGTCTTTCCCTGCTCCCCGTCCTTCTCTCGGGCTCTCGGGGAGTCACGCCAGCTGTCCTTGGAGTCGGCCACTCTGTGGCCCCCGGAGACGCACATGCTGCTTTTGGCTGACCATCTTCCGGTGAGAACTGGGGCACGGCCGGCACTTCCTTTAACCCATTCTGATCAAGAGAGGAAAAACACGTGGGCTATAGCAGCCGATGGCTCCACCCACTTTTTTCAAATCAGCCCGTAGGATCCGCTCTGGATGGTCAGGCAGAGGGGCTCCCAAGCCAGGCCTTGGGGCTCTCCCTTACCACTTACACCGAGAGCACCGCCTCCGACTTCTGAGTCCATGCTGCCCTCTGACACTGTTCTTATCCGTGGCAAACAGGCCAGGGGTCCAAGTGGATGCAGGAGTGTATTTGTGGGACAGTGATGGCTACAATGAGTGCGATGATCAGGATGAGCGATTCATGAGGGCAGGTCTTTGTCCTCATCTCCTGAGCTCCCAGCTTCAGGCACACTGCCTGGCACATGGTGGAAATCAGACAAAACCTTTGTGGAATGAGTAAGTTTTCTTCTAGGGGAAAGGGTAGAGGCAGGTTTGAGACTTCTACCTGTTGGACTGCCACCCTTTGCGGGCAGCACCAAGCACTCCAGAGGCCTGGAGGGGGAGGCCCTCCATCTCCCAAAGAAGCTGGGTTACCAGCCGAACAAATCCGCATGTTGGGCGCCTCTTCCCAGGGGCCCCGGCTGTGATTCCACACAAGTCCCAAACCGCACACTAATTAGAGAATGTGCTGGGGGAACAGCCTGGTTCCAGCTGAGAGTGGCTGTCCATGCTTATCAATTTTCTGAGCCTGGGAAAGAGAGGAAAATGAGGCAAAGAAGAGACCGCAGCAGATGGGGAGTGGAAGCGTACTCTCTCCTCTCATGGTGTCCATCAGGAATGGCGCCTGCTGGCCACGGCTCCTGTACTACCGGGCACTTATGTCCCATGGCGGCGGCAGGACAACGTGGGCTTTACCAGCAGACTGACCTGACCTCAAGGCCGAGCATGCCAGGTCCCAGCTGGGCAACCCCACGCCAGTTACTGAGCTTCTCTAAACCACATTGCTCTTGCCTATCAGCGCATACTCCTGTCTCAGTCCTGCTTTGCTCATCGGGGGCAGAACTTAGGTAAAGTTCCAAGCACAGCAACTGATAGATGGTAAGTGCTCAAAAATTACTACTCTTCTTCCTATTTTTATTACTCATGGGAGTCGGCAAGCTTTTTCTATAAAGGGCCAGATAGTAACTATTTTAGGCTTGGCAGGCTATATAGTCTCCAGAGAAGGCACTGACCAGCTGGTTGAGAGACTGGCCATCCAGAAGGGTCCCTCTAGGCACCACCATGGCAGGCCCTTGAATGGGGGTGTAAATAGCCACACACTGTCCCACAGCCCTGACCCTCCTTGACCTGCTCACTGCCCTGGCCTGTGGGGATTGGTGGTTGGCTCTCCAAGGAACCTCTCTGGACAGCACGACATCTCAGCAGATGATTGTTTTCCACTCACGGCTTTGGCAGCTGGGGAGGGGTGGGGAGCCCCAACGTGGGCCCCCAGCCGTGGTCACTCCTTCAAAGTCCAGCACAAATGCCACTGCACACCAGGCCTTCTAGAACTCTCTGTCCTAGAGCACTTCAGTCAGGCCCCTCTTAGACATCTTATGTAGATAACATCAGTATCACAGCCACCATCATCATCGCCATCTTTTGTTCCAGTTTCTCCCTCTGGCTTGTCCTCTCTACGAGCAGAGGTGCTCCTCTCCCCTGCAGGGCCTGGCATGCAGTGGAGGCAACAGGGAGTGTGAGTGGTTCTAGATGGGGATAAACATCGTCAGTACCAGAGTCAGGGCGCTCACAGTGCGATCTTTTCCATGATGGTGAGGCCAGGGGCAGGGGTATCTGTGCCCGGCAAGCACCTGGCAAGACTAGGCCCCAGGAATCCCCAAATCCTGGGCTATCAGTCTCCTCTAACCGCCTCCCGCCCACCCTATTCAAGACTCCACCTTACTTTTACACGCTGCCTCCCTGCCCAGACTCCCATCCCCAGGCTGGGAAGGTCTCCAAGCTCATTTCATGAGCACTGGCCCAGTCCTGGCCTGCCACCCCAGGGAGAGGCGACCCTACCTTCATGGAAGTCTTCAGCTCGCCCCACTGGGCGGCCCCCAGGGGCACGGACACCCCATCCAGGCCGAGGCGCAGCTCCCCGACCACACTGTGGCGGGAGAAGCGGTCGCACGTCCTCAGGGTCAGCGTCAAGGTCGCTGCGGGAAGCTCCTCCTCAGCCAGGGGGAGCACCAGGCCTTCCTCCCACGTGGTGCGCAGCTCCCGCTTCTTGAGGGCCGTCTGGGCCTCCACGGAGCCCATGCTGTTGGCCACGCTGCCCTGGACGTAGCAGTCACAGCCTCCATCGTGGTCGCTGGTCACAGCTGCAGCCAGGGAGAAATGGGCACAGACGCGGGGGTTTGTCAGGGACAAGGGGAGGCAGGAAGCATGGCCCTGCTGTGAGCTGCAGAATCTGCCTTAACAGCCATGACCTTGGGGGTCTGCAAGAGACCCCACCGGGGCTGCCTGACCATGCTGGCTTTGTGAGATCACCTTTTGGGAAGCCGTTTGGAAATAGGAGATCCTTCTCATTATTCCAAGACTTCCCAAGGCGCCTGGGCCCACGAACTGCTGATGATTTTTATTAGGGTTGCCATGGATACCGTAACTCATTTGTTCTCTATTTTAAATATTTATCACATAACCACTTGTGATGTGAATCGCTGGGCCACAACCTCATGAGTGTTGTTTTACGTTCTGAACCTCAGTGTTTTTAATGCTTTCCCAGTGGAGCTTTCCAGTTTGCACCTGGAGAGCTTTCATGACTGGTTCCTCAGTGACAATATGTGAAGTGGTATCTAGTGTTATGCAGAATGAGAGGATAAAGAACAAAGGCCATGTGTCCTAGTAGAAAGAAACCTGAACTGAGCTTCAGGGGAACTGGCCTCGTCCTGACTCTGGCACCAAATAGCCTGAGTAATCTTAGACAAGTCACTTGATGTTGTTAGACTTTAGTTTCCAAATCTGTAAAATGGGACTATTGTTAAGACCAAATGTAAGAAAGTCTATGAAACACTAAAAAAAAATCATACAAGAAAGCTAAAAGGAAAAATACTGCATCAAGAAAGTAAAATTAAATACAAAACTCCAGTTTTTCTTGTTCCCAGCTTCTAGTTTCCAGGCATCGCAGAGTAGCCCATTTTTAGCCCCATGTCCTTTGCAAAGTCTTAGCTTTGTTTGTCGATGGTAAAATGAATTATCAGGGTAGGAAGACCAGGGACAATCTGATTCCATAGGAAAGACTGCTTGGTTCTAGGACTACAGAAGCTTTGCTGACCATTCAGAACACCCTCTGTGTCCAGCGCAAAGCCCTGTTCAATGTCAAAGGCCTCTATAACAGAGATGATTAGCTGTTTATCAAAACAAACCAAAAAAACCCCATTCTTTTAACTGGGGACCCGGTAAGCCACATTTCCCAGCCTCCATTATAGTCTGCCGTCCTGTGACTTAGTTTCAGCCAATGGGAAGTAAGCATAAATAGGTTACAGTTTCTAAGGAATGGCTGTGCCCTCTCCCTGTTCTCCCCATCTTTCCACTTGCTAGGAATAGGCCACAAGGAGGCCTCAGAGAGGAGGAGCTGGTCCCTGAATCACTATTTGGAGGAAAGATGGCCGCCAAACAGGAATCCCCAGTTTGGACTGGTATATGAGAGAGAGGAAAAACTCCTGTGTATCTGAGGATCACACGCCTCAGGGTCTTGTTTGTTGCAGAGTGCTTATCCAGCCCCCAGTGCTCCCTCCAGCCACAGACGCTCAGGCAGACAGGCACACAGAAGGCCGTGAAAGTCAGCTAAGAGCATACCTTCCAGACGAGTCACAAATAGTTCAGCCTTCTGCCTGTCATAGTCCAGGCAGTAGTGAAGTTTGGGAGCTTGGTTCCAACTGGCAGCTTTCTCTGGGTTCCAGGTCTCCATGACACAGACATCCTCCACCACACCTATCAAGAAGGTAAAGTCGTTACTGATACCGACACTGGGATCCTGTTTTCCAGCCCATAATTTTCCATCTCTGCCAGCTAGGCCATGACCCCAAACCAAAAGCTTCCTAACTGGGTGCAAAAGCATGGTGGTACCATCTGTGGTCCTGGGCATCAACTTCCAGGGACCATCACAACCCAGTGGGCAAGACCTGGGCTTTGGTGTCAGGCACGAGCTGCTACATAACAGTTATGTGATCTCGGACAAGTTACTTGACTTCTTTGAACCTCGGTTTCCTCATCTTTAGAATGGGAGTGACAGCGTTTCCTTCTTCCTGGAATTATTGTGAGCATTAAATGAAATAAAGTGAGAAAAGCACTTAGCTCAGGGCCTGGCCCCTGGTGAGTTTTCAGCAGAGAAAACTCCCAGCGTATGTGACTCTAGTCAGCCTGTGTCAGGCAAACCCTTCCCCAGCCCATCTCCAGCTCCACCTCTCCGCAGAGTCCAAGCCATGCTGGAAATAAATGTCAAACAATGAGTCAAGCTTAGGGAGAGGAGAGTGGACTTTAGTGCATGTTCAGTGATCACTTGCTGAATAAATGAATGACCTTATCTTTAATTCGGTTAGTAAAACTACAGCTGTCACTCACTCTTCCCCTAACTTGGACTGCAGCCAAACATCTGGAAGATTCTCATTACTCAAGCATAATTCAAGAATAAAAGGATCCAGCAGCTGCAGCAGACTTCGCTTGAAATACATTGGAATAAATTTTTTTTTTTAATTTTCAGAATTAATTTAAAGGGTAAAAACATAGAGGAGTATTTCATTTCCAAAATGGTTCACTATCTGGTTCCTGCAAGTAGTGAAGAATCTCCCTGGTGTGTCTAAGCAAGGAATGAACTGACCAGGATGTGAACAGCCACGTGGAAAGCCAGACACACAAGCACTCAGGACCCAGGTGGCTTGGACAACAGCAGCAGAGTCAGCGCCAGATGGGGCTTGCCTGGCACCCAGCGCTGTCAGCCCTCAGACTGCCTTAGCCTTCAAACTCCAAACCAAACCAAAGCCAGCACCCTGGGAAATGCGGGAGTGGATGGAGCTTCAAGAATCAGGACCCTGAGCCCGACAAAGGGCCAGTGAGGATCTTTGCTTGTGGGAGCAGACTGAGTTCAGCACATCATGGGGACATGATCCAGCGAACGCAGGACATGATCCAGCGAACGCTGGCCGGATCCAGCGTTCTCCTCCCTTGCACCCTCTAGCTTCTGGTCAGTACTTGCTGAGCCAATTTGGCCCTTGCTAGATTGGAATCAGAACTGGAATCATCAGTGGAATCAGAACTTGGTTGTTGCCTTCTGCAGTGGGGAAAGGAATGAGGAACCGGAAAAAGAAGACGAATGTGCTCTGAATCCTTCAGTTTCAGACTCTGAAGTGCTCTGCTGCTGTCCTTGGTGGGCAGTGCCCATGCCTGGCTTTATCCTTGGTGGGCAGTGCCCATGCCTGGCTTCATCCCAGCTTTGAGAAATCTGGTGTGTGTGTGTAGTTGCTCAGTCACGTCCAACTCTTTGCGAGCCCATGGACTGCAGCCCGCCAGGTCCTCTGTCCGTGGGATTCTCCAGGCAAGGACACTGGGGCTCCCAAGACAATGGAGCCATCCTGTGAGTTTGATTGTGATAACCACTCCCAAGGGTCCTCCTGCAAATTGTTCCCCACTCACCTTCACCTTGAGAGCTCAGCTTAGCTTTCAAGTCCTCAATAGGTCTATTTTAATTTAAAATGTGGGCTAGCAAACCTGGAGGCTAAAAGCCTACCAGGGGATTCCTTCCTGCCTCAGGTACTACCTGAATTTGTTCTTGAAGAAATGCTAGCATAATCACTGTGGTCCTGGGCCAGGTTGGAGGAGAGGCCACCTGTTCACTGGCCAGCACAGGAGTGCTGGCCCCTGACCAAGAGATGCCTTAGGAGTCGGGTCAGTGTCAGAGCCCGTTATGCTGTTTCGGTTTCCACCATCCCCCTCTCTAACCACACAGAACAAAACCCCAAACCACAGAACAATCCATTCTCCTGGCTGGATTTTTTTAATCTCCTTATAAAAGTCTGTGTGCTCTGCTCCTTTGGGTCAGGGACTGTCTCTGTTTCCATATCTGCCCCAGGGCCCAGCAAAGTGCCTTACACGAAAAGGTGTTCCATTCTTGATGTTGATGAGAAGGAGAATAATAACGATGCTTTGATTATATCCTTGTGCCAGGCTCTGATCTAAACACTTCATATGCATTGTTATATTTACATTTTACAACAACCTTACTGGACAGGTGATAGTGTCATCTTATTTTATACCCAGGGAAACTGAGGCCCAGAAAGATGATCAGTATGACCAGGGTCACACAATGGGTACATAAAAGGGGAGAGAATTAAACCCATGACTCTGAATGAAGCCCATAGTTTAACCACAACTCTTTATCCCCTTTGTAGTTGTACATACAGCTTGGAAGGGACTCTCCATTTCCCAGTGGAAAGCTGGAGGCCTTGGGAAGACACAATGTGGGAACACGTGGGGAATAATGGAGTGTAATTCCAAAGCCTGGTGCCCTCTGACCTGGTTGCCCAGTGTCCAACGCTGCGGACACAGGCTGGCCACGCCCACCAGCTAGAGATGCTTTCCAGCCCTGCTGGGTATTGTCGACAGAGTGAGGGGCAGGAGAGCCCTACCATTCTGAGGAAGGACGAACAGCTCCTCTGTGACCTGCCTCTTGAGGCGGCTGTCATTCGGGGCCTGGGGGCTGGCTGGTGCAGCAGGCTCTGCCGTGGTCTTCAGCGTGTAGTCAGCATAGTTGATGACCTCCGGGGCCGTCACAGCTGGCCTGGGTCCATAGATGTCTGGGAACTTCAGGAGGGCTCGGGGCTGGACGGGCTCTGTAGACTTTTTGACATTAAACTGCAAACACAAATCACTCTGATTAGTCCACAAGAGGTCCGCTTGCCTGTTTCCATCCACAGAAGGGAGAAGAGATGACCTGAGCTTTCAAGGGAGGCAGAGGAAGGGCTGGGGTTCCTTTCTGCTCCGAGGAACATGACCTGGGGAGGCAAAATATCATCGCCAAGTGCAGCAGAATCTCCACCATCGTGAATGACGCCGGGGCCTGCCGAGATGTCAGCCCTGTCGGTCCAGCCCCTGGGCATCCGTGGCCCAGGCGCCCTGCTGCTTTGTCCAGAGGAGTTCCCCGGGCCTGTTGTGGTTACCCTCCCCCACTGCTCTCATCTGCCTTGGTTTTCTCTTTTCCTTGTCTTCCTCTCTCATTCCTTCTCCCCCTCCCCTTCGCCACTCAGTGACTCAGAAATGAATGTGGTCCCACCACACTTAGAACCAAATCTAAACTCCCTGCAGTGACCCTTAAGTGCTTGCCCAGCCTGGCCGTGTTCACCTTTCTGACATCACCCCCAAATCCCTCTCCAGCCACTGAGCAAACTGCTTCTCAAACAGGCTGAACTCTTTCAGGATCTGGCTTCTGGCCCCCAACTCCTCCCCACAAACCACCCACCTCCACCTCCACAGGCTCTAAATTAAGTCCCTCCTCCAAGTCTGTCCCTTCCTACCACCTCATTCTGCACTTTGCTTTAGAGCATGGCTTTCACCCTGTACTGTCTCCATCACTGCCTGGCCTGTTGTGGTCAGTCTCTCCCACTAGCGTACAATCTCCATAAGCACAGGGATTATGTCTTGCCTTGCTCCTGCAGCGTCTGCTCATGGGGAGCACGCAATGCATACTTATGGCTAGGGCTCCCATGTTCAGTTGTGCGGTTTGTGCACTGTGCAAAGATGCCCAGATGAGGACTAAAATGTGATTTGTGCTCCACTTGCCTGGCTATGTGCCCTGGGGTAGGACTTAGTTCCACTTGGAGAAAAGGGCATCTTTACCCATCTGCTTGTCAAGCCTTAAGTAAGCAAAGCTCCCTCATACAGGAGTGGAATCTTCTTTCTTTGCCTCCACTGGGGACTGAGATTTCTCTTATTTGACAGATTCAAAGTTACATAACAGGCAGCAATACTGGGGACCTGCCCAGTCCCCAGGATATAGGAGATGATGATCAGATCTAGAGCTTGAAACGCTGGCACACTGGGTGGGCCACCCACAGAACAGCCCTCAGACCGAGGCAGGTACCAACCCACAGCAGGGCCCCCAAGCCACTGCCTGCTCCAGGCTCTCCTCCAGCCCCTCCGCTCTCTGTGGCTGTGGGAAGGGCTGGCCAGGGGTCAAGGTGGCTCTGCCTGGTGGCAGGAGTGACTCAGAGACTGGGAAGTCCGTGCAGCCCTGGAGCGGGGCGGCGGTTGCACTGTTTCAAAGCTCATGTTTAGTGGTTGCCCTCTGTACATTTCATTACCCCAGGACAACTAACTCCTGGACACTCTGACCTGGTTGAAACTCTGTCCCCAGATATTCCTGGGGGAGGCTGGAACTTGATGGTAGGAGGCATTCCTAACTATCTTCATTGATTGGACAATGGACGGAGTCCATGAGAAGGTGCTAATGAGACAAGACACAACACCCACTTCCTGCGGACACCTGAGGGCTGCTGTCCCCGCAGTGTGTTATGCATCCATCAGAGCTCCCTAAGGGGCTCAGAGGGGATAAAACACCTCACCCTCCTTTGGGAACACTGCCCAGTAGGCTGTAATACAGCCGAAACACATCTACCCTGATCTCTGTCGGGTGCATCTGGCACGCATGAGCTGGAAAAGCACTTGCTGACTTCCACGGACGAAGGTTTCCTGGGGCCAGAGTGAGGGCAGGGACAAGACTGAACCTAGACCAGCCTAGACCCAAAGCCCACGGCCCCAGTGGCTCCCAACCTTTTTTTCTGCCTTCAAGCCTTTAACAGGCAGCACCCACCCATCAGAGAAGCTTGTCATGATCACACATTTCGACAAATCACCCTGGGAGGAGTTGTATGCTTTGCAAAGTCAGGTCTCCTTTGCACCTTCACTCCATCGAGAGTGCCCCTGGGCATCCAGGGACCTCGCTTCTAGTACTGACCTAACTGTGTGAGTTGAGCAACTTTCAGCAAGATCGTTTCGCCTCTCAGTTATATCACTCAAGGAAGAGGTGATTTCAAGGCTTGTTTCACTTCCACATGCTGAGCAACAAAGAGGTGGGAGACACGGTTCTTTATTCGCAGATGAGTTGGGGAGACCATCAGAAACAGGAGAGTAAGTGACAGTGTGTTTGGCAAGCAGGACAGAGGCAGGCAGCAGACAGCCTGTGTGAGTAACAGATGGGGCAGGGCAGAGGACACCTGCAGTGGGGCAAGCAGAGCCGTCCTGGGAGCCAGGGCGTGAGCTAGACCCGAAAGGAGAGGGTGTCTGGAAGGTAGAAGGAGTGGGAGGAAGGCCAGGCCCTGGGAGGAGACACGCAGAGCAATGACTGATGTCCCCATGTCTGTCTGTCCTCCACAAAGTCGTGCCCACCTCTAATATTGCATCCAAGTCTGAGTTACGCTAACTATTCTCCTTCACAATAAGGAAAGGGAGGATGGAGGAAATTCAAGGTCATACAACTGAAGAGGGGTATACCATCAAGCCTCCGCATATTTTCACTTCAAGTTTGCGTCATTTCCACTGCCTCGCAGCTGCTTCTCAAAAAAAAAAAAAAAAATCCCTGTTTGTTTAGGATGCTGGATTCTCAGTGGCAACTGCAGCATCCCACGGCTTCCCACAGGGACTGCACCACATCCTCTTCTCAGAGTCGTCCTTTTCTGTCACTTGTTGGGGCCAGAACTGGGGCTGTCAGGCTGGTCCGGGGAACACGTTCATATTTTAAGTTTTGTTTCACCTTAGTTCAATCATTTTAGAAAAGGTTTGTGTGTGTGCAAGCCAAGTTGCTTCGGTCGTGTCTGACTCTGAGACCCCATGGAATGTAGCCCGCCAGGCTCCTCCGTCCATGGGATTCTCCAGGCAAGAATACTGGAGTGGGTTGCTATGCCCTTCTCAGAAAAAGGTTATGTTGATTAATTCCCAATTTGATCAAATCAGGCTGACTCTGCATTTTTAAGAGGGGAAATAATCATTGGGCTCAGTTCTGAGTGAGGGTCAGCCTGTCACTTCCAGTCCCTGCAGAGCCTGGGCTCGCATTCCTCACTACTGAGTGGGTCTCACTTTGTGTGGCCCCTGAGAACCTCAGGAGCCTGCATCTGGCTGGGTTTTTCTTGGGTGCCCGTCAACATTGATCCCCTCTTTCCTCCCACTTCCCTCCAGGTCACCAGGCTCTTTGGGTCCCACTCCAGTTCCAGGGCAAGGGTGGGGAGGGGGTACTGTTTGGTCTGATTCTATTTGTTCTTGGCATCACCTTGGGGACTGTCCTGGGGAAACCACCCGGACGGAATGAAAGGACTTGCTTTCCACGGCAATAGAAGAGATGCTCTCCCCTGCTGGATAGGAAGCACGTGGTTCTGACTCGTGACCGCAAGGTGAGCCAGTCTTAGGACAGAGCTGCCAAGGTGCACCGCAGGGTGGACAGACAGAAGGAAGCTGTGTCTTTGATGACAGTGTCATTAAGCCACCAACTCAACCAAGCCTGGAAGCTGTCCTACCGCTGCACTTCCGGTTACATGAACAATATTGCTCTTATTGTTGAAGCCTCTTTGGATTGGGGTCGTTGTGAATTGTGGCCAAAAGCATCCTGAACAGATGCCATGCATTTTTATCAAGCGACACAGAAGATCATGACCTTGACGTAGAGAAACTGCCTAGACTCAAACCTCTCCCCAAGCCCCTGTGCGTCCAGCCAAAGGCATCCTCACTGATTGCTGCTTCTTGCCCAGCGTTGGTAAGATCCTGCACAGCCATGGCTGCCTTTAGTGAAGAATGATTATTGCCCTTGATCTCACAGAGAGCAGAGCCTGCCGACCACTCCATGAGCCTCTCCAAGTGGTGAAAGCAGCCTCTGATGACCTATCTTCTTCCCTTGTACAATCTTATTTACTGCATTTTAAAACCCTGGTTCCACCACATCTTTCAAATGCATCTGTTTCCACTTAAATAGCTTAAACATCAATGCCCAGGAAGCAGAAAAGAGGTTTGGGCGCCGAGGGAGGAAGCCTGGGAAAGGATTAGAGATGGAGGGCAAGAATGCTGGGAGGAAGGAGGTGGTCCGGGGAGCAGACCCCAAGGAAGGACCTGAGCTCGAGCCTTACGCTGTGGATGTTGGTGGGGCAGTCTTTCAAAGTGGGGTCCTCTTTCTAAGCATCCCTTGAACCCAGAGAAGAGGGCTTGGAAATAGAGAGGCAGGGTGAATCAGGAAGGCTTCCAGTGGAGGCAGGCGTCCAACAACTAGGGAACGCCCAGCTGTGCTCAGCATCACAGGTGCAGAGATGGGAGAGACACCCTCATTGGAGCATCAGCCCCTTGTGATGCGTCTCCTTGGCTTCTCCCTCCTCACCTGTCTCCGGAGCTGTGGGCCACTTACTCCTCCCCACGTGGCCAGATCTGCATGGTCACTGACCAGCTCCATGTGGGCATAGCCCCAAACTGCCTCATGTCACATCCGTGCCACACCCCTCTTGCCTGCCTTGGGGCTTCTCTGTGGCTTCTGAGGTCTGAGACACCCAGGGACACACTGGGTGCACCCAGAGGCAACCCCGATGTGTCAAGGATTAAAGCTCCATGGAGAAAAAAAAGCTCCATGGAGGAACTTGACCACCGAGGGCGCCCCACTTCCTCCTTGCTACTGTTCCCGACGGTGTCCAGCGGCCTTTCGGAAGGTGACCCCTGGAGATCCAGCAGTCGCCCTTGGGACTGGCTGGTGGCCGGCTCTAACACTCCCTGTGTGTGCCCCTCCCCACCTCCCTCCTACATCCCTGGACGGCACTTGCTAATTAACAGAGGCTCAGCAGGCTCAGCTTTCCCGTCATCCAGGCTAAGACAGATGGCAGGGCGAGGAGGGGCAAACCTTCATTTAATGAACAAATATTTATTGATCCCCTATGACAGGCCAGGTCCTCCGCTAAGTGGCAGGAACACAGACGCGAACAAGACAGATGCTGTCCTTTCCTACGGGGCTTATGTTGAAAAAAAAAAAAAAAGGAAATTAATTATGAAGTTAATGATCTGTAAACAAACATTTAACCTTACTAGAGATGTTAGGTGACCCCTTTTGTGACATGATTAATTTTTTCACCTAAAGACTGTTTTGTTAATTAGGGGTTTTGCGCTGGGACATCCATCTTAAAGCATCACAGCGTTCAGGAAGTTACCGGCGGGGGAAACAGACCCAGATGGAAATGGAAGCAGATGGCTTCACCCTTTATATTTGAACTTTAAAAAAAAAGAGATGGGAGAGAGGAGAGAGTTGAACATAGAGTATTCAGATGAGGCCAAACATGGGCCACTGCGGTTGGGGTCTGCAGCTGAGCACAGCAAAGCCCCCCTCAGAGAGGAGCTGGATCAGAGGCCAGGAACCTGACAATCTCTGTCATTCTGGGCTCTAAAACTGGTAATTATGCACACTAACATGTGTAAAAGGGTTTGAAATATAGCCTGGTCATCAGAACTGATGCTCTAAAATAAATGGTTTGGTTGGGCTCCAGGCTCAGCCAGTTACTCACTGTGTGATCTTGGATCTGTTTAGCCTCTCTGTGCCCCTGGTTTCTTATCTGTAAGAAGGGGATGTTAGCAATAGGATCTGTGTCTGAGGCTGTATTGAGGAGTAGAAAAGACAGCCGGGTGTCGAGCGCTTAGCGCACAAGTGGGCATGGCAAGCCCTTGGAAACACTGGAGATACTTATTTGACTGGCATCTCTGCAACATGGATCCATGCTTGGGATGGATCATCAACATTTTTTGACTTCATCTGTGATGAGATGTGTGTGTGTCAGTTGCTCAGCCATATCCAACTCTCTGCAACCCCGTGGACTGTAGCTCACAGGGCTCCTCTGTCCACGGAATTCTCCAGGCAAGAATACTGGAGTGGGTAGCTACTTCCTTTTCCAGGGCTGCTGGAGCAAGTGCTACAGTCCCAGGGACACTCACCTCCCAGGGGGTCTCACCTTTGCGTCATTCTTTACCCTTGATTATTGGCTGAACCTTGTGAATTGCTCCTGATGAATAAAATCTGCAAACAGGACGGAATATCTCTTCCGACACTAGGTTACAAGAAATCCAATTTTACTAGTTGGTCAAAGTTGTTATTTTATTTTAATTGAAGTATAGTTGGTTTATAAGATTGTGTTAGTCTCCTATACTATGCAGTAGAACCTTGCTTATTTTTGACTAATTAATTTAATTGGAGGATAATTACTTTACAATATTGCGATGGTTTTTGCCATACATCAACATGAATCAGGTATACATGTGTCCCCCTCATCCTGAAACTCCCCCCCCATCTCCCTCTCCTATCCCATCCCTCTGGGTTGTCCCAGAGCACTGGCTTTGGTCACCCTGCCTCATGTATCGAACTTGCACTGGCCATCTATTTCACATATGGTAATATGCCTGTTTCAGCACCATTCTCTCAAACCGTCCCACCCTCACCTTCTTCCACAGAGTCCAAAAGTCTGTTCTTTACATCTGTGTCTCTTTTGCTGCCCTGCATGTCTTCTATACAGGAGCTTGTATCTGCTAACCCCAAACTCTCAATTCACCCCTCCCCCAACCCCTTTTCCCCTTTGATAAGCATAAATTTGTTTTCTATGTCTGTGAGTTTGTTTCTGCTTTATAAAAATGTTCATTTCTATCATATTTTAGATTTTGCATATAAGTGATATCATATGGTACTTGTCTTTCTCTTTCTGACTTACTTCACTTAGTGTGATAATCTCTGGGTCCATCCATGTTGCTGCAGATGGCATTATGTCATTCTTTTTATGGAGGAGTAGTACCACACCTTCTTTATCCATCCATCTGTTGCTGGACGTTTAGGTTGCTTCCATGTCTTGGCTATTATGAACAACTACTAGTAGTTTCTAAAACCTTAAATATATATCTACCCTCTGACCCAACAGTTCCACTCCTAGGTATTATTCCAAGGAAGATAAAAATATTTGTTGACATAAAGACTTACACATGAATACTGATAGTAACTTGAATCATACTAGCCCAAAACAGAAATCAGGCCATCAACAGGACAATGGCTAGATGCCTTATGGAATGTTCTTACAATGGAATATTCCTTAAAAGTAAAGAAATGAATTGTCAATACACATAACAAAAGGGAAAAATCACAAAAACATGATGAACAAAAAAAGTCATAATACATATTCATCTATACTACATGATTTCATTTATATCAATGGTTTGCAACTCAGGGAACATCTGTAATGTTTGGAGATATTTTTTTTTTGTCCCAACTGGGGGTGGAGGTTGTTACCAGTTAAGAGGCCAGAAAGCTGCTAGCTATCATCCTACATTTCCCAGGACAGCTCCCCACAACAAGGAATTATCTCACCCCAATGTAAACAGTGCCAAGGTTGAGAAACATTGATGGAAATTAAGCTCTAGGACAGGTGAAACTAATCAATGACGATAGAACGTAGACCAGTGGTCCTGATTGCTTCCAGGGAGAGCTGAGTGGTAAGAGGCATGGCAGAAGTGTGGGTTACAGCCTAGAGGATACATATTTGTCAAAACTGATCTTCATAAACTAGTGACTTCAGATGCTTGCATTTCACTGTGTGACAACTGCATCGGAATTAAATTTAGACAGAGATACACACAGAGACACACATACACACACACCTCTAGCCCACCTGCTGAATTAGGCTTTCTGGCATCTGGATTAGTGTTTCTCAAACTTCACTTCCAAAGCAGCACCCACGGCGACAGAGCTAACACGTGCTCCAGGGAAGGGGAAGTCTAGAATAATTGGATCTCTTTACTGAAATCTCTCGTTCTATCTTACAGTTCATGTGACTTTTTGTATTTGGCTCCATATAAATGACTCAGTATTATAATATTTTGAATGACCACAAGAAAGGATAGAAAAGGTTTTCCTGTTTATTTTGTGATGTGGAATATTTTCCATAACACTGGCTAGTAGCACATTCCCTCTGCTCCTCAAGACACACACACACACACACACACACACACACACACACACACACACACACACACACAGGCCCTAGAGGAGAAGCAGGACTCTTTCTCCCTCTCTCTGTTGGACATGCAATAAATCAAGCTGAAAGCTAACTGAGAATAAGTCATTTTGTCTCCAGGAAAGGAACAATTCCTAGAAGCTCAGCCTGTGTGAATGGCCCTCTATCCAAGTGTTCCTTCCAACCATATAGATAACTCCCCTAGAGAGAATTTGGGGTACAGCTGCAGAAGCTCTTAACCAACCCAGAGGTTTGACCCCTTTTGCCCATTCCCTCTGTAAAGCATCCTTACACACCTACAGCTGATCGCACCTTCTTGGGCCGCTTGTTCATGACCTTGTATTAGTCAGGGAAGACCAACTGCTTCATAACAAACAACACCCAACCTCACCTCAGTGGATGAACACAATGAAAACTGGTTTCTCTAGTCTTCAAGGATCTGTTCACTCTTCTACAAACTCAGAGTCCTCCAAGCCCCTTCCGTCTTGTGGTTCTGCCCACCTGCGCCCTGTACCATTCAGATATGAACTCAACAAATCCTCATAATAACCCTATCAGGAAGTGTTGCTGTGACCAATCCCATTTCACCTATGAGGACACACAGCCAGCTGGTGAGCAGTAAAGGTGAGATTCAAACCCAGGCTGGCCCCCCGCCAGAGCTCTCTGTTTTAACTGTTCTGCTGTGCCTCCAGCCCTTTACCACCTCGTCACATTTGGAATCACCATTTGTTCACCTGCGTTTTTGTGCCACTTAGACTGATGCCTGGGCCACTCCACCCCTGCGCACCTTTAGTCAGAGGCAGAGGGTTGAGCACTGTTCCACACTTCAACCTGTAGAAATGGCACCTGGGGGAATGTAAAATTCAGATGTCCAGGTTCCTTCCCTGCTTTGTCTCAGAAGTCCTAGGTGGGTCCTAAAGAATCTGTGTGTCTAAGAATCTCCCTAAGGTGACTATGATGCAGGTGGTCTCTGAAGCTCACATGGGAACCCTCTGGTTTGGGGGAGGTCTGAGAATTCCAGGCAAGGTGGAGAGATAAGGTGAGCTGCTCACAAGCATGACCTCCCTCTCAGTCAAGTCCTCTTGGCTTCCAACAAACAGTTCTTTGTCTGGTAGATCTCCAGCTCCTGGGGAGCTGCTCATACCAGGATCTCCAGTTCTTGGCTACTTATGGGTGAATCCACAGCGTCAGGTCCTGGCGGAAGGGTTTATTTCAACCTGCAAATTTGAAATTCTCTTTGAAGCAGCAGCTTGTCTTCCAGTCCAGGCGCCTTGCAGTGTTTCCATGGTAACCCAGCCACCACACATCTTTTGTTGTCCCTTCCAACACCTCTTCTTCTGTTTATTATAGATCTGTGCCTTCTTAAATCCCCTTCCCTTGAGACTCACCCCCTGCTGGTCTCTTTCCCTTCCGTGATTATTTTAAATTCTAAAAAGGCCAGTCTGTGATTGACTTAGCACACTCCCTGCCCCATAGCTGGCATCTAAGGCGACACACTAGGGGGTTTATTGGTGGGGTAGACTTGCCAGCTAGGCTTATCTATCAGCCAGGTAAATGCACCTCGCCCAAACCAGCAGGAATGAACCACAACTGGGAATAACAGAAAACCCTTTCTCTGCTGCTAGTGATCCACCAGGGCCTCCTTGATAGCTCAGGTGGTTAAAAATCTGCATGCAACGCAGGAGACCTGCGTTCAATCCTTGGGTCGGGAAGATCCCCTGGAGAAGGGAGTGGCTACTTACTCAAGTACTCTTGCCTAGAGAATGGCATGGACAGAGGAGCCTGATGGGCTACCATCCGTGCGGTAGCAAAAGAGTCAGACACGACTGAGTGACCCACACTTTCACTTTTTACTTTCATTCATTCATTCATTCGTTTGATGTTTACTAAATCTCCAGATACTTATCAGCTTCAGGAATAACACGGTCCAGTCATTCTCTCGTGGCTTGGGCGTTTCCAGGGGAGTGGGAACAAGAAACCAGTAGATGCAAAAAAGCAATCTCAGGTAAGAAGTCCTTGCAAGACAGGGACAGATGGGGATAAGGCTGTGTCCACTAGGAATCTGAAATCAAGAAAGGCTTCCCGAGCTAAAATTTGAGGGGAGGAGACCAGCTAAATAAGAGATAGGGTACACAGGAGCCCATCAAACATTACCTGGGGGAAAAGTCACAGGGTGGGGTTGGGGGAATGAAAACAGGATTTCAGGACGATCCAGAGACTCTGACTTCCGGTTGCTGCACCCACCCCCCAGCCCCAAATCCAAGGCAGCATTCTGCCAAGTGCAGAAGTAGCAGAAGGGTTTTTTGGGTCAAGGCGGCAGCTTGAAAGCCTGCAGTGTGTTCAGAAAGCCACGGGTTCCACCAAAGCTTAAAGCCCCGTGAGAAGAGGAGGGACAGAGTGTTGTCATTATCCCCACACTTCTGGAGGACACAGAATTCAAACTGATTTTTGGATAAATAATAATTCCACCGGGCTGCCACACAGTGGCAAGATCCCACCAGAGAACCTTGTAGGTGGTGTCTGCACTGATTCCACCAGTCACATCACAAAACCGGACAGGACAATATAGCTGCCACCTCTCCACCACTTCCTCTGCACCAGGTGCCCTGCAAAACGCAGCAGACTTTACGTATTTGATCCTCACACGATCCTAGAGATGAGCGCCTACGGTTTTTTCTTTTTTTCTTTTTACGGCCTTCCCTGGTGGCTCAGTGGTAAAGCATCATACTAGATGCTGGATCAAATCAGAAAATGAAAGTGGTTTCTAAACAATCAAGCTGCGAGCAAACAGAGGGCTCAACATGTGGGCCCTGACCTTTGCCAATTTGTATACACTCTTCCTGACTCGCTGACCCGCCCCCCCTTATTATTTATTACGGTTGGTAGCTAACATTGATTGAGCACCTTATCCACAGGGTTGTGGCAGGAGCAGATGGCACATTCAAAGCAGATAATTGAGGGGAATTTCATAAAGTAGATGTTGACAAAGGTGTGGAAGGTTAAGGAAACTAACAAGTCATTGGAAATATCCAGGGGCCAGGAGCAACTGGGCAATGTTCACATGCCTAGAACTGGCCCCTGGGACGAGGGCACAGGGGATAGACAATGGGGTAGGTTTGGGTGGGACTGGGGGTGCGGGTGCAGGGAGAAGGATCTGGAACGTGGTTCTGGATGCTTTCCGGCCCAGCACTAATGTTCTGGGCACTGTCCTGTCAGAATTAGCTGACTGAATCCTCATGACAATCCAGTGTCAATGACACAGTTAACAGATGGTCACATTGAGGCACAGAAAAGTTAAGTCACTAACCCACCATCACACAGCAAGTGAGGGGCAGATTGGAACCGAAACCCAAAGCCCGAGTGCTTCATCCCCTCCATACATCTTGTATGTGAGGTTCAGTCATTTAAAAGAATCATTATAAGGATGACTTAATTATTCATACTATTTATTAATGCATTAACCATTTCACAGGCTGTTGCAATTAGTGCATTCTCCCAAGGCCACCCGTGGGAGTCACAGGAACCCCATTTCTTTCCAGCGGTAGTGTCAGCCAGAGCCACCCCTTCTCCTCTGCTCCTGAGGAGCCGAGGCCCTGGTGTGCCTCCTTGGGGCAGTCCGTGCAGTTGACATTGCCCAGATCTCAGGCCACAGCCCAGAGTAAGGAAAGCATACCGGTGGTGTTGACTCTGCTTTCCAGACTCTAAGCCACTGGGACAGCCAGGCTCACAGCTCAGGGGAGCCAGGCCCCTGCCTGATCCTCCTGTGGGCTACAGAGGTTAGAGGTTCAAGGCCCTCATCTTTTAGAGTCTTTCGTTTTCCTACAATTAAAAATTCCAGAAACACCATATGACATGTGACTGCTAGAACGGACATGCAACAATGGACTGGTTCAAATTTGGGAAAGGAGTATGACAAGGCTGTATATTGTCACCCTGCTTATTCAACTTACATGCAGAGTACATCATGTGAAATTCTGGGCTGGATGAAGCACAGCTGGAATCAAGATTGCCGGGAGAAATATCAACAACCTCAGATACGCAGATGACACCATTCTTATGGAAAAAGCAAAGAAGAACTAAAGAAAAACTTTCATCTCTTGATGAAAGTGAAAGAGGAGAGCAAAAAAGCTGGCTTAAAACTCAATATTCAAAAAAACTAATATCATGGCATCCAGTCCCATCACATCGTGGGCAAATAGATGGGAAAACAATGAAAACAATGAGAGACTTCATTTTCCTGCGCTCCAAAATCACTGCAGATGGATTAAATGAAATTAAAAGATGCTTGCTCCTTGGAAGAAAAGCTATGGCTAACCTAGACAGCATATTAAAAAGCAGAGACATGACTTTGCCAACAAAGGTCTGTCTAGTCAAAGCTATGGTTTTTCCAGTAGTCATGTATGGATGTGAGAGCTGGACTATAAAGAAAGCTGAGCACTGAAGAATTGATGCTTTTGAACTGTGGTGTTGGAGAAGACTCTTGACAGTCTCTTGAACTGCAAGGAGATCCAACCAGTCCTGAATATTCATTGGAAGGACTGATGTTGAAGCTGAAACTCCAATACTTTGCCCACCTGATATGAAGAACTGACTCATTAGAAAAGACTGATGCTGGGAAAGATTGAAGGCAGGAGGAGAAGAGGACAACAGAGGAGGAGATGGTTGGATGGCATCACTGACATGATGGACATGTGTTTGAGTAGGCTCTGGGAGTTGGTGATGGACAGGGAAACCTGATGTGCTTCAGCCCATGGGGTCTCAAAGAATCGGACACGACTGAGTGACTGAACTGACCTGATGTGACTGCTGACTTACCCAGCTGCTGACCCATCTGGCCTTCTGAACATAGCCATCCCTTAGGATTTCTGGTGGATTGGTTCCAGGAACCCTTCAGACACCAAACCCACAGATAAGCAAGTCCCTCATATAAAATGCCATAGAAGAGTTGGCCTTTCAGATCCGTGGATATGGAGAGCTAGCTGAAACAACTTTAAGTCCATCAGTTACTTACTTGAATTCTGTGTCCTGATCCTGCCCCCTATAGGCCTTGTGAAGGAAGGAAGGGATGGTTCTGGCACCTTTGACCCTGGTGGGCATATTGCCTTCAGGGTGCCCATGGCCAGCTGTGGGACCAGCCCTTCTCAGCTGTTCTTCCAAACTCAAGGAATCTTCAGACCTCGGAGGCCTCTACTCTTTCTCCTCTTTCTCCAGTTTGCAACTTTCCCGATTCAGTTGCCCAGGCCATGATGTCAACAGCACCTCTCTGAAGTCTAAAGATATCCCTCATCTCCCCATTCTTTCCCTGATCTCACAAGGTGAGTCACTGATGATGCCTGCACCCAGTAGCTGGGCTCCACAGAAGAGTCACTCAACAGGGCAGACGGTTCCATAAGAAAGTCACGGTCACCAACCTTAAGCTCAGTACTTCCCAGAAATCTTACTGTTTCCTTAACTCCTTCTTCAAGCTCACATTTTGGAATTTCTCTGTCTCCTCTGACTGCCTTCATAGAGGAAAAAGGAAACCAAGAGAACGAAAGACCCTTCAGTTCAGTTCAGTTGCTCAGTCATGTCCAGCTCTTTGTGACCCCATGGACTGAAACACACCAGGCTTCCCTGTCCATCACCAACCCTTGCAGCTTACTCAAACTCACGTCCATTGAGTCGGCGATGCCATCCAACCATCTCATCCTCTGTCGTCCCCTTCTCCTCCTGCCTTCAATCTTTCCCAGCATCAGGGTCTTTTCCAATGAGTCAGTCCTTCGCATCAGGTGGCCAAACTATTGGAGTTTCAGCTTCAGCATCAATCCTTCCAATGAATATTCAGGATTGATTTCCTTTAGGGTGGACTGGTTGGACCCTCAGTGTCCTGTTAACAGACACGTGGAAATGCCCTTCTTCTCTGGACTGATGTTGTGGCCTGTCCAGTGTCTTGGGACACCGCAGGAAGTGTTCCCCTCTCTCCCTCCCTCCGGGATCAGTCCTTCCATCCCAGCCTTGCGCCCCCTTCTCCATGCATGAGAGCCTTACCCTAGCTATTTTCGGTCTGTTTCTCTCCCTCTCTCTTGAACATTCTTCTTCTCTTTCAACTGGCTCCTTCCCATCAGCTTTCAACGGTGCTCAATATTTTTTTGATCTCTGTCTTCCGCTCAGCCAGGCCCTAGCCCTCTCCACCCCTTGGCAGCTATGCAACTCAGAAGAACTGCCTGTACACACCTACACCCCTATGCCTCCCCCCACACTTCTTTCCCAGAGGCCCCATCAACCCACTGAAGGTCCCTGTTGATCTCCAAGGTCATTGAGAATCTTCCCTGTTTCATTCTATGGGATTTTTCAGCCTTATGTTACTTGACTTTTCAGTGACTCCCTTCTTCTTCAAAAGTTTTTCTCTTGTCATTATTAGCATTTTGACATCACAGTCTCCAGGTTTTCTCCTTCCTCTCTGGCCACCCTCCTTGTTTCATGAAACACTGGCGTCCCTCAGGACTTGTTCCCAGGGCCTTTTCCCCTCTCATTCTGCTTTCTAACCAGATGGTCTCAGCCATGCTCATGGCTGGGCTTTCTACTCCCGAATATACATCCCTACTAGAAGGTGAGCTCCGGACCTGCAGAACCACTTCATGGAGATAACGCAAAGGTTCCTCACACTCCCCCTGCACAAAAGTGAACTCATGACTGAAATCCACGGCCTCATCCTTGTTTCACCAGGTGGTACCACCACCCTAAGTGAAACCCTTAGCTCTCATCCCCAACTCCTCCCTCTTCCTGAAGCCTACAGCCAACTCAGAGGCAAAGCCAGTCAATTTATCTCCTAAACACCTCTCCAGACTATTGCCACAAAGACAGCGGTCCACGCCATCATGGTCTCTCTCCAGAGTTTCCCTGGTCCCCTCACTTCTAGTCCTCTCCCATCCAAGATGCTGCTGCACCTTAAATCCAACTATGTCACATCTCACTTAAGACCTTTCAGAAAAAAAAAAAAAAAAGACCTTTCAGTAGCTTCCATCGCTCTTGGGAAAATATCCCAATAGGTCCTGTGCGGTACTCTCTGGCCGGACTTGCCTTGCTCACTTGCAATTATTCTCTCCTGTACCCTTGGAGCTCTACCCACTTTAGCCTTCTTCCAGTCCCTCCTTCATGATATTTCTTCTTGCCACAGGGCCTTTGCACATACCCTATGCCGAGAATACTTCAAGTCCTCAACTCCAGTACCTTTACTTAGTAAATGACACGAACTTTATGCCACAGGGGTGTGCAAGATAGTTCATTTGGGGTATGGGAAGAATATAACAGAATTTCATTTTATAATTTATTTTTACATTACTGTTTTAAAAGGTCCATTTTGTGCATGTTTTATTATGTACATGATAAAAGAGTACATACATATAAAACATATGTATACTTTGCAAAGAATTGAGTCTATATGTATAAAGGGTCGGAGAAGGCAATGGCACCCCACTCCAGTACTCTTGCCTGGAAAATCCCATGGACGGAGGCCTGGTAGGCTACAGTCCATGGGATCGCTGAGTCAGACACGACTGAGCGACTTCACTTTCACTTTTCACCTTCATGCATTGGAGAAGGAAATGGCAACCCACTCCAGTGTTCTTACCTGGAGAATCCCAGGGACAGGGGAGCCTGGTGGGCTGCCGTCTATGGGGTTGCAGAGAGTCAGACATGACTAAAGCGACTTAGCAGCAGCAGTATAAAGGGTATATGCTCAAAATTCTTTACTAAGTCTTCAAATATGTTAAGATCAGAGCACTGATGAGTTATCACTTCTTGAGAGAACTCTTACCTACCTTACCACACCTAATACCATTAGATTTATATCCACTTGTACGACCGTGTAATGAAGCTCTCTACCCCCGAGGATATGAGCTTCAGGAAGTCAAGGGTGTTGTCTGCCTGGTCACTTTGGTGTCCCTAGTGTTAATTCAGTGTCTTGCATGTAATAGGTGATCAAGAAATCTTTTGTTTTGTTTTGAATTGCTGTGCTTGATTTTTATTGCTCTATTGGAGTGCAGTTGATTAAGGCCTCCCTGCTGGCTCTGTGGTAAAGAATCCACCTGCCAATGCAGGAGACACACGTTTGATCTCTGGGTTGAAGAGACTCCTTGGAGAAAGAAATGGCAACCCAGTTCAGTATTCTTGCCTGAGAAATCCGATCGACAGCGGAACCTGGCGGCCTACAGTCCATGGGGTCACAAGAGAGTCAGACATGACTTAGTGACTAAACAACAACATTGACGAACAATGCTGTGTTAGTTTCAGGTATACAGCAAAGCAATTCAGTTATGCATATTTGTGTATCTATTCTTTTTCAAATTCTTCTCCCATTTACATTATTACAGAGTAAGGAAGAACTTTTTGAATGAATGAATATCCTAGGATTCAGTTATATCTAAAGGATTCAGATATACCTAAACAAATATCCTAAAGGATTCAGAGATACCTAAAATATACTGAATAGAGAGGCCAGGCACTGAATGTGTTGGGTGTGTTCAAAAGTATTGTCTCATTTAGTCTTTAATATTACTGTGGAGAACCTTATTGCTATCACCTCTGTTTTGTTGGTGAAGAAAGCAGGATTCAGAATGGCCAAGGTCATTTAGCTGGAAGACACTGGAGAGTGAGTTTTGGGGGCTTTCCTGATGGTCCAGTGTTTAAGAATCTACCTTGCAGTGCAGGGACACTGGTTTGATCCGGGAAGATCCCATATGCCACAAAGCAGCAAAGCCTGTGCGCCACAGCTGCTGAGGCTGTGTGCCCAGAGCCCAGGCAGTGTGCCTTGCAATAGGAGAAGCCGTCACAAGGAGAAGCCCGTGTACAACTCCCCTGCTCGCTGCAACTAGAGAAAGCCCAAGTGCAGCAGTGAAGACTCAGTGCAGCCGTAAGATAAATAAAGTTGTAAAAAGAAAATAAATTCAGGTTTAGAGTCGAAGTCTAATTTGCTTCCGATTACATCTCAGCGATTTGATCATGAAGTGAACATTTTCGTTCTAGGAGGTAATTTCCTCTTTTACGTGGTCTCAAAGACTAGATTGTTCTTAAACTCATTCTGGTGAATATCCAAATACACACAAGTCTACCGAGCAGTGGTTACCAACGAGATACCTAAGCTCTTGTTCACTCCTTTCCATCCTCTGATCCTTCGTCTCTCTGAGTTTGGTAATGAGCCTGTTACATGAAGAGCAAGAGTCACGTTGCTGCTTAACAGCTTCAGCCTACTTGCGAGGTAAGCAACTCATCAGATGATGCCTCTGCAGGGAGTACGCCCCAAAGCCCTGAGACCACGTTGATGTTTTCCCAGGCAGTTTCGTCTCTTCTCGTGCCCTTGCTGCCTTCACTATATGTCTCTCTGGGAGCCTCACCCTTTCTTTGCGAATTGACTGTGCTGGAAACAAAAACACAATCTAAGGTGCTTGGGGGGGTGCACTGTGAGAAAGGATGGGGGTGTCGGATATGAAACACAGGAGTTGAGAGCTCACTGAAGTTATTCTCAGCTTCATTCTGCAACTGTTTCCTAATAAATCATCTAGTTGCCAACCAAACCACTCTTCCCCAACATTCTGTTCTTCAAATGCAGTTCTCTTGAAAACATCCTCCTTTCTTTCTTTCCTTTTTTTTTTTTGTGGCCACCCCTCATGGGAAGGATCTCAGTTCCCCTACCAGGGACTGAACTCAGGCATAGCAGTAACATCATCTAATCCTATCCACTAGACCACCAGGGAACTCATGAAAGCATCAATCTTAATTCTGTTTGAAAAGCAGTCTTCACTATCCTGCCTCCGTAACTCACATCCCTTTCATCAGGCTACTTTTAGCAGCAAGTTCAAAACTGTGGTTTATAATGATTTTCCAAGTAAAATGTGCTCCCCCAGGGTATTATCTCATTGGTCTTTGCAACCGGAGATTTTTAAAACTGTTTCCAATGTCAGTTGTGTGATCGGATGCTTGAAGGGCAAGAAACCAATAGAAAGTGAGGACTCCACACCCTCCAGGCTTGTCTTGATTCCCTGCCTTGTCACTGGAGGTGAACAGAGATTCTTCCACAAGCTCAGTACCTTCTCCTGCATTTCTGTGCTTGTGATTTCTATGTTGGCTGCAAGCAGAGGCGGTGGCCCCATGAGTCTCCTCCCCATTCATCTATCCATCCATCCAATGACTCACACAGTCATTTAGTGTTTCTCCTCACTTCTCTTGCTCTCTGCCATCCTGCTCAGTTTTTCTATTAAGGAACAGTACGTCTTGGATTAATGAGAGGAGGGTGGGCAGAATCAATGAAATATATCAAAGTACCCCAGGGTCTCCGCCAGATGCATGAAGACTCAGTTTCACAGATTTTCCATGGGATGCTCTTCCCCTTCTCTCTCTCTCTCGTATATACATGTATACATATTCACACCCACGTATGCACATATTCATATATGCAACCACCCCTCATCCTTTGACTCTAATCTGTTCATGGAAACAAGCCTGCCAGGCCAGTGAATTCCAGAGAGCAGTCACTTGTATTTCACTGTTTTAAATGGGAAAAATTAAAATGCATTCCGAGTCCACCCCAAACATCGGTCAGGCTCCCAAAATATCACTGTAAATAACTGCAACGCCCTTAAACACCATGTAAAACTCTCCTAGGAATGTTCTATAATATGAATCAATTAAAACACCCTTTTCTTAATTAGCACTTGGGGAACGCCTCGGTGGGAAGGTCTATTTTTGTGCAGTGAACAGACCTGGTAAGTGATCAAGGCTCCTCCTCCTGGCATCACGTTGGCCCAGTGATGCCAAGGTGAAGAAATGTCGCTGAGAAGTAGTAAATACCACCTCAACTGGACCTGAGTTTCTAGAGCCCCCAGGAACCTAGGTGAAGCAGATTGGGACCCTTGAGGGACTAAAGCCTGGGGGAAAAGGATAAGGAAGCTGACGATGATAACACGCACGGGGGTCATCCACACAAAGTCTGCTTTCTCCCTCTGACTCTGGAAGGTCGGTCACTTTTCAGCTTGTCTCCTTTGTCTTCTGGGTCTGCGGCTTCCCCATCCTACCGGTTTCTCCCCTTCCTTCTACCTTCCCCTTAAGCCCCTCTGATTTCTAGTTCGGGTGTTTCTCCCATTGTGCTCTGATGGTCTCGCTCTCTCTCTTCCTGTACTCCAGGCACATGAGAGGAATCTGGGCCAGTATCTGAAAATCTAAAAATGTCGAAAGATGGAGCGGCATTTTCTGCTGGAGTGAACAAAGGGTGCTAGTGAGCCGTCAATCACATCAAGAGAGGAGCCATGAACCCGAATTATCTCCATGCTAAACCAGAGGAGAGACTAGACAGGGAATAAGACGGGGCAGGTCTGGGACCTGTCACTGAGAAGGACTAATGGACACAGACCAAAGGTCCGCAGTATGTTTCAAAGAGCCTAGTGCTTCCAGTGGGCATATGCTCATCTCCCTGAAATAATCCATGCTGATTTCTTGATGCAAAATTCATACTGTCTTCCCTGTTACTAAGCAACCAGCCCAAACATGTTTACTGTGTAAATTTCTCTGGAGGGCCTGGGGCTGCACCCAGTGCTCGAAGCATGAAGGATGCAAGAGGCACAGAAGCCAGCCAAAGCTTTGGGAAAGGTTTCTGAAGCTGACCTGCAAAGATCCATACATTGTAGACACTTTTAGGCCATACCTGGGGAAATGCAGTGGCTCAAGTAAAATTTTGACTATTTTTTTCCTGCTACTCTCCAGCCTAGTGGTCAAAGATGTGGACTCTGGAGCCCGACTTCCTAAATGTGATTCCCAGTTCTGCTATGGAATAAGTTGCTACAGAGTAAGTTCCATGTGTAAAATGGATGCAATAAGTATGCATATTTCATAGGGCTATTGTCGGGCTAAAAGTAATATGATTAAAGAGCTTAGAACAGCGCCTGGCACACAAGAAGAACTCAATAAATGTTACCTATACTATCACTATTCTTTATTACACTATGGAAACGGATATACTTTTTGTTTGTTTATATCAATAGGAGAGTTTATCAGCTGGGAGATCAGCTGAGAAATCAATTCTTTAAAAGGACTGAGAATCCAAGGAGGTCAGGCCTTCCGGCAGTCCAGGGTCAAATCAGTTCCAGGAGTGGGGTTAGCAATTCATGTTGGCCTCCTGTGATCACTGAAGTACCGGGAGGCCTTGTCAGGGCAGCCAATGAGAACTGGAGACAAGCCCTACTTTGGGGCCAAGTTGGAGGTGCCTATCCTAAGCCCCCCTATACCTCGTCTGTAATATGCTTAATGACAACTGCTGGCTTCATTGTCTCCTTCCTCACTTACAAGGAAGAGCATACACCTGTCTTTTTACTGCTATGTCCCAGTGCCTAGAATATGTTCATTAACCTTTAATGAGTGAATTTATTAGCTGCTGAAGTGTAGCACTGGGGCTCTGATCCATCCTCTCTGCCAAGTCTACGTTCAGACAAGTACTCTGAGAAGATGTTGCTCCAGTGGTCTAAGGAAGAGGAAACAGGCGGGAGCATTAATCAGGCCGCGCTGATGTTCCCCAGGCCCTGGTCTGAGGGAGGAGGCAGCTGCAGGAGCAGCAGCAGAAAGCAGACAGGGGGGTGGTGAATAGCAGACCACAAAAAGGAGGGCCGTGTCTTGACAACAGCCCCCAAAGCCTCCTATCAAAAAACACTGGCTTGATACTAAAACAATATTCATAAACATTACATCACAACTTGACAGATAAGAACTTTACTGAATTATAACTACGTTCAGAAAAGTACACAAATCATAAATGTAGAGCTGTATATACTTTCTTTCCTAAAGTGGACACAGCTGTGTAATCAGTACCATGTCAAGAGGCAGAGCTTGTAAACAAAAGCTCTAGAAAGAGAAGCTTCCCCACTGTGCCCCAGGCATTACCTGTCCGCAGCGGAAACCCCAGACATAAATGGGCTTGATTTCAAATCTTGTGGAAATGGAATCTTAACCACGTGCATTCCTTTGTTCCTTTACTCTCTTCTTCAGTGCTATATTCCGATATGATTTAACTCAAAATATACATTGATATCACGTGCCCAGGATCTACCGGATAGCGTCAGAGGTACAAGGCAAATGAAACACACTTCTTAATCTCAGAGAGGGGAAAGACTCTACTATACATATGTTGCTTGATAAAAATATAGCACATATTTAAATTATTTCTTAAAAACATCGAATCTATTAGGTGTTTGCTCTGGTCAAAATGTTTATGCCCCCCGAACAATTCCTATGTTAAAACCTAACCTGAAAGGCGATGCTATTAAGAGGTGGGGCATTGGGGTGAGCAGCTGTGAGTGTGAAGCCTTCATAAGAGGGATTAGTGCCCCCATAAAAGTGACAGAAGAGAGCTTCCTGCCCCTTCTACCCTGTGAAAAGTGAAAGTGAAAGTTGCTCAGTCGTGTCTGACTCATTGCGACCCCACGGACTGTACGGTCGATGGAGTTCTCCAGGGCAGAATTCTGGAGTGGGTAGCAGTTTTCTTCTCCAGGGGATCTTCCCAACCCAAGGATCGAACCCAGGTCTTAAGCATTGCAGGTGGATTCTTTACCAGCTGAGCCGTCAGGGAAGCAAGCGCAAGAATACTGGAATGGGTAGACTACCCCTTCTCCAGCAGATCCTCCCGACCCAGGAATCAAACCAACTGGGGTCTCTTGCATTGCAGGTGGATTCTTTACCAGCTGAGCTACTGGGGAACCAGGTGAGGTTACAGGCAAAAGTCTAGGAAGCAGGTCTCCACCAGACACTGGGTTGGCCAGAGCTTTGATCTTGGACTTCCCAGCTTCTAGCTCCATGAGAAATAAATTTTTGTTTATAAGCTACCCACTCTGCGGTATTTTGTTATAATAACCTGAATGAACTAACACAGTGTTCCATCAAAAGTCACTCTGCTTCACAACTCTGTTGGAAAGAAGGTAGGATTTTAGAGTCTGGTAGTAAGTAGCAGTGGGAGCTGGGCGATGTGGATAGAAGAGAACCTGGGGACCACTGCCGGGGGGCCCTCGGAGGAAGCCTTTGACCACATGTTAGCTTTAAGGGGACAGCAGCAGGGTTACTCTGGGAACCTCTGAGATGCATCTGAGAAGATTCACATAAGGGGACAACAAGATAAGCGCCAGAAAGAAAAAAGCTTTCTGAGAACAGAACCCAAGTCACGCTGAGGCGTCAGGGGCACCGAGCCCTGGGGAAGGACAGCTCCCCCCCTTGCTCAGTAGTCATGTAGGTTCACCAAAAGGAGGGCTTCGTCTGCAATGACCCAGAAATGCAGTGAGTGGCAGCCTGTGCAGACAAGCATGAAAAGGAAACTCTGGGGGATGGAACCAATGGGTCTTGCTGCCTGTCACTAATAGGTTCAGCAGCAGCAGTGAATTAAAAATGATCACACACACACATCCCACATCTTACCCTCCGCTGTCTCATGGCTCAAGCATTCGGCCATCACTGCATAATAACCAAGCTTTGAAAGCTGGGCTGATAACAGAGAATGGGGTCGCAGGTGATGCTACCAGGTGACAAGGACGGCGCAGTGAGACTGAATCCCTCTCCCCCTCCATAAAGGACTGCACACAAGGGGGTGGAGGGGGTGAGGGATTGTGTAAGAAGGCAGGATAAAGGGTCCACGATGTACATTTTGGAAAAACCAAGAAAAAGAATGAATTGGAGCCAGCTGGAGGCATGAACAGCAGTGAGAGTTTGCACCTCAGCCGCCTCCCACTCGGCAGAGACATTGGATGAATTTCTACGGTTGTTTAGAGAAGCCTATGATACCTCCTCCGAGTGCCTGAAAAAGCAGCAAATAAAAGACACAGGACTAAAACAGTCCACCTAATAAAATCAGTCGGGGAAACAGCTACACATGTGCCTCTTTATTCTTTCATTAAATGAAAGGATCTCACGGGAGATTTAATAAGTACATAATTTAGAATTAGGGATGAGCATAAACCCTGTCGTAAAGCATCTGCCACAGCTGTGAGGTACTCTGAAACTACCCGTGATTTCCCTTGAGGACCAAGTCACAGATATTGTTCATATTCCTGTGACGTGGTGTTTATACTCCTGTTTACAGAAAATGCTAAGTTTCAGGTAGAGGCTCATGAAAAGGAAGAGAGAGTTTTTTCCTCTCCAAGACCATGAACCCCTTCCATTTTAGCTACAGACTCCTTGTTGGGATCTGTGGATCTCAGGTGAAGAACCCGCAAGGAAAACTTCAAGTTCTTTTCAAAAGCACTATAAACTTTAACTTCAGCTGACCACTCATCGCCAGAAATTAGATTCCCCAGGCATAGGTAACAAATCCAAGGAATTTTTTCCCCAGTTCTCCTGGTTACAGGAACCTAGAGCCCTCTTCCCCAGCCCCAACACCCTCTCTGTTTAAGAAGCATCTTCCGAGAACCTTCCTTACCAGACTCTTCTCTTTGACAGCATGTGCCAAGCCCATCGCCCTGCTGCCATCTGCCCTACCACCACCTCCCTTTACTCTTTTTGAAATGTCAACACACTGTCTTTTTTCTCTGTGTACTTTATCTGGGTCAGCGGCTGAATCAGTCTGAGCACAATGGCAAGCCAAATCAACATTGTGAGATCTCAACTTCATCACGTTCACACCTACAGATTCACATCCAGGTGCTCAAATCCTTGTCACTGAGGGAACCAAGTGAGGGATGTGAATGGATGGGTCTCACGTATCAGCAGGGGCTTCCCGGGGGCTCAGCATCAAAGAATCTGCCTGCAAGGCAGGAGACGCTGTTTCGATCCCTGGGTCGGGAAGATGCCCTGGAGAAAGAAATGGCAACCCGCTCTACATTCTTCCCGAAATCATCCCATGGACAGAATTAGCCTGGCAGGCTACAGTCCATGGGGTCACAAAGAATCGGACATGACTCAGTGAGCGCGCACATATCAACAAGCATTTATTGTGACCCTGTGAGCCGGCTCTGGGTTGCAAAATACATCTACATTTGAAGAACTCAGACAATAATCCCCAACGGCTGGGCATGGGGATGCGTTACTATGGGTCAATAATTTCTCACTGGGCACCTACTAGGTTTCGGACACTGAGTAGGTGCTGGGAATGAATATTGTAAGCAAGCAGATACGAAAAATCACATCCAACGGTCACAAATGCTACAAACAGAAATAAGAAGGAATAGTATGGAGGGTGTAATGGGGGAGGGGGGCTTTGTCACACGTGGCCACGGACAGAATCCTCGCCCTGAAGAGGTGAAATGCAAACAGAAGGAGGCCCACACGATGAGGAGGAGCCATCTCTGTGAAAAGTCAGAGGAAAATGGGAGGGGTTGGCGTCTTCAAGAAGGATAAAAACCCAGGGGAGCTGAGACCGGCTGGGAGGTGGGGCGCTCACATGAGCTTGGCTGGAGAGGTAAACACGGGCCACATCAGACAGGCGAGGCTGTGGGGTGGAGTGGCTCACAGCACGGACTCCAGAACCAGACCAGCTTAGAATCAGGCTCTGAAACTTCTCGGGCTGTGTGGCCCTGGGCAAAATCACTCACCTCTCTGAACCTTCATCTTTAAGCTGGGATCATCATCTACATCTGTCACTGAGTGTGGCTAAATGCATTAGGTGTAAAGCACTTAGAAGAGAGCCCAGCCCCGGCAAGTGCCAGGCTACAGTGGCTGTGGTCTGTTCAAAAGCTCAGTGAGAAGCTGGGGAGGATTTTAAGCCTGGGAGACGCAGGATCTGGTTTGTCTTTAACAGGTCATTGGCCGCTGCTTGGGCTACTGGTCCTCAGGAAGACAAAGAGCTGGAAGTGATCCCGGAGGTCATTTGCACCAACAGGGCCCTAGTGATTCTTTCCGGGAAGTCGGGGGAGGGGGCCGGACAATGCCTGAAGAGCTGCCACGGTGAAAGGCAGAAGAATGAATGGCTGTCCCTCAAGTGTGCCGAGTGGGAGAGGAGGTTGGGGCCTCCATGTTTGGAGAAGAGCTTGTCCAGCAGCCCCCCACCCTGGACCCCCTCCCAGGCCCCGTGGGGAGCCCGCTGCTCCCATTTCAGACGGCTCTGGATCCCACATCGCCCTGCCCAGCTGACCCCGGATCCTGCCAGCATGAATGTCACTTTGCTGGGATCCTAAGTGCCTCAAGGACAGCAGCCATTTCCTTCCCTCTCACAGTGACTGACAGGGCCCCCGCAGCTGGGCCTGAGCTTTTGAATAATTAATTGGCAAAAGGAAGGCGGAGGCAGGGCTCTGTAGTGCCGCTCCTGGAGCTCTGAGCCCTGGAAGGAATCGAGGGGGCCCAGGGAAGTCGTGAAGTCACCTCTCTCTTCCCCAGGTGGGGCCTGCCTTCCTCCAGTCTCTCCCTTTCCCCGGGGTCTGCAGAGGACATTTCACCTCTGCCACTTTGGGGATGTGTCCTGGACTTCACAGCCCACATAGGGCAGTCCTCCCAAACCTTTCTCAGACCCCCTTCGGCTGCACTGTACAATGGGGACCCCACCCATTTTCTGCCCAGAGAGGCCCTGGGGGACGAGCTCATGTGGAGATAAAAGCCCTCCGGTCTCCAGAGACATCTGCAGCCACATCTTTGGGGAATGGGAGGTGGGAGGGGGGCTCAGAGATACTCCCTCAGGCTGGCTGGAGCTGAGGGCCGCTGGGAGCGGGTGAGCGTCCCCCAGGCCCTCCATACTCACCTGCCTCTCCAGACCCCAGCACCCCCCCGCCCAACCGCCCCCTCCCCCACTCCCACTGCAGCCCCCGGCTGCCACCCTCTCTCTCCCTTCTTAGCTCGGTCAGTGAGTTCCCCTGCGCCAGCGGCACAACTGGCCTCACTCTGCTCTCTGTCACCCTTTCTCTTCTCCCCAGTTCCTGGAGCTTCTCCTTCTCGGTCATTCCCCTCTTCCTCTCCCCTAAGCCTCGCAGCCCCCTGCTCCAAACCCTCACAGCCTCCCTGTCTTATTACTCCCCCCGGCCCCCAACTCGCCTCCCAGCTCCTATTTCTATCCAAGCCCCCTTTCCCACTCACTCCCATGCCCGTGCCTTAGGCTTGCTGGCCCCTTTCCTCCTGTACCCTAGTCACCCCCCCACCCCCAGGCCTTTGGGACCCCCTGCCCCAGGCCCAGGGCCTCTGAACACATGCGCTGTCCAAATCCGTCCGCTGTCCCCACTCCCAGCCGGGCTCTGTCGCGCAAAGAAGAACGCCAACCATTCCTTCCCATCCACTCCCCCCGCGCAGCGGCCAGGGAGACCCCCACCCGAGCCCGGGGGAGGCCGAGGCCCGCGGCCTCTCACCTGTTGGGCGGACCGCAGCACGCTGGGCTTCGCCTTCTCCGGGTCGGGCTCCAGGTCTCGCTGCAACACTCCCTTCTTGGGGTGCATGTGCCGGCACAGGCAGGTGACCCCGCACAGCGCGAGGATGCTGGTGGCCGTGCCCAGCGTGGCGCCCAGCGCGATCACCGGCACCGATAGCACCATGGTGCCCCGCTTCCCGCACCGGGCTCGGTCCCGCCGCCGCGCGCCTCCCGGGCCTGGGGACCAGGCGGGCCAGCCGCTCTCCCGCCGCCGCCGCCGGAGGGGCGGAGGGGCGGAGGGGCGGGTAGGGAGGGCGGCCCGAGGACGTCAGAGAGGGAGGCTGGACCCGGAGCTGGCTGGCGCGGCACCGCGTCAGCCCAGCACGTGACCCGACCCCCCACCCCGGCCCAAGGCGGATCCGCTCAGGTGGAAGGCACCTGAGCGCATCGTCCTCTCATCGCGAGTCACCCTTAACGCTTTACGCAGGACACTTGGGTTCAAGAAGAACAGGAGCTCGCCAAGGTCACACTGTGCGTTAGGTTAGTCGGCAAACCAGGACTCAAACCCTGGCCTGCGGCTCTGTCTGGATGGGGGGTCGTTTTACCAGACTACTAACTGGTGCAGAGAGCCCTCTCCTTGGAAAAGACCCTGATGCTGCTGGGAAAGATTGAAGGCAAAAGAAGAGGGCAGCAACGGATGACACGGTTAGATAGCATCATCAACTCAATGGACATGAATTTGAGCAAAGTCTGGGAGATGCGGAAGGACAGGGAAGCCTGGTATGCTGCAGTCCATGGGTTTGCAGAATCTGATACGACTTAAGGGCTGAACAAAAAAGCTTTGTTCACCCTCTGGCCAAGGAGGCTGGAAAATCGAGGCTTGCAAGAGCTTTTTCAAACACAAAAAGCTGGAGATTTCCCATCTCCCGAACTTGCCATGTGCTTACTACCAGGGAGAGGGACTGGTGACCAGGGAGAGGGCACTGATGCCGTGTCTGGGGTTGAGACTATACCTATATTGTCCTGGAGAGGATGATTGCAGTGAGTCTTTTCACATCTGTCTGCACTTCCTTAGCCATGAGATTGGCATGTATTCTCATCTCCATTTACAGATGAGGAAGCCTAGACTCAGAGGGGATGTGGGGCAGGTTGAAAAATCCAAACTCAAGTTTGCGGGATTCAAGTCCACCCTAAAGGAAAGGACTTACCTTAGAAGGATAAACAGTATCAAATGCAGCAGCTAGGAGTCCATGCTTTGATCCAGAGAAAGAAATTTAGTGTGCTTCGAGTGAGGGAAAATTAGAATTCCAGGCATGAGGAGGGTTGTCTCAGATCACAAACAGGGCTTTCCAGTGATTTTCATTATGTGGAATGTTTCATTTAATTCAGCGAGCACTTGCTGTGAGTCGCTGGTGATTTCGTTTCAAATAGGGTTCTAAACTTCCCATGAGGCTGATGACTCCCAAATCTATGATCATTCTAGCCAGACCTTTTCAGTCGAGATGCCGACGTGACCAATATTTGATACCTCCCAGTGTTATCCATTTCTGCATAATAAACCCGTAACTTAGTATATTAGAGGGCTTTCCAGGTGCCTCAGTGGGTAAAGAATCTGCCTGCAATGCAGGAGATGTGGGAGACGTAAGTTCAATCTCTGGGTTGGGAAGATCCCCTGGAGAAGGAACCCACTCCACTATTCTTGCTTGGAGAATCCCATGATTCTGGTGAGCTACAGTTCATGGGGTCGCAAACAGTCGGACATGACTGAAGCAACTCAGCATGTAGTGGGTTAGAGCAATTCTTTTGTGACTTCTCATGTGGTTTGTGCATTGACTGGGCTCAGCTGGGCAGTTTTCCTGCTCAACATGGTATCTCCTGGGACAACAGTCAGCTGGGCTGAAACATCCAAGATGGCATACCTCATGGCAAGTGGTTGGTACTGGCTACTGCTCAGGGCACAACTGGGCTGTGTATGAAGCACTTGGGTTCTTCCTTACGCGACTGGAGCTTCTCACAGCACCGCAGCCAGCTTCCAAGAGGAAAGAAGCAGAAATTTCCAGTTCTCTTAAGGCCTGGGTTTGTCAGTCCGAGAACATCATCTCTTTGGTCAAAGCAATCATCTCCTTCTAATCTTTTCTCTCAGTTCAGTTCAGTCGCTCAGTCATTTCCGACTCTTTTCGACCGCATGGGACTGCAGCACGCCAGGCCACCCTGTCCATCACCAACTCCCGGAGTTCACTCAAACTCATGTCCATTCAGTTGGTGATGCCCTGCAACCAACTCATTTCTCTACAGGGCATCAAAAGGGATGTTTCTGAAATGCAGAGCTGATCTAGTCACTCACACACATAAAAGCTTTCACAGTTTCTCCAGTAATAAACCCGATAGACTCCAGTTGAATCCAGAGCCCTTTCTGATGTTATCCCAGCCCTCTACACACTTCCCAACCTTCCCTCGAGCCCCAGACACTCCTGGGGACAATTGAATTCAGTCAGCAAGTGAATATCTATAGAGCTTCCACACTGTCACCTATGGGTATGTCCAGCAGGCCCTCAGTAACTGCTGAAAGGGTGAATGGTTCACCATCTCATGTAGGACTTCCAGTGACTTGACAGGAATCCCATTTGCTAAATGAGCTCCATTTGATTAAATGGACTCTTCTGTAAGTATTTATTTTGTGCCTGCTGTATGCCCGGGCTTATTTTCCTACAGAGCTTCATTTGCTGCCATCTGTGGAGCTGAAGTGCTTTATTCTCGGGTGATAGACTTAGCATTCTCTCTCATAAGAGCTTCCCTGGGAGGCTTTCTTGGTTCCTGAGCCTGGCAATGCAAAATGTCCTGGGGAAATAAGAGGTTTAATTAATGCTGTCAGTCTGGATTTCCCATGCCTGAGCTGCTCCCCTGGGAGACCCTCAATGCCACCTAACAAGATCTGGGGTGGGGGTGAGGAGAAGGATGAAGAACACTTACTATCAGGCATTTTCTGATGGGGATCAGACATCTGTCATGTGGCCCCTTGTTACTATGGTTACTGAGATGTTAGCAGCTGCAGTGACCTTCATTTCTAACAGGAAGAGGGACTCCAGTCCAAGAAGAACAGAGTGCCTTTTGCCTCTTTCACGCACAGTGAACTGAAGGCAGAGCTCAGCTAGACCTCTGGAGATTTGAGACCCGGTTAAGTCATTGGGGCCCTGGGTCACCTTGGCTACATCTCATCAAAGATGTGACTTTTGCTTCTTGGTTACTGATACCCAGGCAGCAGCCTTTAACGACAACTCTCTAAGAAAAGGCATTAGTGGGATCCTTTGAAAAATGAGATCATCACTATTGAGAAAGGCAGTTGACAGAGTGGAACACTAAGACAGCCTGAGGATGAGGTTTGCAAATAATTGGAATGCTGGGGCCACCAGAATGCCAAGGGCAGACAGAGCAAGATGTTCTGGTTTGGAAGCGGTGGTGGTGGGCGGGGGGCACTTCTGGAGGGCTGAGGAGATCCCTGAAGATTCCCCAGCCTCTTGATGAAATGCCATTGTTATTTTGATGTACATTTTACTTGTTGGATGTTGAATTTTGTTAAGTATTCTGAGTAATTGCTTTGAATTTTGAAGATATTAAAATGCTTTTAACTTGGGGGGAGGATTGCAAATATAGGAGGTACTCTTATTTAGCAAACATTTATGATGTCTGCCTATAGTGCTGGGCAGGAGGGAGGAAACTTACAAGCAGAACAACTGAATTTTAGCATCAGAAGGATTTCAGAGATCACTGTGTGGAATTCCTTCATTTTACTAAGAGGAAGCCTGGAGGCTGGAGAGATTGTGGCTGGTTGCGGGGTGGAAGGAGTTAATGGCAGAGAGGGGAAGGTGTTTTCCATCAGGGTAGATTAGGTTTTGCTGCAGTAACAAGTAACTTCAAACCTCTGAGATTAACTCAATCAAAGTATATCTTGCTTCTATCACAGTTCAAGGAAGGCCAGAGAACCTGGGTGGGCAGCTCATCTCTAATCAGGAATCTGGGCTTTTTCTGTCTTGAGACTCCTTTGCTTTCAGCCATGGAGATAGAGGGAAGAGAGGGGATTGAGGACCGTCTGTGACATTTCCAAGGCCATGGATGAAAACAGTACCTACCTGTCACCCCGATGATCAGTCAGAATTTGATAGCATGTCATCTTATAACATGACAAAGGAGATCGGGAAGTACAGAGAAGCAGAAACAAAAGTAGTCTTGGCCCCAGGAGCCAGAGCTTAGGACTTCCTCTCTAGTGCTTTCATTCTCTCGAGAATGTTTTCGAGTTTCTACCACACTGCCAGGCACTGTACTCAGTGAAGGAGTTATTTTCGCTGTTTAGTTGCTAAGCTGTGTCCAGCTCTTTGCGACCCCATAAACTGCAGCACACCAGGCTTCCCTGACCTTCACTATCTCCCAGAGTTTACTCAAACTCATGTCTGTTGAGTTGGTGATGCAATTTAACCATCTCATCCTCTGCCACCCCGTTCTCCTTTTGCCTTCAAGCTTTTCCAGCATCAGGGTTGGTTTTTTTTTTTTTTTCCCAATAAATTGGCTCTTCGCATCAAGTGGTCAAAGTATTGGAGCTCAGTTTTAGCATCAGTCCTTCCAATGAATATTCAGAGTTGATTTCCTTAAGGATTGACTGGTTTGATTTCCTTACAGTCCAAAGAACTCTCAAGAGTCTTAACCAGCACCATAATTCAAAAGTATTCAATTTTTTGGCACTCAGCCTTCTTTATGGACCAACTCTCACATCCTTACATGACTACTGGAAAAACCATAGCTTTGACTAGATGGACCTTTGTAGACAAAATGATGTCTCTGCTTTTTAACATGTTGTCTGGGTTTGTCAATGCTTTCCTTCCAAGGACCAAGTGTCTTTTAATTTCGTGGCTGCAGTCACTGTCCAGAGTGATTTTGGAGCCCAAGGAAATAAAACCTGTCACCGTTCATGCTTTTTCCCCTTCTATTTGCCATGAAGTGATGGGACCAGATGTCATGATGTTAGTTTTTTAAATGTTGAGTTTCAAGCCAGCTTGAAGATTCAGTGTATCTTCCTAGCCCAGGTATTAAACCTGTGTCTCTTGCGTCTCCTGCCTTGGCAGGCAGATTCTTTACCACTAGGACCACCTGGGAAGCCCATGAAAGAGCAAAGTTAGGGGGCAAAAACCTAATTTTGGCATGGTCCCTCTCACCATGGAGTTTACATTCCCCCAGGGAAGACAGACAGTAATCATTTCTCACACAAGTACATGTGAAATGACAACTGTGATACAAGCTAAGAAGGAAAGGTTCAAGGTCTAGATCTGACTTATTCTGAGATACCAATGACGGATTCCCAGAGGAAACAGTGGGCTTCCCTGGTGGCTCAGACGGTAAAGAATCCGCCTACGATGCGGGAGCCCTGGGTTCGATCCCTGAGTTGGGAAGGTCCCTTAGAGGAGGGCATGGCAACCCACTCTAGTATTCTTGCCTGCAGAATCCCCATGGACAGAGGAGCCTGGTGGGCTACAGTCCTTGGGTTGCAAAGAGTTGGGCACGACTGAGCAATTAAGCATAGAGAAGCAGTGATCTGAAAGACTAAAGCTAATGCAGCAAAGAAGGAAGAAAAGTGTTCAGGGCAGAGAAAGAGTGCACGCAAGGCCCCTGTGATGGAGCTGCATGCTGGGCGAGGGTCAGCAGTGCGCTGGTCAACCGACTCTGGAGGAGGGGGGAGTTGATTTCTCTGGTGTAAATACTCCATGGTCGGTTTCCAGCTGCCAACAAATTCCCGAGCATCCACCAGTAGGAGCGGTTCCAGCACACAACTGGCCCAAGCTCTGTGCGAGGTGAGACTGAAGGGAGAGACGGGGGCTGGAGTACCGGGCTTGTGGGCCACGACGGAGGGGTGTTTGGTGTTCTCAGGCAGGGGCAGCAGGATGTAGCCCGACCTATGCTTGAAGAAAGCTCCTCTGGTTGCCCTATTGCAAACAGATTGGAGGAGGACAAAGTGGACGCTGGTGGATTGGAGAGGCGGCCACAGCGGGCATGCAGGAGAGGGGGGCCAAGCTTCCGTCATGACATGTATAATCATGGGATGGGCTGGCACCGTCAGTCCCATAAGGAGAGGATGGGTATGGGGGCACTTTCATTTTCCCTCTCTGCCACCCCCCAATTTTCAGTTCTGCACTGTTAGCACACTCATTGGGTGACCTTGTGGTTCTCCAAGCTGGACCACTGCTAACTGGAGGTTCCCTAAGCCCTGGGCCCCACAGAAGGCAGGACGTGCAGGAGGAAGCTGATGAGAGAGTGGGGATCCTGGGTCCCAAGCTCAGTGATGCATACATATCCCAGAGGCTAGACAGGGGCAGAGGGGCCAGGAGGTGAGGCCCATCCGCAGGAGGCCCACTCCTAAGACTCATGCTGCTGGCTCGGAGCAATTCTGGGGCCAGGTCATAAGGCAGGAAGGAGAAAGGGGCTGGGTATGGGGGCCCCTGAAACAGAAATCCAAGTCAGCAAAAGGGGATGACAGAGGATGAGACAGTTGGATGGCATCACTGACTCAATGGACATGAGTTTGAGCAAGTTCTGGGAGTTGGTGATGGACAGGGTGGCCTGGCATGCTGCACTCCATGGGGTCGCAAAGAGTCGGACACGACTGAGCAACTGAACTGAACTGAACTGATGCCACGTGCCCTGGAAGGTCACCTTCAACACCCCTGTGCTCTTTTAAACCTCTGATTCTATCTCAGCAGAAGATGAAGCAGCATGATTCCAATTCTCAGAGGTAGAGCTCCTCAACTCCATGCTATTTCTCATGAAGCTGGCCTAATGGCTTCTTTTCTCCCTAGGCTTCTGGAATATATGAAGATTATAGGACTTTGTCTAGAGGGTTTTTCCTGCCTGGTTGGGAGGAAGATAAACACTTACACAGATACGTGGTGCTTTACCTTGTGTGGGGGACATAGATCCCGTTCAGAATTGAACAAAAGCTACTTCGTTCTTCAGAAAAGTGCTTGAATGCAATTGTTCAAAGACCATGTGACACCTTCTGGAAGTTTATGGACCCCAGAACCCCAGAGGAATCTTTAGCATGACTGAAAAATAGTGGACCTCAAATCAGAAAAAATAGGTTCTATTCCTTTGTCTTTATGGACACTAGACAGCAATGGTCCAATGGCAGATAGTTTTTAAAATTTCAAGCTTTCCGAGCCTTGATTTCCATATCTGTAGAATGGGCATAGTCATCTCCACTTCATGAAGATGTTGTGAGGATCTAAAGCATAGTGCTGTATAAATAATAGAGAGTACTTAATGAATATTAAGAATTAAAATGATTCTATTTGCTCTAGACCCTTTAATTTCTCAATAAAGCAGCTTTTCTTAGTGAAAGGGTAGCTATTGAAGTCACACAGGTATGTATTATTCTATTTTGGTTGCTTATGAGCTGAAAGACCCTGGATAGATGAGTCAGCTTAGCTTGCTTGAGTTTTACTTTTTTTCATTTATATAATGAGTGTGGTATATTTGCAAAGGTGGCTGCAATTATTCCCTTTCCTGTGCTCATCATTCTTTGCAATATTATGGCTTTCCAAAAACTGGACGTCTCTTGCTTCACTTCTTCATCTGGGCTGGCCTTGTGACTTAATTTGGCTGACAGACTGGTGGAAACGTGTGCCGATTCTGAGCCTAGGCCTAAGGAGACCTTGCATGCTTCTGCTCTTTGTCATGGGATCCTGACCAGCCAGCATGTGAAGAAGCCCAGGCTGACCTGTTGGAGGATGAGAGACCAAGTGGCCCAGGTGTCTGCACGACCACAGTGCACCCAGAAGCTGAGCTGTGCAGCTGACTGGCCGCCCGCCGCAGACACGTGACAGGGCTCACCTAACGCTAGAAGAAGCACCCAACCGAGCCCAGTCAAAGTGCCGGCCCGCAGAGCAAGAGCTGAAGGGAGATTTGGAGCCCTTTTAAGCTGCTGCCTTTGGAGTGTTTGCTACACATCCAGAGATTCTAGTGTCAATGATATTCTGCGCCTCACAGGGTTGCTAGGAGGGTATGGAAAGCACCCAGCGCAGAGCCCGGTGCACAGAAGCCATCTGATTGGTTTCGATCATTACTCCTGCCTCCCTAATACATCCTCACCAAGAACTTTCAGTAATGCCTGGTGAGTGCAGTAGCCATTAGAATCCTATAAGAGTCAATCCTGGGGACCTCAACACTTAAAATGGTAATAGCTTCCTGATCCAGCCTCCACAGAACCGACTTCCCAGACTAGTTCAGTGTCTGCAGTCCAATTGCTGTGTTCATCTCCAAATCTTTTCATGCCAGTTGCTCTTCATACATATATATATATATATAATATGTCAACTAATGAGATAGAGGAGCTTCCTGGGTGGCTCACTGGTAAAGAATCTGCCTGCCAGTGCAGGAGACACAGGAGATGCGGGTTCAATTCCTGGGTCTGGAAGATCCCCTGGAGAAGGAAATGGCAGCCCACTCCAGTATTCTTGCCTGGAAAATCCCATGGACAGAGGAGCCTGACGCTACAGTCCATGGGGCTGCAAAGAGTTGGAAATGACTTAGCAAATAAATAACAATGAGATAGAAGCATGAAGAGAGTTAGTTCTATAAAAACGGAAGTGAGTACTTTGGAAAGACCCATAAAGATAAGTTGCTTTCAGGGCTTCCATTAAAATAAGTACTAGCAAATTATGTGCAAAGGGCGGAGGGAAATTATAAAATTCTAGGATTCTGCCATCAAATTGTTAGGCAAGTGTATTTAACCTCTTCTTCTGCTGTGAAGAAAGTGAGACTGGATGTCACAGGCGATGCATCGTGGTATATACAAAAGGAAACAGTGTTAACGTTTATGAACTACTTCCTGCATGTCAGGCAGGAGTCTGAGCATTTTATCTGTACTAACACATTTCAGAAACTTTAAGAAAGATGGCACAAAGCTCTAATCAGTAAAATATGGGGAAAATAATGAAAACTATGATTTACATTGAAACAGAATCCTTAAGGAGTATGTGTCATTTTAAACTTTTTATTGAAGTATAACCTAAGGGCTTGGAATGAAAACTGACCTTTTCCAGTCCTGTAGCCACTGCTGAGTTTTCCAGATTTGCTGGCATATTGAGTGTAGCACTTTCACAGCATCATCTTTTAGGATTTGAAACAGCTCAACTGGAATTCCATCACCTCCACTAGCTATGTTCAGTTCAGTTCAGTTCAGTCACTCCGTTGTGTCCGACTCTTTGCGGCCCCAAGAATCGCAGCACGCCAGGCCTCCCTGTCCATCACCAACTCCCGGAGTTCACTCAGACTCACGTCCATCGAGTCGGTGATGCCATCCAGCCATCTCATCCTCTGTTGTCCCCTTCTCCTCCTGCCCCCAATCCCTCTCAGCATCAGAGTCTTTTCCAGTGAGTCAACTCTTCGCATGAAGTGGCCAAAGTACTGGAGTTTCAGCTTTAGCATCACTCCTTCCAAAGAACACCCAGGGCTGATCTCCTTCAGAATGGACTGGTTGGATCTCTTTGCAGTCCAAGGGACTCTCAAGAGTCTTCTCCAACACCACAGTTCAAAAGCATCAATTCTTCGGTGCTCAGCTTTCTTTACAGTCCAACTCTCACATCCATACATGACCACTGGAAAAACCACAGCCTTGACTAGACAGACCTTTGTTGGCAAAGTAATATCTCTGCTTTTCAATATTCTCTCTAGGTTGGTCATAACTTTCTTTCCAAGGAGTAAGCGTCTTTTAATTTCATGGCTGCAGTCACCATCTGCCGTGATTTTGGAGCCCCCAAAAATAGTCTGACACTGTTTCCACTGTTTCCCCATCTATTTCCCATGAAGTGATGCTAGCTATGTTAGTAGTGATCAAATCACTATAGATCCAAAATCACTGCAGATGGTGACTGCAACCATGAAATTAAAAGACGCTTGCCCCTTAGAAGAAAAGCTATGACTAACCTAGACAGCATATTAAAAAACAGAGATGCGATTTTACCAACAAAGGTCCGTCTAGTCAAGGCTACGGTTTTTCCTGTGGTCATGTATGGATGTGACATTGAACTATAAAGAAAGCTGAGCACCGACGAATTGATGCTTTTGAACTGTGGTGCTGGAGAAGACCCTTGAGAATCCGTTGGACAGCAAGGAGATCCAACCAGTCAATCCTAGAGGAAATCAGTCCTGAATATTCATTGGAAAGACTGATGCTGAAGCTGAAGAAACTCCAATACTTTGGCCGCCTGATGCAAAGAACCAACTCATTGGAAAAGACCCTGATGCTGGGAAAGGTTGAAGGTGGGAGGAGAAAGGGACGACAGAGGATGAGATGGTTGGATGGCATCGTCGACTCAAGGGACATGAGTTTGGGTGAACTCCGGGAGTTGTTGATGGACAGGGAAGTCTGGCATGCTGCAGTCCATGGGGTCACAAAGAGTTGGATGTGACTGAGCGACTGAACTGAACTGAACCTATGGGCAAGAAGTGCACAGATTACAATTTAGCTCATTTTGCAAAATGAACACATCCGTTCTATCTAGCACCCAGATCAAAAAACAGAACAATATTCACCTCCCAGGAATTCTTTATGCATTGTTGTCTAAAATTTCCCATTTTTAACCAGCACTTTTAGATGGATAGAGCAGTCCTGGTTTTCGTAGTGTGAGAACAAGCTTCCAGGGGAAAGGAAGCTTCCAGACCAGAGGACGTGTCTGTGCTGTCCACCGATGGGAGGATGCTGCCACCTAGAGGAGACAGGAGGAAATGGACTCCCCCCGCCCCCCAGGTCTTCACTCCTGCGGGAGGAGCTGTGGCCAGACAGTCCTCTGTGGTGATCTGGACCAGTGGTCAGGCTGGAAGGTAGTACTGCATAGTGGTCAAGTCAGAGGGTGGCAGCAGCTACCGGAGTGATTCTGGGTCCCACCAGGGAACCAGCTGAGTGGGCAATGGCAAAGCACTTTATCCTGTGTGTGCTAAATCGCTTCAGTTCTGTCCGACTCTTTGCGACCCTGTCACCAGGCTCCTCTGTCCATGGGATTCTCCAGGCAAGAATACTGGAGTGGGTTACCATTTCCTCCTCCAGGGAGAGCTGCCCGAACCAGGGATCGAATTTGTGTCTCTTGTGTCTCTTGCGTCTCCTGCATTGGTAAGAGAGGGGGTACTTTACCCCTAGAGCCATATCTTGCTTGGTGAGTCACCGTTTTTGACATCTATACATGGAGAGAATTAAGTAATATAATGGGTAGGAAGTGCTTGGCCCCAAGCCTGGTTCATAGCATAAGACTGTTGGAAATTATGACTCTCATGCTGAGAGGCTAGGGCCGAAAGGAAAACTAGAGGTCATATGGTGGAGGAGAAGCACTGCTTATTGTTGTTACTGAAAATCATTTCTTGGATTTACCCACTGGTTGAAAATCTACCTGCCAATGCAGGGGACGTGAGTTCGATCCCTACTCCAGGAAGATTCCACATGCCTCAGGGCAACTGAGCCCCTCGCCGCAGCCACTTGGCCTGCACTTCAGAGCCCGTGTTCCTCAACCGGAGAAGCCACCACAGTGAGGAGCCTGCATCCCACAGCCAGGGGGCAGCCCTTGCTTCCTGCCCAGGGGGCAGCCCTTGCTTCCTGCCGCTAGAGAAAGCCCGCATGCAGCCACAAATGCCCAGCACAGCCCCAAATGAATACGTTCTAAAAAGAAAAATATTTCCGTGCATGAAGTTTTAGGTAGAAATTGAACTTGTAAACAAAACACAAGATGCTCTGGATGACAAAGGAGCAGAGAGAAGAATCGTGAGGGTCCCTCATCCCCACAGCACACATCAGCACCTCTGAGGAGCTTCCAAGTGGCTCAAAGGTGCCCATGAAGCCCCTGAGGTTGGTTGACGCCCTCATTTCACAGTTGGGGACACCAAGGGCCAGAGAAGGGAAGGGACTCATTCGAGTCACCAGACTTTGTAACTGAGGTGGGCTGAGCCTCCAGACCTTGTGACTCCGCATCCCGTGTTCCCCTCAGGCTCTCTGCTGACCCCACAAACCATTCACAGATTTGCTTCTTGGCTGATGGGTGAAGGGCCTAAGGGGCCCTCTCAAAGAATACTCTCCTTTCCCCTCATTCAAATCATGGTGGACTTCCAGGTGGAGGTGGAGTAGGAGGACGTGGGGAGGTGTTTTGGAGAAGACTTCCTGCCATATTGGAAAAGAAATCTCCGAGGCAAAGTCAAGTTGGTGAATTTGAGGAGCTCTGTAGGCAAAGCCAGGTATCACAGAGGTAAAACCCCAGAGGGGGTTTAGGGAATTATTGTGAAACAAAATCGATTCATCAGTGAAAAGTACTTTGAAGGTGGCTAAGTGCTAAACAAACAAGATGTTTATTATCATCAATGTTACCATGACACTTTATGTTAATCAATAGGCCTGGAAGGGATCCTAATTAGGTGAGGAATTGATGCTGTGAGTAAAACACCACAAATGAAAATAACGAAATGTGAATTTCTGGGCCCCATTTCTACCAGGGAGGCTGATCCAGGGTCACTGGTATCTCTCTGTGTTAAAGATGAATGAGATCTCTACCTTCCGTCACTGCTCATAAAGAAAATCCATCATCCTCTTCTGCTCACAGAATGGATAGTTATTTATTGATTGCTTATAAAATTATATCTCAGGAATGAATGAAGGCGACGTTCACTCTTTTCTGTAAGTCCGATGAGAATGGCATCTCTTTCTTTTGTAAATAATCTCACTTGATACAATGTAAAATTAAGATCATTCTTGCAAATATCAATCTTGGTTTCTGTGTACTAAGGCAGCTGGTGGATGTGAGTGATGATCTCCAAAGAGGACCATCAATTTCTTCCCTCTCTGTAACTCCTTGCTTCCTTGTATGGAGATGGAGAAGCTGCTTCCCTCACCTTTGATGTGGGCTGATCTTGGTGATTTTCTAGACAACAGAATCCACAGAAGTGATGCTCTGAGCCTTCTAAGACTAAGTCATAGGAAACCTCCCAGCTTCTGCCTGGGCCTCTTGGAATGCTCACTGGAGATGCTCCCTCTACGAGCCCCTCTTCCACATGCTGGGAAGGCCAAGTGCATGGAAAAGCCTCGTATAGGAGCTCCAGTCAACAGCCTAGCTGAGCTCCCAGCCCACAGCCCACACAGGCTGTGATGAGTGAGCCCTGTGGGATGTCCAGCTCAGTTGAGCCTTTGGATGACAGCAGCCCCGGCCACGATCTGAATGAAGGCAACTGTCTGAAAGACCCTAAGTGAGATCTGCTCATCTGAGTCCAATCAACTGCTGAGACATGAGAGATAATTACAAAGTACCGTTTCAGGCCACTGAGATTTGGGACTCTTTATCACATCACAATAGATAATCTGAATGTGTCAATATTTGTGAACCTACCACCAGTGTATTCTGTCTCCTGTTGACATAAATCTTTCTGCAGAAGTATAATTCAAACAGAAGGATTAAAAACAAAGAAAACTCCTGAGACTTCAGAGCTTTTTTCCCCATGTCCTGTGAAAATAATCTTCAAAGAGAAACCTGTAATTTGGTACAACCATTCTCCTGATGATAATGCTGCAATGGACATTTCTGTATTCATAAAGAGTATAAATGCTTGTAAGATGCTCTGTCAAATCAGGACAGGACTGTTGGACTTTCTTCTCCCCCTTATATAATGGGACAGAAATACAAGCCCGTGACTCTGCTAGATTTCTTATTTTAATAAATAAATAGTCTGTCGTTTAAATTAACATGGGAAATGCATGTTTTCCAGTGAACTCCCCAGGGGGCACTGGCGTGGGTGGTCCACAGACCATAGTTTGAGGAGCATCAGAGTGCTGGCTGTGCCTGGGGAGGAAGCAGAGCAGGGTCCTGGCTCCTCCTTTGTTGTTTTCCTGCCTTTGCTCCACCAGCTTTCTAGCTCCATCAGTGTGCACCGCCTCCATCCCTGCCTGCGTCTGTCTCCCACCCGGTTTCTACCTGCCCTGAAGAAAAGTCACCAGTTTTCAGGAATCAAGGACCAGATTCTCTCTGCTCTCCTGGGGGTCCCACCTCGCACATTCTGGCCAGAAAGCTTCCCCTTTGCCCACACCCCTACCCGCTGCTGCTGCTGCCCTTGGCTCCGCTCTGGGCATCTCACCGTGCCTTCCATCCACAGCGACCTGCCCCTCAGGAGCTCTATCCGCTGACCTCAGAGGCCGAGAGGTACCCATCGTGGGCGAGCTGGCACCCTCTCTGTGGGTATCACAGCAGGAAATGGCAGCAAAGTCACTTCCCTCGCTCAGCCCTTAATTGCCTTAATCAAACCCACAGGGCTTTATTTTTAAAAAAGAAAAGTGATATTTATAGTTAAATAAATAGGATTCCTCAGTAATGACAAGTGTGTATCTGTTCACAGTGCCCTCATTTTCTTTTTTTGTTTAAATTGTTTTTTTATGATATAATTGATGTTTAAAAACCGCACATATTTAATGGGCCTTTGTAAAGTTAAATGAATTAACACAAGCAAAGTGCTTAGAACAGCAGTCATTGCGTTGGAAGCATCTGGGGAATACTAGCTGCTATTTGTATTGTTGTCATTGTTATTAATCAGAGCTTCTCTAAAGATAGCGGTAACTGCGGACTTCCTTGGAAGTCTCTATAGTTTTACCCTAAGAAAGTATGTGATTTTGCATTCTCATCCACCATGGATTTTTTATTGGCCTTGAAATAATGTCTTTTAAATGAGCCCAGGAAGTGAGAGAAAAATCAGTCCCAGATTTCTTGCATGGCTCTGTCACTGCTGGCTCAGCACAGGAATGGGAAACACTGACCTTGAAGTCGCTCATCTCTCCCTCTAGTTTGCCCTGTGCTTCCCTGTCGTGATCTGGTCACAGCTCCTTGACAACCTGAGGGTGCAGGCTGGGCCAACACACTGTTGTTTCAGAGTGTGTATGGTTAACAGGGCCATGTCCGGAGTCAGACGGCTTGGGTTCACATCTCAGCTACTCTACTAACAGCTGTGGCGAGTTGCTCCACTTCTTTTAAGCATCAGTTTTCTCATCTGTAATATGGGGTGAAGATGGGTAATGTAAGGAATGAGTCAGGTAGCTCTGCACCACAGTGCCCGGCAACAAAATAGTGCTAGCTCTGGTTAGGTGGTGTCCTGATGGCAAATCCTGGGATTTAGAAGCTGTTTAAGGTGAACCTTGTGTTAGATGTATTGTTAGGGGTGCATGTTTGCGTGTGTGCATATGTGTGTGTGTGTTATGTGTTATTTGTGTGCCTCTCCAATTCAGTGGTTCCCACCTGGGAGTAATTTTGCCTTTCAGGAGGCACTTGGCAATGTCCGGGGACATTTTTGGTGGTCACTGTTGGGAGAAGGGGAGTGGCTACTCTGTAAAGAATAAGAATGCTGCTAAACATCTCACAAGGCACAGGACTGTCCCCATTCCCCGACAAAAATCCATCTGGTAAAATGTCAATGCGCATACGTCCTGGCGCAGAGGGTAAAGAATCCACCTGCAATGCGGGAGACCCAGATTCGACCCCTGGGTCAGGAAGATTCCCTGGAGACGGGCATGGCAACCCACTCCAGCATTCTTGCCTGGAGAATTCCATCGATAGAGGAGCCTGGCGGGCTACAGTCCTTGGGGTTGCAAAGAGTCAGACACGACTGAGCGACTAACACCTTCAAATGTCATTGGTGCTGAGGTTAGAAATCCCTGTTCTGGTTAAAATATAAGCTTCATAAGGACAGGGACTGCCTCTCTGCCCACTGATGTATCCCCAGACTGCAGCAAAGCACTTGGTCCTCAATACATCTCTGCTTAGTGGATGGTCAGCACGAGCGAATGATGATCAAGGCTCTCAATGGGTAGAGGTGTCTATGGAGCCAGTGAGCACATGGTTTGGCTGCAGCCTGTTCCCCTGACTGAGGAGTCATCAAACCCGGCAGAAAAGGCCCCAGGCCCAGAGGGTAGTAGGAGGGTGGGTTAGGGTGAGCCCTGGGATGCAGGTCTCTCTAGGAGCTGGCTGGGGGATCATGGGATCATGCAGTCTACACCAAGCGTAGCATTCAGGAAAGTCATCAGAAAACTCTCACACAGCAGCCATCAGAGCAGAGATTCACCTCGGAGCCTCTTGGAGGCAGGATCCATGGTTTGCAGGCCCTCCGAACACTTCAGTCGGGTTATTTTGCCATCAGCAGTGTTGAGTGGTCCTGATGGGGGCTGGAGGTGGTGCTAGTATTGCCTGCGAAGCACTTAGGACAGATCCTCTAGGATCTGCTGATTCCAGCAATCTTCCTGTTTCTTTTTTTTCTTTAGTAATCACTTCCTGCCCTGGAAAGTGCTACCTCCCAGCCTTTCTGCAAGTTTGAGATGGGAATCCACATCAGTGAATTCCAGCAACCCTCTCGCTCTAGGCCCAGCATCCCCTGTGCACAAACAAGCAGGCGGAGGCCCCAGTCTGTCCCGTTCACATCCTGCGCTCCTTCCCACAGAGCAGTGAACCCCTGTGCATGGTGAGGGCACAAGACAGAGACTAGAGGTGCCGTCTTTCGAAACTGTATCTTCTTGAGCCTCCTTTCAAGTCCACATGACAGTGGCTGACAGAGACCTTGGAAGTGAGTCCAGAGCATCGTCCAGGCAAGTAGTGACCGAAGGCTTTTCATGCCGGTAACAGGATCTCGCTTGAACTTTTCCAGGAGTGCAGCTCTGGACTGGTAAATACTTCCAGGCTTTGGGAATTGCAAAGTAAGCTTTGCGATCAAGATGTGCATGTATTTTAAAAAAATGTAGATATTAAATTTGATTTTACTTAAATTTAACAGAAGAAACTGAGGTTATGCGAAATGAGTTTCTGATCAGATAACTGCTCTTCTCTACAAGGTATTAATTTAAGAGATTCTTTTAAGGTGAAAAAGCAGAGTGTGGTTAACTATGAAATTGTCCTGGGGGCCGCTGGCAGTGTGGGGTGAGGCTGGAAGCACTTCTGGATCACTGGCTGCCCAATCCAGAGTCCACCCTGTGAGCAGGTTACCCTACAGTAAATCAATTCATTGACTCTGCGGAGCTGCCTGACTCATTTCTTCACCTTCTCAGTTTGATGAACACTTTTCCTTCCCTCCATCCTTTCTTCCCTCAGGGACTTCTACTGAGACCAAAAGAGAAAAGAAGCTCTTTCTGCTGGGATCTGTGGCTGTAACAATAATGGAAATCAGTCCTTGCCAGGTGCCACCTTTTAGAGGTTTGAGACACAAGTCTACAAGGCAAAGTAGAATCCAGAGATGATGGGAAATATCAATTCCTGGATTCAGCTGTGCCTGAAGTCAGCCTAACCTTTGGTTTAATGAGTCACTGATTTTTTTTTCCTTTGTCTTATCTAGTTTGAAAAAAAATTCTATTACTTGCAACCGACAGAGCTCCAAATAACATAACTAACCAGTTACCTACTGACCTTGGCAAGTCCTTTCAACTTTTAAAACTCAGTGTCCTCATCTGTAAGATGAGGGTTGGGATCCTGGCCTCCCTTGAGGGTTGTGATGAGGACTGAGTGAGAGGCTTGAGTTTGATCACCCTTTAAAAACTGTAGAATGCTATGTGTGCTCAATTGCTTCGGTCGTGTCCGACTCTTTGTAGTCCCATGGATCATAGCGTCTCTGTCCATGGGAATTTCCTGGTAAGAATACTGAGGGTTGCCATGCCCTCCTCCAGGGGATCTTCCCAATCCAGGGATCGAACCCAAGTCTCTTGCATTGCAGGCAGATTCTTTACCTGCTGAGTCATTGGGGCTCCACTGGGGAAACCCCATAAAACGCTATAAATGCACATAATTATTATTGTGGGAATTCTGGTATTTGAGATATTCCCGTTTCTGTCACTTGGGAACCACATAAATGACCAAGAACTGTCCCCGACCAAGCAGGGGCCTGGATATGAATGATTCTGTGCCGCAGAGTGAGCTCTGGATGGGACACACAGACTGTGACCCCTGGCCTAGTGTGGCATTATCCCTAGACTGTGATCTAGTCTGCTAGGGACTGGTAGCTCAGCTGGTAAAGAATCCACCCGCCATGCAAGAGACCCCCGTTCGATTCCTGGGTCAGGAAGATCCCCTGGAGAAGGGATAGGCTACCCACTCCAGTATTCTTGGGCTTCCCTGGTGGCTCAGACGATAAAGAATCTGCTTGCAATGCGGGAGCCCTGGGTTCGATCCCTGGGTTGGGAAGATCCCCTGGAGGAGGGCATGGCAACCCACACCAGTATTCTTGCCTGGAGAATCCCATGGACAGAGGAGCTTGGCGGGCTGCAGTCCATGGGGTCACAAAGAGTCGGTCACACTGAGTGACTAAGTCATTACAATATCCTTACAATTGATATTATAATGATTTATGCTTTTATTTAGTCCCTTTGTTGGGGTCGGTTTTTCTTTTTTTTCCCTCCAGCTAAGAGAATCACTAAATCTTTATTTCTTTGGAAAACTAAAACCAAACCAAACTAAGCGGACTTGGTCTTCTGGCTGGTTCCCGCTGTAAGGAAGGAGCCTTGGGCTGACGTGTTTGGCAGGGGCACTTCTCCAGGACAGAGCTGGAACCGATGGGTTTCTTACTTAATGTTTGTTTAGTGCTCTGGGCCTGTGAAGGGCCATGGGGTCTCTTACTGGGTTTGTTATTGATGTTTAGTGAGCCGTAAAACCCTGATTTCCTGCCTGCACTCCCAGCCATAAAATAACTGTTTGCTACAGCCTGTAAACACCCCTTCATCAGCAGGCCCTGCTCCCAACGTCTGAGGAGCTGGTTCACCAACATCCTGCAAGGGCCTGCTGACAGCATTTCCCACCTTTCTGCTCCGCCCTGCTGGCTCCTTTGACTTGCTCCCCAGATGCAGAGTTGACAGTCCTGGTTTTGCCAGCCTTGCCCTTCAGGACAGGCAGGGCTCTGTGCTGGGAGCAGAGGTCTCAAGGGACTGCTGTGTCTGACCCTGAACCTGTAACCTCAGCCCTCTGTGTTCACCACACAGAACTCAGGTGGGCTTGTCTCAGGGCCAGGGGCCAGCGGAAGCCACCACCCCCGGTGAAGCCTCAGCCTCGATGAGGCCCTGCTCAGACTGCACTGTGGGCTTCACGTTAGGAAGGTCTACTGGCCTGAAAGGTCTCAGAAGCCTGGCCCACACCTTCACCTTCTGTCTCGGGGCCCCTGCCTCCAGCTGCAGGACCGGACCAGGGGTTGTATCCCCACCGTACACACACCTGGACTCTGCAGCTGCTATGGCCGCCATTGGAAGACTCTCCTGAGAGTGAGTGCATTTGGTCCAATTCCCTCCAGAGACTGGGAGAAGTGATGGGGGAGGCTGGGTCTGGCTCCTTCCAGCCGGCGGAGAAATTCCCACATCTGAGCACCGCCCAAGAGGACAGTCAACCTTGTGGGCAGTGAGTCCTCTGTCATTTTGAGAGACAAGGGACACAACACTCATCTTACTCTAGTTGAAGCTAAACAGGAAGACCATTAACTCAGCCACCCAACTCAGGGAATGGCAGAGGCTGGGTTATCCTGTCTGCAGATCCAGGGTCTCCACATTTTGTCCTGACCTCCCATTCCTTCAAACCCCTCCAACAGGTCTGGAGGCCAATCCCGAAGCTGTGATTTAACAGGAAAGAATGGTCTTCTCTTTTCAACAGCCACGTGTAAAACCCTAGGGACGGTGCCTGGCTGGCCTAGGTTGGGTGGTGCGCCCACCCCTTGCGCCAGTCACAGAGTCTGAGGGGAGGCACGGGTGAGGGTCCCTCTCTTCAGGAGAAACATGCTGAGTGGCGCCAATCTGAGGTCAGAGGAAAGTTTTCACGCCCGTACCAGACAAGAGGGGAACTCAAGCCCTAGGCAAGTGCTCTAAGTGCCTCTGGAAGGAGCTATGAGGGGAATTTCTTCTGGAGGAAGAGTTGGCCTAGACATGCGGTAAGCCCCTCTCAGCTGCTCTCTGGACATCACGTCTCACGCTCTGTGGGAGGGTCGTCCTCCCTGTCACTCCCGAGACTGCCCAGGCAGTGCGGGGCACGGGGAGGGGGCCTGTGCATAAATGACTAGAGCGCTCTCCACCGTGTAAAACCTGGGAGCTCTCACAGCTGTGAGTCTGGAGACGTCCTCAGAGGTTAGTCTGTCTCTGCAGCGGGCGTACACCCGGTCCCAAGGAGCCGTGAGCTTGGACCGGGTCTCCCGCTCCGCAGAAGCAGATCTGCCCTTGGATACAGGACTGCCTCCCCGCACAGCTCTGGGCCTCCACCCCAACCGTGGAGCAAAGGTGTGAGCTTGCCCTGAAGCTGTGGGTCAGCTGCAGAGCTCCTGCCACTCTCTGCGTGCACCCTGCTCTGTAAAGCCCCAGCCTTTCAGTTTCATTCCCACGGCCACTCGGGGTGATGCCTGTGGGGGTCCTGTAGGGACCTTATGCTCTGAAGGCAAAGTGACAGAGCGAACTCTTTCTCTGGCTCGCCACCCCTTGTGCTGGCCAGTGGGCGAGCTTTTCCCGAGGCCGAGGTGGGCAGATGGGTGATTAAACAGATACAGACAGGGGCAGTGTTCGTCTCAGGGCACATCCCCCTCTCCTCGTGGAAAAGAAGCATGTCGCGCACACAAACTTTTAAGCTGCATTTGTGACTCCTGGAAATGGATCCATGACTGTCTGTTAGCTGGATGTGATGCTCGTGGAGGGAACCTCATACCATCTCATCAAGGAGTTGGTATGGTTTTTTCCCAACAGGATAGTGAGCTGCCTGGGCAGGCTTTCTTCACATACACACTCCTTCCCCAAGCACAGATTCCAGAGTGCTAGGACCATTCTAAATCTCTGCCTCTCCAGTGGCCTTAAACAGCACCAAGAGCTCCTGAAGGACCAGGAGCAGGCAGTGAGAAGAGCTGGGTGGCCGTAGGTCTCCTAGGGGACCCTAACCTCAGCTCCGGCTGCCCGCCCAGGCTTCTGGAGCCTCCTTTGACTCTGACACCTGGCACTTTTTCCTCTCTCGCTCTCCAGTTCAGCTCTGCCTCCCGCGGAAGTGGGCATCCAGCATTCTGTGTGCTGTGGAGTAGGGGAGCAGAGTCTCTCTTATCACTTCCCCGTGGGCAGGTGAGTGGGTTTTTCCCTCCTTTCCTTCCTTCCCTCCCTCCTTATTTTCTTCTTATGGAAACATAATTTACATGTAGTAAATCCCCATTTTTGGTGTGTAGCTCTATACGTTTTGATAAAGGCACACAATTGTGTGGACCTTCTCACAATCAAGATAGAGAACATCTCCATCACCCCAAAATGTTCCTTGCCCTGTGCCCCTTTGTAATCAACAAACTCACCCCCCTCCACCCCAATATGTGGCAACCACTGGTTTATTTTCCATCCTTTTATACTTCTGCTTTTCCCAGGATGTCATATGAATGGAATCATACAGAATGGAGCCCTCTGTGTCTGGCTTCTTTCTCTTCACAAAATGTATTTGAGATGTACCCATGTTGTCGTGTACAGCAGCGGTTTGTTCCTTTGATTTTATTTATTGGACATGTGTACCACAGATTGTGTGATTGTTCATCCGCTCCCGTTAAAGAAAATCTGGGTTGTTTCCAGCACTAAGCTATGATGTCTAAAACATTCCTGCACGGGTTTTTGTGTGAACATAAGCTTTCATTTCTCTCGGGTCACATGGCAAGGGCATGTTGAACTGTATAAGAAACTGCCAAACTGTTTTCCAGAGTGGCTGTACCATTTTTCATTCCCACCATCAGTGGAGGAAGGTTCTGGATGCTCAGCGTTCTGGCTGGCACTTGGTATTGTCAACAGAGTGAACTTTTCAAGATGCAGATCTGATTATGTGAGAATGATTTGATGTCTTTTTATTGCTTTTAGGCTGAAGACCTTTACATGTCCTAGAAGACCTTGCCTGGCCTTGCTGTCTCCTCTCCGGCTTCCTCTGGCTCTATTCCCTGCACTCCAGGCCCCCTTCTCTTCCCCTAGCATCTATCTCCAGGTGCTTCCTCCTGCCTTGGAGCCCTCTGCCTCAAATCCTTTACCCTGATCTTTGTTGGGTGAATGCCTTCTCAACCTTCACATCTCAGCTCCAGTACCCCTCCTCAGCTAAATTTCCTGATCCCCCAACCTATATGTGGGCCACCTGGTGGGCTTTCTCATAACACACTGTGATTTTTCCATCATAGCACTTATCACAGTCTGGAAGCACAGATTTATCTCTGTGACCATTAGATTAAGGCCCATCTCAGCCTCTAGCCTGTCATCCTGTAGGCAGGAACCGTGTCCATTTCACTTTCTATTGTTTCTCCACTTTCCTTGTCACATAGTGAGTAGTCAATAATGTCATAATTCAAATAGTGACTGGTGAGATTCCCTATAGCTGGAATGGGCCTAGAAAGGACTTCAAACAATTCGTGACTTCCGGCAGGTGTCTGACCTTTGTGATGTGACGTAAGTCTCTCCCGCCGTCCCAGGGCTCGTACCGGCCGCCGTCCTGTGCGTCAGACACCAAAGCCGGATGAAGAGTGTGCGCTTCACTCTCCTTGCTGGATCCTCCATCCTGCCCGAGGTGGAACCCGCCATCCTGCGCCTTCATGGTGGGCCCAGTCTCTGACATTTACAAGTTGCTTTGCTCGTTTTTTATCAGATTTTGTGTTTTTTGTTCTTCATTTTTTTATTATGAAATATTTTGACATGGCAAAAAATGGCACAGAGGAGCGTATTACATACATCTATGTTCCCACCCCCTGGATAAAAGAGAAACCATTTCTGACACAAATAAAGCCCTCTGCTCTCTCCAATCCTTATTTCCTCTCTAAAGGAAATCTGGAAAGTCTGGAATTCGGTGGTTATTATTTTCACGTGTGTTATCGTATTTTCCCTACATATGTGAGTATCCATAAACCATTTATAGTGTTTTTCAAATTTTAAGGCTCTATATAAATATTATTGCATTGTATGTATTTTTACGAACTCTGGCTTCTTCCCAATTTTATGTTTGTGAGATTTATCCACGCTGTATTTATAGCCTTGGCTCGTTTATTTTTATTGCTGTGAAATATGTTATTTTTTCCAATGTACCATAGTTCTTTCTTCTTTCACTGACAAGGAGTGAAGTTGTTTCCAGTTTTTGCTCTAACAAATAATGCTGACTTGAGCGTTCTTGTCTGTCTTCTTTCTGCACAAGAGTTTCTCTAACTTGGGTGGACAGTAATGTTGTAAGATTTGCACTCCTTGTTATTGCGAAACCCTGGCTGGTAGGTTGTACCTGTGGCCACAAATGAGATTTTCGATGATTCTTCACCTTTGCCATCACAGAGTGTTATCTGACTCTTCACTTTTATTAATAGTGGAAGGAAAATGGAAACCCATAATGCAATTTAATTTGTATTTCCCAGTGACTGCAGCCATGAAATTAAAAGATGTTTACTCCTTGGAAGGAAAGTTATGACCAACCTACACAGCATATTGAAAAGCAGAGACATCACTTTGCCAACAAAGGTCCGTCTAGTCAAGGCTATGGTTTTTCCAGTGATCATGTATGGATGTGAGAGTTGGACTGTGAAGAAGGCTGAGAAGGCTGAGCGCTGAAGAATTGATGCTTTTGAACTGTGGTGTTGGAGAAGACTCTTGAGAGTCCCTTGGACTGCAAGGAGATCCAACCAGTCCATTCTAAAGGAGATCAGCCCTGGGTGTTCTTTGGAAGGAGTGATGCTAAAGCTGAAACTCCAGTACTTTGGCCACCTGATGTGAAGAGTTGACTCATTGGAAAAGACTCTGATTCTGGGAGGGATTGAGGGCAGGAGGAGAAGGGGATGACAGAGGATGAGATGGCATCACCAACTCGATGGACGTGAGTCTGAGTGAACTCCAGGAGTTGATGATGGACAGGGAGGCCTGGCGTGCTGCGATTCATGGGGTCACAAAGAGTCGGACACGACTGAGCAACTGAACTGAACTGAACTGAATGACCAGTGAGATGATCATCTTTCTAGCAGGGCCTTTCATACTTCATCTGAGAAATGTCTCTTCACGGATTCCGCCCATCTGACCGTTGCACTGTTTGTCTTTCTGTTACAGCTTCACAGGAGTCACTCGCGTGTCACCGGCCCTCATTCTCCGTCAGTCATCTGGGTAACACGTTCCCTCTCCCAATGAGTGATCATCTTTCTACTTTGTTGGTGGTGACTTCTGGTAGGCAAACATTTTTAATGTTAAGAAGGTCCAATTTTTTCTTTCATGGCTTGTACTTTTTGTGAATTTTTTAAGAAGGGCTTCCCTATCTGAAGTAATGAATACATTAGTATATTTCTATGTATTTTAAAATATATGATCTATCAATTCAGTTCAGTTCAGTCACTCAGTCATGTCTGACTCTTTGCGACCCCATGAATTGCAGCACACCAGGCTTCCCTGTCCATCACCAACTCCTGGACTTCACCCAAACTCATGTCTATCGAGTTGGTGATGCCATCCAGCCATCTCATCCTCTGTCGTCCCCTTCTCCTCCTGCCATCAATCCCTCCTAGCATCAGAGTCTTTTCCAGTGAGTCAACTCTTTGCATCAGGTGGCCAAAGTATTGGAGTTTCAGCTTTAGCATCACTCCTTCCAAAGAACACCCAGGGCTGATCTCCTTCAGAATGGACTGGTTGGATCTCCTTGCAGTCCAAGGGACTCTCAAGAGTCTTCTCCAACACCACAGTTCAAAAGCATCGATTCTTTGACGCTCAGCCTTCTTCACAGTCCAATTTTCACATCCATACATGACCACTGGAAAAACCATAGCCTTGACTAGACGGACCTTTGTTGGCAAAGTAATGTCTCTGCTTTTCAATATGCTGTGTAGGTTGGTCATAACTTTCCTTCCAAGGAGTAAGCATCTTTTAATTTCATGGCTGCAATCACCATCTGCAGTGATTTTGGAGCCCCAAAAAATAAAGTCTCACATTGTTTCCACTTTTTCCCCATCTATTTGCCATGAAGTGATGGCACCAGATGCCATGATCTTCATTTTCTGAATGTTGAGCTTTAAACCAACTTTTTCACTCTCCTCTTTTACTTTCATCAAGAGGCTTTTTAGTTCTTCTTCACTTTCTGCCATAAGGTGGTGTCATCTGCATATCTGAGGTTATTGATATTTCTCCAGGCAATCTTGATTCCAGCTTGTGCTTCTTCCAGCCCAACATTTCTCATGATGGACTCTGTATAGAAGTTAAATAAGAAAGGTGACAATATACAGCCTTGATGCACTCCTTTTCCTATTTGGAACCAGTCTGTTGTTCCATGTCGTTCTAACTGTTGCTTCCTGACCTGCATATAGGCTTCTCAAGAGGCATGTCAGGTGGTCTGGTAGTCCCATCTCTTTCAGGATTTTCCACAGTTTATTGTGATCCACACAGTCAAAGGTTTTGGCATAGTCATAAAGCAGAAATAGATGTTTTTCTGGAACTCTCTTCCTTTTTCCATGATCCAGTGGATGTTGGCAATTTGATCTCTGGTTCTTCTGCCTTTTCTAAAACCAGCTTGAACATCTGAAAGTTCACAATTCATGTACTGCTGAAGCCTGGCTTGGAGAATTTTGAGCATTACTTTACTAGCGTGTGAGATGAGTGCAATTGTGCAGTAGTTGGAGCACTCTTTGGCATTGCCTTTCCATGGGATTGGAATGAAAACTGACCTTGTCCAGTCCTGTGGCCACTGCTGAGTCTTCCAAATTTGCTGGCATATTGAGTGCAGCACTTTCACAACATCATCTTTCAGGATTTGAAATAGCTCAACTGGAATTCCATCACCTCCACTAGCTTTGTTCGTAGTGATGCTTTCTAAGGCCCACTTGACTTCACATTCCAGGATGTCTGGCTCTAGGTGAGTGATCACACCATCGTGATTATCTTGGTCGTGAAGATCTTTTTCTTCACAAATACAGTTCTCTGTATTCTTGCCATCTCTTCTTAATATCTTCTGCTTCTGTTAGGTCCAGACCATTTCTGTCCTTTATTGATCCCATCTTTGCATGAAATATTCCCTTGGTATCTCTAATTTTCTTGAAGACATCTTTAGTCTTTGCCATTCTGTTGTTTTCCTCTATTTCTTTGCATTGATCACTGAGGAAGGCTTTCTTATCTCTCCTTGCTATTCTTTGGAACTCTGCATTCAGATGCTTATATCTTTCCTTTTCTCCTTTGCTTTTCGCTTCTCTTCTTTTCACAGCTATTTGTAAGGCCTCCCCAGACAGCCATTTTACTTTTTTGCATTTCTTTTCCATGAAGATGGTCTTGATCCCTGTCTCCTGTACAATGTCACGAACTTCATTCCATAGTTCATCAGGCAATCTATCTATCAGATCTAGTCCCTTAAATCTATTTCTCACTTCCACTGTATAATCATAAGGAACTTGATTTAGGTCATACCTAAATGGTCTAGTGGTTTTCCCTGCTTTCTTAATTTAAATCTGAATTTGGCAATATGGAGTTCATGATCTGAGCCACAGTCAGCTCCTGGTCTTGTTTTGGCTGACTGTATAGAGCTTCTCCATCTTTGGCAGCAAAGAATATAATCAATCTGATTTCAGTGTTGACCATCTGGTGATGTCCATGTGTAGCGTCTTCTCTTGTGTTGTTGGAAGAGGGTGTTTGCGATGACCAGTGCATTCTCTTGGCAAAACTCTATTAGCCTTTGCCCTGCTTCATTCCGTATCCCAAGACCAAATTTGCCTGTTACCCCAGGTGTTTCTTGACTTCTTACTTTTGCATTCCAGTCCCCTATAATGAAAAGGACATCTTTTTGGGGTGTTAGATCTATATATGCCTATAAATATTTTATTCTTGAAGTTTTTCCCTCATAGTTAAGTCATTTGTTCACCAGGCTTTACTTGTGCGCTTGATCGGAAGTGGAATCAAATTTTCTTTTTTCCATTAAAATAATCTATTAATTGGCTAGACCATCCTTTTCGTATTGATTGACAATGCAACCTCTGCCAAGTATAAAGTCTCCCTATTCATGCAGGAATATAAAGTGTCCATATTTGTTTCTGGGTTCAGTCTTCTGTTCCACTGGTTTACGTTTCTATGCTGCACCAGCATCGCACTATCTTAATTACACTGACTGTATATTAAGTATTGTTCCCCTTGTGGCTCAGCTGGTAATGAATCCGCCTGCAATATGGGAGACCTGAGTTCAATCCCTGGGTTGGGAAGATCCCCTGGAGAAGGGAAAGGCTACCCACTCCAGTATTCTGGTCTGGAGAATTCCATGGACTGTATAGTCCATGGGGTTGCAGAATCACTCTTAACACCTGTCAGGACAAAGGTCACTAACTTCAGAATTGTCTTGATTATTCTTGCTCTCCCATATGCATTTTTAGAATCCATTTGTCAAGTGCAGTGAAAAACCTTTTGGAGACTTTGACTGGAATTGAATTGAATTTAGAAATTAATTTGGAAGAAACTGACATATTTATGATGTTGAATCTTACCATCTCCAAACAAAGCTTATCTCTCCTTTGCCATGTCCTTCTTTAATGGATTTTTAGTAAAGTTTCACTGATTGCTACATAAAGCAACTAGTAAATCTTTTTGCTAAATTTATTTTTGCTTACTTATTTTTGTTGCTGGTATAAATGGAATCTTTTTTAAATTACTTTTTCTAGCTCTGTGGTGCTAGGATGTAGAATACATTTTATTTTTGCTGATTGATCTTATATGCAGTAATCATGGGCAAACTCTCTTAGTTCTAATAATTTGTCTGTAGAGTCTCTTGGGTTTTCTATGTAGATAATTTTGTTTCTTCCTGTTCAATCTTTACTTCATTTCTTTTTTCTTTTATTACTGTGTGACTAGGGCCTTCAATTCAATATTTAAGACAGGAATAGCAGATTTTCTGCCCTACTGATGCAATTTATTTTCAGGTTAAAAGTCTATTTGGATTTTTTATTGTTTTTTTCTTTCTTTATGTTCTGTTTTACACATTGTCTATAATTGGTAGGCATTCCATTCATTTTTCCTTTTATTGTCTTTCGAAAAAAAGTCAAGAACCTAGAAAAGTTAAAATAACAATCCAGTAAGTACCTGTGGAGCTTCTCACCTAGATCTACCAGTTGTTTCGTCAAACTGGCTCCATCTCTCTCTGTATAGATACCACACATGCTCATGTGCGCACAGACACACACACACACACACACACACACACACAACCACTTTTCCTTTACTAATTGCATAAAATGTGTGTTAGATATTTTCACTGAAAACCAATTGAAAATTTATTGAAATGAATTAAAGATGTAAATATTGCAACTATGTCAATTTTCCCCAAATTTATCCAAAGACAGTGAAAAAGTGTTTAACTCTGTTATCAGGAAATGCAAAATAAAACGCAATAAGAAACTATAATGCACTTATCAGAATGGCCAAAGTTTAAAAGATAGACAATAAATATCTACCAGAGTAAAAAGAACATTTCTATATTGCTAGTGGGAGAATAAATTGGTAGGACTACTACGGAAAACTGGAAGTATCTACTGAAGTTGGACATGCCCTCAAATTCACACACAAACACACGTGCACACACATACACACACTTCCCTTTTACCAAACCAACTAAGAGTGAGCTGTAAACATCATGGTGAAGTGAAAAAAAGTCAGTCACTCAGTCATGTCTGTCTCTGCCACCCCATGAACTGTAGCCTGTATTCAACCCTAAACACTTAAGCGTGCATCTCCCAAGAATCTTCCTATTCAGCCTCATCACTATTACCACACTTAAGAACATCAGTAGTATATCAATAACTTCATCCAACATTCAGTCCATATACAAACTTCTCCAATTATCCTCATAACTTTTTAAAAATCTGAAATTCAGTCAAATTTACCCATTTCGTTTGCCTATGTCTCTCTAGTCTCCCGGAATCTAGAGCTGTTTTCCTAACTCCCCCGGTTCTTATCTGATTTGTTTCAGTGGTCATCATGCTGTGAACTTCATCCGAGCTACTGCAGCTAGCAAGAACTCATTTACTCTTTTGGCTGTGTGATATTCCACAGTGAGTGAATGCTCCACAAATTATTTACCCATTTAAATGGTGGGCATTTGGGTAGTTTCTGGTATTTTCCTGCTGTTAATAGTATTGCTGGTAATATGTACATGTCTCTTGGTGAACATGCACACCTACCCAGGAAGGAATTTGGGGGTCTTTGGATGGGTGCATAACTGACCCCATCTTGGGTCCTTAGTTTCTCCTGGCTTTCTGCTGACCCTACCCGGGACTGTATTGTGCAGTAAATCACTTCTCTGCTGTCAACAGCTCTGTAGTTAATAGATATTCTTTAATAATCACTAGGACTAGATGGCTTCTATGCTCTGTTGGTCCCCAAGGATGAAAACCTTCCCTGATGTATTGTCAGCACCCAGGAGACTAGTTACCCATTTGTAAACCTTGACTTAGGAATGAATGCTCTGTTTCCAAGCACCTACCAGTGCAAAAGCTAAAGCTCCAATACTTTGGCCACTTGATGAAAAGAGCCGATTCATTGGAAAGACCCTGATGCTGGGAATGACTGAGGGCAGGAAGAGAAGGGGGTGACAGAGGATGAGATAATTAGATAGCATCACCAACTCAGAGGATATGAGTTTGAACAAATGCCAGGTGATATTGGAGGAGGACAGAGAAACTTGGTGTGCTGTAGTCCATGAAGTCACAAAGAGTCAGACATGACTTAGTCACTGAAAAACAACAAAAACAACACTTATACCCTAGGTTAACTATAAAACTGCCCCAGCAGCCCTTTGACAGTATGGTGTGCCGGTGAACTGCTGCCTGTCCAATCCAGATTCCGCTATGTAAGTTACCCTATAATAAACTGATCTGTTGCCTCTATGGAGCTGCCTGCCTCCTTTTACTGTTTCAAGATGTCTTCTCAGTTGGCTGAACATTTTTCCTTCAATCCATCTTCCAACATCCATCATTAAGTATAATGTTCTCTGTAGATTTATTTTTTTTGTAGTTACCTTCTATCAAATTGAGAAATTCCTTTCTATGCCTAGGTTGCTAAGAGTTTTATTTTTTATTGTGATTGAGTATGAATGTTAATTTAATGATTTTTCATGTATCTATCAAGGAGGTCATATTAACTTTTCACCATTGATCTATCAATATGACAAATTACATTGATCAGTTTTGAGATGTTAAAGCAATCTCGCATACCTGGAATGAATATCTCTTGTCTAAGTGTTGCCTTTATATATTGCTGTATTTGATTTACTATTTCAAATAAGTTAAAGAAATATTGTTTTTATTGTTTCAAGTAAATGCTACATTTTTGTATGTATGCTTACAATGAGAATTATGTTAAAGAACTATAGCTTTTTAAGCTTATCTTTGTTTTTTGATTCTGCTGGGTTTTTGCTGTGAGTGGGCTTTCTCTAGTTGGGCTGAGTGCGGGCTCCTCTTTGTTGCATGCGTGGACTCCTCATTGTGGTAGTCGTGGCACAAGGCTCAGTGGTTTCTGTGCACGGACTTAGTTGCTCTGCAGCACGTGGAATCTTCCCAGGCCAGGGATCCACTCCGCATTGGCATGGTGGATTCTTATCTACTGTGCCACCAGGCAAGTCCCCAGTCATTTTTAAAGTTCTATCAATTGTATTTTCTACATTTTAAGGTTAAGGTATTGGGGACACAGAGATTGAAGGCTGTAATACCATCCTCATGTATTTACCCCTCCATCCTTACGTAAGCTCCCTCTATCTGGAAATGCTTGTTTTATACTTTCTTTGACATATAGAGTTTGAAGTTTATAGTCATATGGGTTTTTATCTGGTTCAAATTTGCATACTGTGGCATTTTCCATTCTTTTCATTAAACTTTCTGTGTTTAAGGTGGGTTCTAATTCACATACTTTCTGCAGCATTTGACTTCACATGGGGGTCTCTAATGTGACTTCCCTACTGCTTAGGTCTCAGGTTCTGTATCCTGCCCTTGGCACCTCCTGGGCTGTTAAAACTCAGGCTTTAGCTATCAGGAATAAAAATATGTCTTCTACAAAATTATTTTTAATTTTATTTTTAAATCACTTCATTGAATGAGGTAGTGTTGACATTTACATAGCTATACAAATTTAATATATACAACTTGATTAGTTTGGAAATAAGTATACATCTGAGAAACCATCATCACAGTCTATGCCATAAAGATAACCATCATTGTTGAATGTTTCCTTCTACCCTCTATATTATTAAATCTTTGTGATAAGAACACAACATTAGATATACCAAACTTTTAAATATACAGTACAATATTGTTAACTATTGGGCTTCCCTGGTGGCTCAGTGGTAAAGAATCCACCTGCCAATGCAGGAAACGTGGGATCGATTCCTGGCTTGGGAAGATCCCCTGGAGAAGGAAATGGCAAACGACTCCAGTATTCTTGCCTGGGAAATCCCATGGACAGAGGAGCCTGGTGGGCTACAGTCCATGGGATCGCAAAGAATTGCATATGACTTAGGGATTAAACAACAACAACAACAACAACATTGCTAACTATAGACATTATACAGTGTATAGATTTCTAGGGCTTATTCACTGTGTATAACTGAAACTTTATACCCTTTGACTAATACCCCAGTCCACTCCCAGCCCCTGGCAACCTCCGTGATAGTGTTTGCTTCTATAAGTTTGACCATTTTAGATTCTCCATGTAAGTAACATCTTAAAAGTTTTTGTCCTTCTGTGTCTTATTTCACTTAACATAATGCCCTCCAGGTTCATTCATGTTGTCATAAGTGGCAGGATTTCCCACTTTTTAAAGGCTGAATAGCATTCCATTGTATGTGGGTACCACATTCTCTTTACCCCTTTGTGTGTTGATGGACCTTAGGTTGTCTCCAAGACTTGGCAGTTGTGAACAATGCTGCAATGAACATGAAGTGCAGGCATCTCTTAAAATCCTGACTTTACTTCTTGTGGATTTATACCCAGATGTGGGATTGTGGGATCATAGCATAGTTCTGTTAGGCAGTTAGAATAAGAAAAAAGGAGTCCAGAATGGCAGTGGCTAAACCACACAGAAGGGGAAAGCCCGAGAAAATAGAACAAAGGAAGAGTCGGAGGACAGGAGTGAGGACCTTGGGTAAAACAACATCCCTGGCTAGCCCAATTTACATAGGGCAGGCTCGGGGGAGAAGAAAAGAACTTAAAAAGAGGGGCCAAAACTGGGCCAGAGGCCAGCCCTCACGCCTCAAGGATGTATTTTCCTTTCTTTCTAAATAAAATTGAGCTGTAACACTGGTCTGTCTGAGGAAATTACGAGGAAATTACGTGGGGCTGTAATACTGGTCCATCCATTGCTTCAAATTTTTGTTGTGATGAGACAGAACCGAGGAAATTACAAACTCCCCCAACAGTTCTATTCATTCTTAGAGAGTCTTTAAGTAAATACTTGGAGAAGGCAATGGCACCCCACTCCAGTACTCTTGCCTGGAAAATCCCATGGATGGAGGAGCCTGGTGGGCTACAGTCCATGGGGTCTCTAAGAGTCAGACACGACTGAGCGACTTCACTTTCACTTTTCACCTTCATGCATTGGAGAAGGAAATGGCAACCCACTCCAGTGTTCTTGCCTGGAGAATCCCAGGGACAGGGAAGCCTGGTGGGCTGCCGTCTATGGGGTTGCACAGAGTCGGACATGACTGAAGTGACTTAGCAGTAAGTAAATACTGACTCCAGCACTTACTCTCTGGTTAGCATTTTCTTATTGTTTCTGCCCTCTCATTGCCTCCCTGACTTCACTGCCAGCTCAGTCATGATTTTAAAAGTATTTTACTTATATTCTCATACATTTTTAGGTCTTTGAGTATTGGGAAGGGTTCCTCTAAATACTTGTTCCAAAATATTTCTGAAAATGAAAATCTCTTCTTCACCTACTCACCAATAGGGCTGTTTGTCCAATATGTAGGAGATCTTTTAAAGTACCATTTTATTTAGAAATACATCCTCCGGAGAAGGCAATGGCAACCCACTCCAGTGTTCTTGCCTGGAGAATCCCAGGGACGGAGGAGCCTAGTGGGCTGCCATCTATGGGGTCACACAGAGTTGGACACGACTGAAGCGACTTAGCAGCAGCAGCAGCAGCATAGTATTCATCTTTCAACTTTGTTAGTAGCATCATTTTTTCTAACACACTGGCTTTGGGTTCCCTGCATCATACATAGAACTCCCATTATCTGTTTTACATATGGTAACGTATATGTTTCAATGTTATTCTCTCATATCACCTCACCCTCTCCTTCCCCAAGTAGCATCATTTTTATGGAGAAAAATCGAACACTAATAATATTAAACCTGTCCCTCTTTTTCTTTATGGCTTCTGGGTGTCATACCTCACCCAGTTAAGTATTTCCCACACCTACATTTTATTTTAATTTTCTAAAGTTTAAGCTGTTACATTAAGCTATTAATTCATCTGGAATTTATTATTATAGAAAATGTATAGAAAGGATTTAACTGTATTCAATCCATGTAGATTGTGAATTATACTGGCACCATTTAGTAAATAAACTATGCAATATGTTGAGTTGAAATGTCACCTTTATTACACATTACATTCTCACATATACTTGGATCTATTTTGGGCTTTTCTATTATGAACCAATGGTGCATTTGTGTCTTTTGGTGTCAAAATCAGACTTATATTCATTGCAGTGCCCTTAGTTTGAAGTTTTAGTATTTCCTATGGCAAGTTCCTTCTCAAAGTAATAATGAGATTACTTTCCAATTTTTTCTTGGCAATTATTAAATGCTTATTCTTCTACCTAAAATTTTAAATTGTTTTCTCTGTGTCAGGGAATTATATTTTTTCATTCTATTTTCTATTAATTTAGGAAGTATTTTTCTTTCCTTGCCTTTCTTTAAGAAGTTTTTTTCCTGCCATACACATAGAGTTGAAATTGCAGAATTTGCTCTGTACATGTAACATGCTGACTCTTTTATATGCCATTACATTTCATTCTCACCATAATCTCTGTGAAAGAATTTTAATATCCCCATTTTAGAGTAAGAAAAAGGACAGAGAAGGGCAGTAATGTGCCCAGGATCATTAGTGAAGAGTGAGCAGGGGTCTCACCCCTGATAGTCTATGTATCATGCTCCCAAGGGGACCTGGGCATCTAAGAGTTCATTTCCAGTGGTTCTCAGGCCCCCATTTTCTTATTAGAGTGTTTGGATTATTAAATAAGAAATAGCCAAAAATCCAGTTTGTGTAGAATAAGATTTGCTCTTAGGACATTGATTTCATCTCATAGCCTGGACCAACTGTCTGCTGGGGTCCAGGCATTTATTCATTCTTTCTGCCACTTGCCTAGCAGTCATGTAGGGAGCTGCCTAGTACATGCGACTGCTGATCTTCATATGTCACTTCGTGGGCACTGTCACGTGTCTTCATACGTCACTGTTATCAGCACTGTCCGAGACCAAAGAACGAGGCTTTGCCCCAATGAACTTTCACTATATTTGAGGAGTTGTAAATAGAGAGCTAAAGAGTCAAGCACAGACTAAAATAGCCAACACAGGACTAGCCTCTGTGGCTCCTGTTGAGTCCTCAGGTGCAATGCCTGGCAGGTATAACATTGTGGAGGTTGAAGGAATGAACCAGATCTACAACACAGGAGGCTAAGCAGCAAAGGGAATAAAAGGGGTTTATTTTCTGTCAATGTAAAACAGTTCTCTCAATTGGAAGAAGAAATCCAGTTAGGAACACACCCAACTGAGATCAGCTCTGTAGAAATCTTTAAAATAATGGAGTGGCCTTCTATACCAATGTTCTGATGAAGATGAAAGAAAGTGATGGTCTCTGGGCAGAAACAAAGGCAGTGCACTCTCATTACCTTGTCCAGATTCCTGCCTGAGAAGGACACTGCTGTGTGCTGGGGTCCCAGGATAGGAACTGGGGACATGTGGGCTGGTTCCTGCCCTCCTCCAGCAAGTTTGGGTTTCCTCTTCAACATACTGGATGGTTCTGCTCTGGGGTCAGAACCAATGTTTGTTCTGGTTTATCACCTGCCCGCTTGCCTTATAATGAGTTTATTTTTATAGTGAGATAGTATCTCCTAACTTAGGACTATTTTTTCAAAAGTATGATGAGTTTAAAGCTTACAGCAAATTTAGCAATCATTTCATTCATGGTTTCTCAAATTAATCCATTGCAAATTATACACTTTAAGATCTTAGTTGATTTTCCACAAACAAATGGAGGATGTTTTATGGTCAATAAGTTTGGAAATGTCAAATTGAAGAAAATTGAAGCGGCTAGGCCTCTTAACACCATTATGTGCATTTGAATTGCACAGAGGGAGCTACGGTCAAAATTACTTATTCGACCTGGGAAATTTTTCCTGTCAGTTTCACTGTCTTCTTGGGATATGGTGTTCCAAAGGAAACTGGTCCAGTTCAGTCCTCTTCACAGATACGAGATCTGAGCCTAAGAGCATGGAATAATTTGCTCAAGATTTTCTGTCCATGGGTGGCCAATTCTAGACTCCTGACCCTCAACCTGGGACACTCTCAATGAAATCAACCATCTTATCTGATCCAGAGTGGGCTAAATGGTGGACAGAGTTGACATCTTGGTTTCATGTGAACTGCACAGAAAATCAGGATGACTTTTCAAAACAGAGCAATCCAGAGAAGAAAGGAGGGATCTGCTAGGTTGGATGGTAGGGGTGGGAGCCATGGGTTCACCTCCTCTTTGTGTCAACTCCCCCCCTCAAGAACCCTTTGTGATGGCACAATAGTTCTGTGATGCAGGCCTAGAACTCAGCTTTCCAGTACATTCTCAAGGCCCAGCTGCATGAGGCAGGTGTGTAGGGAACAAGGTATAAAGAAGGTTGAGAAGTGCTTGCAAACGAGACTCTCAACCAGGGCTGAACATTCTTGCAAACGAGATGTTCAGCTAAGAATCCTGTTTGTTCCCATGGGAAAAGAACATTGCTTGCACACAAGGATGTTTCTCTGATTCCTCAAAAGGAACAGACCTTGGGACAAAACGGATTCTAAGTTGATAAGTAAGTTCCCCCAAACAAAGTCTTAGCTGCAGTAAATAAGCCAAGGTAAAGGTTATCTCGCCCCGCGCCTGCGCACTGTATAGTCTCTGAATCGTAGTGCTTGGCAGCTTGCCCTGTAGGTTGTTGTGCAAGGGATATAAAATTAAGCAGCTGTAAGAAGCAAGTGTTAAATATAAAGATTCAAACCACTCTGCAGTGTTGGTGTTTCATTCCGTCGCCGGCACAGGTGAAAGACTCTTCTGAGCAGGCTAGTGTCCCATGGCTGAGCCCAAGCCTGGCTTCTTGGAGAACTGATTCTATCTTCTACTTCCTGTGTGGTGGGGGTTCCTCCATCTGTGTCTCTGCTTTCTATAAAGGAATCTAATATTGAAGAAAAATGGAGGTACAGGTCAGATAAGGAAAGCCTACTTTCCAGGGAACAGATTGGGCAGGGCAGAGATTAGAGGAGGGACTAGGGCTCTCCTATCCATGGCTCACAGGCTGAGTGTGGCAGGGAGCCTCTGCAACAACTCAAGTAGGATGATTCAGTAGCCAAGGATTGGATTCTTGAGAGAGTCTGGAATAGAGTTCCCTAGTCATCAGTGAGGAGAAGGCAATGGCAACCCACTCCAGTACTCTTGCCTGGAAAATCCCATGGATGGAGGAGCTTGGTAGGCTGCAGTCCATGGGGTCGCTAAGAGTCAGACACGACTGAGCGACTTCACTTTCACTTTTCACTTTCATGCACTGGAGAAGGAAATGGCAACCCACTCCAGTGTTCTTGCCTGGAGAATCCCAGGGACAGAGAAGCCTGGTGGGCTGCCGTCTATGGGGTCGCACAGAGTCGGACACGACTGACGTGACTTAGCAGCAGCAGCAGCAATCATCAGTGAACCTTGTGCATTAGTTGACTTTCCTTCTCAGTATCTCTAGATGCAGTCTTTCCTTTGTGTTAGGGCTGATGTGGAGAGCAGTCTAGCTTCGAAAAGTCTCCTATCAGACCTTCTGGCAAAGTTCCGGGAGAGGTGGCTCACAGGAGAAGAATCTGGAGACCATCCATGCTCTCCACGCAGGGGACTGAAGGAGGGTGGAGCTAGGCAGTGCGTCTCGCCACTGGGTGGCGCTGTGAGCTGCTGCGGTTGATTCTGGAGTTCACGTCTCAGGCTTCCCCTTCCGGGATGACTTCCGGTCTGCATCACAGGAGAGACCGCCAGTGAACATGACTCAGCACTGTCCCTGAGGGCCTCACTATCAACCTCGTGATCACTGATCATCTTATCCTGTATGCGAATTCCTAAGGCTCTCCACGTCTAATCGAAAGGAACATTCCTCTGGGCCTCCTTTGCTCCTGCAGCTTCATCAGCTTGCCTGGAAGAAGCCAAGGTGGCCCGGGGGCCCCTATGTCTTAGGGAAAGGTGGGTCATCGCTCCACCTTCTTTCCTGATCCAGTCTTCCCAGAAGATGACACGGAAGGAGAACCTCTAGAGAAGGGGATGTGGAAGAAAGCCTTAGGATGAGGCCTAGAAGGGCCCTGAGAAGTCAGGGATATGACTCCTGACAAGCCTTCCTTGTCCCCGTTCTGCCCACACAGCTGTGTATCCATCTCACAGCCCCAGGGACAAGCCCCTTTGTGAGGGCAGCTTTCTGGCTGGGGCAAGATCACTGTTGTGGGGCATGTGGCAGAGTGTCCCGCTGCCCTCTGGGGGCCTCCTGATGGGGCTGCTCCCACTATGTCCCAGCTCCTCTGCGTTTGCCTTTGCCAGCACTAGCTTCTTCATCCTCAGCATCCATTATCTCCTGGGGCCTGAGGAGCCCTTCACGTAGCCTTTGTTCTCGGCCAATGTCCTCACTCACTCACTGGTGCCTCTCTTCCACCAGCACACTTCTACCTCTGGACCCCACATTCTTCACCTCTACACCTTGACTTTGTTGTCAAAAGTGAACCACAGGTGCATACTCGGCCCCTAGAGCTTAAGCCCCGCCCGGGCCCCCCATCCACCTTCTCAGTTGATCCTTCAACCTCCCTCAGGAGGGTCTCAACCTCTCACCAAATCCTGCGTGGAGCTGACTGATTTCATTTGCCTGTCATCACCCACCACCAACTTTCTCCCCAACTGCCAGGCCCCGCTTTAAGTCACTCAGGCTGATCTGATGCCATCTTCTCTGTCCCAACCATGCCAGGCAGGGACCACTCATGTCTTTTGTTATTAGCTTTATTTTATTATTTTTCTCTAGTCTTGATGTTCTAGTATCTTGAGTCCTCAATGGCCAGGAAGAAATTACCCCTCCAAAGGGTTACCAGTTCTTAGACTCAGCAAATGGCTTGCCTGTCAGGGTCACGGTTCTTTCATTTGCACCTGCTGAAATGTCTTATTCTTTAAATACTTTTTCATAATGCAGTCACCGAGAAAAAGACAAAAAAAAAAAGAAAAGAAAGAAAACTAAAAACACTCATGGGCTTGTCAAAGTGAGAGGATCCAGTGGGCGCAACCCCAAGACAGGCTTACCCTGTATGTCTTCTCTCTGAAACTTTGTACAGCTGGAGGGATGGGTAGGGTTGCATAAGAAACAGGAGAGCACTTTGTTGACAGTGAGAAATTTAGAGTATGCAATACTTCTTGGAATTCAATGTTAATAATATCGAGTTGACACAAGAGTTAGCAAATTTACTTAACTTGGTCATAGTTTTGAAACCAATAAGCTCTTGTTTCAAAGCCATATCATTCCTCTAAAAGATGTGAACCAGTTGTGTCAACATCAGTCAGTTCAGTTCAGTCGCTCAGTCATGTCCGACTCTTTGCGACCCCATGGACTGCAGCACGCTAGTCTTCCCTGTCCATCACCAACTCCCAGAGTTTGCTCAAACTCATGTCCACTGAGTCATTGTTGCCAGCCAACCATCTCATCCTCCGTCATTTCCTTTTCCTCCCACCTTCAATCTTTCCCAGCATCAGGATCTTTTCAAATGAGTCAGTTCTTCACATCAGGTGGCCAAAGTATTGGAGTTTCAGCTTCAGCATCAGTCCTTCCAATGAATATTCAGGACTGATTTCCTTTAGGATGGACTGGTTGGATCTCCTTGCAGTCCAAGGGACTCTCAAGAGTCTTCTGCATATAACAAGGGAAAAATCTTTGAAGTACTAGTTTCAATTATTGGGGAAAAAATTTTGGTGGTAAAGTAAATATAATGGAACTTACCATTCTAACCGTTTAAAAAGTACACAGTTGGGTGGCATTAAGTACTTCCACAATGTGGTACAAACTTCACCACAACTTGGTTCTAGAACTTATTTCTATTTCCCTGAAAGGAAACCTCACATCCCTTAAGCAGTGACTCCCCATTGCTCCCACCCCTGCAACCCAGCATCTGGCACCTACTCATCTGTTTTCTGTCTCTAGAGACTTTCTTATTCTGGATATTTCATATAAGTGGAATCATCAATTGTTGGACCTTTTGTGTTTGGCTTCTTTCACTTAGCACAATGCTTTCAGTGTTATTCTATGTTATAGGTGAACAATTTCCATTGTTTGGATAGCCTACATTTCTAGTCATTCATAGGATAGTTGGGTGGTTGCCACCTATTTGCTATTGCGAGTAACACAGCTATGAAATTTGTATACAGATTTTGTTTGAACACCTGTGCTGAAGAGGCCATTTTTTCTCCCATTAGTCTTGGCACTCTTGTGGAAAATCAGTTTACCATATATGTATTAGTTTATTTCTAGACTTCAAATTCTATCTCATTAATCAATATGTCTATCCTTATGTAAGTACCATACTGCTTTTAGTATTTTAATTCTGCAGTAAGTTTTGAAATCAAGAAGTATGAGTCCTCCAGCTCCTTTTTTTTTTTTTTTTTTTTTTTTAGTATGACTGGGGGCCCTTGCAAGTCCATATGAATTTTAGGATAAGTTTTTCCATTTCTGCCAAAAATGCACCCAGGATTTTTGAAAGGAATTTCAGTGAATCTGTAGATCACTTGGGATGATTTCTGTCTTAATAATATTAATTCTTTCAATCCATAGGCATATTGTTTTCCCATTTATTTATATTTCCTTTAATATCTTTCAGCATTTTTTTTCATTTTTGATGTATAAATCTTCCCAAAAATAGATGAGGGAACATTTTAACTCATTACATGAGGCCAATATTATCCTGATATCAAAGCAATCAAATGCATAAAAAACAATAAATAAAAAACTATAGATCAATATCCCTTATGAATAGAGATGCAAAATTCTCAACAAAATAGCAAACCAAATCCAACAGCATATTAAAAGGACTACATACCATGACCAAATGAGATTTATCCCAGCAATTCCAAGATGATTTAATGCCAAAAAGCGTTTGATAAAATCAAACACAAAATGCCAAAGACTATTCAAATTACTGTACAATTGCACTCATTTCACATACTAGCAAGATTATGCTCAAAATCTTTCAAGCTAGGCTTCAACGGTATGTGAACCAGGAACTTCCAGATGTACACGATGGATTTATAAAAGAGGAAACAGAGATCAAATTGCCAGCATACGCTGGATTATAGAAAAAGCAAAGGAATTCCAAAAAAACATCATCTTCTGCTTTATTGACTACACTAAAGCCTTTGACTGTGTGGATCACAACAAACTGTGGAAAATTCTTAAAGAGACAGGAATAACAGACCACATTACCTGCCTCCTGAGAAACCTGTATGCAGGACAAGAAGCAGCAAAACTGGACATGGAACAACAGACTGATTTAGAATTGGGAAAGGAGTACGTCAAGGCTGTATATTGTCACCCTGCTTATTTAACTTATATGCAGAGTACAGCTGACTCATCATACGAAATGCTGGGCTGGATGACTCACAAGCTGGAATCAAGGTTGCTGGGATAAATAGCAACAACCAGATATGAAGATGATACCACTCTAACGGCAGAAGGCAAAAAGGACCTAAAGAGTCTTTTGATGGAGGTGAAAGAAGAGAGTGAAAAATCTGACATAAAAGTCAACATTCAAAAGCTAAGATCACAGCATCCGGTCCAATCACTTCATGGCAAATAGATGGGGAAAAAAGGAAAAGTGGAAACAGTGTTAAATTTCATATTTTTTGGCTCCAAAATCAATGCAGTGACAGAAGCCAGGAAATTAAAAGACATTTGCTCCTTGGAAGAAAAGCTATAACAACCCTAAACAGTGCATTAAAAAGCAGAGACATCACATTGCTGACAAAGGTCTGTATAGTCAAAGCTATGGTTTTTCCAGTAGCCATGTACAGTGTGAGAGTTGGACCATACAGAAAGAAAACTGAGGGCCGAAGAACCGATGCTTTCAAACTGTGGTGCTGGAGAAGACTTTTAGAGTCCCTTGGACTGCAAGGAGATCAAACCAGTCAGTCCTAAAGGAAATCAACCCTGAATATTCATTGTAAGGACTGATGCTGAAGCTGAAGGTCCAATACTTTGGCCACCTGATGGGAACAGCTGACTCATTGGAAAAGACCCTGATACTGGGAAAGACTGAGGGCAAGAGGAGAGGGGAACAACAGAGGATGAGATGGTTGGATGGCATCACTGACTCAATGGACATGAGTTTGAGCAAACTCAGGGAGATAGTGAGGGACATGAACTTGGCACGCTGCAGTTCATGGGGTTGCAAAGAGTCGGACACAACTGAGCGACTGAACAACAACGATACAACTTCCATAACAAAATACCCAACAACCAGCAACAGAACTTCTTAACCTAATAAAGAGCATTTATGAAAAACTCACAGCTAACATCATAATCAGTAGTGAAAGACCGAATGTTTTCCCCCTAAGATCAGGTACAAAGAAAGGTGCCTGCTTTCACCAGTTTTTCAGTATTGTAGTGGAAATTCTAGCCAGAGCAATTCTACACGAAAAAGAAATAAAAGTCACTCTAATTGAAAAGAGAGAAGTAAAAGTTATCTGTACTCTTTGCGGGAGGTCTGTTAGTAGCAAGTGCTCTGTTTTGTGTTTTGTTATTGTGGTTAAAAGATCATTTCACTGGTTGCACAACTCTAGGTTGACAGTTTTTCTCAGCACTTTAAAGACTACATTCTACTGTCTTCTAACTTCATTAGGGATTGTAGTGGGGTCCAATGGGGGTATAATTGTCTTTTCCTGTGCAATGATTTTCTGTCTCCCCGGCTGCTTTAAGAAATTGTCTGTGTTTACTGATCTGCACGTTCGCTGCCGCAGATCTAAGGGAGTGGTCACGAGGGTGATTTGCGCCTCTCAACATTAAAAGAAAATATTACACTGGGGCAAAAGGGCAGTTTTCTAGAAAAGAGAGCAACCACAGTCATTGGGAGCCCAGGGAACACAAGAAACACTTTCTAAAATTATATTTGCCTCTTAACACAAGAGTCTCCCTTCATCCAGGTGAGCAAACAGCTTCTAAAATGCAGCCCAGATCAGCTGAGGTTGGCCTCTGGGGGGGTGAGGCTCCCAGAAGCTGGTGTGGTAAGGAGAGGGGGGGTGTGGACTTCGTGCTCTGCTGAGCTCTTTCATGCAGGGCTGGGGACACTGGGCAAATGTGCTCCATCAGCCTGGCGACAATGACACTATACTGACATCATCGCTACCTGAACGGCCCTCTGGTAAGGACCTCAACCACTAGTAATTGGTGGGGGCGGGGTGGGGCGGGGGCAGTCTCCAGGGGTAAAAGCAAGGTCACACCACAGACACAAAGCATTATGATTCTGATATCACCTCCAGAAGGTGCTTCATGGGCTCTCAGCTTGCACAGAGGCCTCCCCGCTGTGCATCCCATGTGCTGTGGGGGCCTCCCTTCTGCTTCATTTCCAGCCCAGACACAAGTCTAGCTCAGAGCTCAGGTCCCCGTACTGTCTTGGGTCTTTCCAGCACCCCAAAAGTGCCTTGCCACCCATTACTCTTTGTTCTGGTAGTGGTGGGGAAAGCAACCATCACCCTTTAGTGCCACCTGTACATCCACATATCACTGAGTCCTAAAGGGTATTTCCTGCTATGACCCCATTTGAAAGCTGAGAACACTGAGGTTCCAGTCATGTGGCCCAGCAGGGTTGAAACCAGTAGAGCTATCCTTTCTCTTTCCACCTCCACAGACCTCTCTGCCCTCCTCAGCCCCTGGACCATTCTTTTTCTCCATTTTTCCTTCAGATAAACCCCTGACACTTGAACACACCCGATGATCCAATCAGTCCATCCTAAAGGAAATCAGTCCTGAATATTCATTGGAAGGACTGATCCAATACTTTGGCCACCTGATGTGAAGAACTGACTCATTTGAAATGACCCTGATGCTGGGAAAGATTGAAGGTGGGAGGAGAAGGGGACAACAGAGGATGAGATGGTTGGATGGCACCACCGACTCAGTGGACATGAGTTTGAGCAAGCTCCGGGAGTTGGTGATGGACAGGGAGGCCTGGCGTGCTGCAGTCCATGGGGGTCACAGAAAGTCAGACGCGACTGGGTGACTGAACCGAACTGAACTGAGCTGACCTGGCTCAGCCACGGAACTGACTCTGAGGGTAAAACCAGTGTCCTTTCTTTTCAGTGAAAGTCTACCTTGACCTTTCAACCTGATGCCTGACATTACCTAAAGAGGCCAAGCTGGCTTTGGCCTGAAGCCAAACAAGATGACGCTACATCCTGACTGCTTTGCTGATTGTTTCTCCCCATTCTGCATGTGGGCTGTTTTATAACCTGCACTCCTCAAACTCTGATCAGTGATCACCTTAAGCCTGATCTTAGTGAGGCAAAATGAAGACTTTGTGATAAATGGTGGTTTCCGCCAAAAACCTGTCTATGACAAAGAATTGGGGGAATCTGAAAACCGAAACGAGTTTGGTCAAGTTGGGAAAAGCAGCGTGGCAAGTTGGACTGGCAGCCCTAGAGACCTGAGGGAGAGGGTGACCGACATGACTATAGCTGAGTTTCTGTTTGTGAGCTGGACATGTTTCCACAGTTTAACCGCAGACACAGCCTCTATAGGCATGGCAGTAATAGCTCCTATCAGTTGAATTCTTACAATGTTCCCGGCTTTGTGTTGAGCACATAACATGCATTTGTTGTTTGATTGTCGTGGGGTGAATGGAGGACCCCTCCAAACACACGCCCACATCCTAACCTCCGGAACCCATGAATAGGACCAGATTTAGAAAAAGGACCTTTGCAGACATAATGAAGTTAAGGATCTCAGGATCGTCTCTGATTAACCAGGTGGGCCCTATACCCAACGCCAAGAATCTTTATAGAAGACCCAGAGAGAGACAGGTGAGGAAGCCCACGAGAAGACAGGGGGCAGAGAGTGGAGTGAGACGGCCACAGGCCAAGGAAAACCCAGACTCACCAGGAGCTGGGAGAGACAGGGACTTTCCCCCTCGAGCCTTCGGAAGGAGCACGGCCATGCTGATGCCTTGATTTTGGACTTCTGGCCTTCAGAACGGTGAGAGAATACTTTTCTGTCGTAAAGCACCCAGCTTATAGCAATTTGTGATGGCAGCTCTAGGAAACGATGATTCCTTCAACTGCCCTGGGAAGGTCACAACCTGACTCCTGTGGGATTCCATTTACTTCTGTCAGAAAAATGAGGATGTTGGAATAAAAGGTTGAAATGTATTCCCCCAAGTTTCCCATAAATGTGTGAATAAATTGAGGTTATCGCCAGAGGCTGTAAGAGGCTTTAGCAACATGGCCTCTTGCTGCCCTCTAGTGGTCAGGATGGTGAATGTCACCACGTTGTCTCCGTCGTTTCTAGCTCCGTGTGTGTGCGCCTATGTGTGTGCGTGTGTGTGTGTGTGTGTGTGTGAGTCTCTCTCAGTCGTGTCCAAGTCTTTGAGATCCCATGGACTGTAAGCCCACCAAGCTTCTCTGTCCATGGAATTTTCCAGGCAAGAATACTGGAGTGTGTAGCCATTCCCTCTTCCAGGGAACCTTTCCCACCCAGGGATCAAACCCAGGTCTTCTGCATTGTAGGCGGATTCTTTACCATCTGAGACACTAGGGCAGCCCAGCTCCACCGAGAACCAGTAAAAAGCTGTGCACTTTAGCAGAATAAAACTTAAGAAATGTCTCTGTGTGCCCTACCAGCGTCCGCCTACAAGAAGAGAGATTATGTTCACTTCATTAGGGCACACCCAGCCACCCAGCACTGAGCCCTGAAGAGGAGAGGAGGCAAGGTGCAGCAGCAGGGCCTGGTGGGACTGGTCCCCCGCCTACTCCTGGATGAACCTGGGCGTGGTGCAGCCCTCTTGGAGCTGCCCGTTCCTCGTCTGTGAAATGAGCACAATACTTGCCTCACACTATGAGACGAAATGATATAAAGTGCCCAGCACATGGCAGGCCCTCAACAAAGGTTGATACGCGATACATTTTGTGTGAAAGAAATGCGATCACCTACATAAAGGACAGGGGTTTCCCTGGTGGCTTAGTGGTAAAGAATTCACCTGCCAAAGCAGGAGAACGCGTGTTCGCTCCCTCGGTCAGGGAGATCCCCTGGAGAAGGAAATGGCAGCCCGCTCCAGTATTCTTGCCTGGGAAATCCCATGCACAGAAGAGCCTGGCGGGCTACAGTCCATGGGGTCACAGAAGAGTCGAACGTGACTTAGCGACTAAACAACCACAACACAAAACAAAATGTCAGAGCCTAGAAGAGAGCCATAAATGGTGTGTGAATGAGAAGGAAGCAGGAGGGTATTCGGGGGGAAATCCTGGACTTGTCTGAGCTTTGGGGCCTGATTTATTAGCCCTGAGACACACTCACTCTGTGTCACTTCTCTGGACCTCAGCTTTGTCATCTGTGAAATGGAAAGTTGAAGAAAAGAATCCAGTAACTGAAAGCCCATGGACAGTGACTTAATCCAGTGACCAAATCTGTCCTGCCACTTGTTTTCATGCAGCCCGTGAGCTAAAAATGATTTTTACAGTTTAAATGGCTGAAAACAATCAAAAGAAGAACTGTTTTATGACATGTGAAAAAATATGAAATTCAAATATGTGTCTGCAAATCAAGTTCTGTTGGAATCTAGCCAAGCTCATTTTTTATGTTTTGTCCATGGTTCCTTTCTTGCTAAAACAGCAGAAATGAGGCGTTGGTTTAGAAAGCTGAAAATATCTGACCCTTCACAGAAAAAGTTAGCCAACCTCCAGCTTAACCGATAAAGCTATTTGAAGCTCAGAATGACAGCATTCTGGGTTTACATCTCAGCAGTCGTCTTGACCTTTTCTTCTGTCTCATGGTGCCAGCTTCAGTTCCGTGAATCACGAGCTATATTCACTACAATAAGTAAGGAGCAGGGAGGAAGGGTCCCCTGCCATGGCACTTTTATCCAGGAAGAGAATACTTCCCAGAAACCCTGTGTGTGTGGGGGGGGTGGGGGGAGTGTTAGTTTCTTAGTCGTGTCCGTTTCTTTTCGACCCCGTGGACTATAGCTTGCCATGCTCCCCTGTCCATGCGATTCTCCAGGCAAGAATACTGGAGTGGGTAGCCATTCCCTTCTCCAGAGGAACTTCCTGACCCAGGGATTGAACCCAGGTCTCCTGCATTACGAGCAGATTCTTTACCATCTGTGCCACCAGGGAAGCCCCTCCCAGAAGCCCTACCAGTTGTTTATAAGAAGATAAGAGCACGGGAGAGCAGAGGGACTAACTGCAAGGACTCAAGTGACTGATGGGGATGGCCTGAACTGAGAGGATGAAGATGGTGAGATGTGGACAGATTCTGGATACTTTATGGGGGGATTTCTGCTGGACTGATTGGGTAGGGGTGGAAGGCAGAGAAAATGGGGACCGAAGGTCGTACTCACATATTTGGCTTAAACCACTGGGAAGCTCCTGGGATTACTGGACAAGTTTTACAGAAAAGGTAACTTTTAGGAATGAATCCAAATGTATTTCTTACATAAGAGCTTTGACTGCACGTGTGTGTGTGTGTGTGTGTGTGTGTGTGTGTGTGTATCCTCTCTTACTGGGATGCTCCCATGCCCAGCAGGTTGGCGAGGGGGCAGAGGGGTAGAGTAGTGCTCACCACCAGCAGGTTGGCACGGGCTTGCTGCTGTAGCAACTTACTGATCCCTGCCCTCACAGCATGCTCACCACACGCCATGTGCTGTGCAAAGTGCTACCAATATTAACAGATGTAATCCTCAGAACAACCCAGAAGCCCCTTTGCCAATTCTCATTTTATTGATGAGGAAATCTGGGATTCAGGAAAGTGAGGTGATGTGCCCCAAATGACAGCATGGCTGGTGGCAAAGCCAACATTTGAACTTGAGCCATCGGATTCCAGAGCCTAGGCTTACGAACAGCCCCTTCCAGCCACGGCAAAGGAAGGCAGGGCAGAGTGCTGAGCAGTTTGTCTTCCCCTCAGAGTCTCTAAATGTAAAAACACTTAAGTGCTGGCACATAGTAAGTGCTCACTAAAGTATAATAATTGCTGTTATTTTTATTAACACCAAGGAACCTGGCAGGCTACAACCCTCTTGAGTGGCCATGTTCTGTAGGAGGCAGAAGATGCAAGTTGGGGGAGAAATTGATTTATATCAGATGCCAAACCATCAAAAATAACTGGCAGGAGAGAAGAAATCAGACAGAGTGTGTGAGTGTCTTTATTTCTCTTTATTTGTTGTCACACTGTTACAGTTAAAGAGTGGAAATTTAGCAAGAAAAAGAACACAAGTCTGCCCACATTCTTCTAGATTTACATTCTTTTCACTTATTGAAAAAGGAAAAAAAATTGGACCAAATGTTAAAAACATGAAAAAAATCAAAAGGCAAGAAATATGGAGGGGAAAAAAATCAGACTGGCAGCTATGTGGAAATTGAAAAATGCAAATAACATGGAGCTTGTTTCAATTATCTGACGCCCCCATGCTGGAATTGATTACTGCTGTTGGGAGGAGAAAAAGGGATGAGAGAATTCTGCAAATGAGGTCCTCAGATCTTTCGTGAGAAATTCAATCCCAGACACGAAAGTGCTAGAGGGGCAGGTTGAGAGGTGAAGAATGTGAGAATTCCCTTTTGAGGGGAGCTGGCAAGAATTCCTTGCTCTAGGGTTGATGTCCCTGTAGTAACAAGGATTTACCTCCAGGGGGCATCCAACTTCCTGCACCAGAAAGATGAGGTTCCAGGGTCCGCGGTGGGAAAGGGAGAGGCCCTGGTAGACTTGGAACCCCGAAGGCAGGGCAGCTCTGGCTGCCTCAGCAATGCTCTCTCCATTCAGAAAGGTCTTGAGTAAGGTCTTCTGAAGTCAAAACCAAACCACGAAAGAGAAACGGTACACAAGAAAAAGAAAGCAGCCATGGGCAGAAGAGAGCCGCACTTTTCAAATCAGTCATTCCAGAAGGAAATTTGTGGTCAGGAATGGCTGCCCATGAGAACTGCTTTTCTGGGAATGACAGAAAATGTCTCATTAAGGAGGAAATGAAGGTGACCCCCTAAATAAGAGGTCAACAAACTTTTTTTGTCAAGGGAAGGTTAGTAAATATTTTAGGCTTTGCAGACAGTTGGGCTCTGTTGCAACAATACTGGCATAGTGTGAGATTAGCCGTAGACAATGAGTAAGCCAATGACCACGACTGTGTTCCAATAAGTTTATTTACGGACACTAAAATTTGAATTTCACTGTGAAGAGAATAGAAAGACAAGCCACAGACTGGCAGAAGATATTTGCAAAAAGCGTCTGATACGCAAAATATACAAAGAATTCTTAAAACTCAACAATGAGAAAATAACCCAATTAGAAAATGAGCAGCAGATCTGGACAGACACCTCACCAAAGAAGACACACAGATGTCACGTAAGCGTATGAAAAGATGCTCAACATCATAAGTCATTAGGGAACTGCACATTAAAACAACGAGTACCACTACACACCACCTAGAAACGCTAAAATCCGAAACGCTGACATCAAATGCTGACAAAGACGTGGAGTCACAGGAACTCTCACACATTGCTGGTGGGAATGCAAAATGGTACAGCTACTTTGGAAGACTGGTTGCTGCTGCTGCTAAGTCGCCTCAGTCGTGTCTGACTCTGTGCAACCCCATAGACGGCAGCCAACCAAGCTCCCCCGTCCCTGGGATTCTCCAGGCAAGAACCCTGGAGTGCTTTGCCATTTTCTTCTCCAATGCATGAAAGTAAAAAGTGAAAGTGAAGTCACTGAGTCGTGTCCAACTCTCACCGACCCCATGGACTGCAGCCTACCAGGCTCCTCGGTCGATGGGATTTTCCAGGCAAGAGTACTGGAGTGGGGTGCCATTGCCTTCTCCTGGAAGACTGGTGGTTTCTAGCAAAACCAAACATACCGTACCATCCAGCAATCACACTCCTTGGTATTTATCCAAATGACTTGAACATTTACGTCCACACAAACGGGCATGCAAATGTTTCTAACAACCTTATTCTTATTTGCCAAAACTTGAAAATGACCAAGATGACCTTCAGTAGGTGAAGGGGTAAACAAGCTGTGGTCCATCCAGACAGTGGTGTGTCACTGAGCAATAAAAGAGATGAGCTAACAGGCCATGAATATACACAAAGGATATTCAAACGTGTGTTACCAAATGAAAGGGGCCAATCTGAAAAGGCTCCGTACTGCATAATTCCAACTGGTTGATGTTCTAGAAAAGGCAAAACTATGCAGACGGTACAAAGGTCAGGAGATGCCACAAACTGGGAAGGAAGAGGAAGGATGGATAAGTGAAGGCTAGGCATATGTGCAGAGGATTTTTAGGGCAGCGAAGCTATGCTGTGTGATACTGTGATGGTGGATACATGTCTTTATATATTTGCCAAAATCCATAAAATATACACCATCAGGTGTGCCTATGTGTTTGTGCCCAGTCATGTCCGACTCTTTGCAACCCTGTGGACTATAGCTCACCAGGCTCCTCTGTCCATGGGATTTCCCAGGCAAGAATACTGAAGTGGGTTGCCATTTCCTTCTCCAAGGAATCTTCCCAAGGAGTGAACACTAATGTTAACTATAGACTTGAGTTCATAATAATGTACCAACATTGGCTTATCCATTGTAACAAATGTACTTCATTAATGCAAGATAATTGAAGGCCATGGAGTGGTAGCAGTAGTGGGTATGTGGAAACTCTGTACATGTGGCTCTTTATTTTGTGTAAACTTAAAATTAGTAAAAAAAAAAAAAAAATAAAGCCTATTAAAAAAAGAAAGGAAAATATTTTCGATTTCATATATTTTCATGTGTCAAAATATTCTTTTTTTGATAGTGTAAAAAGCACTTTTAGCTTGTTCATACAAAAATAAGATCATACAAAAATAAGTGGATTTGGCGGATTTGGCCAGCAGGTATTTTGCCAGCCCCTAACGCTGTGTGTAATCATTTTGATAAAGGTGAGTCTCCTCTGAGAGCTGAGGTGGGGACGGGAGGGGAGACAGAGGGCAGGAGGGGAGCTGCTCCTAGACAACCTACTTTATACATGTTATTCCTGCCACAGTCATGGCCAACCTACAGACCAGCAATCACTTACACACACACACACACACACACACACACACACACACGCGCGAGGCTTTTGCTGACTCACAGTGGCCATGGGAAGCTGGGAGTAGAGTGGCCTAAAGCAGGGATCCCCGAGGCATGTGGCCTGGGTTTCAACTCCAGCCCGCCACTTGCTGGCTCTGTGGCCTCACACTGGTGACTCAGCCCCTTTGCGAAGTGTTTGCTCATCTGCAGAACACAGATGATAGAGATCAGATCTGTTAAACAAGGCAGTTGTGCATATCACATGGTCCATACATGGTTATAGTATCTCTGTCCCCTGGCCCAGTCTTGGCACATATGCAAATATTTTGGGAAGGAAAGGAGAAGAAGAGAGGAAACTATACCAGTCAGCTATGAACACAACAATGCTACATAACAACCACCCCCAAACTCAGTGGCTGAAAACTAAAGTCCTTTATTCTCATACATGTGGTCAGCAAGTCAGCTGCAACTTGGCTGGGCTGGGCTGGACCCCTGACCCCAGGCTCCCGTTTGTCCAGTTTGCAGGTTGGGTTCAGATCTGCTCCATCTCTCTCTCATTTTCTCTGGGCCAGTGGCCACTTGGTGTGGGTGGCCTGCTCTCCATGTCTCATCCTGGTGCCCAAGGGAGAGGGAAGAGGCTCTTTGGGGCATGCCATCTTGTAGCAATCGGTGGAGCGTAAGAAGACAGGCCCAGTGCAAAGCCCAGGGCAACGGTGTGAACATGTCACACCGCCTAGTGTCAAGTCACGTCCATTGACCAGAACAAGACTTGTGGCCAGGCCCAAAGTCATGTTCCCTTGTAGGTGACAGAAAGCCAAGATTCCATATTCCAGGGTTGACATTGTGTGTGAGCCTGAAGGCCTGGATTTCCACAGGTTCAGCAGTTTCATTTTATCTTGAATTTTGCCTAGCAGAAATTTCCTAAGACTCAGTCCAAGAGGCCATGCCAAGCTGCTTAGACTTCTCATCACAGGAGGAAAAGAGATTCAGGTTTGTGCCTGAGACAGGGCTGAGCTGGTTGTTCTATAATTTGCGCTGAGCAAGAAGGAGGGTATGGCTTTCTGAAGCCAAGAAATAAAGCCCTGGGCAGGGCAGGAAGGGTCAGATGAAAAGGACAGAAGTGACTGCAAAGCACAGGCAGGATACCTAAGTGTCCGCCAGAGTCCAGACTCTCTACTTTATTTTGCATTAAAAAATGACTTCTAAGGACTTCCCTGGTGGTACAGTGGTTAAGAAGCCCCCTTCCAAAGCAGGGGACGTAGGTTTGATCCCTGGTCGAGGAACTAAGATCCCGCATTCTGCAGAGCAACTAGGCCTGTGCATTACTGAGGCTGAGAGCCACAACCAAAGGCTGTGCCCTGCAACGGAAGACCCTACATGATGCAGCTAAGACCCGATGCCCACAAACAGATGAACAAAAGAAATAAAATAACTTTGATAGGATTTTCTGACTTCAAAAGCAATACCTCATCTCTGGAGGAAAGTTAGAAAGGGCTGGTAAGCAAATAGAAGCAAGAAAATAAAAATGTACCTACGATCCTATCGACCAACAATACCACTCTCCACACTGGCTCAGTGTCCATTTGGTCTTTTTCCTGTGAGTGCAATATATTCATAGGTTCATTCATAAAAATGGAATCACACACTGCATCCTCCATGTAACCTTTCCTTTCTTCATGTAGCAGTATATAACCAAAGTCCGTCAGCAGTCTATAGTCCTGTTTCAATGGCTATATAATATTCCATCGTATGAATTGTCAAAAGTTTGAAGAAAATAGAAGCAAAACCAGTGAATCACCAAAGTAGCAATTATTAAAAGTTTATTGTACACACACCAAACAGATAGTTTGCAAACTGGGAGTACTCAAATCGAAACATGAAATGAGGTTCAGAGAAGCATTGCTATCAGGCAGTTTATACAGTGTGGAGGCAGCGACTGTTTATTCTTCACGGTGATTGGTTAAAAATTAGAGTTTTCTTAAATGAAAGGGGATTGGTTAGCAGTTAGCTCATTTCAATTTGGGGGAACAATTTAAGTTTCAAGTATGATTTTTAGAGGAATAAGCAAGAAGTGACCCAGGGCAAGTTCACCTCATTTGTCTTGCAAAATAAGCTAAATTAAGCTTTGCTTGTGTGACTAAACTGGTTTTGTCTGCTCAGGGAATTTTCAAGTCTGATCTCTGTGTGTGTTTTCTTTGAACAAAGCATATAATTGCCTTAATTATCAGCCCCTGACTATTGAATTTTTAGGCTTTTTCCCGATTTTCATTATTCTAACCACTGTGATGAACATCCTTTTGACTAAGTAGTAACCCACATTCTCATTCACTTACCTAAGTTACGTTTCTAAAGACAGAGTTACCTGATCAAAGGACACGCATGTTTTTAAGGCTTTGATGTACATTGCTTAATTAATGCCAAGAAAAGTAGTCGTAGATTATACCTCAGGGAGGGATATTTAAGGGGACCATGCTGATCTTTATAACGCAAGATCTAGAACAAAGCTTTGCACATAGCAGGAGCTTAATAAATATGCATGGATTGTAATTAGAGCATAATCAATTCAGACTCTCCCAAACACTCTCTCTGTAGCTCTCCTGCTATATTCTGTTAGCTCCCAGAGATAGAGCGAAGATATAATAACGAGAGCAAGGGAAGAGGTCATGGAACGGAAGAGGAGCAGTGTCGCAGGGGAGTGGCGGCCGTTGTGCACAGCACTCTCACTGAAATGCAGGTCTTAGTGGTCCAGTTATGAACGTGTCTGTTTCAACATGCATCAGAGTCTAAATTATTTAAAACAGCCTCATGTAACTATGCTGGGCAAAAATGATGCACGTAAGAGTACCGAACTCAGAGGTTAAAGACCATGCAGTGAACCACTGCAGTATCCAACCCTGGAATAAGCATCATAGAATTTCCACTCAAAAATACACTCTCCCTCCAATAGCCAACATAACCAGCCTACCGAAAGCACTTCACAGAAGAGTGGGTGCAAAAAAAGGAGCCCCTAGATACAATCTGCGCTCACCCCAAAGCTTTGATTTCTCGTTTTTAGATTCTTTTCTTTTTCTTTCCTTTTTTTTTTTTTTAACAAATTCTCCAACTAGAGGTTCGTTTTGACAGAAGACGATAATCACTGAGAAACGGAAAGAGGTTTGGTTCAGCCTTACAATAGTTTCTGTGTTAAGCCTCACAAATGAAAGTCATATTAAAGTGGATTTATACGAACCCTGACATCAAAGAGAGGAGAATGAAGGAGAAAAAATGTATTAAAACACGCAAAAATAATCTTTCTGTAAAACCTGACGTTTATGAACATAGCTCACGGAAATACCTTAAAATTAATCTGCGGATTACAGCAATTTGAAATGTATGGGAAGAATACAAGGATGAAGAGGAGAGGAAAGCAAACAAAATAAAGTGTATTGACATTCTGAAGTCTCTTTTCATTTAACAACAAATATTTCCAAAGAACACAAGGCTCACTCAGTTATTAACCATTCATTTTTTTTTACAAGCTACATTCAATTTCAATCATACACAATAATATAAAAAATCCTCTTTAGGATTACCTGCACAAAATTGCCAAGAAAAGAATTATAAGATCATACAACAGTTTCAAAGCTGAATGACAAATGCACGCACCTAGCAGCAGATAAAAATGAAGGAGGAGGTGGGAAAGATGAAGTTTTCAACTTCCCCACAAGGACTTGATGTTAATTTCAATTCACTTATGTGCCGTTTTGTAAAGGATTATTAAAGAAAGCAGATAACCTGATGTTTTGATGACATGAAGGGAGAGGGAAATGATTTCCTGGAGGGATTGTCACTTAGAAGCGGGGTGAGCTTCTCAGTCACTCGGAGCCTATGCTTCTCAGACACTGTGGTTTCAACAGAAAGATTAACCGGAGGATTTCAATAGACAATGGAATGCAAGTGCTAGGCACAGGATGGGGACTCTTACTGACATGAGCATAGCAAAAATTTATTCTTAAAGTGCCTGTAACAAAGACCATCAGTAAGTCTAAAATAATATATGTTTCTAAACCTCAAAAATTTATTCTTAAAGTGCCTGTAACAAAGACCATCAGTAAGTCTAAAATAATATATGTTTCTAAACCTCCTTTTAATTCTTTGATGTCTACAGCACTGCTCTGCTGCTGCTAAGTCGCTTCAGTTGTCTCTGACCACCAAGCTCCCCTGTCCCTGGGATTCTCCAGGCAAGAACACTGGAGTGGGTTGCCATTTCCTGCTCCAATGCATGAAAGTGAAAGTGAAGTCGTTCAGTCGTGTCTGACTCTTAGCGACCCTATGGACTGCAGCCTACCGGGCTCCTCTGTCCATGGAATTTTCTAGGCAAGAGTACTGGAGTGGGTTGCCATTGCACAATCAGTAATAAATCCTGCTCAGAGTATTCGAAAATGGAAGATATTGACAAATAACAGTAATTTTTATTGAACATGTAACCACACTCCAGTCACTTGCTTTACATTATCTTGAATAAGCTTCATAACGACCCTACAGGATAGGTACTCTTATTCATCTTATGTTGCCAATGGAAAATATTCGGGTCTATAGAAGTTTAGCAGTTTTCCTAGTGACTGAAAGAGGCAGAGGGGTTAAGAGAATGGGAGCTGGAGCCAGGCTGCTTCTGTTTCTGCAGTGAGGGGAATTAGAAGAGGTGGGGGTGTGTGTAAGCGTTTTCCAGGGAAACAGAACCAATAGGACTTATATCCTAAATGTATATGTGTGTGTATACACATGTACATATATGTGCATATATGTTGTATGTGCACACATATATATATACGTGCAATATGCATGCCTATATGTGTGCATGAGTGTGTATATATGGAGAGAGAGAGGTTTTATTTTAAGGAATTTGCTCATGTGACTGCAGGGGCTGAAAAATGCAACATTTGCAGGATTGGCTGGCAGGCTGGAAATTTGAAAGAGCTGATGTTTCTGTCTTAAGTCAAAGAGCAATCCAGAGGCAGAATTCTTTCCTCTTTGGGGGACGTCAATCTTTTTTCTTAAGGCCTTCATCTGATTACATGAAGACCACCCACATTACAGAGGGGAATCAGCTTTAATCAGTCTCCTGACTTGAGTAGTAATCATATCTAAAAAATTACCTTCACAGCAACAAGCAACTGGGTATTAGAGTCTAGCTTAAGCTCACACATAAAATTTACCACCGCAGGTGGTGAGACTATTACCCCTCTCGTCAGGTCTGTGCGTGTGCATGCTAAATCGCTTCAGTTGAGTCTAACTCTTTGCCACCCTATGGACTATAGCCCCCCAGGCTCCTCTGTCCATGGGATTCTCCAGGCAAGAATACTGGGGTGGGTTGCTGTGCCCTTCTCCAGGGAATCTTCCTGAGCCAGGGATTGAACCTGTGACTCCTGCGGCTTCTGCATTGCAGGTGGATTCTTTACTTCTGAGTCACCAGGGGAGACCCATCATCAGGTTTGGGCAGGATTAAATGAGATAATGCATGTATAGTACTGGTATGTCTTAAGTACTCAGGACCTTTAGTTCTTATGGACAGAGCCTGGCATGGAGAAAGCAGTTCATAGATGTTAGCTGTTGTTATTAAGTGATAGAATCATATTGAACCTAGGTCATTTGCCTCCAGAGCTCATCGTCAAGCTCTCAACCAGAGTGATCTGCTAGTCCCCAGACAGATATAGCTACCAGGGACTTGCCATATGGCCAGTGTGACTAAAATTTTAATTGAAAAACTAAAGCAGGAAAAAATTTAAAATATGAAAGTGACCTGGGTTCCAGAACATACTGGATTCAATACAATATTCCACTAACACACAGTTACGTTTGTTTGCTCTTTTATTTTTCTTAAATGTGGCTACTAGAAGTATTTAAATGACCCATATGCCTTGCATTATATTTTTATTGGGCAATACGGGTCTAAAGTTCATGCTCTCCTAGTAACACACTGGCCTCTCCTGTGTACCTAAGTCCTACACAGGACAGGCTAAGCAGACCAAACCCCGCCTGTGTGTGTCTGTTAGTTGCTCAGCCGTGCCTGACTCTTTGGGACCCCATGGACTGTGGCCCACCAGGCTCCTCTGTCCATGGGATTCTCCAGGCAAGAATCCTGGGGTGGGTAGCCATTCCCTTCTCCAGGCAATCTTCCCGACCCAGGGATCGAACCCAGGTCTCCTGCACTGCAGGCAGATTAGAGCCACCAGGGAAGCACTAACCGCTGCATCAGCACACCTTAATTTCAGCGAGGCTGCCCAAATTCCTCCTTAAAAATTTTTAACAGCAGCAACAATCACAAAGGAAAAAAATTGGGGTTTTGTTTCAATTAAGAAGAGGTTTGCTCATTAGAAGACACTGTTAAGAGAGTGAAAAAGCAAACAATACATTTGGAAGATATCTGCAATTCGTATACCTGACAATGAAATATTATTGTATTTGTTATATATCCAGGATTTATAACAAATTCCTGCACATCAGTAAAAGAACGAAATATAACACAAGAGAAAAATGTGTGAGAGATTTGAATAGGTATTTTAAAAAGAGGGTGGCAAATGACCAGAAAACTCATGAAATGCAAAGTCAACAATAATGGTTAAAATGAAAGTGGCAGAAGACTCCAAATGCTGACCAAAATGTGGAACTAACATTCTAACACACTGCGGATGAGCTATAAATGGATATAACCATGTTGGAGGATTTCTTTTTTCTTATCCGTGTTTTCCAATTTTCCTACCAAGAGCAAGTATGCTTTCTTCATCCCCACCAAAGAAAAAGCTGTAAAATTGATCTTTAACTTAAAAAAAACAGCTTTTCAAACTATATAAAATAATGAGGCAGGGAGAAGAGAGCCTTGAGCTCTGGCACGCTGGAAGGAATTGTCACCGGTTAATTGAGCCGCAGGGAGACTAAGCGTTTCATAGATGACAAAACACGGGACCTGATCTTTTTAAAGCAGACCCCGTGGGCTCCCAGCAAACTGCAGGACATTCTTTGAGGCCAGGAACCAGAGGGGCCCTGCCAGGGGCTTTGGTGGAGGCAGCGGGGAGTGGCCTCGGTTGTTACTTTCCCATTAAGCCATAAAATAATTCTCTTTGGGAAAAAAATATGTCTGTAATAAATGCCCCATGGAATTAGACCCAATCACTGAAAACTGGAAATTTGCAAAGCTTTGCTTAAGCCTTTGATATCATGGTCTGCCCCACATCTAAGAGTTAAGAGTTATTCTTGCCAGGCAGCTGTTTTTGAAGTTCCTCGGAATGTTAAGCAGTGCATGAGGCCCCATTCAAGCTCTTGATCAGGGGAATGGAGAGATGATCGTCGTGAGCTTAAAGCTGGGGCTCTGGGATCAGCTGCTGCCTGCCTGCAAAGCCTGCTGCTTCCAAGCTCTTCTCTGCTCCATGGTTCTGTTCCCGGGGCTTCTTATCTTGGGGGCCACAGACCCCTGACGTGGTTGTGGAAGGGATTCAAGGAGTCTGTGAACCTAGATGGGGAAAAATATGTTAATGGTCACTAATTTCTGATTGAATTTTGGCACTTTCGGTTGCAAAGTAGACCACAAAGTGTAGTAGTATTACCAACCTCTGTTGTCCTCCCTAGAAATCACAGATATTTTCATATCATATTACAGTGGTTGCAGATAGGTTGAAATTAAGTCTCTGCTCAGCTGTACTTCAATACTAGTTAGAAAACCCACTGCCAGAACTTGTTATTTAAGATAACAAAGAAGCATACATATTACTCTATCATAATTGAAAAACAGATTTTGATAACAGTGTTTCAGGATAACTATCATCTTAGGTATCAAAAACATCTAAAAGTATGATTCTGAGGTGCCAGTGGGCTTCACCAGACAGCCAAAGGGGTCCTGGCATGACAGAGGTTAAGAACCCCTATTGTTAGGGAAACCACACTGACTGAAACCACCCACCATCACCAGGCACCACAGCAACCATTGTGTGAGTTATTTTATGACAGAATGTCCTGGTAAGGAACATGAAACTAATAACCCACTACCAACCAGAAGCGTTTGGGAAAGGTCAAAAGGAGACATCATATGTCTGATCACCTCCCAGAATCCTTCACGCTGGCATCCATGTTGGCTGAGCCATGCGCACACCACCATGAAGGACCCTGAGTCAGTGACTAGCCAAAGACAATCTGGAAGCTAATTCTACTACCTAAAACCCACAGTCATGTATGGATGTGAGAGCTGGACCATGAAAAGGGCTGGGCATGGAAGAATTGATACCTTTGAACTGTGGTGTTGAAGAAGACTCTTGAGAGTCCCTTGGACTGCAAGGAGAACCAACCAGTCCATCCTAAAGGAAATCAGTTCTGAATATTCATTGGTAGGACTGATGCTGAAGCTGAAGCTCCAATACTTTGGCCACCTGATGCGAAGAAGCAACTCATTGGAAAAGACGCTCATGCTGGGAAAGATTGAGGGTAGGAGGAGAAGGGGATGACAGAGGATGAGATGGTTGGATGGCATCACCGACTCAATGGACATGAGTTTGAGCAAGCTCCAGGAAATGGTGAAAGGCAGGGAAGCCTTGCGTGCTGCAGTCCACGGGGTAGCAAAGAGTCAGACACAACTAAGTGACTGAACAGCAACGACAACATAAAACCCGAGACTTCGAGCCATGTGGCTGAGTGGCTCTCCTGGGTCCCTTACCCTACTGCTCTCCATGGGCTTCCCAGGTGGTGCAAGTGGTAAAGAACCCGCCTGCCAATGCAGGAGAGGGAAGAAAGGCGTGTTCAATCCCTGGGTCAGGAAGATCCCCTGGAGGAGGGCATGGCAATCCATTTTAGTATTCTTGCCATGGACAGAGGAGCCTGCCAGGCTACAGTCCATAGGGTCGCAAAGAGTCAGACCTGACTGAGGTGACTTAACACATACACACACACTGCTCTCTGCCTGGGCACCCCTTCCCAATAAAGTCTCTTGCTTAGTCAGCTTGTGTGTCTCCTTGGACAATTCATTTCTGACATAGACAAGAGCCCACTCTGGGCCCCTGGAAGGGGTCCCCTTGCCTGCAACACTATCAGGACAGGAAGAGGTGAGATTGGTTAGGGCAGGAAGAACTATGTCAAAAGCAAGACGGGCTGCAGAGCCTGGGCTTTGGCTCCGATAGGAAGTTGGATATGGCAAGGAGAGGCCTGACTTGACCTGAGAGAGCCAGGCAAACCAAAGAGGTCCAGAAGAGCAAATAACCCAGAAGAGTGCGGCTCGTGGCAGCACCAGGAAGTACAACCTGAGCCCGGAGGGAAATCTCCCTGCCCGTTAGAGGACCCAGGGTCACTTTATGAAGCTCCAGCTTTGACGTGGGTTCTATTCTGCCTTCATTACTCACCTTGGACAACTTACCTAATCGTGGTGAACCTCAGTTCTTGTGGAGAACTCAACTCACCCCAACATTTCATTAATTTAGTCACAAATGTAACATTGATTAAAGAAAGTCTTGCCTTCGGCAATTATAATTAGAGGACTTTTGGAATTATCGTAAAAATTTAGGCAGATAGTGACACGAATTTGGTTCCGGATCCTACAAAATGCCTCTTGAAAGCTTCCAACCTAACTCAGAGTCTCAGACAAGACATTCAAACCTGAACCAACCAAGAGCTATAGAATCCAAAAATTCTTTTATTTTCAAATATTTTTCCACTGATAAATAGTGCTAAACATATTAGACTCAGATTTTCATCATAATTAAAAATCTTGATTGTGGTAAATCTCATTATGGTTTTAATTTGCATATCCCTAATGGTTAATGATGTTGGGGTTTTTTTTCATGTGCCGTCTATCTATATATTCTATTTGGTGAAATGCCTCTTCATGTCTATTGCCCAGTTAGTAGCTGGATTTATTTTATTTTACTGTTTAGTCCGGGATATGCATGGCTACAATCTGCTTGTTCCTCTCTGCCTTCCGACTTCAACAATTACACACACCTTCTCCACTGTCCCCAGACCTCTCAGAGACACTGTTCTCTTCTTTCAAGGATCTCAGCTCTTTAGCCCAGGTGAAATACACATCGTGAGAGCAGAAGCACCTCTAACTTTCAGGACCGAACGCCCCTCCCCATGGCTGCTATGGCCACTTGGTGTGAGTTAGAAAGAAGCACTCATTCTTTTAATAGGAAAAACTAAGGATTTTCAAAATTAGGATGACCTTGCAGTCAATACCCTCTGGATTTATGAAATGCAAAACCTGCTCAACGGCACAGATCCTACACTCTACGTGCCTGCCCCCTTCCATCCTCCTGTCCCAGGGTTACTGCTTGAGATCCATCCAGCCACTTGTTTCCTGCATACCTGCTTCTTCTCTCATCCTGCCTTACTAAGGATCCTTCTCATGAACTACTGTTAGGAAGGGGTCAATTTGTCCTTGGGTTAATCCACACCAAAAGTCTTTGGCTCCTGCTCATTCTCAGCAAAAATAAAAATAAAAAAATAAACAAAAAGTAATTGATCCTCAATCTAAGAAAGAAATGGAAACATTTATTTGAGCCAAGCTGAGGAGCATAGCCCAAGAGATGGTCTTTCAGAAAGGTCTGAGGACTCTTCCAAAGAGGCGAGTGGGGAGACCAGGATATACATGATTTTGGTGAAGGAGTACAAGCCATCAGGCACACATCTTGGCAGAAAGTTACTGCTCTTTGTAAGGAATAGATACCACTGTTAATGGATTTAGCACTTTTCTAAGTATGGGAACATGCAAGAATCCTTGTTCATACAATTTTCTCGTGAAAATATCTAACCATCTGCAGGCCAGTTCTGCCAGTTTTCCCAGAGCACAAAAGGTCTCCTCCTGATCTTAGCCCTGAATTCCTTTCCCTGTGTTTTGCAGGTCAGTGACTGCAGTAGTTAATGACTTGATTCTTGCAGAACTTGATGGTGGGCAACACTGTTTATTTTACAAACTCCCTCCCTGTGGTCTTAATTTCGAGCAAAGTTTTCATGACCAAGTTGTCTCTCAGCTCTAGGAATGCGCATTTCCAGGTCAGGCAAGGATTTCGTTGATAGGCCATTCTATATGCTGTTACCAGGCTGGACTCTTCACAGTAACCCAAAGCCTCCAGATCCCCAGTGTCAGTAGTCTATCACGGTCCAGGAGACAGTTCCCTCTTATTGCTTCTTCTCATGTCTAGAGTGACACCTTATAATCATTGATCTTATAGGATTATACATCTGGCCACTTGTTTCAAGCTGCCTAGTCATTATTATTTTTATCAGAGACTCAGTCACGTATCTGGTGGTGCGTGAAACAATACTGTAAAGAAGGCAGAGTACAAGTTCCATACCTAGAGACATTAAAACGGTCGTAAGGAAGTAATGCTGTCTTCTAAAGAGTTACCTACTTCGCCCTAGAAGAAGACAAATTGATCTTTATGGTTGAGCAGCTATTTCTGCCATCAGGGAAGTCTGATTAATGCAAAATGCAAACACAAAATGCACACCAGCAGGGAGAAAGATGGCCAAGGTGGACAGAAAAAAATTCATTGAAACTTGTCTTGTGTTACCTTAAAATATGAGTTTTATTTTATTGTCAGCAACATATAAACAAGCTTATGTCTCTCCAGTCTTAGAGAGAGAGAGAAGAAAAGAAAAAATTAACATCCTCCATCTAGGACCTTTCTCATTTCTTTACAGGCAAATTCTTGGATTTGGCCACCTGATGGGAAGAACTGACTCCTTGGAAAAGATCCTGATGTTGGGAAAGATTAAAGGCACGAGGAGAAGGGGACGACAGAGGATGAGATGGGTGGATGGCATCACTGACGCAATGGACATGAGTTTGAGTAAGCTGCGGGAGTTTGTGATGGACAGGGAGGCCTGGCGTGCTGCGGTCCATGGGGTTGCAAAGAGTTGGACACGACTGAGCGACTGAACTGAACTGAGCTTCTTGGAAGGCCTGTCTGTGTTGTCTCTATCTTCTCACCACCACCCTCACGTACTCACTCCAAACTGGCCTCCTCCCACCATTCCAATGAACTTGCTCTAGCTAAATGCCTAGTTACAGTGTCTCTCAGCTTTCATCTCACTAGATTTCTCCAGAAAATTGATCCAGTCTACCACGTTTCTTTAAAGTGCTCTTCTCTTGCCTTCTGCAATGTCGTACTCTCCTTGGTTTTTCTCCTAAGACTACATGATCTTTCTCCTCTTCTCCTTTAAATAGAGAAGCTCTTGGGAGCCATGATGGGACACTTTCTCCAACAGTATTCTCACCATCAAGCAATCTCTTCCACGCACCTACTCCATCCTTCTCCCCAAACCCAAGATGAAGAGTTCCAGCTCAGGTCTCTTATCGAGGGGACCCAAACAGGCACATCCCATGACTGTTGATGTTCTGCTCTAGAGGGTCCCACAGGCTCAAGGGTCCCAAACCAAACTATTCCCACACATTTGCTTCCCCTCTTGTGTTCTCTTCCAGTATGTTCAGTTCAGTTGCTCAGTCATGCCCAGTTCTTTGTGACCCCATGAACCACAGCATGCCAGGCCTCCCTGTCCATGACCAACTCCTGGAGCCTACCCAAACCCATGTCCATTGAGTTGGTGATGCCATCCAACCTCTGTCGTCCCCTCCTGTCCCCAATCTTTCCCAACAACAGAGTCTTTTCAAATGAGTCAGATCTTCGCATCAGGTGGCCAAAGTATTGGAGTTTCAGCTTCAACATCAGTCCTTCCAATGAAGACCCAGGACTGATCTCCTTTAGGATGGACTGGTTGGATCTCCTTGCAGTCCAAGGGACTCTCAAGAGTCTTCTCCAACACCACAGTTCAAAAGCATCAATTCTTCAGCACTCAGCTTTCTTTAGAGTCCAACTCTCATATCCATACATGACCACTGGAAAAACCATAGCCTTGACTAGATGGACCTTTGTTGACAAAGTGATGTATCTGCTTTTTAATATGCTGTCTAGGTTGGTCATAACTTTCCTTCCAAAGAGTAAGCGTCTTTTAATTTCATGGCTGCAATCCCCATCTTCAGTGACTTTAGAGCCCAGAAAAATAAAGTCAGCCACCGTTTCCCCATCTATTTGCCACGAAGTGATGGGACGATCTTAGTTTTCAATATTCACCTAGCTATCAGCCCAGAAGCTCAGCAGTCACACAACCCTTCACATTCCACACACTCAAATCATCCTTGCACCTATTTCAACTACTTCTCCAAATCTGCCTCTATTCACCACCCTGTGGCCCTAGCCCAAGACACCAAACTCCAAGGAGCTTCCAAAGATGCACCTAGACCACCTGGGCCTGTGTAGACCTTGGACCTTGTGCTCCAAATCCTCCTGAGGGGATTAGTGCTTCTGGGTCTGTCTTAGGAGGTCTGACTGCAAGGAGGTAAAGTGACCAGTGGGTCCTGCTCACTGGGTTCTGGCACATAGCATACTGCCCTATACCCAGTGTTGTTTTTGTTTGATCGCTAAATCGTATCCAACTCTTTGTGGACTTCAGCACTCCAGGCTTCCCTGTCCTTCACTATCTCCTGGAGTTTGCTCAGATTCTTGTCCATTGAGTAGGTGATGCTATCTAACTATCTCATCCTCTGCTGCCCTCTCCTCCTCCTGCCTTCAATCTTTCCCAACTTCAGGATCTTTTCCAGTGAGTTGGCTCTTTGTATCAAGTGGCCAAAATATTGGAGCCTCAACTTCAGTGTCAGTCCTTCCAATGAATATGCAGGGTTGATTTCCTTTAGGATTGACTGGTTTGATTTTGCTGTCCAACGGACTCTCAGGAGTCTTCTCTAGCACCACAGTTTGAAAGTATCAGTTCTTCAGTGCTCAGCCGTCTTTATGGTCCAACTCTCACATACGTACATGACTACTGGAAAAACCATAGCTTTGACTAGACGGACCTTTGTTGGCAAAGTGATGTCTGTGCTTTTTAATAGGGTGTCTAGGCTTGTCACAGCTTTTCTTCCAAGGAGCAAGTGTCTTTTAATTTCATGGCTGCAGTCACAGTCAGCAGTGATTCTGGAGCCCAAGAAAATAAAGTCTGTCACTGTTTCTACTTCCCCCCTTTCTATTTGTAACGAAGTGACAGGACCAGTGCCATGATCTTAGGTTTTTGAATGTTGAGTTTTAAGCCAATTTTTTCACTCTCCTCTTTCACCCTCATCAAGAGGCTTTTTAGTTCCTCTTCCATCTCTGCCATTAAAACTATGTCATCTGCATATCTGAGGTTACTGATATTTCTCCCTGCACTCTTGATTCCAGCTTGTGATTCATCCAGATCAGCATTTCACATGATGTACTCTTCATGAAGGTTAAATAAGCAGGGTGACAATACCCAGCCTTGACATATTCCTGTCCCAATTTTGAGCCAATCTGTTGTTCCATGTCCGGTTCTAAATGTTGCTTCTTGACTTGCATACAGGTTTATCAGGAGACAGGAAAGGTGGTCTGGTATTCCCATCTCTTTAAGAATTTTCCACAGTTTGTTGTAATCCACACAGTCAAAGGCTTCAGCGTAATCAATGAAACAGAAGTAGATGTTTTTCTCGAGTTCCCTCGCTTTCTCTATATTTGTTAGAATGACAGGATGAGAATGAGAGGGAGCACTACCCCCCTCTTCAGGGCAGCCGGAACTCAGCACCTCAGGCTGTGTGGTCCCAACCATCACACGCAAGGCAGTGACCTGGCCCTCCACCCAACCTCCTTTTCCGGTGCTGAGCCTGGACCACTTCCTCTCCTGTTGCCTGGGAGACCCTTTGAAGCCCCCTGGAAGCTGACAACCTCAGAGGCCTCTGCTCCTTTTCTCTTCAGCTCCATCCCTGCCTGACTGAGCGGCCAGGCCAGCAATGAGAGGAGGGGCTGAAAGGAGACGGGAGAAGTTGGGGAGGGAGTCAGGTTAAGTAAGTTGAAGTTGAAAACTGACCACAAAGAGGTTATCAGGCTGTTGGAAGTGGCAGATGCTATATGTGGACAGAAACAATGATGCCTAGTAGCCGGGTCTTATCTCCATAAAATGTGCATGTATACTGGATTCGGCAGCCTGAAATCCATTTTCTCCTCCCTGAAGAGTCATTCATGAAATGGGCACACCTTCTGGTAAGCTTTCCTCCTGTTTCTGGGGTCATGTCCAGCAAGAGGAGGGGTCTGTATGGGTTTTCATCAATGGCAGGCACCATTCTTCACCCTTCTCACCCTTTGTTGAAATGGCAGTGAAAACCCAAGGGGAGAAATCACTGCAAAGAGAATTGAAAAGATTGCAGGAGACTAGAGCCTCCCTGGTGGCTCAGATGGGAAAGCGTCTGCCCGCAATGCGAGAGACCTGAGTTCTATCCCTGGGTGGGGAAGATCTTCTGGAGAAGGAAACGGCAACCCATTCCAGTATTCTTGCCTGGAAAATCCGATGGACAGAGGGCCTGGTAGGCTACAGTCCATGGGCTCACAAAGAGTCGGACATGACTGTGCGACTTCACTTTCAGAGCCACTTTTATTTTTTAAGTGAAGAGCTCTTTTACTTGGAGGAACCTAAGGATTTTGGCATCCCAAGAGGGGCTATGGGACTTGAAGGCAGTATACATTTCGTTATAGATGATAAAATGGTCGCCAAATGTACATTCCCTGCCATCAAGACCTAGTGAGGATCCATGAGCCTCCTTAGCAATGACCTTGGTGTTGGGACAGGCTGTAAAATTCACTCCTTCTCAGATACTCATCACATCCTCGCTGATGTTTTGTTTAGTTGTTGTAAATGGTTCTTGGCCTGATTGTTTGCAGTTTTGTCAGGGTGCAGCAGAAGCTCCTAAGTAGCTGAGAAGTTCATGGAATCTCCTCATTGGTAAAACTTACACTGTTATTTGTATTACAGTGTTGGGTAAGAGTGAGCAGACATTTCTCAAGGCCACTCTTTATGAACACAGCATGCTGCCACTTGACTTTAGAAGGTCAAGAGAAATAGGTTTGAACAATGGGTGAATGCACCATAGACAGGACATTTCGTTTGATAACAGGAATACAGCTTTTGTACTAATAAAGTGCTTTAAAAATTAGTGTGAAATTTTTAGTAATTAGCATATAATTTTAGTTATCAATTGGTTCATAACAAACAGATTAATTAGGAACCCCACTCAGTCATTTATCTAAATGAAAAGTTCTGTTAAATTGTATTTGTGGGCATTGATCAAAGCTAATGGGAAAAAGAGATTAAGATGAAAATCATGGGATTAAATTTTTAATTAGTTTGCCCCCTGAACAATTGCTTGGTGCGACACAGTGATTGATTGGCTACTTGCGCCTGCCCAGGAAGGATGTGGCTCTTCTATAAAACCTCTGAACACAAAAGTGTTTTACAAAAGACGGAATGTTTTATTCAGTTATCTTTCTCTTTATTCCTGCTTAACAAGGAATTGAAAAGGAAGGCAGCATCTGGGATCTCAAAGTCCTTTGTCTGGTGATACATATAAAGTACGAGATGGAAGTTAGTTCATTAATATAAAAAACTCAACATGTCTAAAATAAAACTTTCCGTTTCCATTTCCCAACCTCTTCTCCTCCCAGAGTTCTTTCCTTTTAACCAGTGGTAACACCACACATCGGTGTGCTCAAAGCAAAAACCCAGGAGTAATCTTGAAATCCTCTTTCTCTCATTCCCCACAGCTTATCCATTAACAAGTTCCATCAGCTTTCCTCCCAAAACATATCCAAAATCCACCTGCTCTTTGCATCTCTACCTTCCTAACTCAAGCACCATCATCCTCTACCTGCTTAACTGCAACCCGTCTTAATCTGGACTCCCTGCTTCTAATCTGATGACACGTTTCCTCCAGCGGTTAAGAATCTGCCTGCCAATTCAGGGAGCACAGGTTCTATCCCTGGTCTGGGAAGATTCCACATGCTGTGGAGCAACTAAGCCCGAGGCCCACAGCTACTGAGCCTGAGCACCCTGGAGACTGTGCTCCACAACAAGGGGAGCCCCCCAGTGAGAAGGCCGCGCAGCACAACGAGACGCCCTTGCTCACCACAACTAGGGAAAGCCCACGGGCAGCACCAAGACCCAGGACAGCCAAAAACGACTAATTAAACAAATATATTATATTCTATAACTCCTTTACCTTGAGCCTCTCTTTGTCTTCCCACACTAATTGCAGAGCCCTGTAAGACTCTATGTAACCTGGATTTGCCTGTGACCATCCCCGACCTCCCTGTTCACTGTGATCCACCACACTGTCAGTCTTCCAAGCCTGGACCTGCCTTGGGGCCTTTGCACGAGCTGCTCACCTGGAACCCTTGTGGCTCAGCTGGTAAAGAATCCGCCTGCAACGCGGGAGACCTGGATTCGATCCATGAGTTGGGAAGATCCCCTGGAGAAGGGAAAGCCTACCCACTCCAGTATTCTGGCCTGGAGAACTCCATGGACTGTATAGTTCATGGGGTCGCAAAGAGTCAGACACGACTGAGAGAGTTTCACTTCTTTTTTTCTAGGTGTTTGCAGAGCTGAATCTCTTGGTTTCTATCTAAGTTTAAATGCTCTCTCCTCAAATAAGCCCTTCCTCTGCCACCCACACTTCAGTGGCCCCCGGTGACTCCCGGTCACACCACCCCAACCCCCTTCCATCACAACACTCCTCATTACGGCTGTTTTCTTGTATCTTTCTTCCTTTGTTTATTGCCTGCGTGCCAAGTCGCTGCAGTCATGTCCGACTCTTTGTGACCCTATGGGTTGTTTACGGACTAACCCCACCCTAATAATATGTAAACAATGAAAGTAAAGATCTTTGTCTTTCTTGTGTGTTACTCTATCTCCAGGGTCCCAAATCGTCTTCAGTACATGAACGAAAGAATGCATGATCGAACGGATTCTGTTGGCACCACGCCATTATCATCTCATCTCGGGTGCACCGACATGGGAAGATTGGGAAGGGTGAGGGGACCAAGTGCTGTAGAGACTGGACCTTAAGACATGAGAGGAGAGAGACAGGGGCGCAGAATGGAGAGTCAAGAAAAGCACTGTCTGAGGCGGAGAGGGTGGAGGATCATGAAGGAACATGGAAATGATAGTGCGCAGTTCTTCAGAGATAGCCTAGAAGTGCTAAAATGTGTGCAAGCTTGTGCCTTGCACACACACACTCACACACGGTCTCACTTGAAGAACAGCGGCTCTCACACTGGCTCTGCGGCACCTGTATCTTCCAGAACACTTTCCCACTAGAGATGCTTAGGCTGTAGTGTCAAAAAGAGTCTGAATCAGAGATCTGGTGGGGCCCACACGTCTGCCGCTATGTAGAGCTTGTCAGCTGGTCTCATTCTTGGTCAGGACAGTGAGGCTGCAGTAAATACGAGCAGCTTGGAGAGGTCAGTGTGCCATCCTGCGGTGGTTCTATGAAGCCACCCCATTGGGCTTGCCCTCCACGGACCTCAGTTCAGTTCAGTCGCTCAGTTGTGTCTGACTCTTTGCAGCTCCATGAATTGCAGCACGCCAGGACTCCCTGTCCATCACCAGCTCCCGGAGTTCACCCAAACTCTCGTCCATCTAGTCGGTGATACCATCCAGCCATCTCATCCTCTGTCATCCCCTTCTCCTCCTGCCCTCAATTCCTCCCAGCATCAGAGTCTTTTCCAATGAGTCAATTCTTTGCATGAGGTGGCCAAAGTACTGGAGTTTCAGCTTTAGCATCATTCCTTCCAAAGAAATCCCAGGGTTGATCTCCTTTAGAATGGACTGGTTGGATCTCCTCGCAGTCCAAGGGACTCTCAAAAGTCTTCTCGAACACCGCAGTTCAAAAGCATCAATTCTTAGGTGCTCAGCTTTCTTCACAGTCCAACTCTCACATCCATACATGACCACTGGAAAAACCATAGCCTTGACTAGACAGACCTTTGTTGACAAAGTAATGTCTCTGCTTTTGAATATGCTATCTAGGTTGGTCATAACTTTTCTTCCAAGGACTAAGTGTCTTTTAATTTCATGTCTGCAATCCCCATCTGCAGTGATTTTGGAGCCCATAAAAATAAAGTCTGACACTGTTTCCAGTCTTTCCCCATCTATTTCCCATGAAGTGATGGGACCAGATGCCATGATCTTCATTTTCTGAATGTTGAGCTTTAAGCCAACTTTTTCACTCTCCTCTTTCACTTTCATCAAGAGGCTTTTTAGTTCCTCTTCACTTTCTGCCATAAGGGTGGTGTCATCTGCATATCTGAGGTGATTGATATTTCTCCCACCAATCTTGATTCCAGCCTGTGCTTCTTCCAGCCCAGTGTTTCTCATGATGTACTCTGCATAGAAATTAAATAAGCAGGGTGACAATATACAGCCTTGACATACTCCTTTTCCTATTTGGAATCAGTCTGTTGTTCCATGTCCAGTTCTAACTGTTGCTTCCTGACCTGCATGTAGGTTTCTCAAGAGGCAGGTCAGGTGGTCTGGTAGTCCATCTCTTTCAGAATTTTTCAGTTTATTGAGATCCACACAGTCAAAGGCTTTGGCATAGTCATAAAGCATAAATAGATGTTTTTCTGGAACTCTCTTGCTTTTTCCATGATCCAGCGGATGTTGGCAATTTGATCTCTGGTTCCTCTGCCTTTTCTAAAACCAGCTTGAACATCCGGAAGTTCACGGTTCACATATTGCTGAAGCCTGGCTTGGAGAATTTTAAGCATTACTTTACTAGCATGTGAGATGAGTGCAATTGTGCAGTAATTTGAGCATTCTTTTGCATTGCCTTTCTTTGGAATTGGAATGAAAACTGAACTTTTCCAGTCCTGTGTCCACTGCTGAGCTTTCCAGATTTGCAGTTTTCCCCAAATATAAAGTGAAAGCCCTACTTGGAGTCCTGTGTAACTTTAAAACTCAGACTTAACTGAATTCAGGTGTGTGGGGTTCTCTCCTTCCTGAGGATCAATGGGAAGGGGGCTACTAGTTAGAAAACCTCGAACCAGAGGCTCCATCCTAACTTGGTGATTCTACTTAAATGACATATTTTGTCTAAAAAGGCCTTTACCATACTATGGCATCCAATATTTATGTTGAGAACTGATGAAAATTCAGAGGCAAATGACACTGCTGTGAAACTATGTGGAAGGGGCTTGGATTCATTCTCTGACTCAGGTTGGAGTAAGAGGCTGGTGGTGAAGGAGAGAATGTGACTGTCACTGAAGCTCAGGTCTGAAAAAACAAAGATAGAGCTTAGACCTTAATCCTTTCACGAAGCTTTCTTACCCGCAGCGGGTCAGTATATTCTAGGATCAGCCTTCTCTCTTCTGTTCACCTCTTGGTTGAAGCTTTGTCAATCTTTACCCCTTCAAGGCTGCTGTCAGTATATTTTTGTTTTTAAAGCTGAACTGCAAACTTTATGCAGAGCCTGTCCAGCGTCCTACGTTGCATCTCATTTCCACGTCTCCTGGTCTTTTCCAACCTGGGCCAATTTCTCGCGTTTTCCTTGTCTATGACTTTGACTTTGACTTTGATGCTTCTGAAGAGTTCTGTTGAGTTATTTTGCAGACTGTCCTTAGTTTGGACTTGTCTGATGTTTTCTCACAAGTAGACGGGGGTTTTGAAGTTTCTGCAAGAAACCTGCACAGTAGTGACGCGTCCTTCTCAGTGTACCGTGTTGGGGGCCCACGATGGCAACAAGTTTCATTCTGGTGATGATAACTGTGACTACTGGGCTTAGGAGGTGCCTGTCAGATCTTCACTGTAAGGTGGAGAGCTCCATTTGTAATTAACGTATATTTGGGGGAGAGGCTATGCCACTCGCTGGGCGTTATTTGTGACCTGATGTTCCTTCTGTGTGCACATCAGGGCAGGTGGTGTGTTTTTAACAAAACTTTGTGGCTATAAGAAAGACCTGTGGCTACATCTTGAGAGGCAGAAAGAAAATGGTATTAAGGCAGGTTTCTATTGCGTCTGGATGGGGGGAGGTGTACACTGACAACTGAACAGAGTTCAGTTCTTTTTGTCCACGAGTTAATTCAGCAAATGTTAATAAATGCGAATGTGTTTTTCTAGTGTCTACAATTTGGCACTGGTATTAGGCTCTACATCTCAGTTCTATTTTAAAGTAGATGTTATCACCCATTTTACAGATAAGGATCCTGAAGTTTAAGGAAGCAAGTTGCTCAAAGACATGTGGCAGAACAGCAACTTGAACCCTGGCCTGTCTAACTCAAAACCATGTTATTTCCGTGACACCAAGCTCGTTCCCTTCTATGGGCCAAGCCCTGTGATCAGTGCTGAGGACACTGAAGCACAAGACACGGGTTCAGGAAGAGCTGCTGTCCCAGCATGGGAGGGCTTTGGACGCAGCACAGAAGGCCTGGGGAGGAACCATTACTTGGGTGTCATCCTTTTTTTTTTCCGAGAATCACTGAGCCAATTTTTCTCAAGTTTTTAGTGAGTCAGAGTAGACTTGCCAGGCTGCTTTCAACACAAATAGTTACCCAGAAAACAGAGCTGACATTGGTGGTGTGCTTATCGCTCTCCATGATTTATCTCAGGCACCCTGTGAAGTGGGTACGTTTTCCCCACTTAGCTCATGAGGACACCAAGGCTCAGAGTGGATAACATACGCAAAGTCACCAGCTGGTAAGTGGTTAAACTGAAGCTTGACCCCAGATCTGACTGCTTTCAAGATTTGCAGGACCCCTTGGTCCTCCAGGGGCCTGAACTCCAGTATCCTCGCCACCAGTGGGAGTGCCTCTGTCGTCCTCTCATCTACAGAAAGGACGCTGGTGACCACATCGTGCCTGACGGTCGCTGACAGCAGTGCATTCGCAACAGCCTTTTTTTTTGTTCAAACCGAAAGATCTTTGTGCAGCTTTTGCTTTTTTAAACCACCTCCTCCCACAGTCAATTCATGTCAACAGAAGGAAAATGGAAAGTGATGACTCTGAATCATTTGTGACATATAAAATCCTACTTTACAAACAAGCATCTTCCCCGAGAGGTACAGCATAGGGCAAGTCAGGTCTCCCTGCCCCCCTGGCATTTGATGACAGACTAGTTCCTCCTAAAGTCAGTGCTTGAAAGTGAAGTGAAAGTGAAATTCGCTCAGTTGTGTCCAACTCTTTGCAACCCCGTGGACTATACAGTCCGTGGAATTCTCCAGGTCAGAATACTGGAGTGGGTAGCCATTCCCTTTGCCAGGGGATCTTCCCAACACAGGGATCAAACCCTGGTCTCCCACACTGCAGGCAGATTGTTTACTGTCTGAGACCCCAGGGAAGCCCAAGAATACTGGAGTGGGTAGCCTATCTCTTCTCCAGGTTATCTTCCCCACCCAGGAATTGAACCGGGGTCTCCTGAATTACAGGCAGATTCTTTACCAGCTGAGCTACCAGGGAAGCCCATAGAGTCAATGCTTAGTAAATAACATTTGCTGCTGCTCCTAATAGTTTGTGACCTTCATGTTGCCGGGCATTGGCTGACCTGTCCAGTGAAGGAGGGGATGGAAATTTCTGTCATTCTCCTGCCTCTCCCATTTTTGACATCTTCCTTGGTGTTCTTAGGTGACTGAGCTTTCTATTTTTTTTTTAAATCAGTTTTGAAAAATGAAAAAGCAAGGTGGAATAGTTGTACTTAGTGGTTGGAAAAGAAAGGAAAACTGATTATTAGCAAGGCCAGGGATTGGGATGGGGAGGTCAGTTGACTATCTGGTTTATTACAATCATTCCATTTTGTCTCTACCACATATAGTTCACTGATTATCTTGACTCCTACCATTCTGGTAGAGGGGATGAGAAAGAATGGCCAACGATAAGATGATTAGTGGCTGTGAAAAAGAACAGGGCATAAGAAATTGGTAGAGGCTCTTGTTTTCTTCATCTTAGTTTGGAATCCCCCAGACTAGACTTAGAATCAAGGATTCAAGTGTACGTAATTTATTTGGAAGCTGCAGAAATCATAGGCAGGGAACTGGAGAGAATGAGCTGGAAAAGGAAAAAGGTCAATAAAGGGATGTGTTTTCAAGCTAGCTGATACTGGGGACTAGGAACTAGAGCTACTGGTCAACCCTGAGATGAAGCGGTCCCAGGTGGCTCCAGTAGTAAAGAATCCGCCGGCCAAGGCAGGAGACGCCAAAGACGCAGGTATGATTCCTGCGTCAGGAAGATACCCTGAGTAGGAAATGGCACCCCTCGCCAGTATTCTTGCCTGGAAAATTCCATGGGTCAGACACGACTGAGCAACTGAGCACACACACAGGCACGTGTCAGAATCATCCAATGCCGCCCCGCCCATCCCACCCAGGGAAGGAAGCTGGGATATTTATCCATCAACTTCAGAGTGTCAGGGATTGACGGCTGTTCCCATGAGGTGTGCTGGGCCCACAAAGTGGTTTCCACAGCTTGGGAAAAAGCTCTCAGGCAAAGAGATGCAAATGCTGGCAGTCAGAAGTCAACCAGTGTTCACTGAAGTGGAAAGGCTGTGAGATGGGCACTAATAACATCCTCTGCTGCTGCTGCTGCTGCTGCTGCTAAGTCGCATCAGTTGTGTCCAACTCTGTGTGACCCCAGAGACGGCAGCCCACCAGGTTCCTCCATCCCTGGGATTCTCCAGGCAAGAACACGAGTGGGTTGCCACTTCCTTCTCCAATGCATGAAAGTGAAAAGTGAAAGTGAAGTTGCTCAGTTGTGTCCGACTCTTAGCGACCCCATGGACTATAGCCCACCAGGCTCCTCCGTCCCTGGGATTTTCCAGGCAACAGTACTGGAGTGGGTTGCCATTGCCTTCTCTGATAACATCCTTTATGTTCCCTTAAAACAAGCAAAGCAGCTAAGCTTCCCCCAGGGCTCCCCATATCATTAAATGTACCTCCGTATACCCAGCTTTTGATGCCGAAGACTTTACAGTTTTCCTCGATATGTTTTTGGGTTTGGATTTTTGCTTTGTTTTGTGTGTGTGTGTTCTTGCCACACATTCAATCTAACCCCAAATCCTACACATTTTATCTTTAAAATATATCTTGAATCCTACTACTTCTCACCATCTCCATCACCATCTTTCACTAGATTTCTGCAATAGCTTCCTAGCCTGAATTCTTGTTTAATATGCTCATCCCCCCGACATGGTAGCCAGAGTAATCTTTTAAAACTTAGATCACTTTACTCTCTATCTCGAAACTGTCCCCCTTTCACTCTTAGAATAAAACCTGAAGTCCTTACCAAGTTCCTCATGATCTGGCTCCTGGCTGCCTCCCTGATTTCAGTTTCCATCCACTCTCCTCCTCACTCTCAGTGCTCCAGCCAGACTGACTTTCCCGGCTGCATTCCTGCCCCAGGGCCTTTGCACTTGTTCTGTCAACATAAAACTCTCCTCTAGACGGTCATGCCACTCAATCAGTTTATTCAGGTAGTTGCTCAAATGTCACCTCTGTAGGGAGCAATTTTTAAAATACTTTATCTAGAAAATAACCTTTTGTCACTCTTTGCTCGTAACCTGGCTTTATTTATTTATTTCATAACAGTGATCATGACCGGGCTGATTTTAGTTTATGGTTTTATTTATTGCCCTCTTCTGAACTGGAATATAAATGCTGCCAGGTGGAAGATTCTGTTTGCTGCACTAGCCCAGCCCCTGGAATAGCATCAATTCATCATAGGTATTCAATAAATATTTGCTAAATGAATCGATTAATAACTCTTTACTGGTCCTGCTGAGATCACCCATCAGTCAAGAATTTTCAGAACAGACAGGAGAAATTGCAGACCTTAGCGTGATAACTGCCTGCCTGCATCTTTCCCCCAAGCTGGCTCTAATGAAAAATACACAGTCTTAGCAGAGTCACGAAGATCCCAGGGCTACAGGCTACTTCCAATATGTTCTTTAGGGAATATATTACAAATCACAACTTGTTCGTTTATCTTTCTGCTTGCCTCTCTGGGAACAGTAGAGGGAAAATCAAGATCATTAATGCTACCTGTTTGGTGATGGAGATGAAATGTAGTCTTGATTTTTAATAAACTAGAATGCAAAGTTAGTTATCTCCCCAAGTGCCTCGCAGACAGTAGGTGCGCGCCACATGCCGAGTGAGTGGACAGTATCACTACTTTGGCATTTCTGCAGAAGATATTTCATTTTATGGCCCACACTCTTAAAGATGCCAAAAAGTGGGGGGAATTTCTTCATCGCAGCCCCCCTAAACCCAGAAAACCCTTAACTGACCATACCCATCTCCTCTCATACATACCACCCCATGTCCCCCACAATGGTAAAGTCAGCTCTATCTTTTGTGTGTGCTTTAAGACTATCTAACTTACTCCATTGTAAAAATAGCACAGGCTCATTTTAGAAAAATTTATAAATTACAGAAAAATGAAAGAGAAAAATTAAAAATAACACATCGTTCCACCACCCAGGGATAACCACTGTTAGTATGTGGCTGTGTGTCCTTCCAGTGTTTTTACGTATATTCATACACAGTTTAAACATGCAATTTATCTTTCTTCTTTACTTAACATTGTAACATAAAGTTATTCTTAGTATTCAACCCTTTGTGCACATCTCTTTAAATAGCTGTGCAATATTACATTTCCCCATTGTAAACCATTTTGCTTATTTTATGTTTTCCAGAAATTATAAATAATTCTGGGATAAGCATCCTTTGATGTATATCTTTGCTGGCACTGCTGATTATGTCTTTAGGATAGAGCCCCAGAAAAGAAATCACTAGTTCTAGGGGATACAAACTCTTAAAGACATTTTGTGAGATTTCACTTTGATTTCTAAAACTGTTTGAATGTGACTTCCATAAAAGAGCTCCAGGAAAGCAGATTGCCTCCAAGAATTTACTTCCAGTTTTGAAACGTTTCAGGCCCAGACTGTTTTAGCATTCAGTTTAAATGAGCGCAGAAATCTTCTGTAGCCTGTCTCCACTTCAGACTTCTTCCCGCTACAATAAAATGCGGCAACAGCATTATGAAAATTGTTCTTTGGTAAACAGTCTCTTTCTGTGTTCTCAAGGATTGTTTTCTAAAGTCTTTCGGGTGGGTACTGGGTTTATGTCTAGAACTGCGTGGAGAATTTTTGCATGCCTGCTCCTGATGTCTTAAGGGTCTAGTTACGCCTTATGGTTGTGTGTGTGTGTGTGTGTGTGTGTGTGTTTCATTGCCAAAAGGAAGTTTGGATTTCATGGCAATGAACCTGCTTTTACAAGTCTGTCTGAGTCCAGCCTCAAAAAGCCAGGATTCCCCTGGCAGGGACTGCTTTGGGGAACGCCATGTGAGTAAGGACTTTTCTTCCTAAGGCTGGGTCAGCCTGGAAAAGGCCTTGCCAAAGACAGTTGATCAATGGAGGGAAGCCACGGCTTTTTTAGATAGGATGGGTCAGACATGATACAATATCAAAATATCCAGGAAACATCCAGAAGAGTCAAGGGTTCTAGGGTGGTTTGGAAAGTTAAGGTACACCCATACTCATGCCGCACTTGTGCCATTTCACGCAAAAAACCTTATTAAACAGAATGAACCCAGCATCTCTGCATTGACTTGAAAAGATATCCAGGTCCTTTTGTTATTCTAAATAGTAAGTGGTAGAAAAATATGTATGGTTTGATCCCATATTTGTAAAAAAACTGAGTTCAGGGGACTCTTCACTATCTACATGAACTGAAAGAAATACATGAAGAAACATACATGAGACTGTTGGTAACTGGCTCCTCTGCTGCTGCTGCTAAGTCACTTCGGTCGTGTCCGACTCTGTGCGACCCCACAGACGGCAGCCCACCAGGCTCCGCCGTCCCTGGGATTCTCCAGGCAAGAACACTGGAGTGGGGTGCCATTTCCTTCTCCAACACATGAAAGTGAAAAGTGAAAGTGAAGTCGCTCAGTCGTGTCCGACTCCTAGTGACCCTATGGACTGCAGCCCACCAGGCTCCCCCATCCCTGGGATTTTCTAGGTAAGAACACTGGAGTGGGGTGCCATTTCCTTCTCCAATGCATGAAAGTGAAAAGTGAAAGTGAAGTCGCTCAGTCGTGTCCGACTCTTGGCATGCAAGAGTCCCATGGACTGCAGACTACCAGGCTCCTCCATCCATGGGATTTTCCAGGCAAGAGTACTGGAGTGGGGTGCCATTTTCTTCTCCAAACTGGCTCCTTAGGAATGCGGAATTTGGGTCAGAGAAGACCGAGGAGACCTCGGCTTTACACGGCTCAGTTGAATAATGTGTTACAAAGAGCAGATTACTTTTGTAAGTTATAAAAAAAATAATAGGAAGCCCCCAAAAGGGGGAAAAAATAGTGGAGAGGAATGGCCTGAGAAGGGAACTTGGTTTGAGAGCTGGTTGACAGGGGCCCTGCAGGGTTGGGTATCCCCTCTTGGGGAAATGGGTTCATCCCACAGAGGAAGGCCCCACTTCCCAGACAAGTGGGGCTGGGCGGGCTGTGTCCTTCCCCTGGCAGCTGGTAGAGAATCAACTGTGCTAGCATTCACTTGCGCTATCACATTTGAAACGGCATCTGGAAAAAGTAATTGGAACGATCCAGGCAGAGGCAGGAGTTGTTACCTCAGGTGGTGATAGAGGTGAAGACCCTGCCTGCCAGTGCAGGAGACGTAAGAGATGTGGGGTTCAATCCCCAGGTGGGGAGGACCCCCTGGAGGAGGGCATGGCCTGGAGAATCTCATGGACAGAGGAGCCTGGTGGGCTACAGTCCATGGGGTCACACAGAATTGGACACAATTGGAGTGACTTTGCAAGCACGCACGCACTCTGAGGGCTTGAGGAAGGGCGACGAGCAGCTGAGAGGAGAGCAGCCTCTAAAAGTTCCAGAATGGGAAAGATGGATCCAGCCTCGGCCTCTGAGCTCTAGTCATCTGCGAGATGGACCACAGGCTTTGAATTGGAGACAGTGCCCAAAGCTTTCATTAACCTTCATCCTTGGAGCAAGTGCCGAGGTGTGTGTCTTTGAAGAGGGATGGCTCAGAAGCGACACGACTTTCAAACATGATTTGTTTTATATTCTATTTGTGAATTAGGGTGTGTTTACAGTGAAAGATTGATTTAGATGCTGACGAGTCAGCTGGAAATATAAAGGCATAATTGAATCTCCAGGTCTATTAAAGACCCTTGTCTAGTGTCTTGCAGGTTGACATTTTATTACAGAGGCCAACTTGGTCTTGCTTTCAGTTTCTTTTCTCCCCTTTCGTATCTTTCAAATATTAGATTTTCCCTTCCCCCAATCAGAAATTTAAAAAAAAAGAAAGAAAACCTCCAAGGAGAGCCAGGATGTCTGAAAGGAGCACCCTGGGGAGGTGGCATCACGTGGCAGGTTGGTATAGGGACTCTGGGCATTGGTACAGTGCCTGGCACCCTGCACTGATGCCCAGTCAATTCTTACCCTCAGAACCTCTGCCATCCCCAGCCCTGCCACCAACTTGCTCTGTTTCCTCAGGCAAATCAGGTCAATCCTGGGGTCCCCTTGTTCCTCCTACCAACGGAGTTCTTGACAGCTAAGAGCTCCAGCAAAGCCCAGAAAAGCACCACAAGAGGCGCAAAGGCCAATGATTAAAATAGCCCTCCCCGATTCCTTTGTAGAAGGATAATATCATGTCACTGGAGACTGCTCTCAGTAAGTGGGTCTTTTTTTTTTCTCTCTCTGAAGAGGCTGGAACCTGTTCCTCAGGGCTGCTAAATCGGGCCTTGTTCTGCGGTCTGATCTGCTGGCGACCTGTGTCCACTTTACTAAAACTGGCCAGGGGCCCTGGCACCGTCAGGCCACGTGGGCCGCCAAATTGCAAGGCCCTTTCTTTTGAGCAAATAGCATCACACACGCTGCCATCGAGAAAATGAAAGCATTCACAGTGGCACAGCGTCCAGCTTCTCTCTGTGGCCTTTGGAAACAATTTTGTGACCAGGGAAGGGCAGGAGACAAAGGTCTTTCTATCTGATCCGCTCACCAAGCCAGTGATGGGTTGTGGAGGGCCTCTTTCCCTGGTACCATGCGGATCTCTATCACCCCATTTGTCTCCTCTCTTTGAGTAGACAAGGCAGGCAGGCAGGCAGGCAGAGGGATCTATTTCAACTGCCCTTGACTCTGTTTATAATCACCAACATGAAAGGAAGGGAAAGAGATGGAGTTTATAGGACTGGCTCTTTGTGTAACCTAATTTATCTCTCTCCAGCAGCAGTGGGCTGAGCAGTTTCCTCTTTTGTTTCCGATGCGGGGAACTGAAATATGAATCTATGTTGATGAGGGAATAAAGGAGCTGAAAGAGGCATAAATCTTATCTTCTTGCAACCCTCGAAGATCAGCTTCTTGTGAAGAAGGAGATTATACTTCTGTAATTAACTGCTTTGCAGCTCCTGGTGATGGCTCAGAGCTGAATAATAGCACCCGGTGAAGTTGCATGAAAGGCGGGCGGGAGGGCTGGCGCAGCCGCGGATCATGAACAATGGTCTCGGGCCTGACATCCTTTCCCAGTGCCCAGCTCGCAGAGAGTCAAGCCAGGAGATATTTGTTCCCTGTCTAACAGCATTCACAGCAGAGAGAATAGAATTCCAGAGCAAATAGCTCCCAGGAACCTGTTCTGTAGGCTGGGAGCTGCCACAAGGTACCTGGAAGACCTCAGCTGGGTTTTCACCCTCCGTGTTCCAGCTACTTACTGGAGCTCGGTGGAGGGGACTGCCCCTTTCCAGCTGTGAGATTTGGGGAAAGTTGTCTCACTTCTCTGATCTGTAGTAGTACCATCCACGAAATGCAGGGGGTCTTGTAGAGTTTGGGGGAGGAAGGGTTTAGATCATGTGTATAAGCAATTCACTTATGACACTGCCTGGCACCTGGCAGGTCATCACTAAATGCTAGCTATTATTATGATTACTTCGTGGAATACAGACGGATGGTGAACTCGTCACTGTTTACGAGGCTTATCATGGAAGGCACTGTATATGCCTTAGTGGCTAAAAGCCTCCCAACTTCCCTGTCAGGTAGGATTCTTCCTCCCATTTCATGGATGACAGAAGAGGCTCAAAACACTGACCTGCTCAAGGTACAGGGCAGCAGAGGAGCCTGGAAGCTGGGCCAGCCCCTTGCCCCCTCCCCACTCTGCACCAGGCTCCCAGGCCCTCAGCTGTTCCTCTACGGGTTCATCTGCCTGTCACTTCCAGGCCTCATCACTGGTTTGATCTTCCAGGATCAAACCCCTGGGCCATCTTTGCTTCCCCTCCTCCTCCCTGCCCAATGCTGGCATCCCTGAACCCTATAGATTCTTCTCTTGAGATGTTTCTAGAACCTCTCCTTTCTCAGTCCTGCTGCCACTCATGCTGGCCCAGAACCTGGTCTCTCAGGCTCCTGAGTGGTGTCCAAGGGAAAGTGGAGCTTTCTTTCCATCACCCCCAACACTGGCGCCCTGTGAGTGGCGCCCAGCCCCACTTCTCTGTCCTTCCCTGCGAGGGGTCAGCAGCCACTGCATCAAGTCCACTTTTATTTCTTGGCATTCAAGGCCCTTCAGCTGACCCACCCAAAGTCATCTCTTCTCACTTAAACCCCCTTGTCCGGCTAAGCCTGATTTAGTCTCTATCAGGCACCCCATAGCCTCTCTGAGGGCTCAGTGGATTAGATTCTTGACAAAGATGCAGAAGACTCTTGAGAGTCCCTTGGACCACGAGGAGATCAAACCCATCAATCCTAAAGGAAATCAACCCTGAATATTCATTGGAAGGACTGATGCTGAAGCTGATGTTGACTGATGCTCCAATATTTGGCCACCTGATGTAAAGAGCTGACTCATCGGAAAAGACCCTGATGCTGGGAAAGATTGAAAGCAAGAGGAAAAGAGGGCAACAGAGGATGAGATGGTCAGATACCATCATCGACTCAATGGACATGAGTTTAAGCAAACTCAGAGCGATAGTGAAGGACAGGGAAGCCTGGTGTGCTGCAGTCCATGGGGTTGCAAAGAGTTGGACAAGGCTGAGCGAAAGAACAACATCAAAGATGCAAATGCCCCGTAGAGGAAGCCCCACTCGATGCATAGTCAGTGTAGGACAGCCACGGGACACGGAGATCACGCGTTCCATCAGTAGAGCTTGAGGCCCAGGGAAGCTCAGCGACTTAGGTGAAGTCGCACAGCTTCAGAGTCAAGTCTCAAACCCAGGTGTTCTAACTTAGAATTCAGGGCTCCTCCATTAGACCAACAGACATATCCCCCTCACTGGTGACAGCAGGCACTGGCCTGGGAGGTGGGAGACGGGGACACTTAGCTCAGTCTACGCATGGGCCATGGACCTGTGTGATTCAACCACAGGGACAGCCTGAAAGCCTGCCTGCTGAGGGGAAGAAATGACTGAGTTAGGCCATGGGGCAGGGGTGCGGTGGGCAGGAACTGGGAGTGGGAGGTGGAGACTGAGATTTAGGCAGATGGTCATGGAAATAGCAACTAGAAGGCAGATGAAAATGCAGGTGAATACTAGTCTGAGCAATGCGCTTTGAAAGAAAGTGAAATCGCTCAGTCATGCTCGACTGTTTGCAACCCTGTGGACCCTAGTCCACCAGGCTCCTCCGTCCATGGGATTTTCCAGGCAAGAGTACTACTAGAGTGGATTGCCATCTCCTTCTCCAGGGGATCCTCCTGACCCAGGGATCGATCCTGGGTCTTTCACATTGCAGGTAAACGTTTTACCGTCTGAGCCACCAGGGAATCCCCCAATGTGCTTTGGGAACATAGCAATTAACTTCTCTACTCTGATGGGAGATGGGATCCAGGAGGGCTTTAGGGAAGAAGCAGCCTGTGACGTGGGTCTGAAGAAGCCGAAGGATGACTCCCAGTGAAATCAGGGGCAAGGTCCTCTGGGTTGAGGGAGCAGCTGGACAGAGGCAGGGGGGCCAGACAGGCTGGGCTGATGTGGGGAACAGCACAGCCGGCTGCAAGGGAGCCTGGAAAAAGAGAAACCTGAATTCAAGTTCTGACCCTGCTCCTAGTCGGACCCGCTCAGGACCTAGGCCAGTCACTTTACCTTTCTGGATCTTGGTGGTGGGGGTTTAGTTAGTTGCTCAGTCTGATTCTTTGTGACCCCATGGACCGTAGCCCACGAGGCTCCTCTGTCCATGTTATCTTCCAGGCAAGAATACTGGAGTGGGTTGCCACTTCCTTCTCCAGGGGATTTTCCTGACCCAGGGATCAGACGTGCATCTCCTGCAGTGTAGACAGTCTCCTGCATTGTAGGCAGGTGCTTTACCGCAGAGCCACCAGGAAAGCCCCATACGTGAAACAGGCATAACAATCTTATGTCTCCTGAGGGTTATTACGAGAATGAATCAAAACAGTGAGGCACCAAATATAGGGCCTGCACATAGTAGGTGCTCAACCAAAGGCCCACTACGGCAGGAGGGCAGGTCCTTCTGGAACACAGGTTAGGCAGGGGGTTGGGTGATGCTGTGCGTTTTCCTCTGTCTTGCAACGGGCCTTCCCCCTTTCCTTCCAGGAGCTCACCAGCTGGCCTGGGAGGGCTGCTTGCCCACTCAGAGTTGCTCGGATGTTTGGTCATCCCCGGGTCCAGAATGGTCTTCCGGTTCTGTCGCCATCCTTGAGTTCTTTCCAGGCTGAACACAGCCGGGCTGGTGTCCCAGGTCTGGACATGTTTGCGGGCAGAGCCTGTTTGGGAGAGACGGCTCTGTTTAGGTAGAAAAAGACACTGAAGACAGCTGCTGGCTTCTCTGCCATGACGAACATGGATTAAACTCGGCCACTCTGGGCTTTGCAAGGGGACGAGAACACCAGGCAGGCCCTGCGCACCATGGCCTGAAGGGGTAGGGAAAGGCCAGCTTTTCAGGGAGTGTGCTAGCCTCCTCAGGCTGGGTCAGGGATGGGGTGAGGTAGGGGTGGGGGAACGAGTCAGAGACCCTTCCCTTCCCCTTGGCCTCTAGGTGTTGGAGGACTCTCCAGGCAGTTCCTGCCACTTAATATCTGTGGGACTTCAGGTCAATTTTTCAGCCTCTCTGGATGGACCAGTCAACAAAGGCATGTTCCTGTTTGCTGTTCCTTTTTAGCAAAGTGAAAGTGAAGTCGCTCAGTCGTATCTGACTCTTTGTGACACTACGGACTGTAGCCTACCAGCCTCCTCCGTCTATGGGATTTTCCAGGCAAGAATACTGGAGTGGGTTGCCATTTCCTTCTCCAGGAGATCTTCCCAACCCAGGGATTGAACCCAGGTCTCCTGCATTGTAGGCAGATGTTTTAACCATCTGATCCACCAGGGAAGTCCTCCTCTTTAGTAAGTGGTGGCCCAATTTACCTATGCATCAGAGTCACCTGGGTGGGGCTAATTCAGATACTCAGAATTCCTGAGGGCAGGGCCCAGGAACCTGCCTTTTCATGAACTCTCCAGGTGATTCTGGTACAGGCATCTCAGGAACCGCACCTCCACAATCACTGTCTGATTCCAACAGAGTCCCTGGGAAACCAGGAGAAAGAGTTAGGAAGAAGGAGGAGCTAATAGGTGATGTCAACACACCATTCCTCTTCACACATCTACCCGCAGTTATGCTTTTTTCATGATGGTTTAGAAACAGATGCTCTTGGATGTGTGTCTCCTTAGGACAGATGCCATCACTGTTCTTAGGATATAAAATTTGAGTGATACCCCATCCTCTAGACTCACTCCATTTCCGGCGCATCCACCCATTCACCGCCCACCACCCATGCTTCCATCATTTGTTTTGGTCCTCGCCTGTTTTTTGCCAGGCTGGACTTTGGAGACACAGGGAATAACAAGATCTGGGTTCCTGGCCAGAATCCCCCATCTACATAAATAGACACAGAAATCATCCTAATGTAGGGGGATCCTTCCAACATGCAATGTCTCAAGCGGGTAGAGTGGTGGTACAAGGCAGAAATGATGCGTTCCACGGGAATGAGGAAAGGGAAGCCCTCGCAGACAGAAATCTGTGAGTAGATCGTGAAGGGGAGTGGGAGTTTGCCAGATGGGGAGACCATGTGCGAGGGTAATGCAGGAAGGTAGCTGACTCCCGCGAATGAAATCCCTTCACATCCTCTACGAGAGCGGAGGCCTCTCCTTGGGCTTCCTGGGGTCCATGTTCCAATGTTCATCTGCGGCTGCTTCCTCAGCCTCATCTTCTGGGCCTTCAGAGCGGAAAGAAACCATTCTGTAGTTTTGTGTGGCAGGCCCATGGCAGCTGTCTCTTGCACCGCAAAGTCGTTGTGCGATTAAGAGGTAAACAGTCATCCGAGTTGAGAGGCATGGGATGCTCAAGAGCTTGCGTTCAGATTCTAGCTTTGCCTGCAACTCACTAGGTAACTGAGGGCCGGTCTCTGGGGCTCAGTTTCCCTATCTTTGAGAGGGAAGATCGGCTTCCAGCTCTGACAGTGTCTGCCTGGAGCAGAGCCCTGACACTCTGGCTCCCATGGGCTTGTAGCTGGGTTACATTTTCTCCCCAGTCTAAGCTCATCTGTCTCAGCACGTCAGCAACACAACATCTTGCAGGATTAGTGGACTGGATCTGAGTCCCCCCGCACGGTCCGCTATAGCCGAGACGGTTTTGCAGGCGAAATGCAAGGTGGATGCAAGCCTGAAGGTGGCGCTGTGGCTCCAGTTGCCGAGCTGCTCTCCGGAGCGGGTCTGCGTGTTTCAGAGTACGGTGGGGACTGGGCACTGCTGAGGGCAGGTTCTCTCCTTTCCCGGGGCCCTCTCAGTCCAGCAGACCCTGCTGGTTTGCATGAAGCCGCCGGGCCAGCGCACTCGGCCTCCGCACCTGCTGGCCCCCTTCACACATCTTCAGGGGTCTGTTTCCTTCTGGGTCCTCCCTTCAGAAGAGGAAGAGGAAAGCCTGTTGCAAATGGCTTGTGGGTGGAGTGGGGGTCTTTGCTGGTGTTCCCTGGTGTTCAGTGCTGGCAGGGGGCCTTGGCGTGGAGCCCTGTGGGGTCTCTGACATAGTTTCCTGGACCCACACCTCCTACCCCCAGCATCACCCTGGGCTGATGACAGTTTGAAAGCACTCCATACTCTTTCCACTGTTGCCTTCTCTCCATTCATTTGGGTTCCTCTTTTAGCTGAGCCACTGAATAACGGGGGCTTCCCAGGTGGTGCTAGTGGTAAAGAACCCGACTGCCAACATAGGAGACGTACAAGATGCAGATTTGATCCCTGGGTCGGGAAGATCCCCTGCAGAAGGGCGTGGCAACCCATTCCAGTATTCTTGCCTGGAGAATCCCATGGTCAGAGAACCTGGTGGGATACGGTCCACAGGATCGCACAGAGTCAAACTTGACTGAAGCGACTTAGCAAGCACACACTGAATATCAAGCCCGCGGGGAAAGAATGATGGGGGCAAGGAGAAGGAAAGGGGAAAACACTAACGTTTATGAAGTGCCCGCTGAGTGCCCAGCACCTCCACACAGCTCTAGCCATGAGTTGCACACTTCCAGCAGCATCACCCTTTCCGCCAATCAAAATCACCAGCCCAACCTGCTACTTAAACCAGACACACCAGGGGAGCCGCTCTGGCGGGATGGGTGGGGCACCGAGGACCCTGCCCCTCACGGCGCCACCCCCTCCCCCCACCCAGCAGCCCCCCTGGTGCTTCCACCCAAGCTGGATCTAAAGCATCGTGCACATTTATCTGCATGCAACTCTTAAAGGAATTAGATAGTCTCCCTGTTTTTCAAATACAAAGGCTAAGGCCCAGAGGGGTGAGGTGATTTGCCAGGATCCCATCGCACAGAGTCGGACACGACTGAAGTGACTTAGCAGCAGCAGCATGATTAATAAAATAAGATTATTAACAAAATAATTAATAAAGCGGAAACCAGGCTGTGGACCCAGGCATGCCTGACTTCAAAGCCCCCAACTCTGCCTGGAAGACAGTGGGTGCTCTGCTTCCTAAGGAGGGGCAGATGGGGGCAGTGGCTCCCCATGCTGCCTGGAGGACCAGGCCAGACATACAGGACATGGTTGATGCTGGAGATCTGGGAAACTGCCTGCAAAGAGGGGACCCATATAGGATCGGAGGAAGGTGGAAGATGGGAAACGTGTGGGGAGTGTGTTCTGTGCCCTGGGCACCCGACCATTCAGCCCCCAGGCAGGCTCCAGTGTGGTGGACTTCAGCAGACACCAGCCGGACATGTGCTAGACATTCAGATTCAAGCTTTCCAGGCCCTGGTCAGGCTGTTTTGTTCCAGGGCAGCCAAGGTTTGGGGCTGTAAAACATGGACTGGATCTCAGTCCCCACTTTGCCGGTGGAGGAGGGACTGTGGAAGAATAGCGAGATGCTTAAAAAAAGAACAACAAAAAAGCGAAGTCATTTGTTTGCTTGCAATGTTTGGTTTGTCTGAAATCTTCTGAGGAGCACAGATTTGGAGTCAGAAATCTACGGGCTCAAAGGTCATCTCCACGTTTGACCTGGCTTCTCTGAGCCTCGGCTGCCTCCTTGGTAAAATGGCACCATCAACAGTCCCCGTGTCACCGGGCTGCTGGGGGGGGGGGGGCGGGGGTAGGGATTACATGAGCGCTGGTGCGGGGACGCAGCAAACCAGGGTGACCCTCTCCCTGCTCTCCTAACTCTTCTCAAAGCCGGTGGAATTGATGGTACGTGCCACATGGACGTGCTTCCAAGGGGCACTCAACAAAAAGGTTATCACTTCTCAGTGTGGTAGACTGGCTGAAACACTCACTTTTACATCTTCCTATATGAGATGTGACACTGATCCTCAAAACTGCAAGCACAGAGCCTTAGAGGGCCTTAGAGGATTGAGTCCAACTCCATTTTAGGGATGGGGGAAATGACTTAGCCAAGGTCACCCATTGGGTTAGTGGCAGAGCTGGGGGTGGAATGCACATCTGCTGACTGCTGGCCCACCACTGTCATCCCAGTGGGAAGGGACGGCTGCAGGATGCTCTCTTGATCCTTCTGGTCCACGATTCCTGCATCTGTGAGGAGAACAGGGGAAGGGGGTCTTCAAGGGAGACCCATTCTGCCCCACGATCCCCATCATGTGAGGCCACATGTTGGTGAATCAATGGAGCCTCCTTCTTGGGACCGAGATCTTAGGATCCAGGACCAGTCCCGTCATCAACCAGAGCTGGGGTGGAGTCGACTCCTTCCGCAGGTGTAAGGGGTTGGCTCCATCTCTGCCTCTTACCAGCTGTGAGCCTGTTTCCTGGTCCGAGAACCAAGGAGAATAAAAGCACACACCTCATAGGTTATGGTTAAGATTAAACAAGTGAATGTTATAATAAGAACACTAGCAAACATTTAGGAAACACGTAGAATCCTCATAACAACTTGTATTTCGCTACTGCAGAAAAAGGCTCAGAATGATTAAGCAGAGTCCAAGGACACACAGTAGGGGAGGACAGGGCCAGATTTTGAGCCCAGGTGGACTGGCTCGAGAATCCCACTACCTTAACCACTCTGCCCCTTGGCCTCTCAATTTAGGCAAAGCCCAGCGCTTAGCGTGTAGGTGCTCCAGAAAGGCCCCTCCCTCTCGCCCTCCCTTCCTCCCTGGCGAGTCCCTCCCTTCCTCACCCACCCACTTCTTGCTCCCAGGAGTGGGCGGGCCCCGGAAATAGTGTGCTGGGGCTTTTCAGATACAGGAAGTCCACCCAACTCGACCGTTTCGCCTTAAACCACTTTTCTGCTCTGTTTTGTTGTCGGTTTGGCTTTCCACATTTTTTGTTCCTTGATCAAAAGCACAGCTGAATTGCCAGCAAAGCAAATCTCTTGATCCTGTGCTCCTGGGCACCAGGTGAGCCTCTGCGCTCAGCTAAGCTCCCAGTGCCAGTCAGCCAAGGGGCACGATTGCCTGGGTTCTACTTGCACGCATGCGTGCTGACCCCCAGCCCACGGCCAGCTTCCTGAATACAAACAACCAATTTGGGGGAAAACATGCTTTCTTGTTTGTGGCTTTCTGGATACACTCAAGTTCCTGGTTAATACAGAGACCTGGTCAAGATGTCCAAATACTCTTCTTAGCACAGAAACTGGCCTTCTCACCAGTCTCTGCACATAGCCCCGAAGAGCAGAGGGTAAGAAGTAACAGGAAAGGCCAAGTCACTGAGTGTTCCCCCTGAGGCTCTGGTTCCCTTCCAGCTACTTGCAGGCCTTGGGCCCACAGAGGATAAGACAAGGAAATAGAGAAGAGCGCTGAGTAGTACCAAGCAGCATGGTGAATAAAGGCAACTCAGGACAACGGAAAACCTGGCCAAGCTATTTAAAGGCCCAAATGTGTTGCTTTTTCCAGTGGCCCAAAGGAATAGCAGTCCACCCTGGAGATACAGATCCCTTACTGACATGGTTGAAAGGGGGAGGACTGAGACCCTGGTGGATGCTAAGGTGGGATCTCAGACCTGCCTCTGGGCCTGCAGTGCTAGCATCTGCAGCAAAAGTGAAAGTGTTGGTCACTCAGTCGTGTCTGATTCTTTGTGACTCTGTGGACTGTAGCCGGCCAGGCTCCTCTGTCCATGGGATTTCCTAGGCAAGAATACTGGAGTGGGCTGCCATTTCCTCCTCCAGGGGGTTTTCCCAACCCAGGGATCAAACCCAGATCTCCTGCACTGCACACAGATTCTTTACCATCTGAGCCACCAGGCAAGCGCAGCATCTATGATATGTTTGTGCAGATGGTCAGCAGAGCCCCCAGCTGCCTCTTGGCTTCCCATCTCTGCTTGTGGAAACCCTCTCCATGCTTTGGGACCCCTCTCCAAGGCGACCACTTGCAGAAAGACTTAGAATCGACCCCATCTTTCTCTTTTGTACCTCTCATCATCCCCTCCTGTTCCCACCTTCTACCTGGCATTACGGTGGCTTTCCCATCTGCCTTCACTCCGGAGACGCTCATCGGGGTGCAATTAAGCGGCACACCAAGAGCTAGTCACTGGTGACGAGAAAGATACAATTCCTGTGTTACTTAAAGAGCACACATGCTCACAGTCTAGCAGAGACAGACAAGTCAACACATAATTAAAACGCGGTGTGGAGGAATGCACAGATTGCCTTGAATGCTGAGTGGCTGGGCCATCTGCCGGGGCTTGGGGTGGGGGTGGGGGAGACCCCAGGAGATTTCCTAGAGGGGATGATGCCTTAGAGGATAGGCTCCACAAAAGGACAGGGGATGGGAAAGAGAAATTCAGGGGGAGGTGGACCGTCACCTGCAAAGGCAGGGAGGTGCAGGAGAGCGGCTCTCAGGGAGGGAGCCCCAAGCAGCTCCGATGGCTGGAGTGCAGGGGGTCCTCGGCATTGGCAGGAGGTGGGATCAGGCAAGCAGGTAGCTGTCAGATCACAGAAGACCCAGTAAGCGCTGCTTAGCAGTCTGGGCTTTGTCCTGCAGGTAGTGGACCCCCATGGAAAGGGTTTTAGGAGGCACGAACCTGACTGGATCTGTGTTTTAAAGAGAACACTTGGGCTGCTGAGTGAAAATGGATAGTTGCAAGTCAACAGGCGAAGCAGAGTGACCAGGCAGGAGGAAGTAGCAATTGTCCAGGTGAGACGTGATGGCTCAGTGATAGCAGTGGAGGGAAGAGAAGTGGAGAGACTCAAGGTCCACCCGGGAGGCCGGATCTGCAGGACAAGTTGTTGGCGGGCTGGGTGAGGGAGAGAGCAGGTCAGAATGACTCCGAGAATCTCAGCGCTGTCGGCCAAGGTGGAGATGAGCTCTGGGGAGGAAAGATGGCATTTCATTTAGGAAATACAGATCTGAGGAGCCTGGGAGATACTGCTGGGCGCCTGTGGCAGCCCCTGCCTCCTCTTCCCCTTTCTCCCCCAAACCTCTCTCTGTGGATCTTTCTCAGACTTACCGCCACTTACCACCTATACCTGTGTTCAAGGGGTGGCCTGAAGGTGGGCTAATCTTTTTCACCCCCAGGTGCCAGACGTGTAAAAAGCAAGCAGAGAGATGCACCTCTGCTGAAGGCGCTCGAACTGGACCCCAGCGTGTGATGCCTCTCTGCGGTGTTTGCACTTCAAAAAAGATATCTAGACGAGTTACTCAAAAGGCGGAACTCTGGGGCTGTGAGGAGGGAGACTTGGTGAGGGTCACCCCATCATGTCTCCGGGGCCTGAGAACACACTGGCTGGCATTGGTGGGCTGGTCAGGCCTGGAGCCTTCCTTCCAGCATCTTTTCCCGTTTGCCGGCTTGTCCAGCTCTGCACTCTTAAGGAACGTACCCTGCACCCGCTTTCCGCACTGACCCCCTGCGTTCACACTGAGCCCGCACCACCAACTTCAAGTCCCCAGGAAAGTTCTCTGTCCTTCCTGGGCTCTCATCCTTATTCATGAAACGGCAGGATTAGGCTCTTTTTCTTCCCCTCCACCCACTTTTGTTCCTCCTTCCTTAGTGGTTAAGAACAGGGCTTTGGAATCAGGCTGATCTGGGTGTGAATTTCAGTTTCATCACTTTCTATTTGGATGTGGTAGGTAGGCAGAATAGGGGAAAGGAGTCCAAAATGGCAGTGGCTAAAAGACAAGGAAGGGAAAAGCCTGCGAAAATAGAACAGAGGAAGGTCCGAGGACCTGAGTGAGGACCTCAGGGAAAACAAAAAACACTCCTGGCTGGCCCAATTTACATAGGACAGGCCCAGGGAGAGATAAACGTATAAAAAGAGGAGCCAAAGCTCACTCGCTGTCTCCTCACCGCGTGCTGGGCGCCACGTGCCCTCACGCCTCAAAGATGGATTTTCCTGCTATCTTCTAAATAAAATAGAGCTGTAACAATGAGCTGTCGCACTGATTTGTCTAAGAGCTATAACACGGTTCTTTCGTGACCTGAGAGCTATAACATGGTCTATCCAAGACCTGAGAGCTGCGACACGAAAATATGTGTGCGTAAAACATACCATGCACAGAATGAGTTTTGGAGTGATGTCCGTCACTCCAAATCTTTGTTGTGACGAGACAAAGAATCGAGGAACATACATTCGCCTAACAGATGCTTCTTCACCAGGGCCTTAGTCTCTTCATCTGTCAAGTGGGCACAGGAATAGTATCTGCTGCATATTATTAGTGCCCATGTTCAATGGGCTGGTGTTTGGAAAGTTCTGAGCTCGCTTGCTGGCACCCAGTGGGCGCTCAGAATCTGCCAAGGCCTTGGTCATCGTGCTATCAGGATTCTCCACTTTCCTTTGCAAATACTCCCAATATAGGGGTCCCCTGGCCTGGGCTGCCAACCGTCCAGTCTGGAGGCAGAAGGCTGGACTGGATGACCCCCCGCCCCGGGTCTTTTTGATTTGGGAGTCTGGGACCTCAAAGGCTTGGGAACATTCTCTGTGAACTTTCCTCCCTTGATTCTTGGGGTGATTTGAAAGCTGGCCTCTGTGGGGTCTCTGTTTAATTTTTCCAAGTTCTCAAGAGGCTCCGTTCCTCCTTCCCCTGCTCTCAGCATCCCTGCCTGCGTCTGGACAAGTTAAGGCATGCCTCTCATTCAGCCCTCCCCGCCTACCTGCTGGCTCCCCAATTACTGGGCTTCCGGCTTTGCTTCACTCTGCCTTTCCCGAGAAGGTTCTAAGGAGCTTCATGGAATCGCCGCACCTTCCAGCGCTCTGTGTTTCTGAGACCGACTTCAGAGCGGAGGCAAAAGGCTTTGGCAGAATGAGTTTCCACATTGTCTGTGCCGCCTCTATGCCTGGCAGCTCCCGGGGCCCAGGGAGCTCGACTCTGCAAATCGCTTCTGTTGGTTGCCTCGGTCTGTCATCCTGTGTTTCAGTAACAGTTCTCCAGAGAAACAGAGCCAAGAGGGTGTGTGCGTGTGTGTGTGCACGTGTGTGTGATATTGTGTGTATATATATACTGCATCACCAGGTATAGTGATCAGGGTGTATGAGTGTGTGTATATACACATATATCTATGTACACATACTCAAACCAGTCACTCTTAAGGAAAAGCAACCCCGAATACTTGTTGAAGTGTCAGGGGAAGCACACTGATTGGAACCGCCCACCCTGGCCAGGAACCATAGTGACCATTTGCATAAGCTGTTTTACGACAGGAGGTCCTGGTAAGGAACATGGAACCAATAAGCCTCCACCAACCGGAAGAGTTCAGGAAGGGTCAAAAGGAGACACCACATGTCCGACCACCTCCCAGAATCCTTCTCTCTGGCATCCATCTTGGCTGAACAAGGCGTGCGCCACCAGGAAGGACTCTGAGTCAGAATGACTGGCTAAAGACAACTCGGAAACTAACCCCATCACCATAAAACCTGAGACTGTGAGCCACGCGGCAGAGCAGTTCTCCTGGGTTCCCTTACCCTACTGCTCTCCACCCGGGTGCCCTTTCCCAATAAAATCTCTTGCTTTGTCAGCACATGTGTCTCCTCAGACAATTCATTTCCGAGTGTTAGACAAGAGCCCAGTTTTGGGCCCTGGAAAGGGTCCCCTTTCCTGCAACAAAAGAACTGATGCTGAAGCTGAAACTCCAGTATTTCAATCATGTGATGTGAACAGCTGACTCACTGGAGAAGTTCCTGATGCTGGGAAAGATTGAGGGCAGAAGGAAAAGAGGGTGTCAGAAGATGAGATGGCTGGACGGCATCATGGATGCAATGGACATGAACTTGGGTAGTTCAAGTTCCCAAACTTTGGGAGAGGGTGAGAGATAGAGGCCTGACGTGCTTCAGTCCATGGGATCACAAAGAGTCGGACACAACTGGGCGACTGAACAGCAACATACACATTTGTGTGTGTGCGTACACTTGATTCAATGAATTGGCTCACACAATTATGAAGGCTGGTGAGTCCAAAATCTGCAGGATGGGTCAATAGGCTAGAGACCCAGAGAAGAGCCAAGGATGTGACTCAAGCTTGAAGGCTTCTGCTGCAGAACTTGGGGTGGAGGGGGTGTCAATATTGTGTTCAGGCCTTAACCTGATTGGATGAGGCCCACTCACATTATGGAAGGCAAATCTGCTCAAAGTTCACCAAATTAAATGTTAATATCACCTGAAAATACCTTCACAGAAACATCCAGAATGATGTTGGACCCCATATATGGGCACCACAGCCCAGCCAGTTTGACACAGATAATTAATCACCATTCCCTGTTATTGATGGGGCTTCCCTGGTGGTTCAGTGGTTAAGAATTTGCCTGCCAAGGCAAGAGTCGTGGGTTCCATCCCTGGGTCAGAAAGATCCCCTGGAGAAGGAAATGGCAATCCACTGCAGTCTTCTTGCCTGGGAAATACCATGGACAGAGGAGCCTGGCAGGCTACAGTTCATGGGGTCACAAAGAGTCCGACAAGACAGAAGCAACTTAAATAACAACAGCAGCCTGTTATTGCCAGACATTCTGGAGAAATAGTCTGGGCCTCAAGGATGCTTCTCCCCACCCTGTATTCCAGACCAGGTAATAGCAACACTTGGTTCCTGCTTCCCCAGAAGATCATGATGGAAAGGGACCAACCAGCAGGCTTAAATTCAGCCTCAGCAGTCAGGGTCCCTTGGCCTGCAGCAGACCGGGTCTGGGGCAGAAGACCTGAGAGGTTCATGGGTTGAATGAGAGACACTGAGCATCTCTATTATGTGAATTAGGGAAAGGGGTTGAGGGTTGTTGCTGCCCCTATGACCTCATAGACAGTGACCTTCAAACCTGGATGCATAACAGGACCGCCTTAAAATGTAGATTCCCAGAACCCCATTCTCAAGGGAAATGACTGATTCAAAAGACCAGAGCCTCTGACTTTTTAGCAAGCACTTAATGTATTGCCATAAAAAATATTATAATGAGGATGGATTTATTTAGCATCTCCTGAGGCCGGACATTCTCATCTGTGGTGAGACACCTGGTCCAACTCAAAATTTCATGCTGATTCAACTTTTTACCATCTCCCTTGAATCACTCCTGCCATAGAGATCTAATTCCCACCAAGGGAGCCCCTTGTGTTTTTAGAGGAGACACGTGAGGTTTGGCTTCCTGTGCCTTCCAGCAGCTGGTCCTCGCTCCAGCTCTTAGAACCAGAAGGAATCTTGTCTAATTGCTCATCCACTGGAGAGCCCTTGAGGTATTAATGACATTTCTCAATTCCCGATGTATCTTCTCTGGGTGAAAAATCCCCAACCCCTTCATGAGGCAATGTCTCTCTCAATGTGAGTTCCCAAGAGTGGACCCTGCTCAGACCATTGTTGGACCCCTGCAAGGCCAGCAGAATAATCACCTCCTCCTTCTGGATACTACACCCCCATCAATGCGAACTTTGTATTAGTCCCATCATGTTGTGAATGGAATCCTCCAAGTCTGAGCCCTGAGCCTGGATCCTTACCATCTTCCACTTGACCTAACTGTTCCACTGCAAAGAGGAATTTCCTCAAGGGCCTGAGCACCCCAGAACTTTCTGTTCCATTTTGAAAAACATGGATTACAAAATGTTCTCCAGGCATCTGAGAACAAAGCGTTGGCTGCCCCTTTAGATTGGCCATCTCTGAGGCTACAGCCTGACCCAGATTCTGGTGCCCTTTGTGGAAGAGACACGACAGTGTAGTAGGAAGCTCATAGCCTTTTGGCCAAGAAGACTTGGGTTCAAATCCCAGCTCTAGCAGCTGCACGACCTGGGGCACCTGAGCCTCAGTTCCTTCATCTGTAACTAGTACCTGCCTCCTAGGACTATGCTGAGAATTCCAGATAAAGTGTCAAAGCAGCTTGCTTGGGGCCTGGCACGTGGTCGATGCGCTGTGAGTCTGATTCTCATCTCCTCTTGAGGAACTTGGTCATCTTCTCCTTCCTTCCTTCCCCATCAGCTCCCCCAGTTCTAGCCTCTAAGGCTGGAGAGTCTTACTAAGTAAGCTGACCAGAGGCTCCAAGCAAATCTTGGGGCTCTGGACACGTGGTCCCTTGGGAGGGGACAAGCGTCTTCCTTCCCTGTGATCTCAGAACCTGAGAAGGGTGGCCAGGAAGCCGCTCTAGAGCCCCTTCCAGCTCTGCCCATCAGGTCTCCCCACAAGCCTCCCAGTCCTTTGGGACCCCGAGCCCTGAAAGGGGGTGAGACAGATGTGAGAATCATCCAGCAAGCCAAGGTAAGGGAGGACCATTCCTCTCACCACTCGGCCCAGATTCATGCTCTAGCTCACCCCTCAGGCTTCCACCAGCCCCTCCTCAGTAGGAAGGCACAGGGACACAGATGGAAAATAAGATACTCACAGGCCAGGAGGGTGGACAGACAAGGAGACAAGTAAGTGGAACCCAGGGTGAAAGGAGCTATCCTAGAAACAGAACATACAGGAGGTGCAGGGTAGCTTGCAAGGTGGGTGGGGGTTTGCCTGGGGTGGGGACCACTCTAGGCCAAGGGCACAGCCTGGGCAAAGGCCCAGAGATGGGAAAGTGCTCTCAGTGTGGAATGACCTAAGAGCTCAGCAAAGCTTGAGAAAGTGGTTGGAAGACAAGAGCGGAGGCAGGGAAGCCAGTTGGGAACCTGCTGTGGTGATCCAGACTGGAAGCCACAGGGACACAAACTAGGCCAGGACCTCGGTCCACACAAGGCATTTGGGGACACAAAGACCAGGTGTGGACCGCCCTCTCCAGGGAGACACCCATCCAGCCATTCACTCATCAATCAGTGTTAACTGAGCACCGACACTGTGCCCGCTGTGCTACAGCAGGGATCTTTCCAGGAGAAAGAAAAGGCCTGTCCCCCAGGGTGTTCGTTTCCTAGGACTGCCTTAAGAAAGCAACATGAACTGAATGGATTAAAACAACATAAATTTGCCCTCTCACTGTTCGTGAGGCTGGAAACCTAAAATGAAGGTGTACAGCACAATCGTTGCAAATCAACTATCCTTCAATTAAAAATAGAAAAGTAAAGATGTGCGCAAGGCCATGCTCCCCCTGAGATTCTGAATAGAATCCGGTCCTGCCTCTTCCTAGATGCTGGTGGAGGCTGCGAAATTCCTGGCTTACAGCTGCATGGGTCCAAACTCTGCGTCTGTGGTCACACAGGGCTCTCTGTGTCTCTCCTCTTTTTCTTATGAAGACACTAGTCATACTATTAGACACGCCCCGCACCCCAAACTAAGTATAACCTTTTCTTAACTAATATCATTTGCAAAGACCCAAATTCCAAATAGCATCACATTTATAGGAACCAGGGGTTAGGACATCAATATATCTTTTTGAGAGGGGACGCAGTTCAACCTACAACACCAAGTAACCACAATGCACTGTGGCAACCGCCTTAGATGAGTTGAGGGTGGACTTTGGGAAACCAGGCTAAAGACAGCTTTCGGCAAGCAGGGGAATCCAGGATGACTTCCTGGAAGAGGTGGCCTGTCAGCCGTGTATTAATAGGTAGGATTTAGACATGCAGCTATGGAGAAAGAAAGGCATTCTAGGCAGAGGGGGATGCAGGAGTGGAAGCACGGAGGAGGGAATTGCAGGGCAGTAATGCTAGACTGGATGAAGCACAAGCTGGAATCAAGGTTGCCGGGAGAAATATCAATAACCTCAGATACGCAGATGATACCGCTCTTATGGCAGAAAGTGAAGAGGAACTAAAAAGCCTCTTGATGAAAGTGAAAGAGGAGAGTGAAAAACTTGGCTTAAAGCTCAACATTCAGAAAACTAAGATCATGGCACCTGGTCCCATCACTTCATGGGAAATAGATGGGAAAACAGTGGCTGACTTTATTTTTCTGGGCTCCAAAATCACTGCAGATGGTGATTGCAGCCATGAAATTAAAAGACACTTACTACTTGGAAGGAAAGTTATGACCAACCTAAACAGCATATTCAAAAGCAGAGACATTACTTTCCCAACAGAAGTCCATCTAGTCAAGACTATGGTTTTTCCAGTGGTCATGTATGGAAGTAAGAGTTGGACTGTGAAGAAAGCTAAGCACTGAAGAATTGATGCTTTTGAACTGTGGTGTTAGAAAAAACTCTTGAGAGAGTTTTTTGAACTGCAAGGAGATCCAACCAGTCCATTCTAGAGGAGACCGGTCCTGGGTGTTCTTTGGAAGGAATGATGCAAAAGATAAAACTCCAGTACTTTGGCCACCTCATGCGAAGAGTTGACTCATTGGAAAAGACTCTGATGCTGGGAGGGATTGGGGGCAGGAGGAGAAGGGGACAACAGAGGATGAGACGGCTGGATGGCATCATCGACTCGATGGACATGAATTTGGGTAAAGTCCGGGAGTTGATGATGGACAGGGAGGCCTGGTGCGCTGCGATTCATGGGGTCACAAAGAATCGGACACGACTGAGCGACTGAACTGAACTGAATGCTGTCACTCCAGTTACACCCAGGCCTCCCTCCCGCCCTGCTGCCTGCCCTCACCCCCCACCCCCACCGCCACATCTTGTTTACCCCGCATTCACTCCAGCCCCACCCCATCTTGCTCTTGGCTTTGCTGGAGTTTGGAGGAAAATTGCTGCCTGGGATCGTCATAACATACATCCCTATTCAAGTCCAAACCTGGATTTGTTTTTTTCCAAAGCTGCAGTTAAGAAAAAATAATAATAATAATAACAAACTCGGTATTTATCAAGCAGCAAACCAGTAGGAAATTATAACCTCTTTAAATGAATATGTATCCAATTATAGGGAATCACAGTCTAGTTTTGCAGCACTGTCAGGATTTCCCCTGCAAGCACAGTCTGCAGATAGTGTTCCAACCCCCAGGCCCCTGCCCACATCCCACGGGGCATTAACTTCAGAAATAACATCTCAGCTGGTCTCGCTGCAAACAGTGAGCCAGGCTGTGCTGAAGTGCCCTGAGCAGGCTTGAGAGGGACCTGGGTCCCCTTTTAGAGTCCCCTGGTTAGCACCCAACCACAAAGCCACAATCGCCTACCAGCCACCCTAGACTGTCTGGCCTGTCCACAGGTTTCTGCCCAGCATGCATGTCTGGGTTTAGCAGTGGTTCCCCTTGCAGAAAAGTCAGGAGTTGCAGACAGCACTAGATCTAGCCATCTTGGGGGGGAACTCGCACCCAGGCTATTCCATGTGGTGCGCTAAGCATTCCCTCCGAGCCTGCCCACCCTTCAAGTTCAAGTCCACAGACGTTTACTGAGCATAGAATGCCATGTCCACACATGCCGTAAACGAAGTCCACAGAATGCAGAAGGGAACGCAGATTTCTGCTGATGGGTGGTAACCTTGCAAATACCATCACCTGGTGGGTCTTGGAACTAGTTCCTCATCTTAGCAAAGATTTACTAAGCATCTGTTATGTGCCAGGTGGCTCCCTCCTGCAACTTTTTCGAGTCTTTGCTAGAAGGTCACCTTCTCACTGGGGTCTCCTCTGTCCAACGCCTTTAACACTGTCCCCTTCCTACCCCATTCTGGGCCCACTCGCCCTCCTTTACTCTGCCTGAATTTTTCTCCAGCACTTACCACCACCTAATATATTAGGTGATTTACCTTTTGTCTACTATTTTGTAAAAGAGTAAGCTCTAGTAAGCTCATTAGAAAGTGGGCTTCACAGGGTGTTTGCCTTTGCTGCCATAGCCCCACTAAGGTCAAGGTCACTAACCAGATGCTTAGTTAGTGTTGGTTGAATTGAACTCAGATCACTGTTTTTGAAGGCAGACACATCAGATTAAATTCCGGTTCAAGGCTGTGTGACGCTGGGCTCTGAATCCCTCTTCACTTTCCTAACGTGGAACGTCCACAGGGTCTCTAAAGCCTAGAACAGTGCCCGGCACACAGATACGACTCGGAAACTGGCAGGCTGGCTTTTGAGGGTCAGGTCTGGAGCGGGAAGTTTGGGCTTCATAGAAGCATCATCCGTCAGGGAGGCCCGGGTTTGAGTTCTGAGGCTGCCACTTCCTAGCTCCGTAACCTTAAGCAAATCACGGAGCCTCTCGGAGCCTCAGCATCTTGTTTGTAAAATGGGCCTCAAACCAGCGCTCCTATTGCCCCAGAGAGTCACTGGGATGTGGCATGAGGTGTCCAGGCACAGAGAAGGCATCCAGGCTCACTGGCCCCCCTTTCCCTCCTTCCAGGGGGGCTGTGGGGAGCTGGGGAGCAGGAGCCTGCAAAGGCCCAGGGCCCTAGGGCAGGGCACTTGGTCACAGAAGGGCTCTTGGCCCCCCAGCCCCCTGCCTATCTGTCCCCTGTTGTGCCTCCACAGTTACCCAGCCTGGGCTTAGCAAGGATGTCTCCAGCTCCCCCACCGTCTCAGGCCCACAGTCTCTGCTCTCCGAAGGCACTGTCTCTCTGCTCCCTATGGCACTGATGGGCTCTAAATATGTCCACAATTAGAGGATGGCTTCCCCCAGAACCCACAGCAAGTCCCAGGAAGAGGGGTCTCCTGGGGGATGGAGGGCTTCTCCAGGAATGGGGGTGGAGGGTTGACTTCCAGGGACTCTGGCTGGCTTTGCAAGAGCAGAGGAAGACCAGGAGGGGCTGCTGCAGCTCTGCAGCTGCCAGTCAAGGAAGGGGGTGGGGCTTGGGCTGGATGGGATTCAGAACAGGCAGGTAGTCATGGCAACCTTTCCTGTCACTCCAAAACAGGAGATGCCCATCTACCTCCTGTGTCTAGGAGAAGCCCCAGAGAGGACTGGTGGGGCCAAGGTCGGTCACTGCTCCCATCTTACTGCCCTAAAGGGGTTGACTCTTTTGAGGATGGTCCTGCCTCCCCACCACTAGCATGGTGTTGGGGTAAAGCCTGAGATTTGCACAGGAGGCCCTTCAGCAGGCATGGGGGATGGGAGGGGAGGTGACATCACTGCCCATGCTGCGGGAGAGCTGGGAACTTAGAACAATCTTAAAGTTGGCACTTCCGCCCAAGGCAGGGATGTATCAGTCACCACATGGGTCTGGCTTCCCCATCGCAGCTGGCTTGGTGGGTACCGACTTGACAACATCCCAGAGCAGCCCTGCTCGGGAGGTGATGTGTTCAGGAGTTCAGGACCCTCTTTGGGCTACCGGCAGGAAGCAGCAGAGGCCAGGCCAGTAGATGCGCACAGGACAGTAGATTAAGTGTATTGAGTATCTGAGGTCTAGTGGGGGAAACACAGGCTTCTCATCTGCCTCTGGGCAGCCTGGGTTGGCCACCAAAGCACCAGGTTCATCCTTGGGTTGCTACCTCGTCCTGAGCTCCTCTGCTGGACACTTTGCCTGCACGATCTCATCCCATCCCAGATCAGCCTGAGGGTGCTACTGCCAGGAGCCCCTTTCTGCAGCCAGTGAGGCTTAGCCAGGCCCAGCCAAATTCCCAGGGCACACCCGAGCCACAGAGCTGCTTTTAAAGCCAGCTCAGCCCACCTCCCAAGCCCTCTTTGCAGATGAAGAAACCACGGCCAGGGGAAGCCAAGGCCCTCACTAGGAAATATCAGAGCTGTGAGGCTCTAAGGCCAGGATCCTTAGGCTGGGGTCTATGAACATACGTGGGAAGAAACACAACTTTATGTTCACCCACCTCTAACTGAAATTTAGTATTTCCTTCAAGTGTGAATGTAAGCAACACACCAGTTATGGTAACAGCACCTCTGACTTGGTCACCAGTCGAAATCACAGGTGTTTCCATGTCACACTGTGGCAGAGAGCCTGAAATATCATCTGTGCTCATGTTTACTCTGAAAGCACAGTGGTTGTGACACCATTAGATCTTGTCAGGTAAAAGGAATAAGGAAGCACAGTCAGTTCAGTTGCTCAGTCGTGTCTGACTCTTTGCAATCCCATGGACTGCAGCACTCCAGTCTTCCCTGTCCATTACCAACTCCCGGAGCTTGCTCAAACTCATGTCCATTGAGCCAGTGATGCCATCCAGCCATCTCATCCTCTGTTTTCCCCTTCTCCTCCTGCCCTCAATCATTCCCAGCATCAAGGTCTTTTCCAATAGTCTGTTCTTCGCATCAGGTGGCCAAAGTACTGGAGTTTCAGCTTCAGCATCAGTCCTTCCAGTGAATTTTCAGGACTGATTTCCTCTAGGATGGACTGGTCAGATCTCTTTGCCATCGAAGAGACTTTCAAGAGTCTTCTCCAACACTACAGTTCAAAAGCATCAGTTCTTCTGTGCTCAGCTTTCTCTATAGTCCAACTCTCACATCTGTACATGACTACTGGAAAAACCATAGCTTTGACTCTACAGACCTTTGTCAACACATACATTGCTGTAGCCCAATTTAAAATAGATCACTTTTTTTAAAAAAGAAGCAACAAAGTTGACTTGTTTTGTAATCATACATACTTTATGATTTAAAAACATTGTTCTGAGAAAGAGCCCACAGTCTTGACCAAACGGTCTCAGGGGTCATGGCATAGAAAAGGTTAAGCCAGCCTGCCCCCAGCCTGCGCTCCTAACCACTGACTCATCTCTCCCTTTCCTCCTGACTCCAGCAGAGTCAGAAGCTTGGACTAGCTTGGGGGCTGGCACATTCGGGCAGGCCTGTCCCGTTCCTCCTCTCCCTGATGACTCTCCTCCACACTTTCCCATCCCTCGGCCAGGCAGGAGTTAAAATGCCCAGTTCTCTGGAGAATCCACTCTTCCCTTTTACAACCAAGTCAGGTTTGTGCCAATTTCCAGGCACCAATTACGGGCCAGCTCTCTCAGACCAATTAAAATGTGCAGGTGCCATAATGTCGACATCAACAGTCTGGGGTTATCTCAGCAGATATTTTTCATGAAATATTTATAAGAGACTCTGAGGATTTTAACCTCTTCCGTGGCCAGGCCTCTCTGTTCCAGCAGTGCTCTTGCAGAATCCTGCAGTGACGGGGATGGGAGGGGAGAGAGGCTGAGAATGACTGGGGTCGGGGAGGAGGGAACAGGACTTCACAGAAGTTCTTTTAAAACAACAACAAAAAAGAATCTGCAGAATTGGACTAATCAAGTGCTGGTGTTCTGGAGAGTGCCCTTGTGGGTTCCAGAAGACCCAGGTTTCAGTCTGGACCCTCTGGTGCGCTTGCTGTGTGACCCCAGGCAAACAGATCACTAGTCCTCTCTGGGTTTCTGTGTCGTCAATTGTAAATGAGAGGAAATGGCCTTCACGCAGCTGGGGCAGGAAGTTCACAGCTGAGAGGGTGGGAGAGGCTTTGGAAAGGGTTCCTGCCTGCAGGAGACTCCTCTCCAGCTGCTCTGACTCCTGAAGCAGGTGACCTGGGCTCTTCCGCTACCAGGAGTGGGGTGTCAAGGGCACCGAGTGCGTGTTGATGAAACGTTTGTGGAATGAACGCATGACTAGACTTGATCACTTTCTAGCTCTGTGACTGGCTGCAAAGTCAGTCACAGCAAAGTGTGTCTGTCAGTCTCTTCGCCAGTAACAGGGGTTCCTGGACCCAGACCCTCAGGGTTGTCCTGCGGATGAGTGAAGACCAAGCTCCTAGGAAAATGGAAAGACTTCCCAGTGCTTATAAGGGTATCGTCTGCGAGCCTGGATGAGCTTTCTGGGGATCTACCAAGGAGGGACTTGTGAGCCGGCAGAGGCTGTGGCTGCCAGACGGGGCTGCTGACAATACTGTTCCCCGTTTTGCCTGCTTCCTGTCTCCTTGCCCTTGGGCAGCACCCTCCCACGCTGACTCTGGCTTGGCCAGGACTTGCTTTGGCCAATGGAACAGCAGCAGACTTGATGCAAGGCAGGGCTTGCAAAAGCACTTGAGTATTTCCATTCCCTCTTGCTCGGCTGACTTGGTCACACGAGTGTGTCCCAGCTGGCTTGCTGGAAGGATTGGAGGGACCTCAGGCATCTCAGACCAGCCTACAGCACAGAGCAGCAGGGCTCTCCACACCTGCGCCTTACCACAGAGAATAGAAGAGTCACCCAGCCAAACTGCAGACTGTGAACACTAACAAAGAGCTATTGTTTTAAGTCACTAATTTGGGGGGTGATTTGTTATGCAGCAAGAGCTAACTGATACAGTGAGTATATCTGCCCCACAGCCTCTTTGATTTTTGCACTCTCCTTGAAGAGATAGAGCAACACTTTGGTGTCCTCTTCCCTGGGGGTCACCAGGGCCATTGTCCAAACAGAGAGGCAGTTTGCCTAGTGGTGGAGGGTGTGACCTCCAGGCGCAGACAGCACTGGGGTCCCCTCCCAGCTGTGGTGACCTGCAGGTAGTTACTGAGTCACTCTGGGCCTTAATGTCCTCATCTGAAAAAAGCATGGTTCCTTTGCCATAGGGTTGTGATGAGGACTAGAAAGATAAAAGATATCAGATGTAAAGTGCATGGCACAGAGGAAATGCTCAAAATGACATTTTTTGTCTTATCTATTTGTTCTGATTGATGATCAACCCTTCCTTCCCCCACAAAAGCCTCTGTTACTCTCTATCAGCTCGGATTGCCAGTAGGCTTTGCCAGGACCCCCACCCCCCACCCCACCCGCCCTCTGCCCCAGCCAACTCCTCCCTCATCCACAGCAGAAGGAAACAAGCTAAAATCTGCAGCCACGTGTACTTGGTGCAGATTTCACAAACGCTGCGATTTTTGGCGAGCAGAGCCTACCAGTTGCAGAGAAACGAGCCCTTCTGACGGCACACAAGTTTTAACCACTGCCAAAGCACTGCCACATGCATGCATGCCCGTATTTGACAGCTTCACAGGGCTTCCGGGAGATGGTCAGGCCAGGGACTAGTAGCTCCATTTTACAGATGGGGACCCTTAGGCTCAGAGAGGTTCCTTGACTTACAGGAGCTAGGATTTGGTTTCAGGTTGTCTGGTCGCAGAGGAGACCTGCCTTCTGTCCTGGATGACTCAGCCTCTCCCAAAGGGTCAAGCCTCAGCCTTGGAGATGCGGCTCTGAGCTCTGGGATCTCTGGATGAGGGGATGGTCTGGACTATATCTTTGCTTTTGGAGTCCTGAAGTTACTTCTGTGGAAATGTGATCTTATTTCCCGAGGGGAAGGTGTTTCATCCTGTCCCTGAGCCCCTGGAATAGTTAGGGAATTATGGTGGGGGATTCCTTTTGTAAAGTCAGGATTTTAAAATTAAAAGCGATTAAGCAGGGTCCTCCCTTGGCACTGGCTGGCACCCCTGACATAGGAAAGCCACCAGCAGTCACAAGGCTGCTCCGTGCCCTGACAGCCCAGCCCCAGGAGGCCCACGGAGCCTGGTTAGGGATGTGGGCAGTCTGCCCCTGCCTCTCGCCCTCGTGAACCTTAGCTCACCCCCAGCTCACATGGTGCAAACAGGAGGTGAGGGAGCTCTCACCAGTCTCTGCATTTATTCACTCGGAACCTTGGCTATTGCTCTACTGAAACCCAACTCTGCCGTCTTTCCACCTCTTCTTCCCCTAAAAGGTACTTTCAGAGTTTGCAAAAGAGGCTGGAAGGTTGTCACAGCTTCAGGAAGGTTTGAAACAATTTAAAAACAAAGCAAAAACACAATGTAGCAAGAATATTAAAGAACCCAGTGGGAAAGGGCGTAAAAAACTGCTTTGTCTTGGCTGATCCCCTTCCAGGGTGGGGTGCAGGGGTGGGGTGGGGTGGCCTGTGAGACAGGCGCAGCTGGAATGAACGTACCACTTCGCCGTCTGGTTTCTTCCCTCGCTGTCCTAAGCGTTTTCCTGTTGCAGCCGGTTCAATTACGATGTTTCCACCACTAGAATTTGAGACAGTCGTGAGCAAGTGATTGTTACAAAGACCAGACTGTGTGTCGGAACGGGGAGAGGAGGCAGCGCCCTTGTTTGCTCTGTGCTTTGCAAACTGGCTCCCAGGGCTTCCAGGACCCCTGGAGCACCCCGTCTGAGGGCAGAAAAAGGGACTGATCCTCTCAAGTGGGGCCGGACCAGGAGATCCAGAAACCCTCAGCCATGGGCACAATGTGTGCCCGACCCCAGACCCACAGGAAGGACCTCTGTCCAAGCCTGCTTCATGCTAATATTAGGGTTGTTGCTGCCGCTACCAGTTTGATCTCTGAGCCGCCTCTCTCAACCACAAGGGAGAGCCTCATCTTGAGCTCCCAGAGGACTAGGTTTGGGTGGAGATGCTGAGTCTGATTTCTGACACTTTGCAGGGATGAGCAGAAGGGGCAAGTGTCTAATCACCAGAGCTCAAGAGAGAGGCCTGGACAAAGGGGGCACTGAGCCCCTCAGCCAAGTGATGCCTGCACTCCTGGGGAGTGGGCGCTTGTAGGGGTTGGGGAGGGCTCTGGAGGAGGCCCTGGGGTCCTCCGTTCTCTCCTTTAGCCCCTCCAGGTCCCTGCAGCTCCCTGGCGCCAACGCACACGGGACCTTGACCACACAGTCCCGGCCCTGTGCCTCATACCCTCCTGTGTCCTGAGATTTTAGTCTGTGTGTCCATCGTGACCTTCAACCATCAAAGGCCAAAGTTCAAGATTTTTGGAAGCTGCCCAATTGCTTTCCTGCTTGCTAAAGCAGGCAGAGCTTCAAGAGGCCCATCCAGACATGGGCTTAGAGCAATTGGCTCTCAAAGTCAGGACCAAGCCTCTTAGAAGGGGCAGCAGCCGCTACAGCCTGAGACCCAGGCCCACTGGCCGGGTCTGCTTCTCTCCCTGTGATGTGGGAGGGAGAAGTCAGCCCCACTGGCCGATCTGGGGTTGGAAGCATCAGCTCCAGGAACATGACTTTCCTTCAAGGAAAATGAAGGAGCTCCCAGATTACCAGGTTTGGGTGGAGATGCTGAGTCTGATTTCTGACACTTTGCAGGGATGAGCAGAAGGGGCAAGTGTCTAATCACCAGAGCTCAAGAGAGAGGCCTGGACAAAGGGGGCACTGAGCCCCTCAGCCAAGTGATGCCTGCACTCCTGGGGAGTGGGCGCTTGTAGGGGTTGGGAACAAGGGTTCGGTGAGGGAGCAGAGGAGTCTTGGAAAAGTCCTCACCTCAGCTGAAATCTCTGAGTTGCTCTGAGGTCCTTCTTAAACCTCTGCTCATAAACCTTCAGGCCATGAGTCTATGGCTCTACAGAATTCATATATCAGATTTTATTTATTTTTTGGAGTGACTTCCGGGTGACAGGCACTTTAGGTGCTGGACACTCAGCAGGTTAGAGAATCCTGCCCTCTTGGAGCTCATGTTCCAATGAAGAGAGAAGAGAGGTCACCCTGCTTACCCTGAGATCCTGTCCAGTTCAGCTCAGTTGCCATTCAGTCGTGTCCGACTCTTTGCAACCCCGTGGACTGCAGCATGCCAGGCCTCCCTGTCCATCACCGACTCCCGGGGTTTACTCAAACTCATGTCCATTGAATCGGTGATGCCCTCCAACCATCTCATCCTCTGTCGTCCCCTTCTCCCACCTTCAATCTTTCCCAGCATTAGGGTTTTTACAAATGAGTCAGTTCTTCACATCAGGTGGCCAAAGTATTGGAGTTTCAGCCTCAACATCAGTCCTTCCAGTGAATATTCAGGACTGATTTCCTTCAGGATGAACTGGTTGGATCTCCTTGCAGTCCAAGGGACTCTCAAGACCATGTCCAGCTGTCCCATTTTACAAAGAAGCAAAGCCAGAGAGGGAAGGGACTTGCCCAGGGTCATACAAGTCCCTGAACCCAGGCATCCTGGGCGCTAGCCAGCAGGGCTCCCATCACCCTAGGCTGCTCATAGGAGTTAAAGTAGCTAAAAGTACCTCTGAGTCAGGGTTGTTCACCTTGTAATTAGAGGAAAGAGGTAGGTTTGAATGCCCTGTCAGCAGCTGCTGGCTGCTTCTTTCAGCCAAGGAGCCTGGCAGGAAGCTACTGGCCCCGGAGTCTAAGGTCTCTGCCCCTCTCCCATCGCTGACAGCGCAAGCCAGGGAGGGCCAGGAGGTGATGAAAAGCAAGGGCTGGCTAAGGAGGTGGAGACGGGCCTTCCTTCCAGGCTGCCTCTCCAGGCTGGGGTTGAGCCTGGGTCTCTTTCAGCCAGTGGCAGGAATGTCACAGGCCAGTTCCTGAGAAGCCTCTGTTTCCGATCTGAGAGCTGATTCCTGTAGCTGTTACTAGTAGAGACCATATACTAGCATTTTCCCCTGCTATTGCATTTTACAGCTCACGGCTCCTCTGAATAGCATTTTCCCCATTAAATCAGATGTTTTGCAAAAAAAAAAAGAAATTGGGGGGGGGGGGAAGGTGGAGAAGGGAATCGTAATCACAACCGTAAATCATAAGTCACGTTACTGTAAGGGGATGGCTTCCTGTCTTCTGGGATCGGTGATTCGGTGGCGGTGTGTGGGAAAGCTTGCTGTAATGAGGCGACAGGGGAGGCCAGGTCTTCCCAGGGCGTGTCTGCCGCCAGCCTGATGTTTCACACAGCCTTGCTTCTGGATGACTTCCGCCTCAGGGGGGTTAGCACATTTATTGGAAGACTGGGGGAGGTGGGACGGGGCTGCAGCAACAGGGAAAAGTAAATCGCAAGAGGAGAACGGTATTTGTCGCCCCAGATGCTGCCTGATGATCCTAAGAAGAGGTGGAGTGCTGCCCAGGATGCCCCACACCCCCCAGCTGGGTTTGCAGAGAGTCCTGAGTCTTGGTCCAAAATGCCGTCACACGCCTGCGGGTACCAAGAAGGCCTGTGTGTTCCCATGGCCCATCACGCTTGCCTTGGAGCCAGAATCCTTTATGGATGAGAAAACTCTTTGTGAGCATGCGTGGGGGCTCCCGGGCTCTGCCAGCGGCACCTCTGTGATCCAACAAGCTCTCCTCCGAGCATAAATAAATCAACAGCAGGAGAACTTACGGAAACTCAAAGAGGAGAATTTTAAAGAGGGCTCTGGGGATAAAAATAAAATAAAAAGTGCTGTAGCACTTGGGAGAGGGCTTGGGCTCTGAGGAAGAGGAAGAAAAGGGTAGTTATATATCTAAGAACAAGTGGAAGGGCTTACCATTGAGACTTCAGGAAGAAGAACAGAGAGGTTCAGGGACTTGCCCCAGGCCACACAGCGGCCTCGGGTCCAAAGGCTCCTTATTCACGCAGTCAAGAATCAGTGATCTTAGTGGCTTAGTCAACAAGATGTACTGAGCACTGCAGGTGTCCAGGCCCTGACCTGGGAACCTAGAGGATGAAGATACATCCCTGCCTTCAAACGTTCATAGAACAGCAAGGGAGAGAGGCAGGGTAGCAATTATTGTGTGGGGCAAACAAATTCATGGTTCATTTTAGATTTATTGCCATGGTTTATTTCCTGAAGGATTTTTGATGCAGAAAATACAAACAAAAAGCTGTGGCAAGGCAGGAACAAAGATTCTGAGCACAATAGTGGAAGAGATAGTCAGGGAGGGAGATTGGGGGCAGAGAAAGTGATGACAGTGGGGGAACTTAGGAGACCTTCCTCTTAGTCATGCCTCAGCTTGATCTTGAAAGAAAAAATGGGAGTTTGCCCAAAACAGAAAGCTCAGAAGGGCACTCCGAGTGGAGGAGAGAGTCTGTGCAAAGGCCCAGATGTGGGTAGGGCAGGGTGCATGCATCAACTGCAGATGTTCCAAAGGCTGCCACGCCGGGTGGTGAGGAGGTCACTGGGGGAGGTAAGGTCAGCAGAGGCCAAGCTGAAAAGGGTTTTGATCCCCAGGAGTTTGAACTTGATCTCACAGGCAGTGAAGAAGGAGAGACAGATTCTAGGAAGAGATGTCAGAGTGAGGCAGGCATTCTAGAAAGATCCCTCTCATAGTAGAGAAGCTGATGGTGGTAAGAAGCAGCCAAGTGACTTTGACCAGGTAGGAGGGGACGACAAAGAGTCTCTTGGGACACTGGCAGTGGAGATGGAAGATGTGATGGAGACATTTGATGCAGGGAATTGACAGGGCTTTGGGAGATAAGGAAGGCAGCTTCCCAGCAGCCTCTGAGGCTCCTGCTTAAGAGAGGACTCAAGTGGGCAGTGACGGTGTTAGCCTTTGAGCTCCCCGACTTCTGGCCCAGTCTTCCATCGCTGAACCACTCTCTTTCTTTCTCTCTCTGGTTTGCTGTTGTTTATCACTAAGTCATGTCTGACTCTTTTCATGGACTATAGACTGCCAGGCTCCTCTGTCCGCAGATTTCCCAGGCAAGAATACTGGAATGGATTGCCATTTCCTTCTCCAGGGGATCTTTCTGACCCAGGGATCGAACCTGCATCTCTTGCATTGGCAGGCGATTCTTTACCACTGAGCCACATGGGAAGCCCTCTCTCTAGTTGGGAAACCTGAGGGCAGGTTGGGGAACCAGTAGATGCTGGTGGTAACCCCAGCTCCTCTGTTACCAGCTGTGCAACCTCAGACAAGTCACTTCCCCTCTCTGAGCTTCTGGGCTCGGTGTTCTTATCTGGAAATGGGATAACCTGTAGGCAGGGCTGACTTGAGGATCACTGCCTGTGCGCTTATTTCAAGTGGGTCCCAGCAGCAAGCAGACAGCTCACTCAAGTTGGGAGACTGGAGAAGAGTTTAATCAAGGGACTGTTCATGAAGACCTGAGTGGGATGTAGGGAAATCTCAATGAACAGTGAGTGCCCTGGGGGACTGTGGTTCCCGTTGCCACCCGAGGCCTGTGTGGGGAAGGCTACCTGGCAGGAGCTGAGACCTTCAGTCTAGGAATACCCCTCTTCCCCAGTCGTCACTCTACGCCCCAAGGGACTGAGTATCTGTCTCCTCTGGAGTGTGAGCAAGGCAGTGGACCTCTCTAGCCAACAATCAGCTTATCTGAAGGTCAGCATGGATTCAGTCTTGACTCCAGCCTCCTCACCTGAAACAAATAAGACAGAGAAGCTAAGGCAAGCTGCTGACACCAAATCAGATTTATTCAAAGCCCTTACCACCAGGACCTGAAATTATCTTTTTCTATGTCCTGTCTCCCTCTACCCTCTTCTTTTCTCTGCCTCTTTGCCTCCTTTCCCTCTTCTTCTTCCTCTTTTTTCCTTTTCTCTCCTCTCTGTCTTTCCACCGCCGACTTTTGACCTCCTTTAATAGCCAACACCTCAAAAGAGCCACTCTTCAGTCAGAATTGCTCTTGCTTTTCCCTTGCTAATTTCATTATTTTACTTGTCTTTACATTTCAAGGAGCTTGCTGGGTCTATTACAGAGTGTTTCATTTACTAGATGGATTTATTGCCCTCACTTTTGACCCAACATTTGTGGACTCTGGCCCCGAGGGAGAGAGGTGTGCAGTTAGTTGTTCACGTACTGGGGCCCCGAGAGCTCTGGAAACCGTGTTCAACAAACAGAGGCTCCTAGGACCTCCTGGGAGTGAGAGGCTTGGTATTCTATTTGTACTTGGAGTACAGCCTAGGGCCTGTCTGCCCATGGCCTGGCCCATCTAGTGGGATGGCGGTGGGACCCAGGGATGGAGCAGCTGTGCTATGTGTGCCGGGAGAGGGTAAGCTCAGCCAGAGCAGAAGCACTGTTTCAGGCGGCCAAGGCAAGATGGGACCAACCAGATGGAACCTACTGTGTCCTAGGCACTGGTCAAGGGCTCTCACGTCCTGCGTGGCTCACGTTGGCCCCACACGGTACTTCTCGCTTTATAGATGAGGAGAGTGAGGCTTCTGTCTGTGATTAGCCCTGCGAGGAATATGCAGCGCTTACAGTAAGGTCAACAGCCTCATCAGTCGGCATCTACCACGTGCCTGGCCCCGGGTGGTGATGAGGAAGACCGTTCTCACCTCACCTAATTCCAGAAGGAAGCAAGATGAAGCTGGCGATCAGAACTCTGGGATGTCAGGGATGGGGACTTCTCAGGGGTCTTCTAGAAACCCAGTGTCTCCACTGAACAGATGGGCAGCTGAGGCCCAAGGGGAAGAAGTGTCTTCCCCAAGCCGTACGGTGAGCCTTCTTCCGCCACCTCACAGCATTGCTTCTCCAGGAAGTCTGTGCTGCTTCTAGACTCCCCTGTTTAGAAGTTGATTTTTATTCCCCTACTTAAACAATTAAGCTTTAATACACCAAAAACAGATCATTATCCTCCTAAGGTTTAAAAGGCAAGATTACTATTTGTAACACAAGCAATTAGCTACCTTCTGGTGTTTCCATACTTCTTTCTTTCCATACTTCTTACTCTGGGGGAGCTGCAGATTAGGGGTGCCAGCGGGGGAAGGAATGTTCTAGGACTGGCACCCCGAAGAGAAGCTCTCCACATCTGCACAGCCTCCTGCCACCAGCCTCGGCACACTTCCCTCCCTTCCTGGAGTATTTCCGCCTCCAAGACCCCAGTATTTCCATTTGCCGGGGGTCTTGGAGGCGGAAATACTCCAGGAAGGGAGGGAAGTGTGCCGAGGCTGGTGGCAGGAGGCTGTGCAGATGTGGAGAGCTTCTCTTCGGCGTGCCAGTGGGATACGATGGCTGCCCACCTCCCGGGATGACAAGTGTGTGAGTCAGCTGTGGCAGCCTAGGTGAGTTCCTCCTACAGAGGACCTCAAAAGGCCCTGTGAGCCACCTGCATTTAGATTAAATATGTGATGTTTTTTCATAGTTCTGGAAGGAGGATCCCTAGATTTCATCAGATCTTTTTTTTTAATAGAAGAATGATCTTTATGTTTATTTTGTGATGGAATACACATGAAGAGGGGGCTTCCCCGGAGGCTCAGTGGTAGAGAACCCGCCTGCGAGACAGGAGCCACAGGAGATGAGGGTTCGATCCCTGGGTTGGGAAGATCTTCTGGAGAAGAGCATGGCAACCCACTCCAGTATTCTTGCTTGGAGAATCCCCATGGACAAAGGAGCCTGGTGGGCTACAGTCCATAGGGTCACAAATAATGGAAAGAATAATGGAGAAAGTGTTGGGTATCCCTGCATTGAGAAGCACGACACTGTCAGTAGCTGGAGGCCCCCAGTGAGCCCCACTTTAATTGGATCACCCTTCTCTCCATTGAGGTAACTACTCTCCTGGTTTGTTTGTGTTTTAATGATCATTTCTAGCTGCCTCTATCATTTTCCTGCCTAGGAGCCCATTCCTAAATGACAGCTTGTTCGGTGGCACCTGCTTTTGAACTCTGACCGTGAACATCCGGACTTGCTTCCCAAGGAACACACGAGATCCGCCGAGTCGAGTGTGACCCTGACGTTTGCTCCTCTCTCTGCTCTGTGGCCTCGTGTTGCATAACTCAGCCGCAGCTCGCCGCTTTCCGGAAACGAGGGCTAGTTCTAGGAGTTGACTATTATGAGCAGTGTTCTGTAGGCATTGTCCTGTGTGTATGTAGGAGTTTGTCTAAGGAAAGTAACTGGGGGGGATTGTTGCGTCCCGGGCTGTGTGCACATTCAGCTTTCCCAGGCCTTGCCAGATTGTTTTCCAGAGTGTTTTTTCCAATTTACATTCCCCTCAGCAGTAGATGAATGTTCTGGTTCCTTGATATCTCACTGCGGTCCACACTGTCAGGCACGTTGATTTTACCAAGCTGGTGTATGTGTGTGTGTGTGTGGTGAAGGGGTGGTAATGTTATTTATTTATTTATGTCATGCCATGTGACCTGTGGGATTTTAGTTCCCGGACTAGGGGGTCAAACCTAGGCCTTTGGCAGTGAGAGCTCAGAGTCCTAACCTCTGGACATCCAGAGAATTCCCTGTTGTTTAATTTGTATTTCTTAGATGATTAGTAAGAGCGGTCACTTTTCCTATGTCTATTGGCCTTCGGGGTTTCCTTTCCAGAAAGCAGAGCTCTGGTCTATTACCCATTTTTCTATTGCGTTGTATTGTTTTTTAATGATTGATTCACATTGGACTTTTGGTTTGTTCTTCTACTAAAGTACTCTAGACATCAGTCCTTTGCTCTTATCAGAGTTGCGAGAACCTTCTCACACCATGGCTTTTCGTTAGACTTTATTCACTGTAATTTCAAAAGGCCCATGGCCCCAGGGAAGGTTGAGAACCATTCCTGTAAGAAGTTCCATAAACAGGAGGCCCGTGAGCCAGAAAACCTCAAACTTTTGTTAAGATTAATGGTATTTAGAGCAAACTGAACCAGAAATCAAGAATGTCACGATCAAAGATTTGCAGTTTTCTTGGGAAAGACTGGCCTGTCTGGGTCTGCAGCTTCTGCACAGTGGGGTGGCCAGCTGGGCAACGGAAGGTGCTCACCGTCACCCCAGAGCCTGCCGCTTCCAGACATGAGGGTACTTGGGTTGCGCTGGTGGGTTTCGTTGCCCACATTACCTCTGGGTATTTGCATGTCATTAGCACACTGCCTCTCTGCATTGCACCATTCTATGCAGAGCTCCATCTACCCCTGTGGTGTGGACACTTCTGGTGGGGCTGCCACTTCAAGTGAATCTCAGTCACTAAGTCCAGAGCAAGAGGAAATCTCCCCACATCTTCTGAGCAAGTTTGATGGAGACCTGTGAGGACCTGGCTCCTACAAGGGCACAGAGAAGGGAGATGCCCAGAATCGGGCCGTGAAGGCCCCTCTGCCTCGCTAAGTGCTTGGAGGTGCCGTCATCTGTTCGGGAAGACTGGCGATGACCCATAAATCAGACAGATGTGAGCATCGGCTCATCTTCAGAGGCAGCCCATCCCCTTGATCTCCAGCTGGTTGGTTCCCTGTTTATCTGAGGGCAGTTTGATTTGCATCTCATTTACATCCACTGGTGTGCTGAAGTCCAGGGTCCAGACTTCAGGTGTCTGAGATAAAATGAAATCATACAACCTGCTGCAGGTGGGTTCACATCTAATACGGGAGGTCTGAGCAGCCCGAAGCCAAGCGGGCTCTTTTCTGCAGCTCATTTCTTGAGCGCTTACTGTATACCAGCTGCTGCGCTAGGAGCTCTCCACGCGGGGTCTTATTTTAGTTTTCACATGATTCCACGCACTACAGCTATTCAGTCTTCATGCTCCGATGCGGAAGTAGAACCTTGCCCAGGTGACCTAGTGTTGGGGCATAACACGGTGGTTACCCATGCACCTGCTGGAGTCAGCCAGACAGATCTTGGGCTCCCAGCTCTGGCCTTTGTCAACTGAGTATTCTTGGACAGGTTACTTCCTTTTTCAAGGGCATGAGCCTTCCAGCTGAGAGCATGGGAACACTCACGTAGTTACTCCTGAAGGTTTGGGTGAGGCTGCCATGAACCACTCGGTGAACACAGCTCAGGGATCCCGCAGCACTGTGATGAGGAGGAGACAGGGTTTAGTCAGTCTCATTCTTGTTTCTCTGGGGTCCACTCTGTCTCCCACGAAAGTGCTGATTTTCCCAATAACCACAGGCACAAAATGCCAGTTTCCTGCCCCAACCTGCTAGATGCCCACTCCTCGTCCTCACCCAGCTTCAGCGTCCCGTCGACTCGGCAAAGTGGCCCTGGGCTGGGGAAGGGGGCTCTTGAAGTGCCCATGGCGTGGGGATGCCACTTACGGGAGGCGAGGGGGCTTTGCCCCTGGTGTTAGTCACTGTTTGCCTCATGGAGGAAGCACTGCAGCAGGAATGAACATTCAAGCTTCTCTCAGTATTTTCCATTACCTTATCCCTCCTCTTTGCAAGCGGCTGTCCCACCAGTCTGAGGCCGTCAGTGAAGATGTGGCTGCCCATTTTCCTACAAACAGACAGAGTGTCTCAAACCTGCACGACTGTCCTGCGGCAATGATGCAGAACTGCCTGAATTGTCCCAGACTAATCTAGAATCTGGTCACAGTAAAGTCTTCTTCTCTGCTCCCAAGTCTGACCCACCCACTCTGGATGGCTGGTCGATTTCAGCCCCCTGACCCCCTGAACCACCTTTCCCAGGAGAGTGTGGTGGTGAAACTGGGCTTTGGGGATCAGATCGCCTGGGGCTGAAAGCTTGTTCTGCCATTCACTAGCTGGGTGTTCTTGGAAAAGTTACTGCACTTCTCTGTACTTACATCCCTATCTGTAAAACAGAGATACTAATAGTACGTAGCAGATGGTTGTGTGTGTTAAACAAATACGTGAATGACGTTAAGAACAGGGCCCTGTGTGGAGTGAGTGCCCAGGACATTGATTACCATTGTTAGGGTGCAGTGTGTGCGGGAAGCACGGTCTTTACCTGAGTTCAAATCCTGGTACCTCCACTAAGGTGCCTGTGACCGTAGACATCTCTTTGAACCTCATCTGAGCCTCCTCTGGGTGGCCTACCCTAGAGGGTCGTTACGAGACCTGATTCATGGGTGTGGGATTTCTGGGATCACATAGAGCCCTACGCTTGTGTTCATGCTATGCTCTTGCCATCTTGGAGTCTCTACGAAGTCTTGAGCAGTCTCTTCTTTTCATTCAACTTTGGGTCCTGCAGACCACATCACACCTTCTTTTCTCCCATCTCCTGCCTTGTCCTGCTCTGGATTGGGCACCAGGGCCCACCACTGGTCCATCAGGGGCCACCCATGTGTGGAATTCAGGGCGCTACCCAGAAGTGGCTGGGCCCTCCCTGGGTTCACCAGACTTGGCCTCCAAGGGCACAAGGGGGATTGTCCCCTCTGGATGACACGTGGACCTGCTTTCAGTGGAAGCTTTTTGGCTTAGGATTCTGACCTTGGAGTGTGTTGATTGAGGCTCTTTGCTGCTGTGGAATTGACCATATATTTTCTGAATATTAGGTGATTTCAAGGGAAAAAAATCAATTTTAATAGCACCAATCAAAACTGTAGAACCCTGCAACTGGTACTTATCTTACTATACACTGGTTTATAGGACAGGGAGGCAAGGAGCCAGGGGTCCCCCCAGCTCACTGTTGCCTCCCCAGCACCAGAGGGTGGGGGTAAGGTGTTGGGGGTGGGGGCAGGTAGTAGATGGGGCCTCACCAGAGCAAGCAAACTTCCTCCCTAAGAGCAGCTCCTTAGATCTATACATTTTGTGTAACAGCTGGTTAATCTTTAAGCCAGAACTTATTCTTTAATGACAGTTATTAATTGTTTAACAGTTAATTCATTCTCATGATTGAAAATCCAGAAGGCACAAAAGGATGTGGAGTGAAAAGTCTTCCTCTCTCTTGTTTTCCTTCTTGGAGGAAACAAATGTTTTCAGTTTTTTGGGTGCTTCTAAGAGATAGTTTATTTTTATTCCAGAAGAAAATATAGTCATAGTTTATATTTGTATATTTATATTGTCAAGAAGATCCCCTGGAGAAGTGAATGGCTACCCATTCCAGTATTCTTGCCTGGAGAATCCCATGGACAGAGGAGCCTGGTGGGCAACAGTCCATGGGATCGCAAAGAGTTGGACACAATTAAAGCGACTTAGCGCTACGCAGCATTCACACACTCCCCCCATTCTAATATAAGTGGCCACATGCAGTGCCCACAGTCTGGGCCCGGCCTTTCCACAGCCCCTCTTGGGGACAGTTGCTTGTCTGTGTCAAGCCCCCTTGCTCTTTGGTGTGGCCACACTCTCTGTTGTAGAGGAGCCCTGGCGTATTTACGTAATGACAGATGTGCTGGTTGTTTTCGTTTCTTACAGGCCTGAGTCTTTTTTCCTTTTTTTTAATGTGGACCTTTATTAAGGTGAGATAGTTTAAGATCCCACAAAGCATGTAGGATTTTAGCTCCCTGACCAGGAATCAGTCTTGCACCCCTTGCATTGGAAGGCAGAGTCTTAACCACTGGTTTGCCAAGAAAGGCCTGAGTCTTTAACAAATTCTATTCCGCCTCACCCAGATGTTGACAGCATTCATTTAAAGAAGCCCATGGTGTCATTCTCTGGCAAGCTCTGCCTAGTCATTCAGCTTTCCTCACACACCATCTGTTCCAGCTCCAACTGGTTTTCTAGATACGGTTCTTGAAGACGTAGGTGCTCTCTCCTTCCTCATTATTCTCTGATATCCGTCCTTCCCCTCTTCCAGAAACCTTCCCCCTCAACGGTCCCGTTCAATACCTCCATTTGCTCCCACAGCACTGCCCTGCCCACCTGTCTCCTCCCCACGGCCACCTCCTAGGTCCAAGGCTGCAGCCTGTTGGGTTTGGACCATGGCAGTAAACTCCTCTCCTGCTGATGGTAGCCACACAGGCCACTCCACTACCTAAAGCCCTTCCATGGCTGCTGGGTGCTCAGCAGATAAAACCCCAAATCCTCAAGCCACTCAGCCCCAGCTCCCTCCACTCTCTGCCGCTCATCAGCCTATAATCTCACACGGAGCTCTTGTCTGACTCAGTCTCTGCACACACTGTGCCTTCACCTGGAGCACCATCCTCACCCCAGACAACCTCCTCCACCTTCTCAAAGCCCACTCCCTTGAAGTCTCAGCTTAGATGGCACTTCCTCAAGGAGGCCTGCCCTGACATCGTATCTAAAATCAGTCACTCCGCTGAGATGTTCTGGGACCATGCCTTGCTTGATTCTTATATCATTCACCACTGTGTGAATATACGTTTGCGTGTGTGTGTGTGTTTGAAAGTGAAAGTTGCTTGGTTGCATCCGTCTCTATGACCCCCACAGACTGTAGCCCACCGGGTTCCTCTGTCCATGGAATTCTTCAGGCAAGAATACTAGAGTGGGTTGCCATGCTCTTCTCCAGGGGATCTTCCTGACCCAGAGATCAAACCCCAGTTCTCCCACATTGCAGGCAGATTCTTTACTGTCTGAGCTACCAGGGGAAAATGTCTGTTTTCCCCATGAGAATATAAGCTGCCTGAGGGCAAAGGTGTGTGTTTTCTTCAGGATGATGCCTCTGATCTGTAGCTCAGGACCTCGTTAGTGCTTATTGAGTGACCATACACTTTTCAGCACTTGCTCTTTGACAGGCCTTGTGCTCAGCACTGGTCACTCAAAGTTTAGTAGTTGAAAGTTGAATCCCATGGACAGTGAAGACTGGTGGGCTACAGACCATGGGGTTGCAAAGAGTCGGAAATGACTAAAGTGATTTAGCACAGTTGAAAGTTGATGAGTAGCTAAATAAAAGCCAGAAGGACGTGTACCTTCCTGGTAATATCGCCCAAAGAGGAAGAGTTGACTCTACCCCAGAGAAAGTCTTGAAGGATGAGGGATGTTTCTGCAGCAAGGAAGAAGGGGAAAGGCATTCCAGGTAGACCATACAGCTTTAGCAGAGGCCTGTGTGGGGAGAGGGTGTGGACCCCACAAAACTGGGACACAGGTACGTCGTGAGATTGGACAAGGTGAGCTGGGTCATTTCACTAAGGTCCTACTGGGATGGGTCAAGGAATTTGAAGACTTTTCTTGTTTTCTATTTCTTTGTATCCCTAGCCCTCTTTTCATCCTGGATATATGGTGGAAGTTCAGTGAAAAAAAATCCTAGATGTAAGCTGGTGATACTGGACATTAACTCTGTTTTACAGAAGGGAAACCAAGAGTCACAGATTCAGAAGTGATTTGCCAAGCACTTTCTTATTCTTTTTTGTCATATTCGTTGGAAGCTCCTTGTATCAGTTAGAGGAAGCTAAGCCGCTATAACAAAGAGACTCACTCCTAAGAAGAGACCATCACCTCTCTCCCCACCTCTTCTGACTTCAGTCTGCTCCTTTTTGTGAACAATGCTCTCAGTGGCCGGGCCTCTCCTCAGCCCCGCTCCCAGCTGACCATTCATTCCTGGCTGCTGGTGACTCTGAACTAGACCTGGACCTTGGCACTGCTGCTCAGTAAAGAACCCTGGGCAGCAAGTAAGCATTGGTGTCCATGTTCTAAGGGCTCACAGGGAATGGGAAAACAGGAGAAACTTTTAAGTACTTGAGAAGCACCTTTGAAGATACAGGAATGAGTCAAATTTTTATTATCCAGTGATTAACAGAGACCTCTGGACTGAATGCTTGTGTCAACCCTCAAATCCATAGGCTGAATCCTAATGCCCACTGTGATGCTATTAGGAGGTGGGCCTTCAGGGAGTAACGCCCATTTTAGATGAGGTCCGGGAGAGATCCCTTGGCCCCCCGCACCACGTGAGTTTAAAGTTAGTCCATGAATCAGCACACAGGCACTCACCAGACCCTGAATCTGCCAGCATCTTGAGTCTGGACCTCCAGTTTCCAAAACTGTCAGGAATAAGCTTCTGTTATTTGTCAGCCACCCAGTCTGTGGAATTCTGTAAGCAGCTCAGAAGGGCCAAGACAGCCCCCGAGACGCTTCCTGCCAACACTGTCGTAGTCCAACAGGGGTCACTTTTGTACCTGAAAGTAATAAAATTGCTTTTAAAAGTTCTGCGATAGAAATCCAAATTGGACTTTTACTACCAACAGTCTAACACTTCATTAATATTAAAAATTAATGATAGCTAATATTTATTGAGCAGTTACCACGTCAGATACCATTTAGCCCCTTAGACGATAGTGCAATCTCTCTTAACCCTTACCACTCCTGAGGGGAGAGCTTCATGAGGCCCCGTTTTCAGATGAGGAGGCTGAGGTTTAGGGAGGAGGTGACTTGATTAGGGCCCCGCAGTTAGCCCAGAGCAAAGCTAAGTTTTGATCCTAACTCTGCCTGACTCCAGAACCTTAGCTCCTAAGAAGTGGCTAGGAGCTGAGCACCATGGGAATACCGTCCCCTGAGTACCCACAAGGTGCTCGTGGCTCTTTCATCCTCCAGGCACCCTCTCCCCTCCAGTTCGTCTCTATCCCTGTTTCATCTGAAGAAACGGAGGCACAGGAGGTCAAGTCCACACAGCTGTGGAGTCCTTCTTGCCCCTACACTTCTGCAGAGAAGGGGTGCATCCCGGCCTTTAGGGATGAATGCCCTTATAAATGAGGCATCCATTCCTGACCGCCCAGCTCTCCCAGGTGGGTGGTCAGCCTTCTCAGACCCTTGGCATGCTTCATATCACTGGGAAGGGAGCCACTGGCCACTCTCCTCGAGTAGGCCCTGCAGCCCCACGGGGATGCCAGCCAATGCTTCTCCCCTCCGGCTCCTTCCCATGTCCTCTTGCTGGTCCAGGGCTGGAGGATTCGTCCACTTCCCTGCCCATTCTACTCCTCACCTTGTTCTTCTTCTTCTTCCAGGGGTCCCTGATCTTTCTAAAATATTAGCAAGCCTGATAAAGTCACTTTCTGCTTAGAAACTTTGAGTGTTCCCATTTTCTGCAGAACAAAGCTGCTACCTGTCACCCAAGGCTCTGCATGACCTGGCTTTTGCGTGTTACCTCCCCTGCCACTCCCTTCCCCTACCCCGCGGTGCTCCCCCACCTGTAAATGCAAAGAGACGGGCAGAGGGACGGCCTGTGGGTAAATATACCTGGAAGAGTCTCTATTTCCTTCCTGGAAATGAACCCAGCCTTCCCCAGACATGTTTGACCATGGAGGACCGTAGCAGCCTGCAGATCAGTCCCTATGAACCCGCTCCTGTAGCCAGATGGGTGCTCCCTATCCTGCACTTGCTGTCTCCACACCTTCTCCTCCTCTCGCTCCCCCAGCCCCTGGCGCCTTCCCAATACCCGCTCACCCCTTCTCCTTAGTGAGATATTTAAGGCCCAGCTCAAAACCATACTCCCCATGAAACTGTCCTGATTTTGCCCTTATTGAAGGACTTTTCTCGGTCTCAGCCTTCGACTAGGCTTCTCCCTAACCTTGAACTGTAAATCCAGCCAGGATGTGTGATCCATTCTTGTCTCCCCCCTGCAGTTGACTTGCAATGTCGTGTTAGTTTTAGGCGTACAGCAAAGTGATTCTGTAAATACAGCAAAGTTCCATATATATACACATGCACACACATATACATATATGTATATATAACGTCTTCCATTTCTTTTCCATTATAGGTTATTACAAGATATTGAATATAGTTCCCTATAGTATACAGTAGGTCCTTGTTGTTTATTTTACATACGTCAGTGTGCATATGTTAATCCTAAACTAGTCTATCAAACCATGGGTTTCTTAAGGCAAGGGGATGAATCTTAGTCTCTTTCCCAAATCTCATACAGGGCCTGGCAAGTCACCAGTGCTCGACAAACATTCCTTAAGCCAGAACCGAAAAAGGAGATGCAACCTTTGAAGGGCTAAGACCCCGCCTTCCTCAGTCCAGCTTCAGCTCTGGTTCTCATGGCAACCACCCCCTTAGGCCCAGGATGGCCCGGCCTGACTCTCTGAGCATGATGGACAGGCCGAGAGGCTTCCCTGGCAGCTCAGGAATAGGCAATGGGGACTCCATTTGTTATCATGACAGGCTCTGCGTGTCCAATCTGGGTGTCCCTCAGAGATATACGCTGTCTGTCATCTGCAGAGTGACAGAAATGAAGGACCTGGGATAAGGCTTCCTAGCTTGTAGCAGGCTGCCTCCATCCTCTCCTGAGCTGAAAAGTGGCTGCATTTTTGAGAAGGACCAGAAAGACAGTGTTATGGAGGCCACCACAGGCATGTGTCAGACTTTTGTCCCAAGCCCTGGGGTTTGTGGGGCCCGCAGGCAGTGGGAAAGAGCGAAGTGGGCAGGACAGAGTTCCTGGTTAGTTTCAAAAGCCCTGCCCTGCCCTGCCTGTAGGGGGTGCCCTTCTCAGCTCCAGCCAGTGCAGCCCTGTGGGGAACAGGCACCCGGGAGAGCCAGAGTTTCTGATCTGTATGTGAATACCCTGATTTTGAAAAATTGGTTCCAAAATTTTTTAATATGAGTGAAAGCAACATATCAGTCATGGGTTAAATAAACAGCGTTGCATGTCAGAACATATTCGAGTTACATTCTTTCCAGGGTGCCCGAGTTGGGGAGGAAGTGATGTTAGGGGTACATCAGCTTTTTGTTAGTGCCACGCGGTGGGTTCATCTTCAAGCCACCTGGTGGGTGTACTCATGTCGCGTGAACATCTCAGGGTTGCATGTCAGCTCACAGGGTGGTGCGAGGTGCATGTCCCTCGGCTCCAGCCCCGCATCTGGCTCTCTGTGCCCCTCGCGGACGGTCCCCTCTCCCTCTCAGAGCCTGTCCAGGTAGAGTCGCAGGGCTGGGGGCCCCAGGGTGTGAAGGAGTAGAGCTCTCAGCCGGAAACTGTGGCACAGATTCCCTGGGCCCCTGATCACAGCCCTCGTCCACGCTCAGCTGCTCTGCCCGCCACGACCACGTGCAGCCTCGGTCGTGCTCCCTGGAGAAGATGCCGGACACAGTCTGCTCCTCCAGCCAGCCAAGGAGGGCCCCACACAGGCTTACCACTCTCCAGGCAGCGCAGGGCACTGGGGAGGAGGCGGCTTGGACTGCCTGTGGGCTGGCCCTGTCTCCTCCCCTCCCAGCGGCGGGCACTGCCCCAGCAGGCCTGGCTCAGTCTCCGCTGCTACCTGGGGGCAGGGCAGATCAGCTGATGTGTCCCCCCTCACCCTGCCCACCCACCCCCAGCTCCATGCTAGAAGATGGGGAGAGAGACAGAGCTTGGGGCCAAGGAAAGTGGAGGGAGTCAGCTCCGGACCGTGAGCAAACTGCTTACCCTCTCTGTGCCTCCCTTTCTTCTTGTTTTTCAGTGGCTAGGTTGTGTCTGACTCCGCGACATCATGCACTGTAGCCTGCCGGGCTCCTCTGTCCATGGGATTTCCCAGGCAAGGACACTGGAGTGGGTTGCTTTGGCAGGCGGAGTCTCAACTGCCGAGCCACCAGGGAAGCCACCTCATGCCTCAGCTTACTTCTCAATAAAATAAAGATGGGGTGTTATGACAGAAGAGCCCCTTTGTGACCACACTTAGCCCAGCACAGGCTCATAGTAGGCTCAGTAACTGTTCTCTTGTGTCTGTCCCCTCTGCCCACAGGCCTGCATTCCAAGGAGGGGAGTGCGGGACCGGAGTAAACGGGAAGGACTCTGCCTCCCTCTCTCTGTCTCTCTGTGTCGGGTTCTTTCCTCCTCCTCTGCTTTCTTCAGAGCGACAGAACGTTTCCATCTCCCAAAGTGGACGTGGGCACCGTGAACTGTCTTCCCAAGCAATCTCCAGAGGGAGAGGTCTGGAGGGCAGTTTTCTCCCATCCTCCTCCTCCCTTCGTCTTCCCCACCGTTGGGCTCATCCTCACCTGATTGCCTCTACTCTGAACCTACCAGCGGCTGAGGGGCCGGCTCTTCCAGGAAGAAGTACTAGCAGGAAAAGCCCACAATGAGGAGCCGGCCCTGCTCTTCCCAGCTGAGCGCATTGGACACAGACCATGGCCTGTCTGAGCCTCCCTGACCTTTCAGATGAGAACCCCTGCCCCCTTCACGGGGCTCTTAGGAGGACTGATGCAATGATGATCCTACAGCCCCCAGTTCTGGGGCCTTCTGTCCTTGCACTTCACCCCCAGATATGCCCTGTCTCACTCGGTGCAACAGCAGCGGGATCTGACCAGTTTGTCCTGGTTGTCGGACTGCAGTCTCGCTGCCTCCTGACTTCCCTGGGGCATCCCGGCCTTGACGGCCGGCTTCCCCCCGCAGGGCGGAGGCCTGCCCTGGCTGTGTCCAGCCTGGGTCAGAGCCAGTGTCTGGCCTTCCCGGGTTTCCCTGCCTGCCGTAGCCCTCCAGCCCCCTGTCACCAGGCCCAGAAAATGACCCGGGTTTGCACTGATTTTTCCCAGCCCTTCCTCCTCTCGGCAGGGAACCCTCCACACAGCAGAACAAGAGCCTGGAGGTGAAAGCCGTGCTTCCTTCTCACACATCCAGCCTGGGGGCGGGGGTAGGGGGGTGGTGTGATCTCTGGTTTCACAAGTTTGGCCATTTTTCTTCAGAGAGTGAAAGAGACTCAGGCAGAGAAAAGAGGGGAGGAGACAAAGAATGAGACAGACAGCGAGTTAAAATGAGCCAGAGACTCAAAGGAAGGTAGAAAAAGGAAGACAAAGCCAGGCGCAGAGAGAGAGGAGAGACACAAGTCAGAACAGGGGACATCTCTCTTAGCAGCCAGCTCTGGCCTCCCCGGGCCTCCCGCAGCCCCCAGCTGATCGCAACCCTGCGGCCACCTTATCAACCGTGAGTGACGGTGCCCTCTGGGGGAGGTGACAGCCTCTCACTCAGCTCAGCATCTGCCTAAGACCCAGGAGCTGGGATGAGCAGCCCACTGATGCCCACAGGGGACTAACGGGCTACCCGCTGGGAGCCGAGACCCTCCCTGCTCCCTCAGTCCTGGGTCTGAGCAACCTTTCGGTTTTGGGGGAGCACCCGGGAGCCAGCTCCCCACCCCGCAGCTGAACATTAACTCAGCCGCTATTTCCTGCTCTGCCTGCCCTCCCCTGCTCCACCTCCCCTCCTTTGTCTCCCGGTCTTCGATTTCCTATTGGAGAGCAGTTCCAGCCTGTGCCACTGCTGAAATTCCCAACCTCTGTAACCAGCGCAGGCTGTTTTGAGCCTGTGAGTCAGAGACCAGCGCTGGCTTTTTTTTTTTTTTTTAATTAAAGGCAGAAGGAAAATAATCTGATTTATAAAAGCAAAGCACAGTGGTCGAAGCCAAATGTTCCACGGGACAGCTCGCTGCCCAGAGGATATCTTGCAGCCTTGCACATAAACACAGTAGACCCCAACCCCTTCCCTGTCTCTGGTGGGAGTGTCAAACCCTCGGGGGCTGGTTTGTTTGTTTGTTTTCCTAGATAAATGTTTCTAGGTCACTTCTATACCCCCCCAATGGGAACTCCCAGGCAGGAAATGCTGTGGATTCCATTCCAGTCCCTGAGCCTCCATAATTAATGAGATTGATTAGAAACCCACCAAGAAGGAGGCTGGGGGCGAGGGGTCTTATCTCTGCTCCTCAGAGGGAGAAGCCTCTATCTAGGTGAAAAGCTGAGCCTGGCCAGGCTCTGGGGCTGTCTGGGCTGCCCGCACTGACCCGGTTTCCTGTGAGCCCACCTGGGGCCGGCACTCCCGGGGCGGCTTCCCCTCCCTACCTCACCACCCTCTGGAGCTGTCTCTTCCTATAATTCTGTCCTCGTCGAGTCTATTAGTGTTCTCCGGCAGGCTCTGCCAAGTTCAGCTGCATCTCCTTGTCTAGTTTATATTAGAAGAGAAAGTTCTGGCATGCTCTCCCCTCACCTGAGGAAAGAGACGCTTCTCTTTTTCAACACACTCGTAGCCTTTGGTGGAGCCCAAGAAAGACTTAAATGATAATGAAATGTGGTCGTTTTGGAGATGAGATTGCCCAAGAGCGCTTCCAGCTGCCTTGTGAAAACGGCGTGGCTGTCCAGGGAGAGACAGCCAGGCACAGGGTCCTGCATTTTTTGCTGGCCTGTTTGCATCTCGACTCCTGTCTGTCCCTGCTTCCGCGCCTAGACCATTGCAATAGCCTGTCGGTGCGGTAGGCTCCCGAGTGGTCTCCCTGTGGTCTGTGCTCGTTCCCTTCTTAAGCTTGATTCTTCCTGCTCTGGTCACATCCCTTTGCTCCTTCAAGTCCTTCAGTGGCTCCTAAATTCCCAGTTCACATACCCCTTTCCATCCTTGCCTTCTTGACACCTTCTAGGTAGGATGGACTGCAGCAACTATCTGACTTTTATAGGACTGTGTCTGTAGACCAGTTTAAAAAAAAGGCCCACTTTACTCTTCCTGGTGGGATTATCAGTATCTATATATTGATAATTGACAGAAGAGAAAGAAGACATCCTCTGTGAGTAAAGGCCTGCTATGTGTCAGGTACAGATGGACAGCTATCTTGAAGGCACATGAATCTGGGTTCAAACCCTAGCTCTGCCATTTACCAGCTCAGTACCCAAGGGCAAGTTCACTCACCTCTTTGAATCTGCTTCCTCACCTGTAGAACAGGACTAGTGATATCTACCCACGTCTGCTATGGAAGTTAAAGAAGGTGTAACTAACATTCTGGGTACATCAAGACTGCTGGATCGAAAGTGCCCACACTGATTTGCTTTTCACTCATAACGAGAAAGGAAACAACAACAAAAAATTCCTCATAATGATAAGGAAAGCTCGGACAAACCTCATCACGTCATCTAGTCGCTCAGTCGTGTCCAACTCTTTGCCTCACCATGGTCTGCCAGGCTCCTCTGTCCACGGGATTCTCCAGGCAAGAATACTGGAGTGGGCTTCCAGTTCCTACTCCCAGGGATCTTCCCAACCCAGGATTTGAACCCAGGTCTCCCACATTGCAGGCAGATTCCTTACCATCTGAGCCACTGGTGAAGCCCATGACAAACCCAGATGGCATATTAAAAAGCAGAGACATCACTTTGCTACCAAAGTCCCATATAATCAAAGCTATGGTTTTTCCAGTAGTCATCTACAGGTGTGAGAGCTGGACCATAAAGAAGGTTGAGCATAGAAGAATTGATGCCCTTAAATTGGGGTGCTGGAGAAGACTCAGACTCACGTCCAAGTCTGAACTGAACTGGAGAAGACTCTTGAGAGTCCCTTGGACTTCCAGGAGATCAAACCAGTCAATCCTGAAGGTAAGTCAACCCTGAATATTCATTGGAAGGACTGATGCTAAAGCTGAAGCTCCAATACTTTGGCAAAGAGCTGACTCTTGGAAAAGATCCTGATGCTGGGAAAGATTGAGGACAAAAGAAGAAGAGGGCAGTAGAGGGTGAGATTGTTAGAGAGCATCACCGACACAGTGCATATGAGCTGGAGCAAACTCTGAGAGATGGTGAAGGACAGGGAAGCCTGATATGCTGCAGTCCATGTGGTCGCAAAGAGTCAGACACGACTTAGATACTGAACAACAAGGCTGATTTTATGGATTAAGAAATGGTTCTCAACCATGGCTGTGTTTTAAAAACATCTGGGGAACTTTTTAAATTACAGGTGCTAGAGTGCCCCTAAAGCCTCAACTTTTCCTGGGGTTTAACCCCAGTGTGTTTGGCAAAAGGTCCCATCTGGGGAAGATGAGAACAGCTGCCAAGGTGCTGAAAAAGCAAATGCCCAGGCAGGACCTGGTGGGGGAAGAGCCTAGGAAAGGGGCTTCATCACAAGTGGGGAGGACTGTAGTAGAGGTGGGTGGGGCCAGGAGCCTGGGCTTTGCAGTGAGCCCAGAACAGTCCCTCGATGTCCAAACCATTGACCCACAAGGATGGATTGGGTGAGGTCAGGCACCATTTTGCTGTTATCCCTGGGCACACGCAGCACAGGGGGTGTCTTGAGTCTGAGAGGGTGGATTGGCCTCAGGGGAAGCCAGGCTATCTTGGTTGCCCAGAAGCAGGCTGGTGACCAGAATACCAGCCTTCTAGTCAGGGAGGGGAGCTCAAGAGAAGCAAGAAATAATTGAGGTTGTCAGGGACAAAGGCTTACTCTCCACCACTAAGAACAGAAAGGAGAAAAGACCAGAGGTAATTAACTTCCTGCAAGATGGCTGGTGCCAGGGGTCTTACAGCTGCCCAGGGTCTCGCTCCATCTTATTAGAGATTATTGTGCTCAAAAGAAAAACTTTCCCCCAGATCAGAAGGTGTCCAAAATGCTTGCTACTGGGGAAGAGCAGAGAGCCATTACTAACAGGTCCAGAAAGAACGAAGGGGCTGGGCCAAAGCGGAAACAACACTCCATTGTGGATGTGTCTGGGGGTGAAAGTAAAGTCTGATGCTGTAAAGGACAGTTATTGTAGAGAAGCCTGGTGAGCTGCAGTCCATGGAGTTGTAAAGGGTCAGATACAACCTAGCGACTGAACGACAACAAAGGGAAAAGCACTTTCAAACGGATAGAACAGCCCCTTTTTTTGCCAGTCACATGCTTGTTCACCTGGTCAGTCATCAGTAAAGTGAACCAAGTGCCAGGCTCTGTGCTGGGGGCTGGAAACACACATAGCTGTGATCACAGGGGAGGGTTTTCTGACCTCATGATCTCAAAATCACTCGTTCATTCATTTATCCTTCCAACCAGCACATGGAAAACAACTCTCAAGCAGGCCCTCGACGGTATCTGCAGTTGAGGTTTTTATTTCTCCATCACATTCTGGGCCCCCATCTCCTAGACCCACCGTCTCCTCTTGCCTTAGATCCCCAGCACTTCCTCCTCCAGCCCCATCCTCAGCAGAAGGTCTTACTTCGGTTCTTTTAGAAAATAGAAGCAATCAAAATAGAGGCTTTCCACAAGCTCATGCCTCCCCGTATCCACTTTCCAGAGCATATGTCCGAGTCCTCTGCCTCCCTCCCACCTCCCCCCATTACCAGCATGGACTGTCCCAGAGACTAAGGCCACCCCTCTCTGTTCCCTGGATCCCAGCCCCTCTGGCTCCCTGGAGCCCAGCGTTCGGAGATTTTCTGTTTTATCCTCTGTCGCCAATTCTGCTCTCTGCTGGATCATCACCATCAGCATACAAACATGCTGTTATTTCTCCCTTCCTAGAAAATTATAAAGCATCTCTGGACCTCACTCTTTACTCTGGTACTACTCCACTTCTCTCTCCCCCTTGTTATCAAAACACTATGAGAGCTGTCTCTGCAGGTTGTCTCTGGTTTCTTTCCTGCAGTCCTTTTCAATCCCACTCCAATCAGCTCCCACCCTACCACTCCAGTGGAACTGCTCTCAACAAAGACACCAAAGACCTCTAAGAGCCCAAGAGCCACTCCTCTGCACTCATCTCCCTTGACCCAGCAGCAGCGTTTGACATAATTGATCACCGCCTCCTTTTGAAATTGCTCTTAATTGGTTTCCAAGGCGCCACACATCCCTGTCTTTCTTTTTTTTTTTTTTTTTTTTTTTTTTAATTTTAAAATCTTTAATTCTTACATGCGTTCCCAAACATGACCCCCCCTCCCACCTCCCTCCCCACAACACTTCCCACCTCACCGGCCCTACCTTCCCGCCTCCTGTGTTGGCTCCACACTTTGGGCTCTCCTTGTTGGGGTGTCTATAAATTACATCTCTAGACTGGCAACGCCCACCTTTCCAGCTCCAGACTGGACCTTGCTCCAAACTTCAGCCTCAAATATCCGATTGCCCAACCAGCATCTCCTCCTCACACTCAATACACCCAAAACTCAGATCCTCATCATTCACACAATTCTGCTCCACCTGCAGTCCTTCTCCAGCTCAGTTAGTGGCAGCTCCATCCTTGAGTTGGTCAGACCCAAACAGCTTGGTGTTATCTGGACTCCTCTCTTTTTCTCACCTTCCCCATCTGTCAGGAAATCCTGTTGAACTTATCTCCAAAATGTACCTGGACCGCCATCAACTCTCCCCATCCCTGCTCCTGCCACCCCAGTCCAAGCCAGCATCTCTCACCTGGATTTTTATAGTTCCCTCCACTCTGGTCTCCACAACAGTCATATCAACCTTGACTTCAAACCCTACAGTGGCCCTGACTCTCTTAGGGCAACCAAGCTCCACAGACCCTCCTGGTGCTTGTCTCATCTCTGCTTGGCCTTCCTCCCTCCTTCACTTCTCCATGCTTGAGTCTTTCCAGGTTTATTCCCTCTTTGGGGCTTTTTAAACTTGCTATTCTGTCTCCCTGGAATGCTTTCCATGCAGACACCTACCTGGCTTTTTCTGTCACCGCCTTCACATCTTTGCTCAGATGTTACCTTCACAGTGAGCCCTGCCCTAAGCATCTATTTAGAACGGCAGTGCCTGCCCCCACTTATTTCGTCTTCCTACTCCACCCCGCCCCCACCTCCTTTGGCAGAGCACTTCTTGCCATCCAACATGCTATATATTTACTTGTTCTTCACTCCCCTCCACTAGAATGTGGGTCTGTATAATGGGTTGAATTGTGTTTCCCCAAAAGATACGTCCAGGGCTTTCCAGGTGGCATAGTGGTAAAGAACCTGCCTGCCAATGTAGGAGATGCAAGTGGTGCAGGTCCGACCGGTGGGTCAGGAAGATCCTCTGGAGTAGGGAATGGCAACCAGCTCCAATATTCTTGGGTAGAAAATTCCATGGACAGAGGAGTCTGGCGGGCTACAGTCCATGGGGTCACAAAGAGTCAAACACGACTGAATGACTGAGCACGCACACACACACAAGATATGTTCAAGTCCTGACCCCTGTGGCTGGAATTTGACCTTATCTTGAAGTAGTTTTTACAGATATGTAATTAAGGGTCTCAGGATGAAGTCATGCTGAATTTAGGTGGACCCCAAATCCAAGAAAAGACAGAGAGAGTTGAGGGACAGAGACACCGGGAAGAAGACCATGTGGAGATAAAGGCAGAGAGGAAGCAATGCTGGCAAAAATCACGAAATTCCAGGAGCCATCAGAAGCTGAAGAGGCAAAGACGGGCTCTCCCTGGAGCCTGCAGAGGGGGCAAAACCCCGCCAACACCTTGACTTCAGAGTGCTGGCCTCCAAAACTGCAAGGCCATACATTTCTCTTGTTTTAAGCCATCAAGCTCGGGGCCATTTGTATCAGTCCTAGGAAACTCAGGTGAGATCTTGCTTTCATCCCGTTGCATCCCCAGTGTTAGCGCCATGCCAGGCAGAGTGATCACCCACATGCAGAGAGACTGAACAGATGTCCTTCTGCACAGCAGGGAGACGGCCCTCAGTGAGACAAAGAAGCACAGGCGTGGGGTGTCCCCTCCCTCGGCTAGGGAAACCGCCCAGAGCCAAGACTCCTGAAGACCCAGGTTCCAATCCCAGCCTGCGACTGAGCGCCGGAACCTGAACCCCACCCACCTTCCCTGCTTTGCAGCATAAAGGGAGAAGTCCCACATCCCAGTGTGGGTGTGAGAACTAGACGGCCGGTAATAGATGCTGTGAGCTCCCCTTGTGGCTCCTGGTAAAGAATCCGCCTGCCAATGCAGGGGACACAGTTTCAGTCCCTGGGTTGGGGAGATCCCCTGGAGGAGGAATGGCAACCCACTCCAGAATTCTTGCCTGGAAAATCCCACGGACAGAGGCGCCTGGCGGGCTACAGTCCATGGCATCGCAAAGGAATGGACACGACTGAGCGCCTCAAGAGCAGCAACAAGAGAGGCTGCCTGAATGTGGGCCTCCTTCCTCCACCCCTCAGCTTCCTCCTTCATTTCTAAAACAGAGGAAACGCCCCTGCTTGTCTGCCTTGGAGAACCATTCTTATGGTTTTTCATCAAACGCTATTAAATGATATGGGAAATATCCACTCTATATTGTTAAGTGGGATGAAAACTGGTTACAAAATCGCCTGTGCATTAGCTATGCTTGTAACAAGTGAGCATGAAAGTACGGTCCATTACAGAAAGAAAATCTTCCTCAAGAGCCCCGAGTCCAGCATCCAAATTGTTCTCTGCTCTTTCTATTGACTTTCATCTCAGTGCGTACACAGTCCACCCCAGCACCGGCGCTGGGGACCCCCTTGCCCGCCTCTTCTCTCTCCTCCTAATTTCCCATCATCCCCGCAGCCACCCCAGCTCTTTTGGTTCTTTCTGTAATGCTTTATAAATTTCTCCATAAAAGTCAGGCACATCTTTTGCTGTCTTTATCCCTAGGTGACTTTCAGATTGGCTTGCTATTTTAAAAGGAATTTTTTTTTCTATTATAGTTTGGTTTGTTTGTTTTTTAGTGGAGGCTTCTCTGGATTGCAGCTTATACGTTAAGTCCATTTTGGAGCAATCTTTGACACCCCACTGCCTCTGGGCACCATGAATGTCTCCTTCACGACTTGTGCATTTTTCATTTGGGGTTATTTAATTTCTTTTTTTGTGCACATTTGATTAATGCAATTTGTTTGTTCTTGGTGGTCTTTTCTACAAGACTGTGCAGTTTAAAAGATCAAGAGTAGAGTCTGTCTTAATCCCCTGGGATTTACCACAGTGCCTGGCACTGGGTGTGTGTGTGTGCATATTTAATGTTCATGTACATGTGAATGAAAGGATGGTGGATGGACGGATGGATGGATAACCCAGGCCCTGCTTCTTCTGGCTATAGCCACCTGGTTGGTTACCTTCCTACTTTGTGCTTTAGCTTTTCCAGTGACAAAGGACATAGCTTCTGGATTCCCTTGTCTTGCTAAAGCCCTGTGATTCAGAGAGAAGAGAGCTAAAACAGGCCAGGAGCAAGTTAATTTCCACAAGGCAGGCTCCCAACTGTAAACAAAAATTAAGCGAGTATGTTCCAAGTTTCTGGCTGCCAGTTATGCTAGAAAGATGTGACATGACGTTGTCTGACTGACTGACTTCAGATGCCCCCGCATCCTCAGCAAGGTTGGAGCACTCTGCCAGAATGGGGATTCCTGGTCAAAACTCAGTTGGAGGGTTAGCATTCCACAGCAGTTGAGCGGATATTCCCCAGGATGGGTCCCAGGGAGAAGTAATAATGGCAATTGCATCCGTGCTAGGCCTGGTGTCCAGCTGAAGCATCTTCTTTTCAGTTTGGGGCTTCTACGCTCCACCCTCCAAGTCCTCCATTCTAGTAGAATGGAAGGTCACTGGAAGTGAATGGAAACACAATTGATACCTAGATATCGAACTTATTCTGGGCAACCATAGCAAACTCTCCTAATCATTCCAGAAGATTGTAGTTCATTTGGGATTTTCTATTCAGAAATTTAAGGAAAGCAGGTTATGTTTCCTTCTTTCCAATTCTTGTGCAATTTGCTTATGTTTTCTTTCTTGATTACGCTGATTAGGGTCTCTAGCTCAATGTTGTACTGAACCAATGATAGAGGGCCTCTTGTTCCCGACTTTAGTGGAACTATGTCTAAAGCTCTATCATTGAGCACAATGCTTGGTTACTTTTTTAATAATGCAGATACACTTGATCAGATTAGGAAAATGCCCTTCTTTTCCTACTTTGCCAAGATTTTTTAAAAATCATGAATACGTGTTGACTTTATTAAGTGCACTCTTGCATTATTTGAGATGACCCTCTAATTTTTTTCCTTTAATCTGTTACTATGCTATATTATATAATCAATTTTCTGATATTGAACTAACTCGAATTCCTGAGTTACACATTACTTGATCATGATGTATTTTTTTAAATATATTGCTGAGTCCCATTAGCTGATATTTTATTTAGAATTTTCCTGCTCAAGTTCATAAGTGAGATAGATCTATACTTTCTTTTTTGTATTGGGGCTATTTTGAAGATCCAATAACAAGATGCTTTGAACATTATATAGCACTCCAAATACTTAGATAATTAATAATTGCCTCCAAGAATCTCTAGACTGGCTCAGGAAGAGGAAGCTCTGCCTGGCCAGAAGGTATGTTGGATTCTATACATGAGACAGTGTGAGGTGCCTGGATGGCACAGGGCCTGGAATTCCACAATTCAGAATATAACCATGATTCTTGAGGTTCTTTGGTCCTCAAGAGTCCCATTAATATCCGAGAAGCCCTGACAGTGGGTTACAGCTGAAGCTAATTTCAAGATTAGCTTCCAGGGAGACAGGGCAGAGAAGGGCTGATTCGCCCACTTTACCAGTACAAGGACCACTTCCGTTGTGGAGATAACACATTCGATAATGGTATCCTTGGCAAGCAAAGGGGATATAAGTCCATATTCTTCACTATCAATATCAAATAGGCGTGGAGGATGGTGGAGGGTGGGGGACAGTCAAACTCTTTAAACTGATAAAGAGAACATCTTCCAGCCAAGTAGTTCTAACGTCAAATCATTAGGAAATAGAATTTTATGCCTAGAAGGCATTGTTTTGTCTAGAATTGTAGCACAGTCCCAGCTTTTGTCCCCAAGCAGCACTTTTTATGCACCCTGGAAATGGGATGAAACCTTCTTCTGAGGACCCCCAAGAAGACTGGGATTGTAGAAAGAGCCTTGGCATTGGAGTAGGAAACCCACGTCCAAATCCTCACTCTTCTGCTTATGCTGTGATGTGAGCCCTTGACTTTGTGTGTAAATCAAGGATAATTACACGCTACTTTCTGAGGTTCTAATAAGGATTAAATGTGATAACAAATGTCGAGGGTCTGGTACACAGTAGATGCTCAGTCAATTTCCTTAGTTGCCTGGGAGCCTGAGGACAATTACATGAACTGAGAGTAATAACCAGTGATAGAAGCAAAGCTGTGTCTTGCTCCCACATGTTCAAACTGAAGACTTCCAATATATTCAGACCTGGCTCAAGGGGTGTCAGTCTCTAGGAAGAGTCAGTCTGGGCTGTGGGTCATGGCTCTATGAGAGGAGGGCAGAGACCAAGTTACTAGTCTCTCAGTTCCAGTAGGACCCTCAGAGAAGGACAGCTTGGATTTGTGAATTATCATGGACCTTACAAGGAGCCAGCCTTGGTATTTGTGAGCGAGGAATCCAACAGGACTTCCCACAGTAAAACTTGGATAAGCAGGGGGAGTTCAGTAGACAACCCTCTCTGATAGCTTGGGGGTGAGTTCAGAGGAGGGCTTCCAGTGCAACAGGTCCACGATATCCACTACTTTTGGCACAGAGATCTATTCCTCTATCCTGTCCTCTTTCCATTCTCATCATCCATCCATTCATCTATCACCCATCTATGTATGCATTCTCATCCATCTACCCATTCTCCTATCAAATCATCCATCCATCTATCCATCCACCCAACCATCTGCACGTTCATCCATCCTTCCATGCATCCATTCAGTTCTCATCTTCTTAATAGTAATAATGATAATAATAAAATCATGATGGCTAATGGTTATTCAGTCCTTTTTTTTTTGTGCCAGTCACTGTTTTAAGCTTTTCATAGGTCCAATTTAGTCCTCACAACAAGCCTAAGAGGAAATTTCATTATTGTTTCCACTTTACAGATAAGAAAACCGAGGCCCCAAAAGAGTGATTTACTTATCAGGATATACCAGAGCCAGGGGCTTCCCTGGTAGCTCAGCTGGTAAAAAATCTGTCTGCAATGCAGGAGACCCTGGTTTGATTCCTGGTCAGAAAGATCCCCTGGAGAAGGGATAGGCTACCCACTCCAGTATTCTTGGGCGTCCCTAGTTGCTCAGATGGTAAAGAATTCACCAGCAATGTGGGAAACCTGGGTTCTACCCCTGGGTTGGGAAGATCCCCTGGAGGAGCGCATGGCAACCCTCTCCAGTACTCTTGCCTGGTGAATCTCCATGAACAGAGGAGCCTGGTGGGCTACAGTCCATGGATCACAGAGTCAGACACAACTGAGCAACTAAGCCCAGCACGGCACCAGAGCTAAGATTCAAACTAGAGGTCTGACTTTAGAGCCCACGCACCCGACCACTGTGTTAAGTGGCCTTTCAAGTGCCCACACACTATCCACCCAGCCCAGTGCACCTCTCTCCACTTATTCTCTACTCTCTCATCCACCTTCGTTCCCAGCTAGTTGTCTGTTTCTCTGCCTGTTCTGCTGCTGCTGCTTAGTTGCTTCAGTCGTGTCCAACTCTGTGTGGCCCCATGGACTTTGGCCTGCAGGCTCCTCTGTCCACAGGATTCTCCGGGCAAGAATACTGGAGTGGGCTGCCATGCCCTCCTCCAGGGGATCTTCCCAACCCAGGGGTCAAACCCAGGTCTCCTGCCCTGCGGGCAGATTCTTTGCCAGTGAGCAACCAGGGAAGCTCACCTTTTCTATGCACCTGTACATCTATCCATCCACTTACCCACCCTCCTTTGCACCACCTACACATCCATCCATCCATCCATCCAACAACCATTCACCAAGCACCTTCTATGCCGAGTGCTGATATTCAGAGATGAATGCTACTTAGCTTCTGACATCAAATGGCTTACTCTTGTGATGGTAAACCAGAAGATGAACCAGTGGGGGGACCCAATGGTGTCAGTACTAAGGACAAAATGAGCCTGTGGTGCTATGGCTGAATGGGGAGAAGGGCTCCAGAAGTAGCCTGGGGCAGACCAGGAAAAAAACTCTGAGGATGTAAAGGCTGATATGGATGGTCAGAACTATCTTCCAGGCAGAAGGAACTTCCTGTGCAAAGGCACAGATCCACCTTTCTAGTGGGACTTGGAGGGGGGTGGTTTCCCCTTCTCTCTGTTAGATTGCAGGAATCAATGCCAGCCAAGTCATAGGCAACCTTCTCTGAGTTTGTCAGTGGGGATGGGGGCAAGCGAGCTTCCCTGGTGGCTCAGACAGTGAAGAATCTGCCTCCAGTGCAGGAGACCCAAGTTCGATCCCTGGGTTGGAAAGATCCCCTTGCACCGGAAATGCAACCCACTCTAGTATTTTTGCCTGGAGCATTTCATGGACAGAGGTGACCGGTGGGCTACAGTCCATGGGATTGTAGAGTTGGACACAACTGTGTGACTAACACACACACATGGGGAAGGGTCTAGTTAGAAACTGGTCAGAATGGGCAGGTGCGGAGGGCTTGAGCCAGCATCAGAGGGGAGACTCGGGGCAGATCTCTGAAAGAGAAATCCCAGGTCCAGGGTTCCTTTAAGTTCCGCTCACTGTTTTGTTTTGCCTAGAGCCTCCCTGCATTTGCTATTCTGTGCACTTTCCACGTATTTGCAAGTTCTGATTGAACAAACACTGGCTGGGGCACAGTGAACCCAAATAATTGTGTGCCTGTCAACGGTACATGTTAATTGGAGAGTTGTAGAGTCCATGGGACGGGTCACAAGGGAGAAGCCAATTACTCCATGTACCTATATGAAAGGCTCCCGTTCCTGGAAGCCTGACTGGCATTAGAACACTCTGTATTGGTCCGTGTTATTGATTTTTCTCCCGCCTCAGTTGATGGGCTCATTAATTGACAATTACCTCTTTCCCTGTGTTGGGAGAATTGACAACAATGACCTGAAGTGTTTGAGTTTCATTTCAGCTAAGCTAAGTCTATATCTGTTTAACCTGTAACAAGTCCCAGCAGGGAACTCTGAGGAGCAGGGGCCTCTAAGGAGGAACCAGGGGTGCTGGGAATGAACTTGGGTCCTACTGGGTGCAGACTCAGATGTGGAGCACGCAGGAGCCTCAGCATGAAGGATAAAAGGATGGAGGGGGAGAGCTGGGTGGGACCAGGGGGAGACTAAGGCTAATGCACAAAAGCTCAAAGTGGAACCAATTCACATTTGGCTCCAGTGGGCAGTGAAAGGGGGGACTAACCATTTACTGAGCACCTATGATGTTCCTACTATGTTCCTGCCACTCGCTAATAGTTCTTGATTGCATTCCACATTAATTTTTTGATACTACTAATATGCTATGTATGAGTGTGTGTGTGTGTGTGTGTGTGTGTGTGTGTGTGTGTTAAGCTGCTTCAGTCGTGCCTGACTCTTTGTGACCCTATGGGCTGTAGCCGACCCGTGGGGCTCCTCTGTCCATGGGATTCTCCAGGCAAGAATACAGAAGTAGGTTTCCATGCTCTTCTCCAGGGAACCTTCCCAACCCGGGGATCGAACCCTCATCTCTTATGCCTCCCGCATCTGCAGGCGGGTTCTTTACCACTAGCGCCACCTGGGAAGCCTTGTGTATCTGTATGTATGCTTTATATACGAAAACGTCAGATTTTTTGCAACCCCCACCAAATCAATAGTTGTCCTCTCAGCGGTGACATCGCCCCTACTGAGAATGTCTGGTGTAGGGAAACTAAGGCATATAGACTTGGCGGGGATGGGGCTCACTCCAGACCCCCTGGAGTAAAGGATGAACATCTGACTTGGATTCAAGGCTCCACTCTTTTGCTTTGAGTTAAGCTCTCTGGACCTCAGTCTCCTCATCTGGTAAATGGAATTAGAAACAGGACTCCCCTTACACTGGATGCTAATGATAATTCAGTTAAGTAATATACACAGTACTTGAGCTCAGTTCAGTTCAGTTCAGTCACTCAGTCGTGTTCGACTCTTTGGGACCCCATGAACCGCAGCACGCCAGGCCTCCCTGTCCATCACCAACTCCCGGAGTTCACTCAGACTCACGTCCATCGAGTCAGTGACGCCATCCAGCCATCTCATCCTCTGTTGTCCCCTTTTACTCCTGCCCCCAATCCCTCCCAGCATCAGAGTTTTTTCCAATGAGTCAACTCTTCTCATGAGGTGGCCAAAGTACTGGAGTTTCAGCTTTAGCATCATTCCTTCCAAAGAACACCCAGGGCTGATCTCCTTCAGAATGGACTGGTTGGATCTCCTTGCAGTCCAAGGGACTCTCAAGAGTCTTCTCCAACACCACAGTTCAAAAGCATCAATTCTTTGACGCTCAGCCTTCTTCACAGTCCAACTCTCACATCCATACATGACCACAGGAAAAACCATAGCCTTGACTAGACGGACCTTAGTCGGCAAAGTAATGTCTCTGCTTTTGAATATGCTGTCTAGGTTGGTCATAACTTTTCTTCCAAGGAGTAAGCGTCTTTTAATTTCATGGCTGCAATCACCATCTGCAGTGATTTTGGAGCCCAAAAAAATAAAGTCTGACACTGTTTCCCCATCTATTTCCCATGAAGTGATGGGACCGGATGCCATGATCTTCATTTTCTGAATGTTGAGCTTTAAGCCAAATTTTTCACTCTCTTCTTTCAAGAGGCTTTTTAGTTCCTCTTTGCTTTCTTGCCATAAGGGTGGTGTCATTTGCATATATTGGGTTATTGATATTTCTCCCAGCCATCTTAATTCCAGCTTGTGTTTCTTCCAGTCCAGCGTTTCTCATGATGTACTCTCTATATAAGTTAAATAAGCAGGGTGACAATATACAGCCTTGACGTACTCCTTTTTCTATTTGGAACCAGTCTGTTGTTCCATGTCCAGTTCTAACTGTTTGCTTCCTGACCTGCATACAGATTTCTCAAGAGGCACGTCAGGTGGTCTGGTATTCCCATATCTTTCAGAATTTTCTGCAGTTTATTGTGATCCACACAGTCAAAGGCTTTGGCATAGTCAAGAAAGCATAAATAGATGTTTTTCTGGAACTCTCTTGCTTTTTCCATGATCCAGCGGATGTTGGCAATTTGATCTCTGGTTCCTCTGCCTTTTCTAAAACCAGCTTGAACATCCGGAAGTTCACGGTTCACATATTGCTGAAGCCTGGCTTGGAGAATTTTAAGCATTACTTTACTAGCATGTGAGATGAGTGCAATTGTGCGGTAGTTTGAGCATTCTTTGGCATTGCCTTTCTTTGGAATTGGAATGAAAACTGACCTTTCCCAGTCCTGTGGCCACTGCTGAGTTTTCCAAAATTGCTGGCATATTGAGTGTAGCACTTTCACAGTATCATCTTTCAGGATTTGAAATAGCTCAACTGGAATTCCATCACCTCCACTAGCTTTGTTCGTAGTGATGCTTTCTAAGGCCCACTTGACTTCACATTCCAGGATGTCTGGCTCTAGATGAATGATCACACCATCTGATTATCCGGGTCATGAAGATCTTTTTTGTACAGTTCTTCCGTGTATTCTTGCTGTCTCTTCTTAATATCTTCTGCTTCTGTTAGGTCCATACCATTTCTGTCCTTTATTGTGCCCATCTTTGCATGAAATGTTCCCTTGGTATCTCTAATTTTCTTGAAGAGATCTCTAGTCTTTCCCATTCTGTTGTTTTCCTCTATTTCTTTGCATTGATCACTGAAGAAGGCTTTCTTATCTCTTCTTGCTATTCTCTGGAACTCTGCATTCAGATGCTTATATCTTTCCTTTTCTCCTTTGCTTTTCACCTACCTTCTTTTCACAGCTATTTGTAAGGCCTCCCCAGACAGCCATTTTGCTTTTTCGCATTTCTTTTCCATGGGGAGGATGGTCTTGATCCCTGTCTCCTGTACAATGTCACGAACCTCATTCCATAGTTCGTCAGGCAATCTATCTATCAGATCTAGGCCCTTAAATCTATTTCTCACTTCCACTGTACAATCATAAGAGATTTGATTTAGGTCATACCTGAATGGTCTAGCGGTTTTCCCTACTTTCTTCAATTTCAGTCTGAATTTGGTAATAGGGAGTTCATTATCTGAGCCACAGTCAGCTCCTGGTCAGCGCATAATAATAACAGCTCTCAATAGGGACTTCCCTGGTGGTCCAGTGGCTAAGACTCCTTGCTCCCGGTACAGGGAGCCCGGGTTCAATCCCTGGTCAGAGATCTAGATCCCACATGCCTCAACAAAGAATGAAGTTCCCGTCTGCTGAAACTAAGACCAGACACAGTCAAAAAGGAAAAAAGAAAATAGCTCTCAATAAATTGTATTCATGACTATACTCATCTCCTCCAGATCTCACTGTCTGGTGGGACGGGTGTTTCTGGCGTGTCCTCTGCTCTTCAGGGGCACGGGTCTTGTCTTATCAATCTGGGTGACTCTGGGCCTGGTCCTCACTGCTGTGTGAACCGTCAGCTCTGGAGCAGGTTGACTCTGGCTGGGAGCAGGCCAGGCAGCAGGAAAAGGGTCAGGACCCACAGGGGCTGCCCACAAGCACCTGGGGGCCACGTGTTGCTCTGGGAACGCTGTGTCCAGCCACTGAGAGGAAATTGCTGTTTTAGCCTCTGCAGCTGTCCGAGCAACATCAGAGACTTTCTTAAACTCCTCAAGTGGCCTTGCCAGCTCATCTGCCCAGCTGACCTGAGGGCCCCAAGAAGACTGAAGTGTTTTGCTTGGAGGAGGGCAACCTCCCTACCCACTGCCTGAAGGTCAGGGCTCAATGGCTGGGTGTTGGCCGATGTCAGTTCTGCCTCTTAGCTCAGCCAGGAGCTCAGAGACACTGGCACAGCCTCAGGAGCTGGCCTGCCTGGAGGGCCACGCCTCGCAGCCCAGATCTTACAAAAGCTTCCCGCATGCTTTGCCCTGGGAGCTGGCTACTCCAGTCTAGCCAACATCAAGGAGACTCTTGCCCATTTTTTAACAGCTAAAGATTTTAAATTTGAAATGAGTGAAGAGGCCCTGTTCCTACCCAACTGGTGCGGGCCTTCTCTGCCACGCAGCCTCATCTCTAGATCGGTAAGTTTATCCTTATACCGTCCTGCAGAAAACCACCTCATCACAAACCAATCCAGGAGGCACAAGCCACAGACCTGACTTGGCTTGGTGCACTGGTTTCCAATTATTTTTAAGCTGTTTATCCCTTTCTTCAAATGAAATCTAATGTGGAAGCCCAATTGATATGTCAGAGGAACAAATATCTGTAATGTGCAACAGGAACAGAAATTAACCCATGTGTTAATATCACATCTCCTGCCATCCCACGCTTCCTGCTTTCTGGACAGCCTTTCAAGGGCTCTGCTCTGTGTGAGCAATCACTACAACCCAGACATGCTCCTTCTTTCCCGGCAACTCCCTCTGCCACCCCCTAGAATCCCTAGCACCCCCAGGACACAATGGGAAACTTCCTGGTTGGTGGTGTGTGCTAAGTCACTTCAGTCATGTCTGATTCTTTACGACCCTATGGACTGTAGCTAGCCAAGCTCCTCTGGTCCATGGGATTCTCCAGGCAAGAATGCCGGAATGGGTTGCAATGCCCTCCTCCAGGGGATTTTCCTGATTCAGGGATTGAACTCACGTCTGTCTCTTAAGTCTCCTGCATTGGTGGCCGGGTTCTTAACCACTTGCACCACCTGGGAAGGCCCTAGTTGGTGGTGAGATGGGTATAAATCCTAGTCCAGCACTCACTGGCTGGGTCACCAAGGACAAGTACCTGAGCCTCTCTGAGCTGGCGATGGCACCCCACTCCAGTACTCTTGCCTGGAAAATCCCACAGACGGAGGAGCCTCGTGGGCTGCAGTCCATGGGGTCGCTACAAGTCGGACATGACTGAGCGACTTCACTTTCACGCATTGGAGAAGGAAATGGCAACCCACTCCAGGGTTCTTGCCTGGAGAATCCCAGGGACGGGGGAGCCTGGTGGACTGCCGTCTATGGGTCGCACAGAGTGGGACACAACTGAAGCGACTCAGCAGCAGCAGCAGCAGACAAAAAAAGACCAATTGCATTCACCTCCCTCTGTGTTGCTCAGAGGACAGCAGGGAATTGTGAATGTGAAAACAAACCCTGAAGGGCTGTGCTCGGAATTAAAAAATAATACCTCGCTGAGTTTTGTGTCCCGCCCCTCTCCTCCTCTTATTTTTTGTGTTCAGGTTGTAGGTGACGGAAGCAGACCTTCCTTTAACTGGTGAGGAGCTAAACTCTGGGGGCGGGGGAGGAGAGGGTGGAAACTGTTTCTGTTTTTGCTTGAAAAAAAAACAAAAAACAAAAAAGACAAATGCTTTCCCTCCCCACTCTGTGGAACAGAGCCTGCTCCAAGCTCTGTTCTGAACACTGGGTTCCGGGGCTGGAAGCCACTCTGGGTGTCCAAACGTCCCCGCTCAGCTTTGTCTGTGTGGCTCGATTCTACACAGGAGCGGTTTCAGCCACTGGAGCTGAAGCTTGGAGGCCCCTCAGGAGGTTTGCTGGGGTTCAGAGCGGAATGGGGGCACCCGACCGCCACCAGAACCAGTTTTAGGTTCTGCCCAGGTGTCTCGCTTCCTGGATGCCCTTCCAAGATGCCAGCCTTTCTTGCTGGGCAGAGCTGTAGGAGTCCTGGGACACCTCTAAGGGGCAGGCTTAGTTCCCATGCCCCTCACAGAGAAAGGGGCTAAGAGGAGGGGCCTGCAGGGTGGGTCTGGAGCCCTGCACTGCCCAGAAACTGGGAGAGGGACACCAGCAGGACAAATGGAAGCCACTTTCTATGGCAGTTTGGGCTGGAAGGCCAGCAGGGAACTGGTGACTGCTCGGGGTCTCTGTGCCAGGCCTTTGCAAGCTCCTGCTAAATGGCTGCTAACTATAGCCTCAGATGGCTTCGGAAGGTAAGTGTGATTGTCCCCTTCTACAGATGGACATGAGTTTGAGTAAACTCTGGGAGATGGTGAAGGACAGGGAAGCTTGGTGTGCTATAAACAGTCCACAGGGTCACAAAAAGTCAGACACTACTTAGCAACTGAACAACGGCAGGTGGGGAAGTGGAGGCTCAGAGAGTTACGCGAGTTACCTATGACCCCAGAACTAATGCCTCTGGGGGGGCTGGGGGGCCGGAAGATCCTAGTGTTGAGTGAGCTGGGGAGACACTGGGAAGCGGGGGCACAGGGTCGGGACGGGGCTGGGTCTCAGCATTCTGGTGCCCCTCAGGTCAAGGTGATCTGAACCAGCTGGCTAGTGGGGAGCACCATCCATGGCTTACTGAGGCCCCAGGGGGCTGACACGGGGGAGGCGCAGAGGAGCAGGGCAGACTGTCCTCAGGAAGAGCAGAGAATATAACACCCCTGGAGGAGGACAGGGCAACTCCAGTGTCCTGCCTCGAGAATCCCATGGGCAGAGGAGCCTGGCGGGCTACAGTCCATGGGGTCGCAGAAAGTCGGACACAACTGAGTGACTAGAGTACAAAACAGGCCACGGGAGAAAACCTAAAGCAGCGGGGACAGTGGACGGGGGCCAGAGGACAGTGCTGGCAGAGACGTGTGGGGAGGGCCGTGGGCAAGAGGAGCACCCGCGGGATCGGAGGAGGCCAGCGGAGCCCAGCCGTGGGAAGGCGGGGAGGAGGAAGGCTGGGCTGCGGTGGAAGAGCTCCGGCCACGGAGGCGCTGATCGCACGGCCTGTCACTGCTCGCGACCCGTGGCTGCCCTGCTGGACAGCACCCTTCACAGTGGGTCTTTCTTCTTTCACGTGTGACCTTGGTCAGGGGCTGGGGCTCCCCTTCACGTCACCACTCCCATCATTCTAGATGCCCAGGGCCCCCTCCCTCTGGTGGGGGAAAGTTGTGGACTTGGAGTGGTCCATTTGGGGTGGTTTGAGGGGGGACTGGGCTGTTTCTGGGCTCCAGCCCGGAGGTCAGTGCAGACTGGAGGCTTGACCAGTGACCTCTGGTCCTGTCCCCTGGTGGTTCACACTGACAGCAATGGAAAGGGAAACCCAGGCTCATGTGGCATCCCTGAGGCGCCCGACGCTGGTAACACACCTCCCTGGTCCAGCTAGAACTCACAGTGTCTCCACCTCCTATTCTCCTGGGTCTTCCCTTCCTCCCTCCTGTTCACATTTATCCCAAAGTTGTTAAGACCCAGGACTCTGGAGCCAGCCTGCTAGGTTTGGGCCCCACCTCTGAACTAGCTATTTGACTTGAGACAGGTTAACTTATGCCTCAGTTTTCTCATCTGTAAAGTGGCTATAATAATAGGACCTACCTCCTAGACTTGTGGGGGGGGATTAGGTCCCAAAGCCTACATGTTTTCTGGGACTTCACATTGTCCTCCAGGTGGTGAGACATCACAGATGTTATCCCCAGGGAATTCTCAGTGTAGGTGGGAGTGATGGTGTTTAGAGTAGGGGCTAGAATGCTGGTGAGCTAAATGGGGAGAGGAGAAAACAGTCCCATTGGAGGGTTTAAAACCTAAATTCTGAGATGAGGAAGGTGCAGAAGGAGAAAGAGGTGGTATCTAGAGCCTAACACAGCGTCTGGGCAAATACTGTAGGACTGGACATGAGGGAGGAGGCGGAAAGGTGCTCCAGGGGGAGGGACCTGGCTGGGCAAAGCATGGAGGCAGGAAGCTTAGGGTGGGACCCAGAAGGGCACACACATGGTTGATGCTGGGCATGGGTCCGTGAAAAGGCTTTCTGCAGTGCCTAGCATATGTGTGGTTAAGCAAGCCAGGGACCACGCTGGGGGCTCCCACAGCTGATCTCATGCGCTCCTCACATCATCCCTGTGAGTCCCATTACTTCCTGCATTTCATAAATGAGGAAACTGAGCCAGCTCAGAGAGCAGAGCTCCTTCCCCAAGATCACTCCCGTTAAATGATGTCTCTGGTCCATCTGTCTACAGAGCTGGTGACCTTCCCAGTGCCCCACGCTGTCACTCGGGCAATAGGAGGAGAGTCAGTTGGGGGCCAGGCCCTAGGACTTGGAGAGCTCCAGGGACGTGTTTCAGCTCCATCCTTTTTTTTTTTTTAGATTTTCCTTTTTTTTGATGTGGGCCATTTTTAAAGGCCCACTGAATTTGTTACATATTACTTATTTCATATTTCGGCTTTTCGGCTGCAAAGCACGTAGCATCTTAGCTCTCCAAACAGGGATCGAACCCACACCCCTGCATTGAAAGGTGAAGACTTTAGCCACCGGACCACCAGGAAAGTCCCCAGCTCCATCTTCTTGTGGAAGGCCGGCCGGCCACCCACCAGGGCCTCACATGCTTGGAGTGGCCACCAATATTCTTTGGCAACAAGGAAACCTAGATTCTCAGCCATGGATCTTATGCTCTGAGACTTCGTTAGGGGCGAGACTCTACGTGGTTGCTTTATCCAGCTCCCAGCTGTAAGTTTTTCTGTGGACCCATTTTCTTATCTGCACAGCTCACAATCAGCACATCAGGTGCCACCCTGTTGATCTGACTCTAATCAAGACTTGACTGCGTAGCAAACGTCCACCTTCTGGTCTGAAAGTTCCCACAAACTTTCAGAGCAGCAGTTCTCAGCTCTGGTGCCAATGAAAATTAACTGGGAACCTTAGAAAATACTGATGCCCCAGCCTTCTTCTCTGTGAGAAGGCTCCAGGGGGAGGCATTTTCAAAGCTCCCCAATGTTGAGAGCATCGCTTTAGAGAAACCCACTGGAATAGGCTGTGGACCCTCTGAGCACGGCAGGCGTGCCTCATGCATATCCACTCACATCAGCTTAATCCACCCTATCAAAGCCCATGAAACACAAAGCAAAATGTGCCTGCTGGCCAGAACGGGTCTTTGCCAAATGCAGCTGAGCCTGTGGACTCATGTCCTGGGGTGAGCTCTAACTGTGTCAGCGCCACTGTGACTTCAGAGTCACCCTGGCCCCGGCATTATTCCTCTGCCGTCTCACCCATGATAGCCGAAGCCCCACTGAGACTTTTATTGTCTGTGTTATACTGTTGAACAGGAGCCTTAGACGCTTGTGGTCATGATTTTGAAATATTAAATTACACCGAGCATTAAGGGCTATGTTTTCTGTTACAAGACAGGTTAATTGCTGCTCTTCATCTTTAATTTTGAGATTTAAGCCGGTTTCTCAGTTAGCTCTAATTGGTAGTGTTTCGACAGCCCTCCCTGACCTCACAAGCCTTTGATATGGCTTAGAAATCCTTTTATGGGAGCCCTTTTTTTCTTGCGCCCTGCACATTTAATAGATTTGTATTTCCTCAGTCATCTTTCCTTCTGTGGAGATATTTCAAAATCACACCATGTGTCTGCAGGGAATAAATGCTTCCTCTCCAGCAAATGTTTTTTTACAGCGATCGGCAAAAGAGGATTAATTGCCCCCATTCACACACATCTCTTACTTGCTGTATTCCATTTTCATACAAAGATTTTTTAAATCCTTTCTTCTGTAGCCGGGCTGAATTTGTCTGTAAATGCACGTGCTCGTCAAGTGATGTTTCTGGGATAGATCTGAAGCAAGCATCCTCTCCAATCACTCTATTTTACAGATAATAATATCACCACAATAATGCATTATGTGTCAGGGGAGAGCACTCACGGGAAGATGGGAATGGGGAGTGATAATGAGGCCCCCGTCCCTGGAGGTGTTCAAGCACAGTTTGGAAGCAGCTTGTCTGGCATATTTTAGAGGCAAATACAGTCTAAGAACTAAGAGGTTTTAGAGTCAGGAAAACTTGAGTTTAAATCTCTACCAGTTACTGGTCCTGTGACCTTGGGCAACTTATGAGCCATACTGAGCCTCTGTTTCCTAGTCTATAAAATAGAGTTAATAATAACACTTATCATGTAAAGTTACAGTGGAACTGAGTGAAATAATACCTGGCCCTTGCTGCTGCTAAGTCGCTTCAGTTGTGTCCGGCTCTGTGCGACCCCATAGACGGCAGCCCACCAGGCTCCCTCATCCCTGGGATTCTCCAGGCAAGAACACTGGAGTGGGCTGCCATTTCCTTTTCCAATGCATGAAAGTGAAAAGTGAAAGTGAAGTCACTCAGTCGTATCTGACTCTTAGCGACCCCATGGACTGCAGCCCTCGAGGCTCCTCCGTCCACGGGATTTTCCAGGCAAGAGTACTGGAGTGGGGTGCCATTGCTTTCTCCAAGAATGTAGCTTAATCTTCTTAAACATTATAAATAGCGGCCAGGTTTCAGAAACAGAGGAAGGTTGGGAATAGGGAAGAGAGCAACATAAGCTGTCTCCGTTATCGAGATTTCCCCGGTGGCCCAGTAGGTAAGAATCCTCCTGCCAATGCACGGGACACAGGTTCGATTCCTGGTCGGGGAAGAGTCCACTTGCTGCGGGGCAACTAACTCCTGAGCCACAACTACTGAAGGCCACGTGCCCTGGAGCCTGTGCTTCACAACAAGAGAAGCCGCTGCAGTGAGACGCCTGCGCACCGCAGCTGGAGATGAGCCCCTCCTCGCTGCAGCTAGAGAAAGCCAGCGTGCAGCAACGAATACCCAGCGCAGCCAAAAAATCATAATAATGGCAAGTAGATAAAACTTAAGATCTCTCCGTTAGCCTCAATCCCAGAACTCAGTGGCCCATCGTTTACAAAGTGCTTTCACGTCTGTAACCTCAGTTTATCCTTACCCCAGCTCGACAACACAAAGGTTCTACTCTCATAACAGTCCTTTATCCAGGCTAAATAACAGTGTGAAGAAACAGAGGCTCAGAAAAGTGAAACAACTTGCCTAAATGACACAGCACTAGCATAGAGCCACTAGAATCCAAATTTACACACAGCCTTGTTATCTGCTGAGCCCACAAGACCAGTACTATCGTCTCTCTGTTCCATTGTTATCACCGCTGTTGTTGTTGCTCAGTTGCTGTCTTGTCTGATTCTTTGTGAACCCATGGACTGCAGAAAGCCAGGCTCCGTGTCCTTCACTATCTCCCAGAGTTCGTTCAGATTCATATTTGAGTCAGCGATGCCATCCAACCATCTCATCCTCTGTCGCCCCCTTCTCCTCCTGCCCTCCATCTTTCTCAACATCAGGGTCTTTCCCAATGAATCAGCTCTTTCCATCTGGTGGCCAAAGTATTGGAGCTTCAACTTCAGCATCAGTCCTTCCAATGAATATTCAGGATTGATGTCCTTTAGAATGGACTGGTTTGATCTTGCTGTCCAAGGGACTTGCAAGAGTCTTCTCCAGCACCACAATTCAAAAGCATCAGTTCTTCAGCACTCAGCCTTCTTTACAGTCCAACTCTCACATTCATACATGACTACTGGGAAAACCATAACTTTGACTATATGGACCTTTGTCAGCAAAACGATGTCTTTGCTTTTTAGTACGCTGTCTAGGTTTGTCATAGCTTTCCTTCGAAGAAGCAAGAGTCTTTTAATTCCATGGCTGCAGTTACACCCACAGTGATTTTGGAGCCCCCCAAAATAAAATCTGTCACTGCTCCCACTTTTTCCCTTTCTATTTGCCATGAAGCAATAGGACCAGATGCCATGATCTTAGTTTTTTGTGTGTTTTTTTAAATGTTGAATTTTAAGCCAGCTTTTTGTTATCCCTTTGCTTTATTATAAAGTTACTTTTTTAAAAAGATTTTTTAATGTGGGTCATTTTTAAAGTCTTTGTTGAACTTGTTGCAATATTGTTTCTGTTTTGTGTTTGGTTTCTTAGCTGCAAGGCTTGTGGGATCTTAGCTCACTGACCAGGAATTGAACCCACACCCCCTGCATTGAAAGGCAAAGTCTTAACCATTGGACCACCAGGGAAGTCCCTAAAGTTATTTCTTAATACCCTAGGATCTTCCTTAGCTGGGTGGGCCTGCTCCTGGTCTGCCCAAATTCTCCTTCTGAAGGTGATGCATACCAATTCAAATGCAGGACTTGGAGCTGTTTCTTTTATTCCCACATTTGTAGGGCAATCAAGCAGCTCAATAATAATAATAATACATAATGTCGGGTACTCATAATGCACTTGTTTCATGTGGCCGTCTTAGAATTTTAATTTGATACAAGGAACATTATTACTCCATATTCATTAAATCGCATGTTAACCTCTTTTAAAAACCCTTTTTCCGGCAATAACAGAGGACAATTTTACACGAGGAAAGTCATTTGGGGAAGAAGATGTATTCAATAGGTTTTCTCCAGCATCGTTATGGTCCGGGCTGACCCCTCATCTCCTCTCCCATGCTTCTGGTCTCCTCTGTCACTGTTCACAGTATAAAGTTCAGGATGCCGTTTAAATGGGGGCTCATGGACACAGTTACAGAATGGGCCTCCACAGTTCTGATCAAGGCTGGCTCCCAAGAGAGCCCCTTGGCAGAGAGTCAGCCCTTTGCGCCAATGTTATGCTAGTGGGAATTTCTAAGGGCTCATAATCATAAAAGGGTGGGAGGAAAGAAGGGACCAGATCAGGGCTGGGGAGGGGGTGGCAGTGAAGGATGAATGGGAGAGATTCTGCCTCTCCTTCAAGGAGTCTACACTCCAAGAGCTGGGTTGGAAAAGCTTGAACGTGGATCAAACTTGGTTACCCTCAGGAGGGGGGACCCCGTCTAAACACACTTAAATCCACTAACTCTCCTCCCACCTTACATTACATCACATACACACACACACACTCACACACACACACACTCACATACACACACACCCCAAAGGGAACAAACCTACAGGCCTAATCCAGCCCTCATTGTCCCTGTTGCTGACCTCTGGCTACACCAGTTGGTCTATCTTCCAGCAGCACTTCCTGCTTCAGGGCGAGGGGTCTCACTCTGTCTCTAAACTGGGCTTTCTTTTTTTTCCATTTGGCTGCTCTGGATCTTAGCTGTGATACGTGGGATCTGGTTCCCTGACCAGGGATGGAAACTGGGCCTCCCCACCTCCGCCACCACACTGGGAGCGAGGAATCTTAACCCCTGGTCCACCAGGGGAGCCCACTAACTGGGCTTTCTAATGGATTCTGCACAGGTTGAAGCAAGAATTCTGAGCGCCGGCACCACCCTAAACCCGTCCTGTCTCCTCATTTCGCACATTAGGAAACTAAGTTCCAGAGAAATTTAGAATCTCCTTCCAGGCACGGTGCTGAGTCAGAACCAGAATCCAGTTCTAACACCGCAGCGCACACTTTCACATGCACGAGCCTTTCGATAAGCCAGCACCAGAACAGCCATTGCAGGGGAGCTAGAGTTTACCGTGTTCTTACACTGTTCCAGAAACTCATTCTAAACCGTACCCACCCGCTCTGGTAGTTCTAACAACACTTCCATACGGTCGCCATTACTGACCCATTCAATGGATGAGATCACTGGGCTCAGAGAGCCGAGGCTTTTGCCAGAGGTCAGCGGCGGAGCTGGGCTTGACCTGGGCCCCTGCTGTCCTCAGCCTCTGCCCACCAGCCTGTGCTTCACTGCCAGGAACTGACCGCCCAGAGCCTCTGTTGACTTCTCTGTGAAACTAAGCTCCTCATTCCTGTCCAGACTAGTTTATGCTAGTGGTTCAAGTCAAAGGGATATAAAAATTCTTGGCAACATCAAAAATGCTGTAAAAATGCACGACTCTGTACTAATGCCATTATAAAATGTGGATGAATTATTATTTTTTTGATGCTGTAAAAATTCTGTCAGGAGAAAAAGGGTCTTTTCACCTGCAATGTATGAGGCATTATGGGTTAGAGACACGTTCATTCAAAAACTTTTATTTGGAACATTTCCTGGGCTCAGTGCTGGGTGAGTTTCCAGGGATTCAGAGATAAATAAAACTGGCCTCAGCCCTCAAGGGCCCTTCAGGGACTGCCAATGGATAAAGCAACAATTACATTCCAGCAAGGAAAGTGCTGGACAGAGAGAGATGGTCTGGAGACCTGAAAGGGAATCAGGAGAACCTGACCCAAGGCTGAGAGGGCAGGCTCTGATCTAGATTGTCTTGGATTCAAATCCTTGCGCTTCACCTACCAGCTGTGCGTCCTTGGGCAGTTTTCTTGACCTCTCTGTGCTTGAGTTTTTCATTCTATATAATGAGAGTTATAAGAGACAATAATAGAGTCCTATCCCAAAGGATTGCTATAAATATTTCATGAACCAGGGACTCTAGAAGTCTACTGAAGCCTATAGCCTCCCTTTGGGAATATTGTTTTTCAAGGCACACAGTAAAAATATATAGATTACAAAGTGTACTAATTATATTGAAAATAGTATCAAAATATTACAAACAGATTTATAGTTGAGCAATATATGTGCTTCTTTATTAAGGCATTAAATAATAAGATATAACAGCAGGTCTCATAACCACCATAATTTTGAAGTGATGAGAGGTGTGAATGGTATTTCAAGGCTTTGGAACTATGTAAAGTAATAGGAATGTATTGGTTATTTCTGGAGAAGGCAATGGCAACCCACTCCAGTACTCTTGCCTGGGAAATCCCATAGACAGAGGACCCCGGTGGGCTGCAGTCCACGGGGTCGCTAAGAGTCGGACATGACTGAGTGACTTCACTTTCACTTTTCACTTTCGAACATTGGAGAAGGAAATGGCAACCCAGTCCAGTGCTCTTGCCTGGAGAATCCCAGGGACAGGGGAGCCTGGTGGGCTGCCATCTATGGGGTTGCGCAGAGTCGGACACGACTGAAGCGACTTAGCAGCAGCAGCAGCACCAGCAGCATGGGTGACCTACAACGAAAGGAAACGCCTGATTCCAGTTAAGATGAGTGAGTACAAAGATGTAATTTCCCCTTCCTATCTCTCTGACCGCCTGAATTCTATCCAAAGGCACTGCTGAAAGCCATGTACCCAAGTGGACAAGTCCTGCCCCAGGGAGAATCTCTGGGGAAGGGGAGGAAAGGGCTGATGCTGAGGGCCAGGCAGAAGGAGCTTCGGGCATCAGGAAGGAGCCCCACCCTTGGGGGGGCTGCTGGGAGGCAGGGGAGGGCTGTGACGTCTGGGGTGGTGCACTGCTCAGCGTCCTGGACTTGAGTGACACCAGCTGATTACTAACTGACATCCCGGGACTTCAGCACGGTCAGTATCAGATACTCATACACTCGCACCACCCTCTACTTGCGATAGTCTGGGTGAAGGTGGAGCTTTGTTTCTGCTGAATTTCGGACCTCAACTCCCTCACCCTTTCTTTGAGTCACCTTGGAAGAAATCCTTGCCTTCATTTTATCTGGGTTTCCTCATCTCAGTTCAGTTCAGTTCAGCCGCTCAGTTGTGTCTGACTCTTTGCAACCCCATGGACTGCAGCACACCAGGCTTCCCTGTCCATCACCAACTCCTGGAGTTTACTCAAACTCATGTCCATTGAGTGGGTGATGCCATCCAACCATCTCATCTTCTGTCATCCCCTTCTCCTGCCCTCAATCTTTCCCAGCACCAGGGTCTTTTCAGATGAGTCAGTTATTTCCATCAGGTAGCCAAAGTATTGGCGTTTCAGCTTCAGCATCAGTCCTTCCAATGAATATTCAGGACTGATTTCCTTCAGGATGGACTGGTTGGATCTCCTTGCAGTCCAAGGGACTCTCAAGTCTTCTCCAACACCGCAGTTCAAAAGCATCAATTCTTAAGTGCTCAGCTTTCTTTTTGGTCCAACTCTCACATTCATACATGACTATTGGAAAAATCATAGCTTTGACTAGATAGACCTTTGTTGGCAAAGTAATATCTCTGCTTTTCAATATGCTGTCATAACTTTTCTTCCAAGGAGTAAGCGTCTTTTAATTTCATGGCTGCAGTCACCATCTGCAGTGATTTTGGAGCCCAAAAATAAAGTCTGACACTGTTTCTCCTGTTTCCCCATCTATTTGCCACGAAGTGATGGGACTGGATGCCATGATCTTAGTTTTCTGAATGTTGTTTTAAGCCAACTTTTTTGCTCTCCTCTTTCACTTTTATCAAGAGGCTCTTTAGTTCTTCTTCGCTTTTTGCCATAAGGGTGGTGTCATCTGCATATCTGAGGTTATTGATATTTCTCCCAGCAATCTTAATTCCAGCTTGTGCTTCATCCAGCCCAGCGTTTCTCAAGTGTACTCTGCCTATAAGTTAAATAAGCAGGGTGACAATATAAAGCCTTGAGTTACTCCTTTCCATAAACCTATCTTTCCTCATCTAGAAGATCCAAAAAATAATCCTGGCCTCATAAGACTGTTGCAAGAATTCAAAGAAAAGCCTCTGCCTGGTGAGTGCTCCCTGAGCACCAGGTACTCAGGGGTCTTTGGCGGCAGCCCCCAGCACTGTAAATGCCATTGGCTCGATAAAGCGCAACGAGCCACTTCCAAGCAGGAGAGCCTTGGGTTTCAGAGTACAGGCTGTGGTGTGTGACCACTTGAGTTTGAACCTCAGCTCTACCACCTATAACTCTGCATGGTGTTCAACTTCTTTGAGGCTCCTCCAGCTGTAAAAGGGGGAAAATAATATTATATATCAGCCTCACAGTATTGTTTCTCAGATTAAATGAATGAGGGCGTGTAAAATGCCTTGGACAGTCCCTGACACACGTGAAATGCTTGTCTGCTGGTGTTCAGTCCCTAATTCGTGTCCAATTCTTTTGCTATTTTTCAAATTCTAATAATCCTCATTAAGAGTCCAGGAAGGCAGTGAACAAGTCCACTTGTTTCACTTTTTCAAACAATTTATCTGCTAGAACAATGGTCCCAGATCAGAGACTCATGGTTTGGGAGCAGCCGAAGGACCAGGGACCTACATCACCTTGCTTAATCCTCACGATGGTCTTTCCAGAGAGTTATCTTTATTCCCATTTCACTAAGGAACCAATGGAAGTTCAGAAAGGTGAGGAGAAAGGCTCAGGTTTGCAAAACCATGGGTGACGCAGCTAGGATTTGAATCCAGTCTGCAAGTATTTTCTGCAGAGGCAAAGGGTGGGGTCTGCCTGGCTGAGGCCAGTCTCCTTGGTCCCCACATCTCTGGTCCAGCCAGCGGACAGGAGCCAGAATGCTCAGTCTGTGCAAACGAGGAATGTGTGTGTATCATGGGTACTGAGCTGGGCTTCCTACTTGATGCCTTAATTTTTAATGTATAATGATACTGCAGGAAGGGCATGCCTCTCCTTCCTCCTTCCTTTGGGATGACCAACCCTTTTTAGAGGGGGATGGTAGATGGGGCTGCAGCAGCTGCTGGGCATTCTACCCCAGAGCGGATATCATGGCAGGGGATCACCTGTGTAAAGGGGTCACACAACTACAGGGGCAAAAGCCAGATCCCTGTTTTTTGTTTTGTTTTGTTTTTATTGAAGAATAATTGCTTTACAGAATTTTGTTGTTTTCTGTCAAACCTCAACATGAATCAGCCATAGGTATACATATATCCCCTCCCTTTTGAACTTCTCTCCCATCTGCCTCCCCATGCCACCCCTCTGCTGCTGCTGCTGCTGCTGCTGCTGCTAAGTCACTTCAGTCGTGTCCGACTCTGTGCAATCCCATAGACGAGAGCTCACCAGGCTCCGCCATCCCTGGGGTTCTCCAGGCAAGAACACTGGAGTGGGTTGCCATTTCTTTCTCCAATGCATGAAAGTGAAAAGTGAAAGTGAAGTCACTCAGTCGTGTCTGACTCTTTGCGGACCCCATGGACTACAGCCTACCAGGCTCCTCCGTCCATGGGATTTTCCAGGCAAGAGTACTGGAGTGGGGTGCCATTGCCTTCTCCATCCCACCCCTCTAGGTTGATGCAAAGCCCCTGTTTGAGTTTCCTGAGCCATATAGCAAATTCCCGTTGGCTATCTATTTTACGTATGGTAATGTGAGTTTCCCCGTTACTCTTTCCGTACATCTCACCCTCTCCTCCCCTTTCCCCATGTCCAGAAGTCTGTTCTCTATGTCTCTTTCTCCACTGCTGCCCTGTAAATAAATTCTTCAGTACCATTTTTCTAGATTCCATGTATATGCATTAGAATATGATATTTATCTTTTTCTTTCTGACTTACCTCACTCTGTATAATAGGTTCTAGGTTCATCCACCTCATGAGAACTGACTCAAATGCATTCCTTTTTATGGCTGAGTAATATTCCATTGTGTACATATACCACAACTTCTTTATCCATTCATCTGTCAAAGGACATCTAGGTTGCTTCCGTGTTCTGGCTATTGTGAATAGTGCTGCAATGAACAATGGGATACATGTGTCTTTTTCAGTTTTGGTTTCCTCAGGGTATATGCCTAGGAGTGGGATTGCTGAGTCATATGGTGGTTTTATTTCTAGTTTTTTAAGCAACCTCCATACCATCTTCCATAGAGGCTGTATCAGTTTATCCCACCAACAGTGCAAGAGCGTTCCCTTTTCTTCACACCCTCTCCAGCATTTACTGTTTATAGACTTTTTGATGATGGCCATTCTGACTGGTATGAGGTGATGTCTCATTGTGGTTTTGATTTTCATTTCTCTAATAATAAGTGACATTGAGCGTCTTTTCATGTGTTTGTTAGCCACCTGTATGTCTTCTTTGGAGAAATGTCTGTTTAGGTCTTTTTCCCACGTTTTGATTGGGTTGTTTGTTTTTCTGGTACTGAGTTGTATGAGCTGCTTGTATATTTTGGAAATTAATCCTTTGTCAGTTGTTTCATTTGCTATTATTTTCTCCCACTCTGAGGGTTGTCTTTTCACCTTGCTTATGGTTTTCTTTGTTGTGCAAAAGCTTTTTAAGTTTAATCGGGTCCCACTTGTTTACTTTGGTTTTTATTTCCATTACTCTAGGAGGTGGATCATAGAGGGTCTTGCTTTGATTTATGTCATCAAGTGTTCTGCCTATGTTTTCCTCTAAGAGTTTTATAGTTTCTGGTCTTACATTTAGGTCTTTAATCCATTTTGAGTTTATCTTTGTGTATGGTGTTAGGAAGTGTTCAATTTCATTCTTTTACATGTAGCTGTCCAGTTTTTCCAGCACCATTTATTGAAGGGGCTGTCTTTGCCCTGTTGTATATTCTTGCCTCCTTTGATCCTTGTTTTACTTCCACTCCTCTTCTGGGGCAATCAGGCGTGCAAGAGAAGGGTCCTAGGAAAATGAAGTGTGTTCCTGAGTTCTGGGGAGCCCAGCCATTTACTCACTCATTCACCAAATGAATGCATAGCTCACCACTGTGTTCTGATCCCTGAAGAGGAAAGGATGAATGCAAGAACTTCCACCTTGGGAGACACACACACACCCATCACTGTGACCTTGGACATCACTAAGGCGTTGCAGAAGCTACAGGAGGTAAAAGGAGGGAGTGACTAGTTCTCCTTGGGGTAAGGGCTAGGGGGATGTAGGGAAAACTTGTCAATGGATGTGCCGTAGAAAAACAAGCAGGTGTTCCCCAGGCAGAGAAGTGGGAGGCCGGGGGGATGGAGGGAGATCGGGGCCAATACTTAGCGGCCACCCTCCAGTGTCAGGCCGGTTCTGTGTCAGGTACTTGACCTGACGTATCTCACTCCATCTTCACAGCTACCTGATAGGGTCAGGCCTCAGCATCCTTGTTAACAAGGAAATGCGGCTCAGACACACTGACCGATCTGCTGGTCTGAGATCACACAGCTGAGTGAGGGGTGGAGCCAGGTTCCCACCCAAGGCTGGCTGATTCCAGCACTCGGACTTGGTTCACACTGAGCCCAGCCAGAAAAAACCCACCTTGCGAACACCCCGAGGAGAGAAAAGACCCCCAAGGAGAGAAAGGTCCCGAGGTGCTCAGAGAAGAGAGTTGGAGCGTAAAAATCCACCAGGAGGGTGACAGGGCACTGGCATCGGAGGACAAAGGCCTGGAATGCCATGGCCTGGGCAGCGCCCCCTCCTTCAGGAGGAGGAGTCCGTTCCCCCGGTCCTGGAATCTGGGTTGACCTGTGACTGTTCTGCCCAATACAGTATGGGAGGAGTGGCCCCATGAGAGTCCCAGAGCGCAGACTTGAAGAGGCGTGCCACGTCCAGACGCAGTCTCCGGTGGCCCTGAGACTCCATATGAGGGCGCTTGGGGTAAGCTCCTTCAGTCTGTGGGGCTGCATGGGGACGAGACCTCCCTCCCCTCCACCACCCCAGCCATCTCAGCCCGAGGACCACGAAGCACCAGGCACGTACATGAGCCCCTCTTGGGTGTCCCTAACTGCCATTTGAAAGCAGCCGCCCAGGAGTGACTCCAGCTGGCCCCTCCTGGCACAGCTGCACCTGGCCCTGATCGCAGAATCTGGGCAAATAAATGGCTGTCACTGCTTTAAGCCACTAAGTTTTGGGGAGGCTTGTCATATAGCCATCGTTACGGAAACAGTTGCCATTTGGAGCCAGTCTGTGACTGAACTGAACATGACCCGAACTGAACTACTCCCAACCCTGTTATTCTAGAAACATCGCTCCATGTCGAGGGCAGGCATGCGAAGGCCAGGCCAGAATCCAGGGACCCGTTGCATCTCCATCACTGGGACAGCTGCATTCCCCTTTGGAAGCTGGAACCAAACAGCCTCCCTCCTTGGCCCATCGATTCGCCCTACTGCCATTTCTCTTCCCTTTCTCCTTCCATCACGGATGGCGGAGGCAGCTGCCAAAACAAACTAGGGCAGGCTTCACAGCCAGGAAACACCAACTGCCTAGATGTCTTTGCTCGTCTGCTGGCTTCTCTCCGGGTAACACACTTTTCTTTCTATTCACGTAGAATCTTCCCACTGGGGACCCAGGGTCTCTGGGTGTGGAGACTGTGTCAGGGACACCAGCCAAGCCCTTAGGGAAAAGTAGGCACTTTACGTGTAACTTTTTTTATTGGAATATAATTACTTTACAATCTTGTGTTAGTTTCGGCTGTACAATGAAGTGAATTAGTTTAATGTATACATATATCCCCTCCCTCTTGGACCTCCCTCTCTCCCCCTCACCCCACCCATCTAGGTCATCACTGAGTCACTTGTAGAGATGTGGGTGGACTTAGAGTCTGTCATGCAGAGTGAAGTGAGTCAGAAAGAGAAAAAACAAATGTGGGATATGAATGTATATATTAAAATCTAGAAAAATGGTACCAATGAACCTATTCGCAGGGCAGGAATAGAGATGCAGATGTAGGAACGGATATGTGAATGCAGGTTGGGGGGAAGGTGCGGATGTGATGCGCTGAGAGATTAGGACTGACATGTATATATAGACTACCGTGCGTGAAATAGATGGCTAGTGGGAACGTGCTGTGTAGTGCAGGGAGCTCAGCTCAGGGCTCTATGTATATTATTTTGATCACGCAGTTATCATTATTTATGGATTCCTACTGTGTGCCTGAGACGCTTACATATGTCACCTTTATTCCTCACAAAAATACCAAAAGGCCAGTGTCATTCCCCATTTCACACAGGGGAATTCTGAGGCCCAGCGGGGTGGAGTGACTTGTTAGTAGATGGCAAAAGCAGGCTTTGGATTCAGGTTATCTTGCTCCAAAGCTGTAGCTGTTTCCATGCTACATGCTGCTTCCTTTCCAAGAAAAGAAAAATCTGGCAACCAAGAATCCGGGTGATGGGAACAGGGCCTGGGTTTGATTAAGCAGGATGGAGTAGGAAACAATATGCAGTTAAGTGCCTCGTGTATTGCAAAAGATGACTCTCTTTTTGCTGAATCGGTAGCCCAAACATCCTAAATTTCACTCTGGGGCACCTAGCCGCAGCAGAGAATTTGGTGGAACGGGGTGCCTCCACTCTCTTCACCTCCAAGCTCTGGTCTTACAGGAGCATTTCTGGAAGGGCTTCTTGCTCTGCCCTCTGTGCTCAGGTCTGAGAGAGAAGCCCAGAGCTCTCCAAACAGCTCTGGCTGCAGAGACCACCTGTCACTGTGAAGCAGTGGGGTCCAGGCTCCTCTCACCTGGGTATGTCACTGCCTGAGATTGAATCGCCCAGCAGACTCACCAAGTCTGGGTTTGGGGCATCAGCAAAGGAAGAGAACACCTGCAAAATACTTTTTATATTAAAAAAAAAAAGACGGAAATAAACCTCAAAAGGGAACATCAGAACTTTGTTTAACATTTCTTCCACTTATGACAAGCTTTCATCCTGCTGTTACTGGGAATTGTTATGAGGAAAGAGGCACTCCAGTCATTTCAGCATGGGGCCTTCATGAAACCAGGACTTCAGTTTCTCCATCCTCAAAAGAAAGAGTTGTACTCATCTGTGTTCCCAAGCCTGGCCGGGCGTCAGAGTCACCTGGGGAACTGGGGTTCCGGTTTTGGGACCACTGCCCTGGTGATTCTGAGTGAAGGAGGTGGGGCCAGAGATCTAGCTGTGTCTTACCAATGTCCTAGAGTAATTCCTCTAACAAGGGAAGATGTATAATACCTGTGTTTGAGGAACTTCACTACCAGGGGTACCAACCGTCCTGGTTTGCTTAGACTGAGGCATGTAGGACTTCAGCGCTAAAACGAGGAAAGTTCCCAGATACACTGGGAGAAAGTCGTCTTTTTTTTTTTTAATATTGCTTTTTTAATTTATCAGGGTTTTTTTTTTCTGTTTTGGCTGCACTGCTCAGCATGTGGGACCTAAGTTCCCCCATCAGGGATTGAACGCATGCCTCCTGTATTGGCAGGGTAGAGTCTTAACCACTGGTCCACCAGGGAAGTCTCTAGAAGTTGGTCATCTTAATTGTACCAGATGGCCACTCAGAGCCTTCTGGCTTGAACTTACTGTGAATCTACAGTGACTATCATATTAGATAAATCCTTCTCGCTGAGAGAAGCTGAAGCTGCTATGTCTTACTTCTAAGGAATCTAAAGTGAGATAAGAAATTATCCCAATTCGTGGCAGTGTGAGTTCTCTTGACTGGTGCCCGGGCTGAAGGCGGCAGAATGAAACCCTCACAGTTGGGAGTGTCTGATCCCAACACACCACCCTCCGTCCACCCCCACGTCTTCTCCAGCACTGTATCCTGAGGGGCTCTGGTTCCCAGTTTGCACTGATACCTCTGTGTGCAAGGGACACAGGGACAGACATGGACCTCCTTCATCTTGTCTTGATTTTTAATTTTGACTTTTCAGAAAGCATGAGAATATGTTATCTCATTTAATCCTCACCCCAACCCTGCTGGTAGGATTTATTTTTATCATATAAATAACACATCTAAAACCCAAATCCCTCTAGCAGATAGACACAAAGGAGGTTGAGCCCCATAGCATCTCCTCCTTGTAACAACAAACTCCCCACTTGCCAAGCTCCAGGAAGGGGCAATGGGTCAAAGGATGCTCATAGAATATGAGGAAGGTTTTGAAATCTATACAGGGAATTAGAGGATGAATAGGGCCTCACAGAATCACTTGCTGCTGCTGATATTTGATTCTTCTAGGTCAGCGCTATTGAATACAAATGTAATATAAATTTATTATTGCATGTATGTAAATTTGTATTCTCCATTGGCTGTATTAAAAAATAAAAATATGTGAATTGATTTGGTAACATACTTTTTTAACCCAATACATCCAGAGTATTATCATTTCAGCAAATAATACAAAAATGATTAATGAACTATTTTACATTCTATTTTTTGTACAGTATTTGAAATCTTTTTCAAATACTTTCATGATGAACTGCATTGGTATCTTAAGCATTTGTATGTTACTCTTGAAAGTGCATTTCAACTGAACTTGCCTTACTTCTGGTGCTTAGTAGCCACATATGGTGAGCGGCTTCTGTAATGGACAGCGTTGCTCTACATTCTTTTTTTAATGGTTTTCTTTTTTTTTTTTTTGGCCACACCTGTGGCATGCAGGATCTTAGTTACCTGATCAGAGATCGAACCCATGATCCCCTGCAGTGGAACTGTGGAGTCTTATCCACTGGACAGCCAGGGAAGTCCCTATGTCCTTCTGTTTGGACTACTGAATCGGTCCAGTTCTGAAAAGGGTGTATTAAAAAATCTTCAACTTAAATTATATGTGAGAAGCAATTCTCCTTTAATCCGTAATACTTTTTGCTTTTGTATTTAGTTGCTGTGTTGTTTGCCACATATATGATATGATTATAACATATTTTCTATAAAATGTGTCCTATGTCACTGTACTCTGTATCAAGTCATGCTGTTAGTCTTCATTTCTACTTTGTCTGCTATTTACTGTTGTGTTCCCTTCTTGCTTGCCTGTTTTTGTGTGTTTGGCCATTGTGGTTTGATATTCTTCCTTCTGAGGCGTTTCCATTCCCATGACTTGGCTACTCTCAGTCTCTGCTTCTTCTTATGGGTCGATCTGTTTCTCCTTTCATGATGAACAGCCATTTTCACCTTCTATTCTCTATTACCTTGAGGTATTTGCTTTCTTATGGGTTTTGCTGCCTTATAACTCGGGCTTCCCTTGACCTCTTAGAAATCCAATCAGTCTCCTGGTTCTGCCTGTGCATTTTTTGCATCGTGCAAGCAAAGAGGAACCAAAGAGCCTCTTGACGAAAGAGAAAGAGGAGAGTGAAAAAGGTGGCTTAAAACTAAACATTCAAAAAACAAAGATCCTGGCATCCGGTCCCATCACTTCATGGCAAACAGATGGGAAACATTGGAAACAGCGAGAGATTTTATTTTCTTGGGCTCCAAAATCACTGCAGATGGTGACTGCAGCCATAAAACTAAAAGACACTTGCTCCTTAGAAGAAAAGCTATGACCAACCTAGACAGCGTATTAAAAAGCAGAGACATTAATTTGCTGACAAAGGTCCATCTAATTAAAGCTATGGTTTTTCCAGTAGTCATGTTTTGATGTGAGAGTTAGACCATAAAGAAAGCTGAGCTCTGAAGAATTGATACTTTTGAACTGTGGTGTTGGAGAAGGCTCTTGAGAGTCCCTTGGACTGCAAGGAGATCCAACCAGTCAATCCTAAAAGAAATCAGTCCTGAATATTCATTGGAAGGACTGATGCTGAAGCTGAAGCTCCAATATTTTGGCTACCTGATGCGAAGAGTTGACTCATTGGAAAAGACCCTGATGCTGGGAAAGATTGAAGGCAGGAGGAGAAGGGGATGACATAGGATGAGATGGTTGGATGGCATCACTGACTCGATGGACATGAGTCTGAGCAAGCTCCGGGAATTGGTGATGGACAGGGAGGCCTGGTGTGCTGCAGTCCACGGCGTCACAAAGAGTTGGACACGACTGAGCAACTGAACTGAAGTGACCAAACTCCCCACACTTGCCAGAGCAATGTTAAAGATACAGATTGTCTGGCCCCTTTCCTAGAGATTCTAGTCTAATGGGCAGGGCTCAGGAATTCATATTTAAGCAATCATCCCAAGTGAATTTTCTAAACCAGCAACTGGAGACTGTGCCCACCCCTGGTCACCTCCCTTCCACATGTAGAAAAGTCTGCCTGGCATCAAATCGGACTGACAAAAGATCTGGGTAACACCAAACGGCAAAGAAGGGCAATCCCACTGTGTTAGATTGTTTCAATTAGTTCCGCTGCTCAGTGACTTATGGTAGAAGGTGACAGATGTGTTTTTCCTAATAAAATCCCTATATATACAAATGTCTTTTCACCCAGAGCCTGCCTATCTCTGCTTAAGAGTTGTTTTGTTTTTAAAATTGTAATGTTGGCTTTCGTTTTTCTTTTTTGGGTGGGAGGCAATAAGGCTCTGTTTGCTAAAGAAATGGAGGGGAATGTTTCCAATTCTCCTTAATTGAAATGATCTCATATGCAAACAACAACAAAAAAATTAAGCTGCGAATGTGCCTCTGCAGAATTGAGGGGTAATGACCCCAGCTTAAGATAGAAGGCAATGATCCGTTTCATTGTCTAAAGCCGTAAGCATCTGTCATGTGTGGAAGGTTCCCTGCAGGAGCTGCCAGAGCCTAGAGAGGGGCTCCCTTCCCTCCATCCCTTCTTCGTTCTTCTGTACTGTTCCCTGTCAGTTTCAGAGAGGGGAGAGGCCGCGGGTGAGTAGAGTAGGGACAGGCAGATGTGTCTCAAGGATGCCCCCAATGCTGGTATGCAAGCCAGCACTCCACTTCTTTGGATCTCAAGAAATCCTTGCAGACCCCAGGCCCTCCCCTCCCACTCCCGTGGACTCGGCCTCTTTAGCCGCTCTTTTTCTAGGCAGCCTCGGTATTGTGACATGGAGTCACCTCCATCCCTCCTAAAGAGGAAGACACTGTGGCCGCTCACATCTGGTGGGGATGTTTGGAGAACAGAGAGCCCGATACCCTGAGAGCAGGAGGAGACATGTGGAGCGAGGGGTGAGTGGTCACCTTCTCGAGGATTTGCTCTCCGAGGTGCCCACCTGCCCACAGCATCAGCTATCCCTGTCTCTCATCTAGACTAGAGGCTGGCAAACTTGTGTAAGTGAGGTTTTATTGACACAGAGTCATGCCTATTTGTTTTTGCCTCACCTTTATCTGCTCTTGTGCTAGTCGGGGTCATCTGTGTATCAGGCATTTGAGAGCCTACATTATAAGCTCCTGTGTGGTTTGGAAATCAGACAGAGTCCTATCGTGGAATGTTTCTCTTCAGGCAGAATTTCGACCTCCAAAGTGTGGACACGAGCTAAGTTGAGCTGTGGCACCAGAACCTGTGTGGCTCCAAAGCCCAAAAGAGTTACTAACCAGCTCTTTACAGAAAATGTTTCCTGACCCCAGGCTTAGACGAGACAGCATGGACCCCTGAGCTGCGGGGTGATGAGTGGCCACCTGAACAAGGACAGGCTCCTGACATCATGAAGGGGAGAGAAATGCTACCGGCCCCCAGGAACCTCTGAAGAAAGACCCTGCGTCATCAGACACCTCATTTCTCACTCAGCTTCTCCACACTGGCCATCACGCTGCTTCTCAAACTTCTTGTTCCTACCACAGGGCTTTGCACTTGCTTTTCTCTCAGCCTGGAACACTTTCCTCGGGCACCCACATCTTAGGTCTTCCTTTTCACTAGAGCTTTGCCCCAAAGAGGCCTCTCTAAAAGCTGGGCTTGCCCTCAGCCCTCCCACATTTATCTTATTTTCACCTTTACCACCGTCTGAACACTTTAGTTTATTGTTTTTATTGCCAACTAGGAAATCAACAGTTTTGAAGTTGAGGAAGTTGAAAACTAAGTTTATGTCTCCACCTTTTATTTCTCTCTTAATGGTAAAGGAAAAGGGAAAAGAAAAGAAAATAGATGACAATATTAGTCACAATATCATTTCACCTATGTGTAGAAGAGGATCTGACATATGGTGCACTTATCAAATTACTGAGGGATTTCCCTGACATCCAGGGGTTAAGGCTTCGCACTTCTACTGCAGCGGCCACTGGTTCGATCCCAGGTCAGGGAATCAAGGTCGCGCATCCCGTGTGGCATGGCCAATAAATAAATAACTAAATGAATGAATGAACACTTCCCAGAACAGTGGTTGAGGCTCTGGGCTTTGGCATCAGGTTGACTGCACTAAAATCGCAACCATACGCTTGGTAGCTGTGTGACCTTGGGCAAGTTCCTTGCCCTCATGGTGTTCTATAAATGAAAGTCACATTTTCGCCTTTCATTCGGGGTTGTTGGGAGAATTAAATGGGATAGTGCGTAGAAAGATGCTAAATCTGTTAGCTATTAAAGTTAAATGACGGGGAAGTTCGAATACATGGTAAGTGGGCCTCAAGCGCAGTAAACACTCAACTACTGGATGGACTATGATTTCTCTTACCCTAGCCTGAGGGCTCTGGAGAGTTTTCCAGTTTTGGGCAGGATACTGGTTAGTTGTGTGACACAGACAAGCAAGCAAGCAAACACCTTTATACCTCAGCTCCTGCTCTGAAGGCTAGAACTGATTTCTCTTCCTCACAGGGACAACCAAACAAAGCTGTGTGTGTTGCCATGCTCTGATGGAAGCTCTTGTTCAGGGTCTGCTGAGGAAGAGAGTGTGTGTGGCTAAGGCAGCAGACTTACTGTTAGCTATGTGACCCTAGCTAGCTTCCTTGGTGCTCTGAGCCTCAGTCTTCTCATCAGTAAAATGGGGGCAATGATAGTTACTTCAGAGTGTTACTGTGATGATTTGATGTCACAAGGGTGCTTCCTGGCACAGAAGACACTCATCCCATGGTTGCCAGTATTTTTACTGCCTTGGAAGACCTATAAGTGAAACATACATGAATGTAAATATCGTTGGATATGTCTGGCGGTGCTAGTGGTAAAGAACCTGCCTGCCAATGCAGGAGACATAAGAGACACGGGTTCGATCCCTGGGTCGGGAAGATACCCTGGATAAGAGCTTGGCAACCCTCTCCAGTGTTCTTGCCTGGAAAATCCCATGGACAGAGGAGCCTAGCAGGCTACAGTCCATGGGGTCACAAACAGTTGGACATGACTGAAGCAACTTAACACAGGCATCCTTATCCAATATGTTTGTGTAAGGGTACCACAAGGTCTAAAGCTCTGGTCCAGAGTAGATGTGAGTTGAATCTAAGTTCTCCTCATTGTCAGCCTCTTTTTCACAACTGCTCTTGGCAACTAATTTGCTTTCTGATCTTGGGAAAACCATTCACCCTTTCTGAGCTGTGATTTTCCTCTTTCTAGAATGAAGATCATCGGAGAAGGCAATGGCAACCCACTCCAGTACTCCTGCCTGGAAAATCCCATGGATGGAGGAGCCTGGTAGGCTGCCGTCTATGGGGTTACTAAGAGTCTGACACGACTGAGCGACTTCACTTTCACTTTTCACTTTCATGCATTGAAGAAGGAAATGGCAACCCACTCCAGTGTTCTTGCCTGGAGAATCCCAGGGACAGGGGAGCCTGGTGGGCTGCCATTTATGGGGTCGCACAGAGTCGGACATGACTGAAGTGACTTAGCAGCAGCAGCAGCAGCAGAATGAAGATCATAATACTTGCCCAGTGGGATGTTTGACTTATGTGTCAGCTTGATTGGCCCAAAATGCCTAGTTATTTGGTCAAATATTGTTATCAATATTTCTGTGAGGTTGTTTTGGGATGAGATTAACATTCAAATCAGTGGACTTTGAGTAGAACAGACTGCCCTCCATAAGGCGGATGGGCTCTTCCGATCAGCTGAAGTTCTGAGTAGAACAAAGGACTGATTTCCCCACGTAGGGGGAAACCTTGCTTGCAGGTGGCCTTTGAACTTAAAATGCAACGTTGGCTCTTTCCTGGGTCTCCAATCTACTGACCCACCCTGCAGATTTTTGACTTGTCAGCCTTCGTAATTGTGTGAGCCAATTATCTTTTCGCTTTTCAAACTCTCTCTCCCCTTCTCTCTATATGTATACACACAAATTTTTATATATGTTTGATATACTTCTCTAGATGTATGTAGACATATATATTCTATGGGTCTTATTTCTCTGGAGAACCCTAACTAACACAATCATCCTGCTCTCAGGGTCCCTGAAAATCCAGAGAAGAGCTAAACACCTCCACGCAGTCACACAGCCAGGTGTCCAAACAGAGCCATTACTGGTCCCTGGGTCTCAGGATCTGGGGGGCGCCTAGAGCGTGTGAAATTCTCTCCAGCTTCTGACACAGGGGTACTGTGGTGGGAAGGGGGGCCCAGACTGGCCTTCCTCAGCCTCCTGGAGCCTGGAGGGGCCCATGACGCCACTGGGAGGAGGGAGCCTGGGTCCATCATGAGACTGAGGGCTCACCTCCATCCTTCTGCGTTCCTCTTGTACTGGTTTCCTGGGGCTACTTTAATAAATTACACAAACTAGGTCTTTGAACAGCAGAAATGTATTCTGTCCCGGTTCTGGAGGCTAGAAGCGTAAAATGCAGGGGCCGGCCAGTAGGCTGGTCTCTTCTGAAGGCTCCTTGGCGTGTAGACACATCGCTCCAGCCCCTGACTCTGCCCTGTCGTGGGTTCTCCTGGATGCGTCTCTTCTCCATTTATTATAAGGATGGAGGTCACATGGGTTTTAGAGCCCCCCCTCAACCAGTATGACCTCATCATGACTAATTACATCTGCAAAGACCCTGCGTCCCACACATCACGTGCTGAGGTCCTGGGTGGACATGAATCTGGGGAGGAGACGATCTGGCTCAATAAACCTGTGTTGGGCTTTTGGGGGCAATTCAACCCCAGGACAAATGGAGAGCAATCCTTTACCTTCGACATCTCCATTTATCCTGCTCCTTTCCCGGCTGGCCTGGGAACCTGCTGGCATTTTAAAATGCAGTTCATGAGGCAGGAGGGCCCGGGGAGATTGAAACTTGCCAATACTCCTTTTCGCTGATGTGAGGTTGTAAGTTTGTTTTTTATCTTGTAAGATTGCATTAGTAATCCAGGGCCAGTCAATAATGTTTGCAAAAGTGGCCATTAGAATGAAAAAGAAAAGCAATAGGAGAGCTGTGGTAGCCTAAGGACCCAGACATCAGAGGTAGGAACTGCTGGCTGGAATGGGAGCAGGCATCGGGAGCCTTGAGGGTGCCCACCTACCCGTCTACCCACTGATCCTTCTACAAGGAGGGAGTGGATCAAATGGGATGTTTCCAATAGCACATGGAGCGTAGAGGGCTGGATCTGGAATATTAGAAAAGGGTTTCCTCCTAGAGATAAGACTCCTCCATGGGGGAGGGAGGAGGCATTCAAGATCCCACCTCCCTTTGTCTTATCTGGCAGATATTGTAGACACCTGGCCCGGAACCCCTGTGACCTTTCACCCTGTTTATGCTGGAAGGTGGGAGCTGGGAAACGTGTTGGGCTTTGATATGCTTTCCTTTCCAATAGCCAGTGCCTGGGACTTCTTGGAAGACTGCTCTGTCCTCTAACCCCTAGAGCTGCTTTGCTGAAAGGCAGGAAAATTTACATCCCTGGGAAATGCCTGGGAATTTACATCCTCCAGCCTCTCCCCCAGCTGCAGTTAACCCTCCCCTGATGCCTTCAGGGGTATGAAAGCCCCAGCATCCTTAGCTCAGGGCATAACTTAACGCCCCAGAGGTCCCCTGCCACTGCCAGCTGAAGCTATCCCACACAAGACATCGCCTGAAGTCACGTACTTGCTTTGGCACGCTTTCTTCACCTTTCCTTCCTGTTTTCCCAACAGCTTCACCTTCTTGATAAATCACTTGCACAGGAATCCTCATGTCAGGTCTACCCTTGGGGCTCTGGCCACAAACACCCCACCTCTGGAATGTCATTTGCACCCCACGTGCAAGGCTGACCTTTTGTATCAGTGACACCGGCAGGAGCCTCTGGAGAGGGATCTGAAGGAACAAGGGCCCCATCATCTCTTCTGGGTGCCTCTGAAATCCCCCCATTTGAGAGTCATTCCCTTGGAATGTGTCCCTCTCTCCTCTTAAAATGGAGTTGCTCCTGGGAGATCAGCTTTATTACTGGCATTAATACTGCTTCTCGGAGTGGAGTTTCCTAGTAAATCAGAAACCTTTTGCTGTTGCAGCTGCTTTGGTGGCACCAGTATGCTGGGTTCAACCCGCTGGGCCTGGACAAAATGACGCAGGCAGGAATTACTGCCTTTGCCACGGCCTGCCTCGCTTTGCAGAGAACTTGCCCCCTCCTGGCTCCTTCCCCCTCCTCTTTCTGAGGGCTTATCTCAGCTGCACTTGGAGGCTAATCCACTCAAGGTTTAAAATAATGGCATGATAACAATGCAAATGATGATAGGTGTTATTATTTGGGGCGAGTTATTTCCGGGGATGTCTCCTTTTAAACGGGATTTCTGGAACATCAAAAATGACCATGGGGCCCAAGGGGAAGCTTGAGTGGTAGAATTCAGGCACTGCGATCCCCAGAGAAGACTAGTTTGGAATCCTGCCCTGTACCCTTCAATTACCGTCAGGGCACATGGGGCTGCATGTAGAGCTTCTTTGCACAAATTAGGAAAAGATGCCCCCTCTGCGTAAGTGAATGAGAAAAGGACGCCTCTTGGGGGCAGACACAGCTCCAAGGCTACTCAGCTTGGAGGGTGAGAACCGGATTTCAGCCCCACTTACTCTACCAAGTGCCTTTGTGCAGTGCACAAACTGCCCGGCCATACAAGCCGGCACCAAGGACCTGACTAGTAGTGAAATGGACAGAGCAGGACCCTGTGGGGCTCCTGGGCACGGAAGTCCCCCCAGGCATCTTGTCTGTAGGATGGAGGCTTTAAGCCTTCAGGACATTCTCTGTGTTCCAAAGGGCAGGTTCACACAGTTGAAAAAGCAAGAGAGTTCCAGAAAAACATCTATTTCTGCTTTATTGACTATGCCAAAGCTTTTGACTGTGTGGATCACAACAAACTGTGGAAAATTCTGAAAGAGATGGGAATACCAGACCACCTGACCCACCTCTTGAGAAACCTATATGCAGGTCAGGAAGCAACAGTTAGAACAGGACATGGAACAACAGACTGGTTCCAAATCGGGAAAGGAGTACATCAAGGCTGTATATTGTCACCTTGCTTATTTAACTTATATGCAGAGTACATCATGAGAAACGCTGGGCTGGAGGAAGCACAGTGGAATCAAGATTGCCAGGAGACATATCAACAACCTCAGATATGCAGATGTCACCACCCTTATGGCAGAAAGTGAAGAACTAAAGAGCCTCTTGATGACAGTGAAAGAGGAGAGTGAAAAAGTTGGCTTAAAGTTCAACATTCAGAAAACTAAGATCATGGCATCCAGTCCCATCACTTCATGGGAAATAGGTGGGGAAACTGTGGAAACAGTGGCTGACTTTATTTTTCTGGGATCCAAAATCTCTGTGGATGGTGATTGCAGCCATGAAATTAAAAGACGCTTACTCCTTGAAAGGAAAGTTATGACCAACCTAGACAGCATATTAAAAAGCAGAGACATTACTTTGTCAACAAAGGTCTGTCTAGTCAAGGCTATGGTTTTCCCAGTGGTCATGTATGGATGTGAGACTATAAAGAAAGCTGAGCACTGAAGAATTGATGCTTTTGAACTGTGGTGTTGGAGAAGATTCTTGAGAGTCCCTTGGACTGCAAAGAGATCCAACCAGTCCATCCTAAAGGAGATCAGTCCTGGATATTCATTGGAAGGACTGATGTTGAAGCTGAAACTCCAGTACTTTGGCCCCTTGATGCGAAGAGCTGATTCATTGGAAAAGACCCTGATGCTGGGAGGGATTGGGGGCAAGAGGAGAAGGGGACGACAGAGGATGAGATGCTTGGATGGCATCACCGACTCGTTGGACATGGATTTGGGTGAACTCTGGGAGTTGGTGATGGACAGGGAGGCCTGGAGTGCTCCGGTTCATGGGGTCACAAAGAGTCAGATACGACTGAGCGACTGAACTGAACTGGGCTGAACTGAACCAGGGAAGGGAGGGGATGCAGAGACCAGGGAGGAGTCAAGAAACAATAGTGCAGCCTTGGGGCGGGGTCCTGACTCTGCCTCAAGGGATACAGGTGACACTACCTTTGAGCTCTTCCGCAGAATTAAAATCCCCAAAGATGTTAACAACTTGATAAAGCATTCTTCATTCCAGGGAGCAGGTCACAGTTTGATAACCCCGAGAACCACAGAAGCTCATCAGGAGGACCATCTGAGACCAGATTTAAAAAGTACAGGCCCTATATATTCACTGGCAGGACTGATGCCGAAGCTGAAGCTCCAATACTTTGGCCACCTGACAAGAAGAGCCGGCTCTTTGGAAAAGACCGCTGGGAAAGATTGAGGGCAAGAGGAAAAGCGGATGACAGAAGATGAGATGCTTGGATGGCATTATCGACTCAATGGACATGAGTTTGAGCAAACTCCGGGAGATAAGAAAGGACAGGGAAGCTTGGTGTGCTGCAGCTTATGGGGTCGCAAAGAGTTGGACACAACTTAGCAACTGAACAAGAAGGCCCTGTCACACTCTGGTCCTTACCAGCAACCCTGCCCTTGACCATTACTATAAAACTCCACCAAATCCCCTTCTAGGTCAGAATTTTCATACAGTTTTGAGGGCATTAGCCTGCTGTGTCCCCGTTTGCCTAGCAAAGCAATAAAGCTCTTCTTTTCTACTCCACCTCAAACTCTGCCTCTGAGATTCAATTCAGCTCTGATGCAGAGGCCGAGTTTCAGCATCAGGAACATATGTGTGTGTGTCTATGCGTGTACTCAGTCGTGTCCGACTCTTTGTGACTCCGTGGACTGTAGCCCCCCAGGCTCCTCTGTCTATGGGATTTCCCAGGCAAGAATACTGGAGGAGATTACCATTTCCTCCTCCAGGGGAGCATCAGGAATAGTAACAGCCAACATTTAGTTTACCCTGAGCCAAGACCAAGTGACCAAGTGAAGTCACTCAGTCATGTCCAGCTCTTCGCGACGCCATGGACTGTAGCCTACCAGGCTTCTCCGTCCATGGGATTTTCCAGGCAAGAGTACTGGAGTGGGGTGCCATTTCCTTCTCCAGAGGATCTTCCAGACCCAGGGATCGAACCCGGGTCTCCTGCATTGGAGGCAGACGCTGTACCATCTGAGCCACTCTGAGCCATCCCTGTGCTAATATATGCTGCCTGCACTGTCTTCTCCACGTCAGTCTTGTGAGGTTGATAGTCTGCATCACTCCCATTTTACAGATGAGGAAACTGAGGGCTCAGATATTGAGCCAATTGCCCAGAGCCACACAGCAAATAAATGGAAGGTCCAGGGCTTGGGCTGCCATCACTGGTGCCACAGGAAATGTCTCCCACTCACAATATTTCAGAAGAGGGAAGAGTGGTAAAGGGTGGTGAAACATTGCCAGCAAAATCACATCCGCAGAGAAAAGGAAGCGCGTTGGCTGGCGGCTATGAAATGCGGCTGGGTGGACCAGTGACAGGCATTGGCCTGGGTGTTCAGGCCCAAGTTTAACTTTCAAGTCTCCCTTTTACCAGATGGGTGCCCTTGAGCAAGTCCCTCAGCAGCTCCGGGCCTCAATATCTGATATCTTCATTTGTGAAAAGAAGGGTTAGGGAGGCAAGGCTCCATGGATCCTTGTAAGTTCTCATATCGCCCTTCCCACCACCACCCCTAAGAGTGGCCACAGAGGGGCAGGGAGCGGACCACCTGGTCCCCAGTGTGCTGGATGCGAGGAGGGCAGGGCAGGTCCCTGCGCTCTCAGCCCAGCCTGGACTCCGCACTCTCACCTACCTCCTGGCTATTTCCATCCTGACTCAGGTCTACACCAGCATCCTGAATACACCCAGCAGACCTATCTATCAAACACACACAACTAAGGCCACAGTTGTCAAGATCTATTCCAGGAGCAGAGCCTGGGGCATGAGGAGGGAGAAAAAGGAGAGGTAGGGAAGGAGTGAACTCCAAGCCACACTAAGCGAGATGATGGAGGGGCTGGAGGAGAACCACGGCATGCAGTTCGTGGAACACTGACTCTTCCAGGCAGCTCTGCACGGGTGATGGTGTAGACCCTGTAAGCTCGTTACCCATTTTACAGATGGGGCAAATGATGCCCTGAGACATCACGCAACCCAACCAAGGACCTGCAGAGAGGACAGAGGAAGCATTTGAACTGAGGCAGTCTTGATTCAGAGACATGCTCTAAACCACACTGGGGCAACCAGATAGTAAAATAGAACTGTGACTGAGCATTGGCCTGGGAGACACCAAGAGAGGTATCCAACACCAGGGAGAGTGAGGCTGATTTCACAGAGGATAATTTTGAGGACTGGTGCTGTGATTCCTGGGCTCCTTAGCCAGATCAAGGATACAAAGAAGGGAGGTTCCTTAGGAGGGCCAATGGGCGTGGTGAAAAAGTCCCCCTCTTCCTGCCCTGATCTCTCTGTGATTGCTGGCCAGGATCTCCACATGTGTGTGCATGTGTGTGTGTGTATTGTGTGTGTACATAGGTGAGAGTGAGTCAGTGTGTAGACAGATGAACATTAGGTGGGCACATGTGACTGTGCGTGAACACGGGTGTGTGAGACTTTGTGTGAGGGCTGACGTTTGAACACATGTAAGATTGTGTGTGTGTGTGTGTGTGTGCACGTGCGTCTGCTTATGGTGTGTGCGTTCACTGCAGCTCTGCAGAGCCTTGTGGGAGATGACATTTGAGGCTGCAGGAGATCCAGCTGCCCCCTTCCCCAGCGTCTCCCTTCCTCTCATTAACTGGCCTGTAAGAGGTGGGAGGAAGCAATGTTATCTGCTTTGAGGCGTGTCCCTGTAGCCGTGCAGGGTGGCCAGGGGAGATTTTGCCATCACTTCCTATCCTTCTCTTTTCTGCTCACCTGCCCTTTGCCCAACCAAGGACCATCCATTACTATGGCAAAAGCCCCCATGGAGAACCCGAGGCTGCATCTGGACAGAGGAGAGGACGGGCTCTGGGTTCCTATGGTTCAGCCTCCCACTTGACCAACTGGCCTCTGCTCACTCACCTTGGTGATGGGAGGCTCATGGCACCCTGTCACCCGCAGACAAGCCCTCCCAGGAGAACACCCTTTCTGAATAACCCCAAAGCTGTTGCCCTGCTTCTTCCACCCACTGGTCTCAGCTCTTCTCTCCTTCCTGGGTCTTTCCAAGACAGCCAGCTTGTCCCCGCTAAGCCTTCCCCTGAGATTCCATTCATCATTCCTCACCTGAGGACATTAGGTCCTGCTGCCCCTGTCTGCGTCCCTCCTCTGGACACTCTGTGCCTATAAAGTGTGGGGTGCAGATCTGAACCCACAGCATCCTCTGAAGCTGAGCAGAGCAGAGAGCGGGGACTGGAAGACAGTCCATTCCACCACCAAAGCCCCATTCAGTTAGGAACCCACCTCGGGTGGGTCCACGGTTTTAGTAGCCACATCACACTGTTAATGCTTACATTGACCTTGTGGGGTCAAAGAAAAACGACCAGATCATTTCAGGTGCAATTCTGCCAAGCCGGCCCTATCTACCCACCCTTGGCTTGCTCCGTAGGTCATTGATTTTTTTTTTTTTTTTGATCTGAAAGTGCCTGACTTTATATCGATTACTGTTAAACTTCTTCTTGTTGATTTTGGCCCAGCATTCTGCCTAGAAAGAAACTTTAGATCATAAATCAACTGTATCAGAATAACCTCTGCTTTCAAGGCTCAGATGAACACACCTTTCGTGTCTTCATCCAAGTCTCTGGCAAAATTTTTGAACAGGTTGGAGCTTGGGCAATGTTTGTACTGTAAGCCACTCTCCCAGTTCATTCCCCTCTACACAGACTCCTTGAGTAGGGGCTGTTCAAACAACCACCGCAACCTAACTCTGTCTTCTCTAATCTGCTAATCGGGTCACCCTAGGAAAAGAAGGGTCTCACTGGGGCAGAGCTGACTTTGATGAGCCCTGTCTGGCCCTTAGACCACGTCACGTTTCTTTTCTGGATGCTCTGAACTTTCTGCCTAGTCAGCCAGTCTAGGCTGATTCCACTGTGATAAGAATTCAGTCTTCCACCTTCCCTGCTATTTGGCAAATGAAGGTAGCTTTGCACCTCTTTGGTCTCCTTGGAATTTTCTCATTGTAGCCAATTCTTGGAAAGATTTCCATTCACTAATGGTGTGGGGTTCACTTTGAAAAAACAGACCACCATGCTAGAGTGTGCTGTGTGCGTATGGGCGTGAAGCTACTTCCATTCTCCATCTTTTCTGGAGCTCTCCATGGGTCTGACCCAAGTTTTTTAACCTCCTTTTTTTTTTTAACCTTTTAGACCCCTCTTTCCTTAATGCATACACACATATTTTTCATCGTTAGTGCTGTGGAGTCACTGAATCATGAAATGTCAGCATACGCAAGATACTCTGGACCAGGAATGGAATACATCGTCTCCTTGACAGACATTACTAATCAATCATAGCACTGTTCATCAAGCTCAGTGTCTACCTCAGAATCCTCCCTAACTCCAGATATCTCATTTTTTTTTTTTGGTCAGATAAAAATCTATTGTACAAGGATTTCATCTGAAGCCCAAAAGCAAACTCTGAATCCCAGAGAAATGCAGTAGCCTCACCAGCGTCACCCGGCTGGTCTGTGGCTGGGCAGAAATTGGCAGCAGTGCTCTCTTGCTGAGCCCAAGGCTCCCCTAGGCTTTGCCCAGTTATCGTCAGTCATCTTAGACCTCATTCTTCTGATCAGCATCAGCAATCACTCACCAGCTCATTCCTCACCAGTCACCCATGGACCATGAGATGGTTAATGAGACCCCAGATCCTTTCTAGAGAGAACATCACATGGGGCTTCCCTGCATGGGACCACAGCCGGGAGAAGCAGCTTTGTCTGGGATGCAGACCACAGCTTAACCTCCAGTCCAGCTCAGCCACCACTGGCTGGAATCAAGGCCCCGTAGCCCCCGCTGCCACCATCACCACCAAGAGGGCCCAGCGGGGGCTGCATGTTGCCTTCTGTGATTGCTCATTCTCTGGAGCCAGCCCAGGCATGACAAGACTCTGGAGGATCACAGCCAAGCTTCCGGTTATCCCTCCATGGAGGGTGCTGTTACCAGGGTGCCCGGGGTGCTACAGGAGCAGAGAGACAACACTGCATCCAAAGGAAGAGACACCTGAGAAGCCAGGTGAAGCTTTAGAAGGATAAAAAGGTTACTTCGTAGTAGGGGAACAGCAGCAGCAAAGGCAGAGAGGCATGAGCAAGCAGTGAGTTCAGGGGAAATAGAGTCATGTAGCAGCTCAGGAGAGGGTGTCGAAAGGTTGCGGGACGTAGTGAGAGATGAAGCTATTATCCACGAGGAGGTCTAGTCTGTGAAGGGAGAGAGAGAAAAATTAAAAAAAAAATACTCATATATTATTCCAGTTGGGAATGGGAGCAAAAAATAGGAGGGGACCAGAGCTGGGGATGCTGTTTTTTCAGATGCGTAATAAGGGAAGGCCTTTCTGAGGAAAGGACATTGGAGCAGGGACCTGAGTGTGCAGGAGCGAATCTGCAGATCACTGGAAGAGCATCCTAAGCAGAGGAAACCAACAGCAGAGATACCTAGAGGCCTATGTAGCCAGGGCTTATGGAACACTGGTCCTAGTCAAACTTGGCACACAGAGCCCCCAACTTGATCAAACTATCTGAGTGAAGATCAAACGTCAGACTCTTGAGAGTCCCTTGGACTGCAAGGACACCCAACAAGTCCATCCTAAAGGAAATCAGTCCTGAATATTCATTCAAAGGATTGATGTTGAAGCTGAAATTCCAATACTTTGGCCACCTGATGCAAAGACCTGACTCATTGGAAAAGACCCTGATGCTGGGAAAGATTGAAGGCAGGAGAAGGGGACGACAGAGGATGAGATGGTTGGATGGCATCACTGACTCAATGGACATGAGTTTGAGTAAGCTCAGGGAGTTGGTGATGGACAGGGAGGCCTGGCAGTCCGTGGGGTCAGAAAGAGTCGACACGACTGAGTGACTGAACTGAACTGAACTGAACTGAAGTGAACCCTCAGTCAGGCCAGGGTAGACCTGGTTGAGTGAGACTTGGGCCAGATTTCTGCAGACGTTGGTGGGGCCCATGTCCCATTCCTCATTTGCCTAATGCTTCACAGATGTCCCCCAAGTCTGCAGACTCACCCTTGACCCAAACAGTGGCCAACGGCTGATGGATTTGTGAATCCAAGAGGCTGGTCCCCTTGCCTCAAGCTGGGACTAACCAAGTGCTTTAATTTGTACTGCAGGATTCCGCATGGGGTGAGGCCTACGTGAGCCTTTTCCAGCTGAGATCTTCCCTGCCCTGGTCCTCTCCCCTCACTTCCCTTCTCTTTTTCCAACTAGTTATATGACTGAATCCCTGCCTCAGGCTCTGCTTCCCAGGAACCAGACCCAAGATACAGGTTATCCGTGATTCATCTCAGAAATGCCCACTGCCTTAGAATCTCAGAAAGAAGGACTCCCCTCCCCTATGCTTTACCTGTAAACTGGTTTCCCTCCCCACTCCCCCAGAGGACCTTGCCCCACCAACCTTCCCTTCTCTGCCACCTTCATCTCTGCTGGACGCATCCTAGCTGTTCCCCACCCAGCTCCCATAGCAACAGTTCTCATTTCCCTCCAAGTAACTCCCAAACCCACATGGCTGCCAAGCGTGCCCTCTCTCCCACCCAGCCCCACTGTCCCAGCTGCCTGCTAGGTGTCTGCACATGGCTGGCTCCCAACAGCACTTACTCTAAAATTGCACTCACGGTCTTTCTCCAAACCCAGCTCTCTTCCTGGCTGCCAGCTACTGTAAATGCCACGCCTCTCTCCAGCGCTCCAGGCTCCAAACTTGGCTGTGTCCTGATTCCATCTCTTCCCTGCTTGCCTGCAGCTCTCTTACATCTGCCCTCTTCTCTCTTGTCTCAGCCAACCAGTCTCTTTCCCTCATCCACCTCATTGATTTTAAAATAATCTTGGAAGGCACTTGCTAAAAACTTACTACAGGCAAGACTCTGAGTTCTCTGTGCTTATGAACTCAATTACTCATCATAATGACGCTTTGATGAATTATTGTCATCATGCCCACTTGATTGATGAGGAAACTGAAGCATAGAAAGGTGAAATAATTCACCCAGGACCCTATGGTTAAAAACTGATTGTCGTATTCTGATTTCCCCAGAAACCAACTCCAAGTAAAGGCTTCATTGTGAGAAGTATATTTGGGCTGTGAGTCCAGGAAACATTGGTCGAGGAGTGAGGAAGTGAGACAGGGAAGGTGAGGCAGGCTGTAAAAACTGTCTTAGCAAGCAAGTTATCACTGCAGGAAGTGGAGCTTAATCTCTCTGGAAACCCTGGGAAACAAGCACTAGGGAGCTAGGGTATTGATACACCAACTTCTGTTAGCCCACAGTTGAGGGCTGTTTCTGGGGGCATTAAGTTCCTGGCATTCCTGATACAGGTGGAAGGTGATCTACCACTCTAAAAGCCCTAATTCAAAGCAATGCCGGGGCTAAGAGTTGGGAGTCAGACCTATGCAATCAAAAGTCAGGGTCAAGGGTGCAGAGCAGGGAACCCACAGCGCCCACTATAGGGGTAGAGCTGGAATGGAATCCTGGCAGCGTGGGTCCAGGGCCCACACCCTTAACCACAGGCTCTGCTCTGATGTGGTGGCCTCCCGCTCTTAGGCCTATCGCGTGACTCTCTTCCGCCATGTTGCCCGCCAGCACCAAGTTAGGGTCCTGACCTCATTTGGAGTCAGTCCTCTGTTCAGACCCCTTTGGCGGCTCCCACTGCTAAATGTCTGAAGAGGCATGGTGTGTCCCAGAGTCCAGGTCTCCGCAGAATGACCCTCACCTCCAACAGGAGCCTGCCTCTCACCCCTCCCTGCAGCCCACCGCACCTTGCTCCGCCAACCTCTGCACCTTCGCTCATGCCGTGCCTCTTCTTGGGATGCACTGGCTCTGTCACGGCCTGTCTGAGTGCAACCCCACTATCAGTCCTCTCCGTCACACAGCCCTTCTGGAGTGCTCTGTCTTCTGAATGAAGCGGCTCCTGTTGGTCCTCATCTAAGAGCACTTCTGTATTTCATGCCCCAGCTGTAGCACCGTGGTCAAGCCGCTTGCCCCAACCGTTAAATTGCTAAACACTGAACTGCTGAATCCTCACTTTGCAACTGCTGTGACCCTGAGCAAGTGAGCTGATGGTGCCAAGCCTCAGTTTACTCATCCAGAAAATGGGGGAATAATTATATTTACATCAAGAGGTGGCTGTGGGGATTGAATGAGATAATGCATGTGAAGAGAGCTGGGACATAACATGTTCCCATTAAATGGAGGCCATTGTATTTGGTAAGAACCTCCCCCTTGGCTAGGCCATTCGCTCCCTCAGGAGGGGACATCGCCTCTCACTTAGTCCTCTATCTGCCATGGCACCTGGTTTTTCCTCCAGCTACTGATGGATCACAGAAAGATGTATACTTTATGCCCTGTTGGATCTAACACAGCCCCCTCTAAGCCCTTCATTTTGTTTCCCCAACCTTCCCTTCACTTTCTTCTTTTTAAACTTCCCTCATTTTGCTCCCTAATATTCAGCACTTATAAACACTATATTTCCTTATTCACTTATTGGCTGTCTCCCCAGACAGAATTTAGACTCCCAGATGACAGAGGCCGAGGATGTTTTGTGCCCTGCTGTATGTCTGGTGCCTAGAACATGACTAACTCCTAGCAGCAGAAAAATACTGGTTGAACCCATGAATGAAGGAAGGAAGGAAGAAACTGGGCAAATGCCCAATAAACGTTCGCAGCCATAAGCACTCTCTCCAGAGAGCCTGCGTTATTTTCTTCCAAGCCAAGGCACAGACAGTCAAACAGGAGGTCTGATTGCTCTCCCATCCTGATCTTGGCTTGAAGGCACTCAGCCGTGGGAGTTTCTCCTTTGGGGCTGGGCCTCCTTCCATGCATTCTGTGCTTCCTCCAGGCCCATTCAAATGGGGCCTCTATCTTTGTTCTTAGATCCCAGGCCAGGACCACAAGGAGACTGTAGGGGAGGAGGATGGATGGTAAGAAAGATGGGCCTGCTCAGCTGTCCACCTCTGCCGCTGGCCCTGCTCCGCACGGCAGCCCCACCTTAGTTTCTCTCAGGAAATGAGTACTTGAGTCAGAATCGAAGGAAGCTGAGTTTCTGGGTGCCACACGCAGGGAGGAGTATGCTAGCTGCCAGATCAGGCCTACCAGCCCCCACCTTGGGAGCTGGAGGTGGGGAGAGTGGGAGACGGGAGCATATGGGCAGGTGTGACTCAGCAGGAAGAGCGGCTGTTTCTGTGACTCCGCGAAGAGCTGGGGCAGGGTAGGGGTGCTGGGCGGTGTGGGGGCCGGGACTGGAGCTGAACGAGTGCGAGTCAGTGCCCATGCCCACCTCATCCTGCACAGAGGGTAGCAGCCAAGCGGACTCCAGCTGGGAGGAGGAGCACCATGGGACCCCGCCTCCGATGGGCTCCATCCACAGCTCCTCATGGGCTTGTCGCCTGCCCCCAGCAAAACCCGGCCTCATTCCAAGTCCTCCAGGACTCTCATCCTGCCCCTCCTTTCAGCTCTGCTCCAGCCATGTGGGACCACCTGAGCTACACGTTCATTCCACCCCCTCGTTAGCGGCCAAGCCTTTACCTGGGCTGTGCCCTATGTTTAGAAGCCCCACCAACCCCGCCCCCCCCCCCCCCCCCCCCACTACCATCCAGCTGATGTAATTCCACTACCAGCCCCTGCAGAGGCTACAGGTCAGGGGTGGATTATGTGCCCCTCCTCCACCCCCCTGGGGCCTGCCTTCACCCTCCTGGCCTGTCTTAAAATGCAGGTTTTATTGTCATTCAGGTATGTGGCAGCTGACAGGTCAGGAAATGATCACCACTGAAAAAAGAGAGTTTGTTCCTTCCAAGAGGAAGGGGCCCACCAGGCCACCGGGGGCCACATGAGGAGGCACCAGGGTCAGTCAAGAGGCAGATGGGTGGAGAGGAAAACATGGGCAAGAGCCCTTGTTGGGATTTCTGGGACAGAATGGGCAAAACAGGCTAGACTGGATGGTTCCATTGGGCTCTGGAGCCTGGGGGCTGTCCCTGGTTACCTGGGATGCTGGGCTCATTAGGACAGGTGGATAGTGACCCGAGAGTGAGAGGCTCACCGAGGCATAAAGACGGCGGGTGAGGTTTGTCTCTGGCTGGTTTGCTTGTGAAAAGAACGTTCATAGGCAAGTTGTTCACTCTCGAAAGTAACTGGCTAGCCCTGGGGTGGGGTGCGGGGAGTCTCTCCAGGGTCAGCAAGGCCCCAAATGTCAAAAGCATCAGAAACGCATGGTTAATTCAGGGCTCTTACCCCAATGCCAGACTCCCCTGCAGACAGCAACCAGGCCGTGGTGGAGCCCCCAGCACTGGCCTGGCAACTGGGGGACTCTGGGCAAATGTTGGATGGATGAGGAGCTACTGTGGAGCAGGCATAGTGCTAGCCACCTGGGGACATAGCAGCGGATAGGAGAGCAAGATCCCTCCTCACAAGGATCTTACTTCCAGTGGGCACGGCTGACAACAACCAGCAAGAAACAAATAAACAAGAGAACCTCGGCTCCTGGAGAGCACTGTGACAGGAACAACACACAAAGCTGCAGGAGCATCCAGGTGGCATGGAGAGAGAGGGGCTCCACTAGACAGGGCGCTCAGCGCAGCCTCTCTGGGGAGGGGCCCTGTGGGCTGAGACCTGACTGTTGAGAAGGAGTGAGATGGGCAAAGATGTCAGGGCAGAGTATGTCAGCAGATGGATCACTGAATGGATGGATGGAAGAACAGATCCATCTTTCGGTCTGGATTTCCCATCTCTTTACGGCTACCGACGGCACCTTTTGAGGCTTGAACAACAGCAGTGCCAAAGTCTCACATATTAAATAACTTCCATCAGGATCTCCCATCAGTAACAGAAACATTCCACGGGGTGACCTAGGACCTGTGAATAGGCACTTCTGGGCCTCAGAGCAGGACACCATTTAAACCAGCTTTGCCCTTTGACCACTCATCCCATTTACACTGGAGCCAGCAACCTTCTTGCCAAACTCGTCCCTGATGAGAATTAAAGTGGTTGATTTATAGCCCAGGCGATAGTACCTCTCACAGGAGAGGCCAGTCGACAGTCTGTTCTATTACTGAGGCACTGCCAGGCCATCAGACCCTCAGACCAAGCCCAGGCCACAGATGCTGCAAGCACAGACCAGGTGGTAGACCCCCTACCCACACCCACCCGCCCCAGCTGCCCAGAACCTTCCTGCAAGGTTTCTTTGGCAACCAGGGCTAGAAGCTCACCGGCAGGGGAACAGCCATGGTGGGCTCTTGGAGCGTCTTGTAAATCTCTAGTCTACACTGTCTTGTAAATCTCTAGTCTACACTGGGAGAGCCAGGCTATCCAGACCAGCCACCTGGAGTCACTCTTCCTGCCACTTGAGAAGGGGTGCAAATGTGGCCGACAAATAAAAGTCGTAGGAAGGAGGCATTGCGATTACGCTGTCAGTGGGCTGGTGGGCGGGATATAAATAGTTTTAACAGGCCCCTCTCCCTGCTCTGGGTGCTGGAAAAGCCATCCTGAGATGTTCATCACGCGGGCTGAAGGGCTGTTTGAGCAGCTGTCTAGGCTCCCCCATGGCCGGCGGTCCTCCCTACAACAGTCTCAGCCATAGTGTGCTCTGTTCCCCACTGGGAAGGCTGCGGGGAGGAACCCAGAGCTGCCCAGAATTGGATTGTGAGGAAAGAGAGGGTGTTAGAGGAGGCTGGGAAGGGCAGGAAAGAAACAGACCCCGAGCGCCTATTCTCTGCTCCAGAGAAGATAAGCAGTCACCCATAGTGGAAGCGTTGGACTTGAACCCAAGTCTTTCCTGCTTTTAGCTCTCACTCATGTGGCTGCTCGGAGAAGGACATGGCACCCCACTCCAGTGTTCTTGCCTGGAGAATCCCAGGGACGGGGGAGCCTGGTGGGCTGCTGTCTATGGGGTCACACAGAGTCGGACACGACTGAAGGGACTTAGCATGCTGCTGTTGCCGTCTTCTTTTCACTCATTTATTCATGCATGTATTAATTCATTGGTCCATTTTCTTGAATGCCATAGGGAGTGGGAAAAGCGCAGATCTCAGCATCCAGATACCCCGGTTCTCCCCTTCCTGGCCAAGAACTCCTAGGCAAATTGCTTTGCCTCGATTCCCTCATCACTTTAAAAACAACATAAGGACACCCGCCGGTTATCGTGAGGCTCTGCTAAGGATCAGTGCAGACGCGTTAGGATCAGTGCGCGTGCCCTAAGGCCTCCGCTGCCCGGAGCCCGCCTCCACGCAAGCGCACCCCTGGCATAGAGATCGCAGAAAGCCCCATGAGGTGCCGCAACGCTTGCGTTCAAAGTGCTCTGGCTGCACAGGGTCAGACATACCACAGCTGCTTCTACTGGTGGGCAGATGAGAAAAGATCTATGTGAGAGTAACAGAATGCACGCTGAGCGGTTCCGTTTGGGTGGGTGAGGGAGTTTTCCCCCAAGAAGGGGCATGTGAGTCCCACCAGTGGGGTAGAAGGAGAAGGGACATCCAGGGGGTGAGGGTGGGGAGGGGGGAGAGAACAGCATCGTAAAAGTCTTGGAGACCTAAAGTTTCTTTGGGAGCTGTGCAGGCAAAGTAGATCCATGCCCCACGGGGAAGGAGCTGGAAAGAGGGGTTGGCCTCTCTTGGTCGGGTCGGAGAATCAGGACAGGCCCCTGATAGACTGGCTGTTGCACTAGAGGACTTGAAATTTATCCTCTGGGCACGGGGAAGCTGTGACCATTTTTTGAGGACAGTTGTGACGTGCTCTGGCAAAGGTCCTGGGGACATCATGAGGGATGGATTAAAGGGGCTATGACAGGGAACAGAGACCAGCTCAGTTGTGCAGGTCCAGCCAAGAGATAAAGAACAGACAGAGCTAGATAAAAGGAGACCACGTCATTGAGTACTTCCCACGTTTCCAGCACTTTCTGGACACCTTCTCCATCGCCTTCAGCGGCGCTTTGAGTTAGGTGTTCTTGTTCTCATCTTACAGGTGAGGAAACTGGGGTGTAAGGAGGTTATGTAACGATGTCATGGAGGTGAAGAGTTAGAATTCAGATCCTGGGCTCTCTGAATCCAGAATGCTGATACTTCCCAGACCCGTTCACCCAAAGTCAAGAAGACCCCAAGGTGGAGAGGGGGGCATGCAGCAGGCATAGATGGCCTTCTCCATCCTCAGCTGCCCTGAGCTGGCCATCTCCCGTTGGCTTCTCCAGACCCATACTTTGCCCTCTGCCTCTACCTGCTCTGTGTCCTGGGAGAATGCTGTGTGGGCAACACCCACAGGCTCCCTGGGCTGGCTGGGTTCATCGTGGGGCAGAAGAGCAGAGGAAGGAGGAGAGTGAGTGGGGGACGTTATTTCCCTGCTGCCTCTCTGCTTCAGGCGAGCCGTGTCCCTCTACTGATAGCCTGGCTCCTCAAGCTGCCCTCTCCAGTCAGCTCTCTCCAGGTTCTGGCAGCTGCTCCCGCTCTTGTCCGTTCAAGCCTGGGACTGGTGACAGCACCTGTTTTATTTTTTTAATATTTGTTCATTTATTTGGCCTCATCCGGTCTTAGTTATGGCACCCAGGATCTTCGCTGCATCGTGCAGGACCTTTTGATGCCGTGTTCGGACTCTCTGCTTGTGGCGTGGGCTTTGGTATTTGCAGCTCACGGGCTGAGTAGTTGTGGCTTACTCCTCGGCATGTGGGATCTTAAGTTCCTCGCCCAGGAATCGAGCCCGAGTCTCCTGCATTGCAGGGTGGATTCTTCACCACTGGGCCCTAGGGAAGTTCTGTCACCCTGGTTTTAGGGTCTGGACCTCAGGAGAGAGGGCAGCAGGCAGCAGCTTATAACGAGCACTGGTAAGGTCATCACGGGGGTGGATGAGCTTCCTGGAAGAGAGCAGAAGATGACGCCCAGGGACCAAGCTCTGGGGGACGCTGACATTTACGAGTCCTCAGAGGCTGGGCAGCCAACAGGGCGGCTAAGACTTAATGGCACTGGAGCCTCCCTTTCATGTAGTTACTCATTCTGTCCGCTTTATCAAAAGGGCACTGGAGGGCTGTGAAATGAGGTCTGCTAGTCTCTGGAGGCAGCTCTAGCCCTCCCTAGAGGTGAAGTCCCCCAGGGGGTCAGGCTCATAGCCCTGCCTCCTGGGGTTTCTCCCAGCTGTGCAATCAGCAGCCCTGGCTTTGGGCCCACGTGGCACTCCCTCGGGATTATCAGGGGACACTCGGGCTGGGAATGGAGTGACCTTCTCTTTGAAAAGCCTGTTCCACCCTCAGGGCCCTGGCTGGCTGAGCCCTCTGGAGCCAGCCCCCATGAAGGATGCCTTTTGGGGAATAAGGACCTCACCTGCCCCACCTGTCACCTGTGTCGGACTCCAGAACAGCACCGCCAGCCCTGGCAGCCAGGTAGCTGCAGAGAGGACCCGCCTGGGAGCAGAGGGGAGAGGAACAGTGGCTCCTGTCCTGTTATGTCTAGGGTCAGAGAAAGGGAGGAAAAGATACGGCTTGGGAATTTGATTTGTACATTGATGTTACAAAAATCCTTCTTTGAACAAAGAGCCACTGAGAGCTGTAGGACTTAAGAGCTAGGAAGGGCCTTCTAGAACCTGCAGATGAGGAAACTGAGGTCCAGAGAAAGGATGTTACTCCTGGCCTTAAAGAGCAGCCTGGCCCTGCCTGTGCAGTCGCTGCCTTTCCACCAGCCTGCCCACAGCCCTCACCCACCAGACTCCTCCCACAGCACGAAGAAGGATTATTCCACCGCAGTTGGCATCTGTGTGCCTGCTGCTGGTCCTGATCCGAATTTCTACCCACCTTTACCCAACCATGGAAGCAGCTGGTTGTCCCATGGTGCGGGCTGCCTGGGTGCGAGACAACTGTTTTTTTCACAGGGTGGAAATTAGATCGGCTTCTCGGGATGAAGTGTCTGTGAGCTGAAATGCCAGCCAGTCAGGTGTGGTGAGAGGCCTTGTTTTTGTTCTGTGCTCCAAGGATGCCAGCCGCAAGGAGGAGGCGTGGGTGGGGTCAGGACAGTGAGAACGGCCCAGGCCTGCTGGGGCCACTGGAAGGGGCCTGGGAGAGTGTGCAGGTGGAGAACAGAGGCACCAAGAGGACAGTGGCTTGCCCAGCCCTGTGCTGTGAAGACAACATCGCATGTTCAGAACTCCTCTGCAGCCCCGTCCCAGCCCCTGCTGCCTTTTTACTCTGCCCTTGAACCCTGAGCCAAAGGGACATGGAGCCAGCAGTGGCCAAAATGAGCCTCTCTCTACTTGTGAATTTAACTTGGGGGTCTTCCAGCCATGAGAGACTGGCTTATTATCCAGCAAATATTTATCACCTTCCCCTCCTACTGGGCTTCCCCAGTGGTTCAGCTTGTAAACCACCTGCCAAGGCAGGAGACATGAGTTTTATCCCTGGATTGGGAAGATCCCCTGGAGAAGGACATGGCAGCCCACTCCAGTATTCTTGCCTGGAAAATTCCATGGACAGATGAGCCTGGCAGGCTGCAGTCCATCGAGTTGCAAAGAGTTGGACACGACTGAATGCATGCTCACACACACACACCCTCCCACAGTGCAGTGGGGGCTCTCCCTACACTGAAGTTGGGCTTGGCCATCTGACTCACTTTTAAACAAGACAAATGTCAGCAGACATGGCAGAGCGGAAGCTGGAGATGTGCTTCTGTGGATTGACCTGCTCCCTTACACTCTGGTAGTGTCCATAAGAAGAGGTTTCCTTGGGAGGCTGCTGCTCTTCAGCGGCAGTCATAGAATGACTTTATGTGGAGTGACCTGAGCCCAACCTGCAGTCTGAAACAGCACGCAGCTGAGCCTATCCTAAGTTTGGAGAACCACAGCTGACCTGCAGGTCCACGAATGTGAGACTAAATGCCTGCTGCTATAAGTCACTGAATTTGAGGATGTTTGTTTTGTAGCATTATCACAGCAAAAGCTGACTGATACACAGACCCAGAGCTGGAGACAGAGAAGGGGCTGAGAGCTGGACTTGGAAGATCCAAGTCACCCATGTCCCTCCCCTCCCACGGTTCTAGATAATCTTGGCTAATTCCAAGGTTACACAAATGCAGGGAGGCCCTAGGCCTCTGTTGATACTTTCTTGATGAGAAAGCCAAAGCTCCTCGAAGAGACCAAGGTTTCAGAACTTTAAAAATGGCCATACTGAGATTAGAATCAGGTCTCTTGGCTCCCTTTTCCAATCTACCAGGCAGCCCAGTCCTGGGCCAGTTGAACAGTGAGACCCATGAGGACTGAACCAGTGGTCTGCCTTGGATGTGGTACTCCCTGGTGTCTCCTCTCCCAAGACGCTTCCCCTGCTGAGATGGCGAGGCTCACGGAGGGCCCAGGCAGCTCCTGTGCCAGTTCCTGTGCCTCCTTGGGACAGAGGGTCTGCCTGGACCTGGCTGGGTCATCCTGGGTCCTGGGGCTGGGTCTTGGGTCCCTGCCCCCGGTGCCATGTCCAAGGAGGAGAGGTCCAGATTTGGGCTCTGGGGTCTGACAGAATTGCATTCAGCCCTTTCTCTGTCCTCTGGCTGTTTGACCTTGGACAGGGTGCTTGCAATGTCTCTGGGCTTCAGTTCCATCATCTGTGTAATGGTGCTTTCAGTTCAGTTCAGTCACTCAGTTGTGTCTAACTCTTTGTGATCCCATGGACTGCAGCACGCCAGGCCTCCCTGTCCATCACCAACTCCCGGAACTTACTCAAACTCATGTCCATTGAGTTGGTGATGCCATCCAATCATCTCATCCTCTGTCGTCCCCTTCTCCTCCCACCTTCAATCTTTCCCAGCATCAGGGTCTTTTCAAATGAGTCTGTTCTTCCCATCAGGTGGCCAAAGTATTGGAGATTCATCTTCAGCATCAGTCCTTGCAATGAATATTCAGTACTGATTTCCCACCCCTGTAAATGGTGAGATCATATACACAGAACAGAGAGCAGAGACCCCGATACAGAAGCAGCTCCGATAAAAAGTGACAGCTGCCGTCACCACCGTGAGGGGACTCGGGGAGCTGGGAGCACAGGGGTGCACGGTGCTGGCAGCTCTGTCTGCAGTCATCAGGGCCTGGCTTTCCTGGGGGCCTGCTGGCTCATCCTGAGTCCACCCTGGAAACAGGTAGGTCAGAAGGGGTTTCCTATCAGAAGAGAAAGCTGGTGCTGGCCCTCTTTGTACCCCCAGATGAGAGCTCTGAGGGTCCCAGCAGCAGGGGCCCAGCCGGCTCCAGCAAAGAAACCACAGTGAGCAGTGTGAAGTCTTCCAAACCATCAGTGGCTCCCACTCTGGTCAAGGATGCCCACCGTCCTCCTAGTGTACATGAACAGGCACCCTGTCATCCACTTTCACCACACATTAGGTCATTCATTCAGTCAATTCTGAAGATGTTCAGTGAACAACTCGTATGAGCCCAGCTCTGTGCAGGGCTTTAGGGATCCAGCAAAGAATCAGACACAGGGGGCTCCCATCATTAACGAGTTCACAGACTCAGGAGCTGGAAGCCTTCCCTTGATCCGTCCCCACACCCTCTCCTTGTTACTCTGGGGGCCCAGACCAGGCCTAAGGGAAGCATCCTGTCCATGTCAAGGTCATGAGGAGTGACCAGGGAGCCTGAAGTTCTGATCTCCACCAGTCTGCTGTGTGACCTTGCCTAAGTCGCTTCCTCTCTCTAGTCCTGGATTCCTGTTTCTTTGAAGAGAGGAACACTGAACCAGATGACCCTTGACCCCCTGCTCCCTGGGTGAGTCCAGTATTGGGCTTTCCTTCTTGGGGTTTGCTCGGTAGGTCTCCGCTAAGGTTGCTCTGGCCGTGGATCTTGCTGAGGACCCACGATGACCAGTGGCCCTCTTTCTCCAGGCAGACCCTGGTTTAGATGTTTTAAAAATAATCAATGTGGAATATAGGGCCATCAACACACTTGGGCCAGCAGTTTTCCACTGCTCCCACATTCTGCTTCCTGTATGAAATTTAGAGATCACCACCTTGGTTGTAGCCTATTCAGCCTTTGTTTCGAGGAGAAGAGCATGCATGTCTGGAATAACCGGCTTCACAGTCGTGCTGTGTCTCTTTCATACCCAAGAGATAAGAGAATCATCATTAATTATATGGTGAATAGCTGGGGGTGATTGCAAGGGAACCTCTCTTCCCCAGGTTCTTGGGTTCTGCGGGGAGAAGGGCTGTGAGAGGCAGCAGCGGAGCACAGTGTCGAAGACCACAGGTTTAGAAGCCAGGAGCCTGGGTTCTAATCCTGCTTGACCTCGGGCAAGTTTCTTAATCTCTCTGTGCTCTGGCTTGCTCATCTGTAAACAGGGGATGACTAGAACAATCCCTACCAATCTTGGAAGGGGGTCAGGAGGATAAATGAGCTGTTTGTAAAGTGCCTGCTTCCAATAAATGTCCCCTGGATGTTGGTTCACTAAATGTTGGGTAGGTCCAGCCACGTGAGCCCTCCCACGCATGGCTGAGGAATCCTAAAAGTTTTGGAGTGCCCGGTGTCATTGACCCTGTGCCCTCAGGGCTTGTGCTAAGCAGGAGAGCTGACCGCACTTCCTCATTGCTCATGGAGAACTCACAAGAGTCAGATACTCCCAGTGTTTTTGGTGTACACTAATTAATCCCCATGATATTCCTAGAAGACACGTAGCTTCTATGTGTATCACTCCCACTTTGCAGATGGAGAAACTGAGGCATGGAGTGGGTGCAAAGCTGGCTGTGGGCCTCACACCCCAGTGCAATAGCGGGTGGGACGCAGAGGTGCCAGCATCTGGTGGCAGCCCTGCTCGCTCTAACCTGCTCCATGGTTTGGGCATGGGAATCCCCTCCCTGTTTCCTCAACTGGAAAATGGGGCAAATTACACCTTCCCCACAGGGACATTGTGAAGAGTAAATGAGGCAACATGAGTGGCATGCCCAGCATGCTTTCTGTGTACGATGGGGTTCAAGAAATTGGAAAAGTTACATTTTTAAAATGTTAGGGGGATGGTGAAAGGAGATTGGGTGGATGTCTCACTGCCAGGGCAGTGCCAGGGCAGCCCCAGGGCAGCCAGGACCCTGAAAACCTCTTTACGATACACTGAAAGTGTGTAGGGGGAGCCCTCCCTTTCCCACCCACACTCAGAGCCCCAGGAACCTGTCATAGGAGTAAGGATGGAGGGGGCATGGGTCTCAGACCTGGGGTTCAGCCAGCCCTGGGTCCCACTCCTGCCCCACCATTCACAAGCTCCATGTCCTTGGGCAATCACGCTCGTCTCCTAGCCCTGGTTTTTGCGTCTGTTCAAGGGGACAGCAACCAGCATGCACAGATGTGGAGAAAGGAATGAGACCACTTAGCCCATGTTTATTAAGCCCTTGCCATGGATCATGCAGGGGACTCCCCTCTGTGACGCAGCTTCTACTATTATCCCCATTTCACAGACTCAGAAACTGAGGCTCAGATAGGTCAAGCAAACTGTGTACGGTCACACAGCACCTGATGGTGGATGAACGGTGTTGGCCCCAGCAGGGATACAGAACTTGTGCTCATACCTTCGGTAAATTGTTCCTCGGGGGTCCCTTTGGATTTAAAAGCAGGGAAGTGTGGGTTGTGTCCTGACTTCATGGCCTAAGCTGAGAGGTCCCTGGCGATTTGGGAAATGGGCCTAATGAGGCCTGGGGTTCCAGAGTCCCTGCATAGTCCCACCCAGTTACCTAGCTTCCACAGTTCCTACAGTTATCTCAGGGTGCTGGACAAAGCAGGGACCCAAGCAACCTGGCCTTCTACCTCAGCTTTCTTCTCAGCTCAGGGGTCAAAGTGACACCCTACCCCTCACTTCCCGCCGATTCCCTTTCCCCAGGCATCTTCTTCCTGCTGCTCTGGTCCAGTCCACGTCCCTTTAGGCCCAGGACAGATTCCTCTCTGCACTCTGCTTGCACAGAAAACATGCCACCAAAAGTGCAGGAAGCACTTTTGTCCCCAAGTGACACCCTGTCCACATTCCTGTAGCTCTAGAGGCAGGCTGGCTCAGCCTGCAGGCGTCTGTCCTGGCTGGGAGGACTGTTGGGATCAGTTTGTCCCACCCCCTACCCTTTGCACAAACCAGGAAATGAAGATACAGATGGGGCAGGGCTCTGCCCAAATGCACTGAGCTCAAAGCCGGGTCAGGACAAACCCTGAAAACAGTCCCCACTGAAGTGCCTTAGGACATGCAAAGAGCTGTGCAAATTGCTTGACATTCATCCAGTACTCAGTCCAGCCCTGTGTCAACCTAAAAAATAGTCACAGCCTAAAACTTGAGAGTTATGTTTTATTTGGCAGACATTTTTAGGACTTAAGGCCCAGAATGCAGCATCTCAAGTAGCCCTGAGCGAACTGCTCAGAGGAGGTGGGAGGAGAAACCAGGTTATATAGAAGTTTGTAACAAAGGGCAGATTGTCTGAACATCAAAAGTATTTTTGTGAATTTAAGAGAACCAGATACTCCAAGTTAAGGACTTTAGTGCTTTTCTGTGTGTGGGAAGATGCTCACTGAAATCATTCCTTGCATATGCATCTTAGCTATCTGGGGCCAGTATCCCACAGTTTTTTTCAGGAATATCCCGAGTTCCTCAGTGCTCACCATTGGGAGCGGCTGTAACCTGATGGCTGTCTGATTGCTCAGGTATTCGCCTTCCTGAGTTGGAATCACTGAGGGCTATGACATCCTGGTTTATTGATACAGCAGGAAATGGTCTATTTCTCAACCTGCAGGGTTGATGCTATTCCCATTTTACAGATGGAGGCACTGAGGCACAGAAAAGGAAACTTGATTACCTAAGGTCACACAGAAAGCAAAGGTTTAGGGATTTAAGCCAAGGCTCTTTACTCTTTGTTGCACCATCAGTTACTGCAGATTGAGCCTATGGGCCCAGGGCCACCCACCTATAAAATAGCTGGATTCTTTACCACCGCCACCACCCAAGAAACCTAGCAGGGGCAGGGTGCGGGGGACGGCGTTTTCTACTTAATCCATCAATCTGGGTTTCCTCTTCATGGCTCCATCCCTCAGCCTCTCAACTCAAACCCAGGCCTTCTGACTCCACCATAAGCTCCCCATTCTGCAGGCCATCCAAGCCTGGACTGGGAGATTAAGGCCTGCCCCTGACACCAGTGCAGACTGTGTCAGACTGAGGCCTGGGAGACCCCAGAGCTGGCAGAATGATTTCCTGATGAGGTTTTTGCACACTTCTGATGCTAGAGAATCCTTTCCGATGCCCAACTTCTGTCAGCAAAGGTCTTTCCCAAATAATAACACTCTGGCAGGATGGGCAGCACATCCTCCCATTTTACAGATGAACAAATGGAGGCTGTGGGAAGCTGTGGCTTCCCCATGGACGTAGGTCAGGTCCAGGGCTTTTCAGGGTAGCTTTCCCAATGCCTGGTGTAGCCCTTTCTACCTTAGCAGACCCTCAATTTTATTATTATTATTATTTTTTTTTGTCAAATGAATAAATGAACAAGGTACAGATTTTCCATTTCTTTATTTCTGAAATGATCACGTCAAAGTCTGTTGCCTGTTAGAGCAGGGAGAGGCCTCTAGCTCATTCAGTCCCCTCACTGTACTGATAAAGCAACCAAAGCTCAGAGAGGGCCAGTGACTTGCCCACCAGAAGGGTCCACGACCATTTCAAGCTGCCAGTGATCATGAGATCAAGGTGCCCTCCAGAGACCCAGCCTCCTTATTTTCTCCGCCTCCCTGTTTTTCCTACAGTGGGGCCACACTCATCCCTCATCACCCACCTGCATCACCCCCATAGGGTTCAGGACTCCTCTCCTCCTCCCTGCCTGTCAGAATCCTACCTATTTGCCGGTAGATGAAAATTCAAGTTCCTCCCCACCTTATTTGAGCTGTGTGACCTTGAACAAGTCACTATGCTTACTAAGCCTAACTCCTTCTTTGCAAAAAGGCTGATAATGCCAGTTTTGGAGGGTTATTTGGGGGATGAGAAGAGCTTCTGTGTGTAAAACATGCTGCATTGTGGTGATTTTGGTGGCATGGGGGTGGCAGTGATTGCTAACAAGACCAAAGGCAGGATGAGGGCCTGGGCAGCGCAGAATCAGGATGGCGTGGATCAGGCGCTAGAGCGAGGTCACCCCAAGGGTGACCGGGACCGTATCTAAGCGACATCAGACAGCAAGGCATTCTAGGCAGCAGGCAGCAGCTGGAGTCCCAGAGGAAGGTGGCTGAGTGGCCCACTGGGTGGAGGGGTGGGGCCCAGCCTGGAGGAGCCCAGCAGGTCGGGGAGGGGTGGCAGTGGGCACCATACTAGGCATGATCAGTTTGGGGGAAAGAGTCGCAATAGCCTTCTGAGGGAAGTTTTGTATCCCACATTAGACAGGGAAAGCAAGGCCCAAAGGGTGAGTAACTTTCCCAAGTCGATCCAGCAAGAAAGAAACAGAAGCAGAATGAGAACCCAGCAGCCTGTTAACCAAACACTCTCCACGCCAGCTCACCGTTGGCTTAAAGTCACAGCGCGCTCCCAGCTGAGCCAGGATGTGGTCAGAGTCCCCAGGGAGGAGGCGAGGCCAATGGCCAGCCAAATTCTTCCTCTTTCTGACCACTCCCCTACCCCCACCCCTCAGGACGGCTGGAAAGAAGATAGAGCTCCAAAGACAATTCCTAAGGAAAAAGAAAGAGGGGAAACAATTAGTCTGGGCCCTTAAACGTGTGGAGGCGGGGCTGGCGGCAGGCCCCAGTTCCTCCCTTGATTAAAATAGACCAAGGTATGTGGGCCGTGGGCAGCTTCTAAAAGGATCTGGGGCGGAGCCAGCCGAGAAGGTGCCGCAGGGGCTCCCAGACGCCGGCCCAGGTCACTCGGCTCTGGTTGTGAGGAGCCACTCTGCCCTGGAGGGGAGGGCAGAGGCCACCCAGACCCCAGAGGCGTCTTCCTGGGGTCGGGGGCAGTAGGGACCGGACTTTTCCTCCTCCTCTTCTTTCCTCTACAAGCCATGGCATTCCTCTTGCGTCACAGCTGGGCTCGAGTGGCTCAGTTCAGCCAGCCTTCACCTTTAGGGGCCACCCACGCCTCCTCCCAAGATGACTGCCAAGCCTTTTCCTCTGAATTCCTCATGGAGTGCCTGGCTTTCTTTTCAAGAGGAGCGGCCCTTCTGCCTCTGAAGTGGGGCCCGGAGACCCATGGTGAGAAATTCCCGGGAGAGTCAGCTTCCTCATCCCCGTGATGTATTACCTATCACTCCCCCCGCCTTCCCTGAACTTTATCATACAGTCTACCTTCTGCACAGCCAGAATGATGCCCTGGGGGTGTGCAATGCCAGCAGCTCCCCTGGGACTTAGAGGTCACCCAAAAGCGGATGGAGGGGCTGCAGGGCTGAAGAGGAGGACAAGGTACACGGGAGGTGTTCCCGTGACACCTGTCACACTTCCTCACCCCCTGGCTGCTGGTCTGGGGCTGAGGGCCTCTTGTGCTTACACAAGGGCCGAGCAGAGGAGAGACCACTTCCCCATCACCCGCCCCCCCAGGCCACCTGGACCGCAGGTCCTGGGCCTTGTCAGCGACTGGAGCCATCCCACTTGCTGGCCATGCTTTCCCCACCTGCCAGGCAGTGCTGCTGGTTGGACCTCATTCTCTCCCAGCCCCCTGTATCCCTAACCCCTCTTCTGAGAGCAGACCCAGAGACCCCTGGAGAGAAATTGACTGCAGAGCTGAGGTCAAATCCTCGTGACCTTGGGCAAAGGGCTTGGCTCTCTGGGCCTCAGTTAGTCCATCTGTAAAATGGGATGAGAATCAAACTGAAATGGTGGAGGGGAACTGCTGCTTCCTGCCAACAATAGAAACAAAAGCTAACATGTAATGGCTGCTGACGCTTTTCGTGCATGATCTCATTTCATTGTCATACACACACCTATGTGGTGGCAGGGCTGGGGGTGGCTATGATTTTCTCCATCCAATAGAGAGGCCAGCGGAGGAAGGGAGCAGCGCCAGGCTTTCAGCGAGGGCAGTCTAACCCCATCCCCACCCAGGGTGCTTCTCCTCTGTCCTCTCTCGCCTCTCCCGCTGCTCAGGGCTGATGGACACTTCCTTTGCCAGATGCTGTGCAGATCAGTTGGAGAGAGGCTTGAACTAGCAAACTCCCACCTCCCCCACCCCAGGAGCTGCCAACCTCATGTGTGGCCCAGCCCGCTCAGAGAGGAGGGAGATTAGCCAAGGTTGGCGGGAGCAGGGGATGGGGGTCCTCTAGCCCACACCCCAGGGAAGGCTGGGTGGAGGAAGGAGGGGACAACCCAGGCCCTGGGCCTTCGCCTCCTACTCCCTCACCGCCCCCCTGTCTGCCCTCCTCTGCTTTCCTTCCAGCCCCTTTCCCTGCCCCTCCCAGCAAGGATTTATGGTTTTAATAATGCAGGCTTTCTCCACCAGCCTCCCTTGCTGTTTAGTCCCTTCTAAAGATCCTTAAAATTAAAACACTAATCAGGAATTTATTTTCTCATCAATCCTGCCCTTCAGGTTATGAGGCCCTTGTGTTTTCACAGCCGCAGGGAGGGCCCTCCAGGGGCAGGGATGGGCACAGGGAACAATGGCCCTGGCTCCAGTCTGGGAGAGAAAGAAGAGAGAAGAGAAGGGGAGAGACTGCAGGAGGCAGAGGCAGATTCAGGTCAGAGGGAAAGAGGGGTGCAGGTAGCTCGGAGAAGGTGTCACCTCTCTGCATTGGCCCCCTGCCACCCAAAAGGGCTGTTTGCAAAGCCCAGGAATACTGTTCCTTTCATGGGAAGCCTATGAGATGGGTCAGGTCACCCTGATCGCTGAACAGGGAGTCTACTGCCTGCTTCGCCTCTGTCTGGGTGTGTGAGGGTGGGCAAGTCACTAGCTCTCCCTGAGCTTTGGTTGCTTCATCAGGACAGTGAGGGGATTGAATGATCTCTAAGGCCCCATCCTGCTCTAACAGGCAACAGCCTTTGATGTGATCATTTCAGAAATAAAGAAATGGAAAATCTGTACCTTGTTCATTTATTCATTTGGCAAAAAAAGAAAAAACTGAGGGTCTGCTAGTGTGGAAAGGACACCAGGCACTGGGGAAGCCACCCTGAAGAGCCCTAGACCTGACCTGGGTCCTTGGGGAAGCCACAACTTCCCACAGCCTCCATTTGTTCATCTGTAAAATGGGAGGGTGTGCTGCCCACCCTGCCACAGAGTGTTACTATTTGGGAAAGATCTTTGCTGACAGAAGTTGGGCTAGGATTCTCTAGCATCAGAAGCGTGCAGAAAGCTCATCAGGAAATCATTCTGCCAGCTCTGGGGTCTCCCAGGCCTCAGTCTGACACAGTCTGCACTGGTGTCAGGGGCAGGCCTTAATCTCCCAGTCCAGGCCTGGATGGCCTGCAGAATGGGGAGCTTATGGTGGAGTCAGGCAGCCTGGGTTTGAGTTGGGTGTCAGCTGCAGCACCTGCAAAATCAGTAGCTTGGGGGTGAGCCCCGTCCCCTTTAGGTGCCCAGAGTCATCCTCCAAGGAGGTTAAACAGTCCTGCCCCACCTGGTGAGACGTGTGAACTGAGCCAGGTAACACAGGTGGAAGGACCAAGCACACAGTAGGTGTTAGGAAAAAATGCTTGCTCGGCACTGGGTTTAAGCCACAAGAACATCAAGGTCAAGGGTACCGGGTGTCGAGTTACAGTTAAGGGCAAGTTGGGATGGTGGTACAGCCCACTGCAGGCGGGGGAAACGGGGCTTCGGCCTCCCTGCCAGATGAGGCCTTTCCAGGCTGGCATTAGCATTTTCCAAGATGATTCAGCAAAACCAGGGGGCTTAGCCCGGCTTCCCCGTCATGCTGAGCAGCTTGTTCATGCCTCAGCCCGGCTTGTCTGACTGATAGGAAATCAATGTGTTTATGATCTGAGGCCTCTTGCACAAAAAGAGGAAGAAATAATTGCTCTTCCGAGGTCTGAATAGCAGCCTGCCCAATCTACTGATTTAGCTTACCTTCCCAGCCCTGAATCTTGCCTCTCTTTAAGCTGAAGTATCCAAGAGCAGTAGAACTTACAGCTGTGAACAAAGGACTTTGAACACCCCCATCCTGAGAGATAGATGAGCCCTCCTGGGGGATCCCTGTCTCTGGGAGCCAGTAGCTGTCAAATCAAGCAACCTGAGCAGAAGAGTTTGGCTGTGTTCTCAAGAGGTTCTGCGTCCTGAAATAACAGACTTGGTCTCTAACTTAAGAAATCTATGGGAAAAGGTAGATTTTGTTGGGAGGGCCAAAATAATTATACTGTGATTATGTCTCATTTATCCTGTGATCACATATCCAGGGTAGCACCTGATACTGCTAGCTGCTATTATATGGGGTTCCTAGGTCTAATTAACATTGTAGAAACCAATAGAATTTATGATGATACTGATGCCTGTGATCAAATATACTGGGAGATTGACTCAGAACACCTTCAGGACATTATACCAATGGAGGAGAAGCGGCTGAAGAAGATTTAGGTCTGATTAATGATAGGTTGATTACAGTCCTTATTCATTAAATGCAGATGGCTCGTAGATCAGGGAGGTGGAAGAATCATAAAGTGAATCCAAAAGTATGAGAAAATCTGTGCTGGTCTTATTGGATGATTCAGTCACCTTTTCAGATTTGTTCCAACCCCCTACTGGTTATTGCAAATATTTGACATTGACATGAGTTTGTTAATTGCTGTCAGACTAAGGATGATCGTTTCTTCACAAAAAGGTCTGGCCCATAGGACAGGGCTGAGGGTTGGGGGAAATGTGAAGCCCCTATATGGCGCTGATCCCCCGTCAGGGCATGAAACGCACTGTGCAATGGTGTTGCTCTGTCATCAGGGGCAGAGGAGTTTCAGGGCAGCTCGGACCGGCCTCCTCTCAGCACTGTTTATGGAAAACAGTGAGACTGATGATTTGCACCTGGCCTTGGCAAGACCCCTGACGGGCTCTGCCGTTGAGGTTAGTAATGTAGCGGAAAAATGCCAACACGACCAGCAAAATGCACAAATGCCTAAGCTGAGCTCCTCCCCAGTTTGGAGGCGTTCTACATCCCTTACAGAGGGAGGGTGCTGGAGACCCGCACCTGCCTCTCCAGGTGCCTAGCCCAAGGACATCCTGACGTGTCCTCTTCCTGTAAGCAACTGTAGGTTAGTGAGCAGTGTCGTTGGGGATCCTGGGAGTCTGATTTAGCAGTTGAATCCAACTTGACTGCCACTGTTAAAGGTGAAACTTCTTTCTTCCACATTTCATAGATGAAGCAATGGAAACTCAGAGGGGCAAATGACTTATCCACAGTCATGCAGCAGGTTTATAGTAGAGCCCAGATTGGAGTTGTAGGCTCACATCTTAATCCAGAGATGTGGTCTGTTTTTTCCCTCCTGACCTTGCTCCTTACAGGTGATTGGTCACTTCCCAGGAGGCCTTGAAGAACCAGAGAGAAGCGTTGACCTCTAGCAGAGGTGTCAGGGTAGCAGAAGAATTGCCCCAGGATGAGGAGAAGTCAGAAGCCAGGAAACAGATAGGAAAACCCAAGCTTCAGGGAGAGGAGGAAATTGAGAGAGAGGCTCAAAACTGAATCTGTGAAGGAAGAATGTATCAGTCAGTGTAGAATCATTGCTGTAACAAACAACCCCAAGTCTCAGGCTTTTAATTCCAGAAGAGTCGGTTTATTACTCATGCCATAAGTCCAAAGCAGGTCAGTGGAGGAGAGAGAGCACTGCTCCATGCAGTCATTCAGGGACCCAGACCCCCTCCATCCTGAAGCTTGCCTCCCCTCAAGGTCTTCAAAGTCCTCACCATCCAGAGGAAGGTTGAAGAAAAAGAGGACACCGGTATTATTACTGATATTAAGGCCAGCACAGGAGTCCCCTCTCTTCCGGACATCGGCATATCAGTGTGGAAGCATTAGGACAGAGGGGCTGAATTTCTCTCTTTCTGATGGGCACTGGGGCCCAAGCCAGCCCATGGCTTCATCATCCACACCTTCAGTGTCCCCGGGGGCTCTCCTGACATCTTGACGTCAGCACAGTCCCTCTTCTGCGTAAGGTGAGCCAAATCCCGAATATGCAGCCAATCCAAAGGTGACTAGGCCCCTCCTTGGTCCCTCAGGTCTCTGAACTTTATGTCCCAAGTTCACCTAAAGTCACTCTTGGAGGAGCATGCTGGCGGTCATGGAGGTCACTTGCCGTCATCATTAACTGAGAATAAATCACGGTAGGATATGAATTGTGAGCTGTTCTTCTCTAAGACACAGGTTTCCCTTACTTAGAAATAGGTGTATCCATGGCGTGGACCCTCCTGGAAGCTGATTCCAATAGCTTAAAAACTACATAAATGGTCATCTGTATATTACCCAAGAGAGAACTTGTGCCGGAATCTTCCACCAAGCTTGACAGAAGGAATCAGTAGAACACAGGCTAGGAGACAAAGCAGAAACGGGCCTAGAGTCAGGCCGGGAAAGGCTCCCGGACATGACACCCCAGGACACGAATGAGGCATGGGAGGAAAACCGGCCTTGGGCTGAGACAGCTCTGGCTTCTACTCCATGTTAGAATGCTGTGTGCCTTTGGAGAAGTCAGCTCACCTCTCTGGGCCTTGTTTTCTCATCTGTAAAATGGGTGTAATCACAGTACCTTTCTCCCAGGGATGCTGTGGGATTTAATGGGATAATGCCCTCAAGCACAATGCCTGCTCCCAGGAAGCTTTCAGTAACAGCTCTCCCTGGCCCTCCTCCCACCCTTGAACCCTCTGTGATTAGGGAAACTCGAAGTGTATGTGGGCTAGCCTTCCAATCATTAGAAAGAGCCCTATGGGAACATGCTATTTTCCTGGGAGCTGAGAATTTCATCTAGCTACACAAAGGTGGGAGGTGAAACTTCTATGCTGGTTCTGATGACCAACGCCAGGAAGTGAACAAGGTCTGCAGTGAATTCCTCCATTTCTGAGCTGTGTTTTTCCACCTGGCCTGGGAGAGCCCGGGCTTGTAAAATGCGCTTATTAGCCGAAATGATCTAAATCTAATCTAATTCTCCCACGGAAACGATGTAATGATGTTCCTCACTAAATACCTGATGCTCGACAATTTTATGAAATGACCACAAACGTTTTTGTTAATCACGCTGAAACCTCATACCTGGGCTCAGGGCAGCGGTGAGCTTTCAGAAGTGCTTCTAAATCAATTAAACAGGGCGACATGGTACACGCTCACACAAATACCGTTTAATATGAAACAGTGACAGTGAAAAGTACAAAAGGTCTTCGTCAAAGTTCTTGTTAATTTTTGCCTCGTTTCCTCTGTGTTGAGTAATGACATCTAAGATTTACTGGGTGCTTACAATGTGCCAGACGCCGTTCCAAGCTCTTCACACAATACCGTGTCACTTTGTCCAACCCGGAAGCTTGGGGCCCAGAGAGGTTAAGGCTCCTTCCTACAGACGTACAGGTAGGAAGTGACAGAGCCAGGCCTAGAGCCCAAGGGATGAGATTCTGGAACCAAAACTCTTAACTAAGTCAGGGCTTGGTAGAAGTGTATCAAAAGGCTTATCTTTCCAAAAGGCTTCCCTGGGCAGATTTGGCAGATGACTTCAGGAGACATTTGGAGACACGGACTCCCGTTGGCTAATTATGAAAGATATCAGCCAGTTATATATGTTTAGTGCCTTTCTGTCCCGTGTTCTGTTCAGTTCTGCTCCATCCTACATACTAAGAACTGTGTTAAGCTTGGGAGATATCAGGGCATTTGAAGACTGGTTCCTTACCTCTGGGGGAAGCAAATATATAAATAAATGACGATTGCAGACCAGGAGAGAAAGCATAAGAGAAATACACCGAATGCTTGATATAGCATAAGGGAAGAAATGATCCATTTGGAGAAGACTGAAAAAGAAAAAAAAAAGTAGTTACCACTGGGAGGATTTGGGGGAATGAAAAGGAGTCTTCCAGGCACACAACAGGAAAACACATCCTAGACAGAGGTACTCTTGGAGGCTCAAAGAATAAGTGTGGGCCCCATAAACACTTTGGTGTGGAGCAGCTGTGCTGAGTCCTACGAAGCTTGGCAGGCCATTCTTAAAAGCTTGGGTTCTCTCCTCCAGAAGAGGACAGTTGAATGAGTCAGGACTCTTACAGTTACATAGGACAGAACCCAACTCAAATGGTCTTGGACTTGGAAGGTTTTGACTTGTGTCACTGAAACCATTTCATGTGACTGCATTCAGGCATAGCTGGATCCAGGTGCGTAAACAATATCATCTGAAATCTCTCTCCATCTCTTAGCTAGGGTTCCTTTGGCTTAATCTTCAGGTAGCCTCCGTCTAATTGATGACAAAGATGAGTTTCACAATATCTAAGGTTACATCTGATCAGCTGGGCAACCTCAGGAGAAAGAAAGTGCCTTATTCCTAACAACACCAACCAAAGTCCTGGGACAGGTGTTACTTGCCTGTAACTACCTTGCTTGAATGGCTTGTGTGCCGTTACTAAGAAATGAACCCCAAATAGCAGGAGACCCAGAGTCTTGCTCCAGCCCTGACGTTTAACTAGGTAGCCTTGTGTGAATCCCTCTGTTCTCTGGATCTTGTTTTCCTCATCCAAGGAAGGGTGGACATGAGGTCCTTTGGGGTCTTACCTTCCATCCTGGACACAATCTGCATACTCCGAGGGTTGTGCGTGGTCTTGTCGGCAATCTGAAAACTCTCAGCTCCCCAAGATGGGGATGGGCTTCCCTGGCAATCCTCTTCACCTTCTGGTTTCTCCTTCTTTGTGACCCAAGAGCAGGGGATGATTGGAGGGGGGCTTGACTGCTGGGCTGGGGACAAGCAGGCACAGCTGGTCCTTCCCCAAGGACCTGAAGGCTTAGGGACCAGTGGCACCCAGTTTCAACCCCCTGCATAACTTGCTGCCGGCTTGAGACCTTCAGGCGAGAGCTCCTGCCCAAACGCAGGGCGATGTAATCATCTCAGGAGGCTGGCTTCACGGAAAACATAACTGTTTAATCCTTAAATTGAATTTTATGTGATTTTTTTTTTCTCCTCAGATTCTTACAGTACTTAATTCCAGGGCTAATCTGGGACCCTGACTCGAATTTACGGCCTGGGCAACAGCTGTATTTATCAGGCAGCGGTAAGGCTGCTCACTGACGGCTTCAGGGCCGTGGGCAGACATTCGCCTCCCCTCCTGTCCCCTGCTCACCAGGACTCCTGTCTTCTTCAAACTCTAATCTTTCTTGCCCCTGATTCAGCCTCTGGTCAGGCCCAATCTCTGACACTCCTCTGGCCCTTCCCAGTGAACTTGACATCTAGGAGTGCCTGTCTTTATATGTTGCCCCTGCCCCCAGCACAAGGGCGGAGAAAGAGGCTCTGAGTGGTACCGTTGGAGGGTAAAGAGAGACGTCTGTTCCTTCCTGTCCTTGGTCCCCCTCCGTCCCCACCCCCGGCTTCCGCCCACAGTCTGTGCCAGGGACAAGATGTTTTGTCAGTTTTAAAGTGCAACCTTGCAATACAGCAAGAGCTAGGAGAACTGGGCGCTTCTTTCTTATTTTCCCTTCCCCCACTCCCCCTCCCTTCCTTCTTTCCTTTCCTCTGCACTTTCCCTCCCTCCCTTCCTTGCAGCCACTCAAAGATTTATTGAGCACCTACTGTGTGCCAGGTCTCCCGCCAGGTGCTGGGGTAACTGTGACCAAGACAGACACAGACTCTGCTTCCCTGAGGCTTCAACTCCGGGGAGACAGGTGACCGCTCAGTCGTCGCGGGCACGCAGGAGCAAAGAGGGCACGTGTCATCCCAGAGGTGGTGACACTGGAGCTGTGACCTGAAGGACGAGGAGGAGCAAGGACAGCGAAAGGGCCTTCCAGGCCAAGGGGACAGCAAGGACGGGTCCTGGAGTAGGAAAGGACTTGGCTTTGTGTGAGGAGCAAAGGGAGGCCAGTGTGGCCGAGGCGGAGTGAGCGAGGGGAGAAGTGGACTGAGCTGGGCTCAGAGGCGTAGGCAGGCCGGGTTCAAAGTGTACCTCTAAAAGGGCAGGGCGCCTTCTGGAAGAGGGGAAGGAAGGAGTGTGGAGAGTTCCTAGTACAGGCAGAGGGGACAGCATGAGATAAGGCCCAGAGGCGGGTGGGGTACAAGGGGAAATTCTAGTAGCTCATTCTGGTCCTGTGGTGCTGGAGAAGACTCTTGAGAGTCCCTTGGACTGTAAGGAGATCCAACCAGTCCATCCTAGAGGAAATCAACCCTGAATATTCATTGGAAGGACTGATGCTGAAGCTGAAACTCCAATACTTTGGCCACCTGATGTGAAGAACTGACACATTTCTTCAAGAAAAGACCCTGATGCTGGGAAAGATTGAAGGCAGGAGGAGAAGGGGACGACAGAGGATGGGATGGCTGGATGGCATCACCGATTCAACGGACGTGAGTTTGAGTAAACTCCAGGAGTTGGTAATAGACAGGGAGGCCTGGCACGCTGCAGTCCATGAGGTTGCAAAGAGTCGTACACGACTGAGCAACTGAACTGAACTGAACTGAGGACTATTGAATGTGTGAGCAAATCCAGGGGAAGGGCTCAGCCTGGGACACATTAAGGGCTCAGTAAGTTATAGTTGATAATAAGGCAGCAAATGGGGCAAGAACAGAAAGCAACCTGTGCTACGAGAAGGATAAGCAGGGTGGTGGAGGAGAGGAGGGTGTCATTAGCTCTGACCGGGGGACCCCGGAGTGCGATCAGGAGTCCAGGAAGGCTTCTCAGAAGAAGTGGTGTGGCAGGGGCCCTTGAAGGCCGAGCAGAATTCCATGTGCAGAAGGGGAGGGCCCTGCAGCCTGTGGAAAGGGCACAGTGGGGCGTCTGGGGAAGAGCGAATGGTCAAGGCCAGCTGCGGGGAGGGTGGTGGGAGTGACAGGTGAGGCAGGAGAGGAAGGCTGGGGCCACGGGGCGCGGGCTCAGAATGTCATTGCAAGGAGGCTGACTCTACCCTGAGACCGGGAAAAATGTTCTTTTTCCTCAAAGCGGAGGAGTGAGTGACATAATGAGGACAGATCTGAGTGTTCAAATCCCTCTTTGGCAGCCATGTGGAGGAGGTACAGCCGCCTCCAGACATCGAAGAGGGGACCCCCAGAAGCCCAAGGGTGCGGGCTGCGGTCAGGGCAGCGAATGGCTCCCCGGGAGGCGGCACTCTGGGCTCTGGTCCTGGCGGCGTGATTAACTTTCTGGGCGACGTCGGGCAAGTTACTCTCCCTCTCTGAACCTCAGTGTCCTCATCTGTAATGAGAGCGCACTGGTCTAAGGCCCCAGCCGGGAACGCGGCAGGATGGAGCTCTGAAACTCAGGCGCCCACAGAGAGCAAGCTGAGCACAGGAGAGGTGGAATTGTCAAAAACCTAAGAAAATGCAGCTTGTTCAGAGAGGGGGCTGCTGCTCTAGCCCAGCCTGCTGTTGCGATGCAGAGGGTGTGTGTGTGTGTGTGTGTGTGTGTGTGTGTGTGTGTGTGCACATATGTGCATGCTTGGGTTGCTAGCAAATCTTCAGACTGGAAATCCAGTTTTTTAAAAATATTTATTTTTAATATATTTGGCTGTGCCAGGTCTTAGCTGCAGCACCCAGAACCTTTAGTTGCAGCATTCAAACTCTTGGTTGTGGCATGTGGGATCTAGTTCCCTGACCGGGGACCAAACCCCAGGCTTCCCGCATTGGGAGCACAGAGTCTTAGCCTCCAGACCTCCACGGAAGTCCCCCGATTTTTTAAAAATAAGAAATCATCTGACTTTTAAATGTTGGTTCCCTCCTTTTTAAAAATCACCACTTTGGGTCATCTCATCTATTAGACCCAAAACGACTCACACCCCCACAAACTTACCACTCTTATTTTGGTGTTTTTGGAAAGGGGAGAGAGAGCAGGTAGAAAGGAGGAAATAGACGGGGTCCTGAGGGAAGAAGTCCTGAGGCCCCGAGATTGAGGACGGCGCAGTGCATCCTGGCAGCAAACGCTCGCCGACTGACTGCTATGAGCTGAGTGTCTCTTCTGAGCTCACTCGGGAACCAGGAGTCGGTTTTCATTAACAGGCGAATGCTGAATCGGCCCTGGAGGCATGTAAACCAGCTCCCCTGTCCGGGAGGCTTTTAAAATCTATCTTGTAAACTTGCCTTTCAGACCTGACACGAGGCAGCCTTGCCAGGCGAGAGACTAAGAGCAGAAGTCAGCAGTCCAGCTCTTATCAATCAGGCCACGGGGAGGTTGCAGGGGCGGGGGGTAGCGGGGGGTGGCAGGTGGAGGCGGCAGGGGCGGGGTGGGGGCTTGGGGGTGGAGGACTCCAGGAGGCAGGGATTCAGCAGTCCAGCTCTTATCAATCAGGCCACGGGGAGGTTGCAGGGGCGGGGGGGCGGGGCGGGTAGAGGGGATGGCGGGGGGCGGGGGGGGGGGTGGCCGGGTAGAGGGGTGGCGGGTGGAGGCGGCAGGGGCGGGGGCGGGGCGTAGGGGTGGAGGACTCCAGGAGGCAGGGATTCAGCAGTCCTGGGGCGGGGTCAAGGGCACAGACCTGAGTGCCCAAGCAGAAATGGGGGCATACTACCATAAAATCACCTTGCTGGGGCGGTGACATGACCACGTCCAGGCGGTACCACTGTTATTTCCATTTTATAAAAGAGAAACCTGGGGTTCTGGCATTTGCCCAGGGTCAATACATCTCGTAAAGTCAGACAAGGGGACTTAAGTGCAGGTGGTCAGGCTCTGGAGGTCACCGCACCCCAGGTGGTCGAGGAGCACCCCCCTCCACCATCCTGGAAGATTAGAGGAGAAATGAGAAGGGCATTTTGACCATGACCCAGAGCCTCCCTTGCCACCTTCAGATTCACTGGGTGAGTCACGGAAAGCTGCCCCTTGCCTCTGGACTTCAACATGGGGCTGGCTACTGAGCTTTCAGGACCATCCAGCTCTGAGGTCCATTTATTCGACACCTGCTCACTTAGCATCTGTTCTGTGTCAAGGGCTTGGGGAGAGAGCAGACAGACAGACAGAAATGGTCCCTGAGCTCTTGGAGTTTCCATCTGGGCATCGGGGTGGGGATGGGAGGGGCAGTGGAAAAACTGGCTGATCAGGAGTGCTGCCGAGTATTGTGATGTGTTTTGAAGCAAACAAAGCAGGATGGTGAGAGAGAGATGCGAGTGGACAGAGCGGGTGACTTTGGATAGAGTCACCAGCAGCTTGTCCTGAGGGAGCTGTTCTGTAAGCCCATCACAGGGCTGGTGAGAGTGGGGCAGCCACACCAGAGGGAGCAGCAGGAGCAGAGGCCTCTAGGAGGGAGCAGGCTCGGGGTTCTCATGGACCAGAGAGAAGCTGGTAGGACCCCCTCCAGCGGGCCCTTCCTGCCCCCTCTGCCTCCTGCTCTGGAGGCCAAGTCACCAGCAGCCAAGAGGGGGGGGGGAGAGAGAGAGAGAGAGAGAGAGAGAGAGAGAGAGAGAGAGAGAGAGAGAGAGAGAGAGAGGGAGGGAGAGAGAGAGAGAGGGAGAGAGAGAGAGAGAGAGGGCCGGCTTTGAGAAGCCATAGACCTGTGGGACTGGCCCTTTAATAATCCCAGGTGGGCATTCAAAGCAATTGCAATTTGAAGATCCCAGCTTGCTTAGTACAAGTGGAAAATTACCTTCACATCTTTTCTGGATTGCTTTTTGATCCCGATTTCATCATTCAGATGTACAGCAGTGCATTTTCAACGGGTACAATTTAATTAGGCTCAATTTGTATAACTACATTATTAAAGACTCATTTGGAAAGAGCTTCATGTCCAAGGTTCACTGGGCTCCACCGTTTGCTTGAAAACACATTTGGAAGAGAGCCCTCTGACGACCCTGGCTTCTGGAGTGCTCTCCTCCTCCTCCTCCAGTGCACAGGCCTGGCTTGTCATTTAATTCCCATCTCATTTAATAGAATGTCTTTGGACATCTCTGGGTCTCTGAGCCCCTGATGGGTGTCTCCTGTAATTACACAGAGATTCCTCCTACGCTCCTTCAGTCGGTCATCAAACATTCATGAGGAACAAGATGGGAGCAAGGTCCTGAGCCAGGGAGCTGGAACAGGAATAAAAAGCTGCAGATACATACTTTAGAGTCTAGATGGGGGCAGGCAGTACAGTGCCATCAGCTCTGTTAGCAGATGAGGACTGCAAGCCTGGGTCCCTAAGTCAATGCCAGAGTCAGGATTTGAAACCAGGAACCTGGAATGGTTCTGTTTCACCAAGATCTCTCTTCCCTTGTGGGTGAGTGCCAGGATATTTTCCATGACAGAGGCAGGTCAGGCCTCTTGGCAGGTATCATAACTGGAGGCCAGAAACCTCCAAGTTACTGAACTGGGGTTGGGGAGGGGGCGCAGGAGGAGGATATATGAGGCAGAGTTCTCCAGAGAAGCACTATCAGTAAGATGGATATATACAGATAGAAAGAGATTTTGTTATAAGGAACTGATTCACACAATTATGGAGGCTGAGCAGTCCCAAGATCAGCCGTCAGCAAGCTAGAGACCCAGGAAAGCTAACAGTGTAAGTTCTAATCTGAAAGCCACCAGGCTTGAGGCCCAAGAAGAATTGATGGTCCAGTTTAAGTCTGAAGGCAGGAAAAGACTGATGTTCTGGCTCAAGTCAGCCAGGTAGGAGGAGCCCCCCTATCCTTATCCTTTTTGTTGTATTTAAGCCTTCGATTGATTGGATGAGGCCCACCCACACAGGAAGGGCAATCTGCTTTCTCTGGTCTACCCATTCAAATGTGAATCTCATTCAGAAACTCCCTCACATGCACACCCAGAATGTTTGACCCTATGTCCAGATCCCCGATGGCCCAATGGAATGATACATAGAATTAATGATCCCAGAGGGAAGGAGAGAGGGAGGTTGAAAGGCATTGCAAGTTATAGACCAAATGGTGGCAAGAAAGTAAAGGAAGCTCACATCTCATTTCATCCTCACAGCCACACTGTGGTATCGGGGTCCCTATTCCCATTTTTGAGATGAGGACACTGAGGCTGAGATAAGTGACACACAGATGGTGTGTGTCTCAGGGACACACAGATGGCGACTCAGTGCCTCCTTGTCCCTGGATAGTATTTGTCTCCATGGAGAAAGACTGAGGATGCTGCCCGTAGGACTATCTCCTAAGACTACTTTTTGTTTTCTGTTGCCTCTTCTGCTCTTCCAGTGTGATCAGAATCTGACTGAAGTGCTGAATGGCCCGTCTCTCTCTACTGCATGTACTGAGGGGTGGTGGCATCACTCTCAGCACTGTGGTCAATGGCGTCTCCGAGGTCTCCCATAGTCCTTTGCTTCAAAGATGCTAAGAATCTTAGAGCAGGATGCAGGACCCCTGCGCTGACTCTGACTCTGAGTTGCTGTGTGGGGCTTGGATAAACTTCTCCCAATCTCTGGGCCTCAGGCTCCTAATCCGTAGAACAACCAAGGAGGACTGGAAGATGTCTAAGGTCTAGCAGAGTCTTCTAAGGGGTTCCCTGGCTCCCCTGAAATCTGTGTCTGTCCTTTGCTGGAGACCTTCATCCTCTAGAACCACCCCCCAACCCTCCACCAGTCCCTTAGGACTGTTCTGGCAAGGCCTCCAACCAAGGGGCTTGACACTTCTCACTGAAGGAAATTGCACCTGGGAACCCTGGCCCCTAAAGGGCCTTCAGTAAGGCCATGGGCAGGGAGGGATGAGCTTAGATGCTGTGAGACTACGGCCTCACATGCACCCCTGGTTCCAATTCCCACATTGTCATCAGCCTGGTAATGTATGCGGCCCTGGACAGCACAAGTCCAGGGGCAAAGGTCTTTCCTCTCTTGCCTACCCCTGAAGAACATTCCTACATGAAGAAAGCCATGTGCTTCTGCTTTTCTCTTACACTGCAATCACACCCACAACACTTCTGACGCCAGATGAGTAGGTATTTTCCCCCCACACCGAGCAAAACAGCCAAGTGTCCTACAACTTAATTCTGATGCTGTCAGTCTGGAGATAACCCCAGATCCCACAGGTCAAGGGCTCAGTCCAAGATCCACCCTAACTACCTCTCACTTTGGATGCCAATGGCAAGTAGTAGGTTCCTCAGGTTATTCACACTTTCTGTCCAACTTGACTACAAACTGGAGGTTCTCATGGTCCACTCCCGTTAAATCTGATTATTTGCTAGAACAGATCCCAGAACTCAAGGAAATGCTTACTTACATTTACTAGTTTATTATATGATAAAGGATCCAGATAAACTGCTGGATGAAGAGATGCACTGGGTGAGGTCTGGAAGGGTCCTGAATGCAGGAACTTCTGTCCCCATGGAGTTGGAATGTGTTACCTTCCTGGTACATGGATTTGTTCACCACCTCAGGAATTCTACAAACATCATCCTTTTGGGATTTTTATGGATGCTTCATCATTGTAAGCTTGATCATTTATTATTTCCAATCCCACTTCCCTTCAAGGAACATGGAGGGTAGGGATGAAAGTCCCAAACTTTTAATGATGGTTTGATCTTTCTGGTGACCAGTCCCACTCAGGAGCTGTCCAGGAGCCCATCCAGAGTCACCTCATTAGAGCAAAAGACAATCCTATCACCCAGGATTTAGGAGCCTTGTGTCAAGGACTGGGTTCACAGACCAACTATTAGAGAAAAACAGTGCTTCCAATACTTCTATCACTTAGAAAATTACTAGAGCCCTATTTCAGGACCTGGGACAGAGACCAATACATATGTTTCTTGCTATTTCACAAGTCCTCAATGGCTCACCCCCAAAGTCACATCCAGGGCTGGGGATTGAGGGAAGAGAAGTCATGTAGATCACTTGTGACCCAAGAAAGAAATTGGGAGAAGCTTGGAGTCAACAGGCTTGATGGGAGTCTGTGATAAAGACCTAAATTGGGAATGGGCTCTCAGAATCCATTCCCAGTCTTGCTTCTGTGTGACCTTGGGCAAATCGCTCTCCTTCAGATTTTTTTATCTATAAAATAGGAAACAGGGTATGTAAAGATAATCTTTAAGATCCCAAGTTTGCCCCTTTGCCACAGGACCTTTGTGCAAGCTATTCCCCTCAGCTGGACCCTCAGTTCCCACCTGGCCAGTTGCTCACATTTCTATTGTCAATGGAAGTACCATCTCCACCAGGAAGCCTTCTTGGAATCCCCCACCTAAATGAGGTTTTCTTACCATGTCCCACCTCTGAATGTCTCCTTCATAACTCTTGTCTTGATGGCAGCTAGAACACTATGTGTCGGAGTATTTGTTTACTCACTACTTCTAGAATGTTGACAGGAGCAGCAGCCACATCTAATCTGCTCACTTCCTTTCCTTGATACTTAGCATAGGGCTTCTCCACCCTGTAGATGCTCCGTAAACGTTTGCTCACTGATGGGCTGAACACTTGAACGCTTTCAAGGTATGAGACCTTGGGGATATGGAAGGAAACAAATAATAAATAATACAGAAACCACCCATGTTCTCTGAGCATTATCAACATTTAACCATCCTGCAGACCACATGGCCAAAAAAAAAAAAAGTAATGCATCCCACTACTGAAAAATGGGACGAGCAGGTAACTGTTGAATACCGGACACATGCCCTTCTCCCCTTTTCCACCTCCCTCTCACCTGACTCTTGCTGTGGGGTTAACTAGAAAAAGGACTCAAGAAGGGCTCTAGGTCTAATTTCCCCACCAGAACCCCTCCCCCATGCTCTGACATCCCCATGTTTGCTATGGAAACTACTGTGGCATCATCACTGTGGGTTGATGATTTCAGGTGGGCTAATCAGCAAGAGGACTCGACCTGGAAACTTACAGCCTCTGGGTTGTTCCCATGTGAATACTCTCAGCGTAGAGAACAGAAGAAAAGACAATTAGTCCAGGCTGTCAGGAAATCCGCACAAGCTGCTTCGTTCCTGAAAATGGTCCTCTTTTTTCCCCCAAGATCTTCCCTGGCTGTGGCACAGCTCACACGCTGCAGGGAGCTGTCAGCTCCGTGGAGAGACTGGAGGAATTAAAAATAAAATTGACTTTCAGAGAACAAAATTGGACCTGACAACTCAAGTCACTCAAACCAGCCGTGGCTAGAAGATTGCAAATATGTTTGTAAAAAGGAGGTGGCAGAGACTGGGTGGGGAGAGGTTCTCTCCGGGAGGAACTCTGGGAACGTGTTCATCTCCTGAGATGAGGTTTCCAGCAACCGCCCTGTCCTACCATGTTCACTGCTTCTCTTTGCATCCTTTTCATGGTCTGGGCTCATGTCTGGTAAGCTGCAGACATTTCACTAATTACAGTCTATCCTCATTATTAGCAGACTCCGCATCTGTGAATTCACCTCCTTGCTGAAACTTAACCTCGAATCGTTCACAGACATGCACAGAGTCGTGGAAGATTCGACTCATTCAGCACCCATGTTCTCACCTGCGGTGCAACAGTGAAATGCTCTGCCTTCTCATTTCAGCTCTCATGCTGCGAACAGGCCTCCTTTCGTGGTCTGCTTTGTGCCACGTTCATCACATTTCTGTGCACTTTGTTGGTGATTTTTCCATTTACCATGGCCCCCAAGCACAATGTCTGGTTGCGCTCCTGAGTACAGGAAGGCCGTGGTGTGCCTTAATGAGAAAATGCTTGTGTTATACATGTTTCATACTCTTCATGGGGTTCTCAAGGCAAGAACACTGAAGTGGTTTGCCGTTCCCTTCTCCAGTGGACCACGTTATGTCAGAATGCTCCACCATGACCCGTCCGTCTTGGGTGGCCCTACGTGGCGTGTCTCATAATTTCATTGAGTTAGACAAGGCTGTGTTCCATGTGATCAGCTTGATTAGTTTTCTGTGATTGTGCTTTTCATTCTATCCTCCTTCTGTTGGATAAGGGCAAGAGGTTTATGGAAGCTTGCTGATGGCAGAGACTGGCTGAGACAGACACTGGGTCTTGTTCTGACGGGCAGGGCCAGGTTCTGCAAATCTGTAACCTAATTTTCTGTTGATGTGTGGGGCTGTGTGGCTTTCCTGTTGTTTGACCTGAGGCCAAAATATGGTGAAGGAAATGAACAGTATGAAAAGGCAAAAAGATAGGACACTGAAAGATGAACTCCCCAGGTTGGTAGGTGCCCAATATGCTACTGGAGATCAATGGAGAAATAACTCCAGAAAGAATGAAGAGATGGAGCTAAAGCAAAAAGAACAGCCAGCTGTGGATGTCATTTGGTGATGGAAGTGAAGTCCGATGCTGTACAGAACAATACTGCATAGGAACCTGGAATGTTAGGTCCATGAATCAAAGTAAATTAGAAGTGGTCATACAGGAGATGGCAAGAGTGAACACTGACATTTTAGGAATCAGCAAGCTAAAATGGACTGGAATGGTTGAATTTAACTCAGATGACCATTGTATCTACTACTGTGGGCAAGAATCCCTTAGAAGAAATGGAATAGCCATCATGGTCAACAAAAGAGTCTGAAATGCAGTACTTGGTGCAATCTCAGAAATGACAGAATGATCTCTGTTCATTTCCAAGGTAAACCATTCAATATCACAGTAATCTAAGTCTATGCCCGTACCAGGAATGCTGAAGAAGCTGAAGTTGAACGGTTCTATGAAGACCTACAAGATCTTACAGAACTAACACCCCAAAAAGATGTCCTTTTCATTACAGGGGACCAGAATGCAAAAGTAGGAAGTAAAGAGATATCTAGAGTAACAGGCAAATTTGGCCTCGGAGTACAGAATGAAGCAGGGCAAATGCTAACAGAGTTTTGCCAAGAGAACACACTGGTCATAGCAAACACCCTCTTCCAACAACACAAGAGAAGACTCTACACATGGACATCACCAGAGGGTCAATACCAAAATCAAACTGATTATATTCTTTGCAGCCAAAGATGGAGAAGCTCTATACAGTCAGCCAAAACAAGGCCAGGAGCTGACCATGGCTCAGATCATAAACTCCTTATTGTCAAATTCAGACCTAAACTGAAGAAAGTAGGGAAAACCACTGGACCATTCAGGTATGATCTAAATCACATCCCTTATGATTATACAGTGGATGTGACAAATAGATTTAAGGGATTAGATCTGATAGAGTGCCTGAAGAGCTATTGACAGAGGTTCATGACATTGTACAGGAGGCAGTGATCAAGACCATCCCCAAGAAAAAGAAATGCTGAAAGGCAAAATGGTTATCTGAGGAGGCCTTACAAATGGCTGTGAAAAGAAGAGACGTGAAAGGCAAAGAAGAAAAGGAAAGATATACCCGTTTGAAGGAAAAGTTGCAAAGAATAACAAGGAGAGATAATAAGACTTTCCTCAGTGATCAATGAAAAGAAATAGAGGAAAACAATAGAATGGGGAAAACTAGACATCTCTTCAAGAAAATTAGAGATACCAAGGGAACATTTCATACAAAGATGGGCACAATAAAGGACAGAAATGGTATGGACCTAACAGAAGCAGAAACTATTAAGAAGAAGTGGCAAGAATACACAGAAGAACTGTACAAAAAAGATCTTCATGACCCAGATAACCACAATGGTATGATCACTCACCTAGAGCCAGACATCCTGGAATGTGAAGTCAAGTGGGCCTTAGGAAGCATCAAAGCATCACTACAAACAAAGCTAATGGAAGTGATAGAATTCCAAGTGAGTTATTTCAAATCCTAAAAGATGATGCTGTGAAAGTGCTTCACTCAATATGCCAGCAAATTTGGAAAACTCAGCAGTGGCCACAGAACTGGAAAAAGTCAGTTTTAATTTCAGTCCCAAAGAAAGGCAATGCCAAAGAATGCTCAAACTACTGCACAATTGCACTCATCTCACATGCTAGTAAAGTAATGCTTAAAATTCTCCAAGCCAGGCTTCAGCAGTACATGAACCGTGAGCTTCCAGATGTTCAAGATGGATTTAGAAAAGGCAGAGGAACCAGAGATCAAATTTCCAACGTAGGCTGGATCATGGAAAAAGCAAGAGTTCCAGAAAAACATCTATGTCTGCTTTCTAGACTATGTCAAAGCCTTTGACTGTGTGGATCATAACAAACTGTGGAAAATTCTGAAAGAGATGGGAATACCAGACCACCTTACCTGCCTCCTTAGAAATCTGTATGCAGGTCAAGAAGCAACAGCTAGAACTGGACATGGAACAACAGACTGGTTCCAAATCGGGAAAGGAGTACGTTAAGGCTGTATATTGTAACTCTGCTTATTTAACTTATATGCAGAGTACATCATGCAAAATGCTGGGCTGGATAAGCACAAGCTGAAATCAAGATTTCCAGGAGAAATATCAATAACCTCAGATATGCAGATGGCACTAACCTTATGGCAGAAAACAAAGAACTAAAGAGCCTCTTGATGAAAGTGAAAGAGGAGAGTGAAAAATCTGGCTTAAAACTCAACATTCAGAAAACGAAGATCATGGCATCTGATCCCATTACTTCATGGCAATTATGTGGGGAAACAATGGAAACAGGGACAGACATTATTTTTTTGGGCTCCAAAATCACTGCAGATGGTGACTTCAGCCATGAAATTAAAAGACAGTTGCTCCTTGAAAGAAAAGTTATGACCAACCTAGACAGCATATTACTTTGCCAACAAAGGCCCGTCTAGTCAAGGCTATGGTTTTTCCAGTCGTGTCATGTACGGATGTGAGAGTTGAACTATAAAGAAAGCTGAGCACCAAAGAATTGATGGTTTTGAACTGTGGTGTTGGAGAAGACTCTTGAGAGTCCCTTGGACTGCAAGGAAATTAGTCCTGAATATTCATTGGCAAGACTGATGCTGAAGCTGAAACTCCAATACTTTAGCCACCTGATGCAAAGAGATGACTCACTGGAAAAGACCCTGATGTTGGGAAAGATTGTAGGTGGGAAGAGAAGGGGAAAACAGAGGATGAAATGGTTGGATGGCATCACCAAGTCGATGGACATGAGTTTGAGTAGGCTCTGGGAGTTAGTGATGGACAGGGAAGCCTGGCATGCTGCAGTCCACGGGGTTGCAAAGAGTTGGACAAGACTGAGTGACTGAACTGACTAACTGATATATCTTTCATTAAGACATGAATTATAGTTCTGTTGACCCTCAATACAATGTTAGTGAATCAGCAGTATATGCTAGATAGGGTATCTTTAAACAGAAACACACATAAAATAAGATATTGAATGTTGACAAAAAAGTTGTGACCAGAGGCCTACAGGAAACTAACCCTGCATTTTCACTTAGAGGAATGATCCAATATTCCTTAATTTGGTGTTTGTGGTGGCTTTATAGAGCATAACTACTTCAACTCATGAAAATCCACTCTGTTTCACCCATTGAATTGAATTGTTTCTATATCTGAGTCTCTGCCACCCCAACCCAGAAACCCATGCTAGAGAGGAGAGATAGGGCCTGACTCTATATATTCCCAGTACCCCGAGGAAAGTAATAAGTCCCTAGCAAGTGTTCACTGAATGTATGTCTTGCTGTGGACACTGAGAACATTCATTTGTTCACTCATTCATTCGGCTAGGATTTATTAAGAGGGCCTACTATGTGCCAGGCACTATTCTAGATGCTGAAAATACAGCAGTACAAAATCAGACAAAAATCACTCATGGAGGTTTTATTCTACTTCGAGAGCATATATAATAGGTGAAATATATTCATCAGTGTTCTTCAGAGAAGATAGAACCAAATCTAGTTTGAACCATGGAGAGACAGCAACCATGGAGAGACTGTAGCCCACCAGACTCCTCTTTCCATGAGATTTTCCAGGCAAGAACATTGAAGTGAGTTTCCATTTCCTACTCAGGGGCTCTTCCTGACCCAGGGATCGAAACCATGGCCTTTGCATCTCCTGTATTGGCAGGCAGATTCTTTACCACTGTGCCACCTGGGAAGCCCAGAACCAAACGTATATATTATCAAAATGTATTATACATACAATAAAAATTGCTATATATAAAACAAAATTTCTTATAAAGTACTGGCAACGTGCCATGAGGGTTGAGGTGTTCTGTGATCTACAATCTGCAAACTGGAGACCCGGGAAAGCTGGTGTTACAGTGCAAAGCCCAGAAAGCCAGGGAGTCAGTGGTGTAGATCCCAGTCGGAGTCTGAAGGTCTGAGAACCAGGACCTCTAAGGGCAGAAGGCAATCAGTGTTCCAACACAACAGTCAGATGGAGAGTAAATTTAATGAATTGGATGATGCCCACCCATGTTGGAAAGGACAAAGTGCTTTCCTCAATCCACCAATTCAAATGCTCATCTCTTCCAGAAACGCCATCACAGACATGCCCGTATCTAACATTTCACCAGCTCTCTGGACATTTCACGGCTCAGTGAAGATGACATGTAAAATACACCATTGCACAAAATGAATAACATGTATAGTATGTTATGTGCTAAGGATAAAAAAATGAAGCAATAAAGAGGGCTAGAAATTATCAGAAGTGGAGAGGGATAGACATGTTAGATAGTGTTAGTCAGAAAAGCCTCACTGAGAAGGTGGCTTCTGAGAAAAGGAAGTGGAGGAGCTTGGCAGGTAGTTATCTGGGAGAAAGGCCGTCCAGGGAGAGGATCAGGAAGCGCAGTGTCTCTGGGGCAGTGGGAGGCCACGTGACTGCAGTAGAGTGAACCAGGGGAGCGAGAGAGGAGGCAATGAAGCTGTGAGGCCGTGTGGGATTGACTCTTCTCTGAGTCTCGGCTTATTCCAGGAATGCAAGGTTGGTTTAATCTTTATAACATATAATATTATACTTTATAATATTAAGAGAGCAAAGAAAGGGAACTACGGAATCATCTCAATAGATATAGCCCTGGAATAAAGCCAACTGTGTGTGACGTATTGTCCACTTTATGTAACACATGATGTGATGTTTTATCCATTATGCAATGTTTTTAATGAGTTTGGGTATCAAAGTCATGCTGACCTCATAAAACAAGCTGAGAAGTGCTCTCTCTCTCTCTCTCTCTCTCTCTCTCTCTCTTTCTAGTCCCTGGAAGAGTTTGTACTTCCTCCTTAGATGTTTGGAAGAATTCCACTGTGGTGCCATATGAGCATGTAGTTTCATTGGTGAAAAAAAATGTTTAATTATGGATTCAGTCTTGAATAGCTATGGCACTATGTAAATTTTCTGTTTCTTTTTGTGTCCATTTTGGTAAGCTGTGTTTTTCATGGAATTGTTCATTTCTTTAGAATTTTTATATTCATTGGCATAAAACTGGTCAAGATATCCTCATTTATTTTTAAGTGTCTAAGATGTGTAGTGATGTCCCTTTTTCATTTCAGATAGCAGTATTGTGCTTTCTCTCTTCCTCTTCTTCAGTGTCGCTAGGGGCTTATCAATTTTAATAATACTTTCAAGAGCTAACTTTTCTTGGGCATTCTAGTAGGCACTGGGCATAAAAGTTGACCGTAACATTGCCACTGTTCCCATATAGTTTACATATTTGAGGAGATAAAAAGGCCATAAACAAGCCAACATAATTTTATTTTTTAACATAACTTTAAAAAGTAATTTCAGCAAACAGGAGGTTATAGTCAATTGCAATAAGCAGCAAGAAGAAAACAGCAATCGAGAGCAATTTTTGATTGTCTGCTTACTCTAAGATGGAGACCTTCGAACGGAGACTTGAAAAACAAGAGTCAACCGTGTGGAAATCTTTGACAGGAGAGTTCTAGGCAGAGAGGGAACAGCATGTTCAAAGGCTTGAGGTGGGAGTCACATTCAGCAGTGTGTTCAAAAGATAAACAAAGGCTGACGTGGCTGAAATGTCACGTGTAAGGGAGAGAGGACGGCATGAGATGAGATCTGAGAAGTGGGCAGGGTAGAGTCAGATAATGTATGGCATGTAGTCCATGGTATAGAGTTTGGACTTTATTTTAAATATTAAATATAATGACAAATGAATGTCAGCTATTGCCACAATATTGCTCCATAATAAACAACCTCTCAAATCTCAGTGGCTCTCAACAAGTTAATTTTCTATCTCACTGAGTCTACAAGTCAGCTGGCGTGGCTGTAGTTTACACAAATGATCTTATTTTAGGTCTTTTCCATACATTTCTCCTTCTGGGACCAGTGTTTATTTACTAAGGTATGCTCTCCTCATGGAAGACAGTAGATACATAAAAGAGCAAGCCAAACCATACAAGCTCATTTAAAGCCATTGCGCCATTTTCCTCATGTCCATTAACATTCCGGTGGTGAAAGCAAGGCACCTGACCAAGCCCGTCATCAGCAGAACAAGGAAATACGCTGTGTCTACTCTAATGGGAGGCACTGGAAATCCATATTGCAGAGGGTATCCGGTTCTCACAGGGAGGAAATGAAAGATGATGAAAGAGAATCCAATTTACAAAGAACTTCTCTCTGAGATCACTCTGGCTCTTGTATGCAGGATGGATGGAAGGGGGAGGGGTGAGAGTGGAGGCGGAGAGCCAGGCCAGGTGAGAGAGAACAGTCGCTTGAATTCAGGAATAGCACTAGAAGGAGAGAGAAATGGACAGATTTGGAGTATATCTTAGAGGTATACTTCACAGGAGTTGACGACGGATTAGACAGGGAGTAACTATTACACTCTATTTGCTCACTTCATTCCAGACACACTAGCCTTCATGCTGTTCCTCAAACATTCCAGGCAGGCTGTGATTCCAGGATCTTTGCAATTGCTGTTTCTTATATTTGGAATATTATTATCTAAGACACTAGCTTGACACACTTCTTCTATTAATTCCAGCCCTGCTCAAATGTCAACTCCTGGGTAAGGCATCTCTGACCACTCTATTAAGAACAACAGTGCCCTCCCTTACTTTGATCTATTGGTTTTTTTTACACATTTATTATTCTTTATTTAATTTTTTGGCTGTACCATGCAGCATGCCTTAGTTACCTGACCAGAAATCAAACCTGTGACCCCTGCAATGGAAACACAGAGTCTTAACCACTGCACTGCCAGGGACGTCCCCGTTTTTTCCCCATAGCTCTTATTGTCAGCTGACAAATGCTGATTTATCAGTTTCCTCTTTCTCTCTCTCTCCCTCATTACAATGGAAGTTCCATTCATGCAGAGATTTTCTTGTATGTTCTTTTCACTGCTGTATACTCTCATCTTGAGTACTGCCTGGCACATACTAGGTACTCAGTAAATCTTGGCTAAATTGATAAATGAATTCACACAGGCCAACCCTATGGGGACCATTCACCTTAGATCTGGTCTTCAGACAGCAGAGTCTGGCCCAACTCTCACTGAGAAGACCCCTATCTCCCCAGGCAGCTGACATAAAAGGGCAAGGGACTGTCTGATGACTGGAACTGTAGTGACGCCTTCCTGCCTGTTATGAGTCGGTAGAAAGCCCACCTGGGGAAATCCTGGAAAATTGGTTTCCATGGTTCTATTGAGCATCTACCTAGAGGCCTGTGGTCCTGAATTTTTTCTTCCTACTGCAGCTAAAGCAGAGAGAGAACTCTGGACCCTAGGCTGGCATCTCTCTTGAGACCAGGGAACCTGGAATATGGACTAAGGTGAGAGTGAGGGCGTCTGAGACCTCCCTTGCCTGCCCCCCTCCACCCTTCCAGATTCAGCTCCTGGAACAGAGGCTGACATCTGCAGGCAGATCTGGGAGAAGAGAAGAGAAAGACTCTTCAAACATTTGTTGGTAGTGATGAGCAAATTGAGGCACTGGCTGCTTTTTCAAAAGAATAAACGGCTTCTGGTTGAAATGGGAAACTAATCTGTGTTGTGCTTGATGTGGGTGCTTAGGCGCTTCAGTCGAGTCCAACTCTTTGTGACCCCATGGACTATAGCCCACCAGGCTCCTCTGTTCACGGGGATTCTCCGGGCAAGGATACTGGAGTGGGTTGCCATGCTCTCCTCTAGGGGAACTTTCCAGCCCAAAGACTGAACCTGAGTCTCTTGCGTCTCCTGCCTGGCAGGCGGGTTCTTTACCACTGTTACACACTGGATTTTCACAACAAATTGTCTGCCGTGAAGGGAGTTTACAGGGAAACCTCTAGTTTGTGTATGTCATGATGAAAGGAGGAAGCAGCTAGGATGTACACGATAGGAGGGGCGCTCTGGTGTAGGGCATGTGTGACCAGGAATGTTGTTATGCTCCTAGAGGGGCAGACGTTAGCTAAGCACTCTGCTGGGAGACTCTATAAGACAGCAGTCCCCAACCTTTTTGGTACCAGGGACCAGTTTCACGGAAGATCAGAGGATGGGGGTGCGCAGGTCGGAGGTGGAGATGTGGAGGTGGGGATACAGGATGGTTTAGGGGTGATTCAAGTGCATCACATTTATTGTACACTCTATTTCTAACCTAATGCCGCCACTGATCCGACAGGAGGTACTTGTCCGCGGCCAGGAGGTTGGAAAGAAAGTGAAAGTGAAGGTCACTCAGTCATGTCTGACTCTTTGCGACCCCATGGGCTATACAGTCCATAGAATTCTCCAGGCCAGAATACTGGAGTGGGTGGCCTTCCTCTTCTCCAGGGGATCTTCCCAACCCAGGGATTGAACCCAGGTCTCCCGCATTGCAGGCGGATTCTTTACCAGCTGAGCCACAAGGGAAACCCAAGAATACTGGAGTGGGTAGCCTATCCCACCCTATCCCTTTCCCCAGGGGGGATCTTCCCTACCCAGGAATCAAACCGGGGTCTCGTGCATTGCAGGCAGATTCTTTACCAACTGAGCTATGAGGGAAGCCTCATAGCTGGAGGTTGGGGACCCCTGCTATAAAGGACACGTGCCATAGAGGGAGGAGGCCTTGTAGAGTTCACACACTGCCGTGTATTTGCCAGAAACACTCTTACCTGCCACGTGAACGGGGAGATGTACACTTGAAAGACAAACAACTGGAGTGCAAGCTCAGGGGTTCAGCCACACGCCACACCCCATGGGAGGGACGGCAGCTGAGTGTGTACAGAGGGGTGACTGCTCAGAAAACTGTTGTTGCCGCTGAGCGACGCTTGCCCAGGTGACATCACCGGGCATTCACAAGCCTGCTCCACAGCCGTGCCCTGCATGCGGGCATTTGGCTGAGAGGTTACTAGAGGGAGTAACCTTGGGATCTGCTTCCCAAGCTGTGTGCTCTGGTACCATTCACTGATTCCTCTGCCCGCTTTTCCTAATTGGGCAGCCCAGAGTGGGTAGGTGACTCTGGTCTAACCGGTCCACCCAGAGGGATTCCTGTTTTATCGAATTTGCACCAAGAAGTCACAGCGCTGACAGCAGTCTAACGTTTGGGACTCTCGGTTCCCTCCCCACGTGACCTGCCTTGTCTCCCGCACCATCGGGCCCCATGGACCCCTTCCCCCACCCCCACGCTCCAGCCAGATAGGTCTTTGTCACCCTCTCTACATGCCTCATCCGAGAGCTTCCTGACACTCCCGGCCCCATCCACTTCCCCGGTCACTGTCCCCTCTTCTAAAATGAATGTGTTCGACTAGAAAGTCTCCAAGGTTTCTTCCAGATTCACCATTATAGGATTTCTTAAATCAGTGTTGTTCAGGTTTTGTGAGCAAATAATAAAATTCACCAATTTTAAGTGTCCCATTCAATGAGTTTTCACAAATAGAGTCATGCCACTACTATCAGCGGGTAAGGTCGTTTCCTTTACCTCTGCGTGTCCCCTCTTACTCCTTTGCAGTAGGGCCCCTGCCCTCTCCAGCCCATGGCACCCACTGATCTATCTCTACAGTTTTAACTTCTCCTAAATACCAAATAAGGGAGAAGGCAATGGCAATCCACTCCAGTACTCTTGTCTGGAAAATCCCATGGACGGAGGAGCCTGGTGGGCTGCAGTCCATGGGGTCGCGAAGAGTCAGACACGGCTGAGCAAATTCGCTTTCACTTTTCACTTTCATGCATTGGAGAAGGAAATGGCAACCCACTCCAGTGTTCTTGCCTGGAGAATCCCAGGGACGGGGGAGCCCGGTGGGCTGCCGTCTGTGGGGTCACACAGAGTCGGACAAGACTGAAGCGACTGAGCAGCCGCGAATACCATATAAATGAAAGCAGCCTGTACCCTTTTGTGACTAGCTTCTTAGCATAACAGTTCTGAGATCCATCTACGTCTTGCATATATCAGTAATTCACTCAACTTTACTGTTAAGTAGCACCCCACTGGGGCTTTCCCCGATGGTTCAGCGCATAAGGAATCCTCCTTCAATGCAGGAGACACAGCAGATACAGGTTCAATCCCTAGGTCAGGAAAATCCCCTGGATGAAGAAATGGCAACGCACTCCAGTATTCTTGCCTGGGAAATCCCATGGACAGAGAAGCCTAGTGGGCTACAGTCCATGGGATCGCAAAGATCTGGACACGACTGAGCAACTAAGCAGAGCACAGCATCTGATTTTATGGATACACTATGCTTTATTTAGCCTCCAGGGAAGCCCATCCATTCCCTATTAGTGGTTATTTGTGTTGTTTCCAGTTGGGGCTAATATAAATAAAGCTTCTATTAATATTTGCATACAAGTGTTTCTGTGGGCATATGTTTTCATTTCTCCAATTTCATTGATTTCTGCTCTTATCCTTAGTATTTTCTAGCATCTGCCTATTTGCATTTAGTTTGTGCTTTTTTCTTTTCTAGCTTCTTAAGCTGGAAGCTCAGATCTTTGATTTGAGATCTTTCATGTTTTGTAACATAGCCATTTTTTGCTATAAATGTCACTCTACGCATTACTTTAGCTACATTCCACAAATACTGACATAATATCAAGGGAAATTTTCATTTCCATTCAGCTTTAAATATTTTTACATTTGCTTGTGATTTCTTCTTTGATCCATGAAGTATTTAGAAATGTGTTTTTGAATTTTGAAACATTTGAAGATGTGGTCAAGGAGAATATTTCACAGGATCTAAATCTTCATTGTAGTGAGACCTGTGTTATGAGGCAGTATATGGTTGATCTTGGTGAACATTCCATATTCAGTTGAAAGGAGCGTGTGTTCTGATATTGCTAGGTGGTGTATTTTATGAAGATCAGTCAGTCAGTTTTAATAGTGCTGCTCAGATCGTCTGTATTCTTGCTGACTTTGTGTTTACTTGTCTATCAATTGCTAAGGGTTTTTCGTTGCTAGGTCGAGAGTACTGAAATCTCTAGTTATAAATGTAGCTTTCATTCTGGCCCTTTTCAATTCTATTACTTTGATTTTCACGCATTTTGAGACTCTCATATGCACATGTAGGATTATTGCGTCCTCCTGATGAACTGCCTTGTTAACATTCCTTGCTCCGAAGTCTACCTTGTCTAATATTGATATATTTGCTGCAACTTTCTTGTGATAAGTGTTTGTATAGTATATCTTTTTCCACTCTTTTTTAATCTGAGTATATTCAAAATGGCTTCCTGAAGGCAGCATAAAACCAAGTCTTGTTTTTTTTTTTTTTTTTGGACAAAATGATCGTGTCTCCATTGAATTGGGTCATTTAACCCATGTACAGTTAAACTAATTACCAATGTGTTTGCCTTTAAATCTACCATCATGCTATTTGTGTTCTATTTTCACCACTCCGATCTTCCTCTGGGTCTCTAACTAACAAAAGTTAGGCTGCTTAATATGGTTCCATAGGCCGCCAGCGTACCCTCTCCTTCTCTCTCTGCTTCTCTGCCTTAAATCTTTTACAAATTTGTGCTATATTTAAGCTTGTCTTGCTTTATCTTCAATTTCACTGATTTTTTTCTTCTGCCATTTCCAACCTGCTCTTAGTTCCATTCAGTGTATTTTTCATCCCATATATTGCATTTTTCATCTTTAGAAGCTTCATTTGTGTCTTTTTTGTGTTTTTCATTTCTCATCCCATATTCATGTTTTCCTCTATCTTCTTGAATATATGGAGCAAATTTTAATACATGTTTTAACATCACCACTTGCTAATTTCATTATCTTTGTCATTTTCAGATCTGTTTCAGTTGGTTAATTTTTCTCTGGGGCAATGGACCATACTGGATGTTGAACATAGTCAATTTTATGTTTAGGGGTGCTAGATTTTATTGTATTTCTTTAAAGAATATTGAGGCATGAAGTTAAGGCATTTGAGATCTGTTTGATCCGTCTGAGTCTTGCTTTTAAAGACTTGTTGGGGTGAGTCCAGGGAAGTATTTAGTCTAAGGCTAATTTAGTTCTATTATTAAGTATTTCTGAAGACTCTATCTGATGCTCTATGTATTTTGAGGTCTAGCCACTCTGGATAGTGGGGATATAAACTATTCCCAGTCTTCTCTGAGCTCTGGGAATTTCTCTGCCTACTGCTTTCCAGGAGTACTTATCCCCTCTGCATGGGGTTTCACCCCACACACTTGCAAACCAGCGTTCTGCCGGATATCGGGACTCTATAGATGGCTGCAGCTCCCTCTCTCTCCCTGCCCCACCTCACTCCCTCCTACTTTTTGCTCTCTGTGTTAAGTCCTGCAAGTGCTAATGGCTTCAGCTTCCACAGACTCCTATCTCTGTCTCGTCTAGTCTGCAAGAACAGCTGGGCTCCGTTCAGATCCCTTGCCTCTTGTTCTGCTCCCTGAAAAGTGCCTGCAGGCATTTTTCTGGTCTATCAAGGGGCTCACCTCATTTGTTTCCCTTCTTCCCTTGAGGTTCACAGTCCTACATCGTCTTCTGTCCAACGTTTGAAAAACAGTTGTTTCATATATTTTGCCCAGGTTTTTTTTTTTTTTTAATGTTTTCAACCTGAGGGCAGCTCTGAATCTCTTACTCTCTCTTGGCTAAAAGTAGAAGTCTCCCATCATCCAGGGATTTTAGAATTAAGAAACCAAGTAAGCCTAAGAGGGATTGCCATCAGCATGAGGACTACAGTTCTCGGAGAGGTGGCGAGGATACCTCTGTTCTCTGGCTCTACCTTGCCCTGACATTAGGAAGTAAAAGCAGGGTTGATGACACCTGTGCAATCAGGGATGCTCAGGAAGCTTCAAGGACTCTGAGCGAGAAGACACTTAAATGACAGGACGTGTGAGAAGAACCCTAAGACTGCAGAGCTGGTAATGTGTTCAGCAGTGCTCCTGGACTATGGTTTGCTAGGATCTGCCTGAAAGCAGTGGGGATGGGGGTCAGGCGCGGGGGCAAGCCATCAACAGGGAAAGAAATTAAAAGAGAAAATAGAAATATGATAATGAAACCCCTTTCGGTTTGGGACTATGGAGGTTTTTTTTCTTTTCCTTAAACAAGTGGCAATGAAGCCTTTATTGCACTCTGTCTCCCAGACTCTCTTTTTTTGTGTTACATAATGCGTTTGCAAGTTTCTGTCTAACGCTGAGTTTCCCTGTGCTTCGTCCTATGTGAAACCACTGGTTTCCGTGGTAACTAGACTGCCAGCTCAGGGATTCGAAAAGAGGGGGAGAGGCTCCGCAGCGCACCTAGAGGGGCGAACAGAGGCCTGGGCCATAGGTAAGAAAGAGATCTGGGTGCAAAGATACATACAAGAGTCTTGCACGAGCTGAAGATCCTCACCCAGCTTTGCACCCGAGGTAGCTGCCCTGGCGCCACAGCCTGGAGCTCCTGGGAGGACGCTGCCTGCTACTGAGCTCCTTCAGCTGTTGACATTTATGGGTCAGTCTCTGGGCCGAGTGCCAGGCCCCAGACCCCAAAGGGGAAAGCAGTCTCTCTAAAGAGGGAAACCATGATAAAGGGTGTCCAGAAGGAACATTGATTAAGTGCCATCCATATGCCAGGCACTGATATGAAAATAACATACCTTAAATTTTAATCCTCACAAAAACCCAGTGATTTCATTTTATCCAAGACAACCAGAAAAGGTAAAGTCAGGGTTCATACCCGGAGTGGATTCTTCTCAACCTCCCCCGACCGGCACAACCCCACCTGCGTCAGTCTCTCTGCTCTAAGACTTCGGTCCAGATGCCTCAGAGTTTAGAGACAGCCTCTCTGCCTGTCTCAGTCTCTGTCTGTCTCTCTTTCCTCTCTTTTTTCTTTCTCTCTCACTCTTTTCCCTGCTCTTTTCCCCCCAACCCCGTCCCTCTCTGGCCTTGTAAGTATCTCTGCCTGGAGTCTTCCCTCACTCTGGAGAGAAATGTGTCGCGGAACTCAAACCCCTGGAACATGAGTTTAACACAGGAATAAGCCCTAGTGCAGCTTCTGAGCCCCTGCCATGCAGCAACGGCATTGACGAAGGGTCGCATTGCCTCTTGAGTCTCCAAAATCCCACCTGCTTTGTCCAGACAGCAGGAGGAAAGAGCTGACGTCCTAAAACGGGAAGACCCACAGGGAGAAAGAAGCTCTTTCAAAATAGCTACGGTGGCGGGAAGTCTCCCCAGACTGAGTGCTTCCTGGACCGATGGGAGCCAGTGACAGCAATGCTTTCAACCCGATGCCTCCACCTGGATGGCCTCGGAGGCTGCATCCACAGGGGCTCAACCTAGGGAAACTCAAGCTTACAAAGTCCAACGCTGCCTTGTCACCAAGGTCAAGGTGAGTTAACATAGCCAACTGAGGCTCAGTTCATCAGCACGCCCCGCCTCCACTGAGACTCTACCCACCAGACAGGCTGCGGGTACAGACCTTTCCTCCCCGTGTCCCTCCCCTACGGCTGAACTTGCTTGGGACCCACACAGCATCAGAGGTGGCAGAGGTCTTCAATCACCTTGTCTGATCCTTGTTTTAGAAATGAGAAGCCAAGGCGAAGAGGGGGTAGTGATGACCAATGAATGGGTCACAGAGCAACTCAGAAACAGGGCCAGGACTCTAACCCAGGTCTCAGCATGGGGCCCGTGGCTTGTGGGGCCGGCATCACCCCAGGCCAAGACCCTGGCCATCCTGTGAAAGGACAAGTCCCTTGTCCTGGATGGCCTGGAGACTCTGGGAGAACAGCCTTTATGCACAGATCTGGGGTGGAAATGCCTCCCACGGGCCTGGCCAAAGATACGTAAGATCTGAGATGAATGGCCCCAAGTGGATTGAAGGCCAAGGGGTGGGAGGCCTTCTGGGCACCAGGAGGAAAAGGATCATCTCTGGCCCTGGCTCTTGCCCTGGGAGTGATGGGCGGGCGGTATAACTAGTAACCTTAGACAAGGCTCCCGACCCTCACCTCCCTTGTGACACGGGGGAGCAGTGGTACAGGGGGCTGTGAGTACAGATCCAGATGACGTTATTCAGGAAAGTCTCCTTGCTGGGCCTGGCACATGTGCAGCCTTGATAATAACAGCTTAAACACACACCCTCCCCTCACAAGCACTGGTCCCCGCAGTTTCGCATGGACACTCCCCGTGGCTCACAGAGCTCTTAGCAGCCCCCAGACAGCTGCCTTCTGTAGGTCTTTCCCTTGCAAGTGGTTCCTGGGTCTCTCCCGCCCCCAGCAGCTTTGTGTCTGAGGTGGCTGCCATCATTCATGTGCCAGAACCCTGGTGCCCCTGCTACCAAAGCCTGCTGACCTGGAAACGTCCCGTTTGTGCAAGGCTCAGCGGGGACCTGGGTCCCTGGGGCAGGTCACTGGACACTGAGCATCTCTGGGCCACAGTTTTCTGTTTCTTCATCTGAAAAAGGTGATGGCAACCAGCGCACGGCGTACACACACACACGCACATATACATGCGCGCGCGCACGCACACACACACACACACACACACACACACACACACACACACAAGAATCTTCATTCACCTTGATTGACGTCCAGTTAGTATACAACAGAACTCACTCATTTCTTCTTTAATTTTTTTTTTCGGCTTTGTTGAGGTATAATTGACACATAAAATTGTGAAGATATTTAAAGTGCACATCGTGTTGTCTGATATGGGTACCTGGTGAAAGGGTTCTCTGCATCAAGTTAATTATCACAGCCATCACCTCACATATTTGTCTTTTTATTTTTTTTCTTTTTGGTGAGAACACAGAACTTTTAAGTTCTTCTCACTTAGCAAATTTTAATTATACAATACAGGGTTATCAACCATATTCACCATGATATACATTAGATCCTCACATCTTACTCATCTTGTAACCAAAAGTTATTATAACTAAACTCATCTTATATTGTATAATGTATACTATATATTATATCATATTGGTTATTATATTATATATATTATATATCATCTTATATATAAGATAAAAACTCATCTTATGCCTCATCTTATAACTAAAAGTTATGCCTTTTTCCTACCCCCTCCCTCTTTCCCCCAGCCCCTGACCACCATTCTGCTCTGTTTCATTGAATCCGACTTCTTTCTGAGGGGGACTCCACATATAAGTGATTCCATGCAGCCTTTACCTTTGTCTGGCTGAATTAGCATAAAGCCATTGAGATGCATTCACGTTGTTGAAAATGATAGGCTTTCCTTCTTTCTCATGGCGGAACAATATCCCACTGTGTGTGTGTGTGTGTGTGTATATATATATATATATATATATATATATATATATGTATATGTATAAATACACCAAACCTTGTTTATCCGTCCATCTGTTGACAGACCTCTAGGCTATTTCTAAATCACGGCTATTGTGACTTCTGCTGCAGTGAGCACCAGGGGACAGATATCTCTTCAATATCCTGTTTCCATTTCCTTTGGACAGACACCCAGAAGTGGAATTGCTCAGTCATAAGGTAGTCTTACTTCCAGTTTTTTGAGAAACGGCCACACTATTTTCCACCCACAGTGGCTACAGCAATTTCTGTTCTCACCAACAGTGTGCAAGGGTTCCCTTTTCTCCACATCCTCAACAACACTTGCTACCTCTTGTCTTTTTGGTGAGAGCCATCTAATAGAGGTAAAGCAATATCTCATTGTGATCTTCATGTGCATTTCCTTGATTAGTGGAAGCCATCTACAGATTAAATGCAATTTTATCAAAATTCTAATGGCATTTTCACAGAAATAGGAAAAAATTCTAAAATTTGCATGAAATCACAAAAGACCCCAAATAACCAAAGTAACTTTGAGAAAAAAGAACAAAGCTGGAAGCATCACACTCGTTGATTTCAAAGTATATTGTGAAGCTACAGTAATCAAAAAAGAAAGAAACCCAGGCAGTTTATTTATATGTGGTCAATAATTTATGACAAAGAAGAAAAGAATATACCTTAGTGCTGGGAAAACTGGATGTCCACATGTAAAAGAAACTGAAATCCTATTTTATGCCATACACCCAAGAATTAACTTAAAGTGGATGAAAGACTTAAGTCTAAAACCTAACACCATAAAAATCCCAGGAAAAAACAGGGAATAAGTTTCTTGACATCAGTCTTGACAATAATTTTTTGGATTTGATACCAAAAGCAAATGCAATTAAAGCAAAAATAAACAAAGTGGGATTATATCAAGTCAAAAAGCTTCTGTGCAGCAAAGGAACCCATCGACAAAGTTAAAAGGCAGTCTACGGAATAAGAGAAAAAATTGCAAATTCTGATAAGGGCCTAATACCCAATAGGCATGCATGCTAAATGGCTTCAGTCATGTCTGGCTCTGTGCAACTCTATGGACTGTAGCCTGCCAGACTCCTCTGTCCATGGGATTCTCCAAGCAAGCACAGTTGCCATGCCCTCCTCCAGGGGGATCTCCCCAACCCAGGGATTGAACCCACGTCTCTTATGTCTCCTGCATTGGCAAGTGGGTTCTTTACCACTAGTGTCACCTGGGAAGACCTAATATCCAATATATTGATATATAAAGAACACATACGAATCAGTAGCAAAAACACAGCAATCCGTTTAAAAAGGGACAGAGAAACGGAACACGTTTTTCCAAAGAAGACATACAAATAGCCAACACGTAAATGGAAATGTGTTCAACATCACCAATCAGCAGAGAAAATGCAACCAATCAGCAGAGAAAATGCACTTTTTAAAAACAGCTTTATTGAGACATAACTTACATATTACACACAATTCACCCATTTAAAGTGTACAATTCAGTGTTTTTCAGTGTATTCATATAGTTGTATGATCATCACCACAACCAATTTTAGAACATTTCATTGGTCTCTTTCCCCACAAAGCCCACCCAGATTAGCAGTCGCTCCCCACTTCTTCCAATGCCCTCTTTTCATGCCTAGACAGCCACTAACCTGCTTTTTGCTTCCATAGGTTTGCCTATTCTGGGCATGTATGTGGAATCATATGTGACATTTTCTGTCTGTCCTCTTTCACTTGGCATGTTTTTTAAGGACCGTCTACTTTGTAGCCTGTATCAGTACTTCATTCTTTTTTACTGGCAAATAATATTCCATTGAAAAGACGTTCCACATCTGCTTAGCCATTCATTCTTTGAGTTGTTTCCACATCTTGGTCATTATGAATAAAGCTGTTACAAACTTTGCGTGCGTGTTTTTGTATGGACATATGTTTCAATGTCTCTTGGGCATAGACCTAGAGGTAGAATTGTTGAGTCATATGTTAACCCCTATGTTTAACCTTTTAGGAACTGCCAGACAACTTTCCAAAACAGTTGAATTGCTTCACTGTCCCACCAGAAATGTAGGAATATTCCAATTTATCCACATCCCCACCAACACTTATTATGAGTCTTTTAAATTATACTCATCCTAGTGGGTATGAAGTGGTATCTGATTGTGTTTTTGATTTACATTTCCCTAATCCCATGGTTGGGCTTCCCAGGCCCCACCTGGTAAAGAACCTTCTGCCAATGCAGGAGACATAAGAGACTTGGGTTCGATCCCTGGATTGGAAATATCCCTGGAGGAGGGCGTGGCAACCCATGCCTGCAGAATCCCATGGACAGAGGAGCCTGGAGGGCTACAGTCCATAGGATCACAAAGAGTTGGACATGACTGAAGCAACTTAACACACAGCACACAATTCCATGGTTAATGATGTTGAATATCTTTTCATGTGCTTATTGGCCCTTTGTCTATCTTTGGAAACAAGTCTATTGAGATCCTTTGCCCATTTTTTGGTTGGATTAATTGTCTCTTCATCATTAAGTTATAGCGGTTCTTTACACATTCAAAGTGTAAGTCCTTTATCAGATATAAGGCTTGCAAATATCTTCTCCCATTCTGTTGGTTGTCCTTTCACTTTATTGATAGCATTCTTTAGAGTTTTTAATTGTGAAAAAGTCCTACTTACCTGTTTTTTTTTTTCTTTTTTCTTTTGTGCTATAGCTATCACACTTTGTAACGACTGGTCACTGAAGAATTGATGCCCTTGAACTGTGGTGTTGGAGAAGACTCTTGAGAGTCCCTTGGACTGCAAGGAGATCCAACCAGTCCATTCTAAAGGAGATCAGTCCTGGGTGTTCTTTGGAAGGAATGATGCTAACGCTGAAACTCCAGTACTTTGGCCACCTCATGCAAAGAATTGACTCATTAGAGAAGACTCTGATGCTGGGAGGGATTGGGGACAGGAGAAAAAGGGGATGACAGAGGATGAGATGGCTGGATGGCATCACTGACTCGATGGACGTGAGTTTGAGTGAACTTCAGGAGTTGGTGATGGACAGGGAAGCCTGGCGTGCTGTGATTCATGGGGTCGCAAAGAGTTGGACACGACTGAGCGACTGAACTGAACTGAGGTCACAAATATACACCATATTTTCTTCTATGAATTTTATAGTTTTGGCTATTATATTTAGGCTTATGATTCATTTTGAGCTAATTTTTGTGTATAATGTGAGGGAAAGATCCAATTTCATTCTTTTGCATGGGGATATCCAGTTGTCCCAGGATCAATTACTCCCATTTTTAATGATACAATTCAATAAGTTTTAACAAACACACTCCCATCTCATTCCAGCATCCCTACAATTTGCCTGCGCCCATCTGCGGTCCATTTCCCAGCTCCAGCCCTGAGAGGTCTACTTTCAGTCACTATAGCTGCAGTTCAGTAAGTTCAGTTCAGTCGCTCAGTTGTGTCCGACTCTTTGCAACTCCATGAACTGCAGCACACCAAGCCTCCCTGTCCATCATCAACTCCTAGAGTTCACCCATACCCATGTCCATTGAGTCAGTGATGCCATCCAACCATCTCATCCTCTGTCGTTCCCTTCTCCTCCTGCCCTCAATCTTTCCCAGCATCAGGGTCTTTTCAAAGGAGTCAGCTCTTCACATCAGGTGGCCAAACTATTGGAGTTTCAGCTTCAACATCAGTCCTTCCAATGAAGACCCAGGACTGATCTCCTTTAGGATGGACTGGTTGGATCTCGTTGCAGTCCAGGGGACTTTCAAGAGTCTTGTCCAACACCACAGTTCAAAAGCATCAATTCTTCTGTGCTCAGCTTTCTTTATAGTCCAACTCTCACATCCATACATGACTACTGGGAAAACCATAGCCTTGACGAGACAGACCTTTGTTGGCAAAGTAATGTCTCTGCTTTGTAATATGCTGTCTAGGTTGGTCATAACTTTCCTTCCACTATAACTTATGTTTGCCTTTTCTCTAATTTTATATAAATGGAATCACAGGATGTACTTTTCCGGGTCTGGCATCTGCCATTATATTTTTATCATTTAGCTCTCCTGTATGAGGATTCTTCAGAGAAACAGGACCAATAGAATGTGTGTGGGGTGGGGGAGGGGAGAGAATCAATTTTAAGGAATTGGCTCACATGACTGTGGAGGCTGGTAAGCCCAAACTCTGAAGCACAGTATGGCAGGCTAGAGACCCAGGGATCTAGGAAAGAGCTGGTATTGCAACGCAAGTCCAAAAGCAGTTTGCTGGCGGAACCCCCTCTTTCTTGGAGGAGGTCAGTCTTTTTCAATTAAGGCTCTCGACTGATTGGATGAGGCTCATCCACATTGTGGAGGGAATCTGCTTTTCTCAAAGTCCACTGACTTAAATGCTAATCTCTTCTTAAAAGAATATCTTCACAGCAATGTCTAAACTGGTATTTGATCAAATATCAATACCACAGTCTAACCAAACATTGATACCACAGTCTAAACAAATTGACACATAAAATTAACTGTCATGCCTCCCAACAGACCTGTAAGGTAGGCATTCAGTTCACTTCAGTCGCTCAGTCATGTCCGACTCTTTGCGACCCCATGAATCGCAGCACGCCAGGCCTCCCTGTCCATCACCATCTCCCGGAGTTCACTCAGACTCACGTCCATTGAGCCCGTGATGCTATCCAGCCATCTCATCCTTGGTCGTCCCCTTCTCCTCCTGCCCCCAGTCCTTTCCAGCATCAGAGTCTTTTCCAATGAGTCAACTCTTCTCATGAGGTGGCCAAAGTACTGGAGCTTCAGCTTTAGCATCATTCCTTCCAAAGAAATCCCAGGGCTGATCTCCTTCAAAATGGACTGGTTGGATCTCCTTGCAGTCCAAGGGACTCTCAAGAGTCTTCTCCAACACCACAGTTCAAAAGCATCAATTCTTTGGCACTCAGCCTTCTTCACAGTCCAACTCTCACATCCATACATGACCACAGGAAAAACCATAGCCTTGACTAGATGGACCTTAGTCGGCAAAGTAATGTCTCTGCTTTTGAATATACTATCTAGGTTGGTCATAACTTTTCTTCCAAGGAGTAAGCATCTTTTAATTTCATGGCTGCAGTCACCATCTGCAGTGATTTTGGAGCCCCCCAAAATAAAGTCTGCCACTGTTTCCACTGTTTCCCTATCTATTTCCCATGAAGTGATGGGACCGGATGCCACGATCTTTGTTTTCTGAATGTTGAGCTTTAAACCAACTTTTTCACTCTCCTCTTTCACTTTCATCAAGAGGCTTTTTAGCTCCTCTTCACTTTCTGCCATAAGGGTGGTGTCATCTGCATATCTGAGGTGATTGATATTTCTCCCGGCAATCTTGATTCCAGCTTGTGTTCATTACCATTCCTATTTTGCAAGTTAGCAAACTGAGACCCAGGGCTTCCCAGGTGGCTCAGTGGTAAAGAATCTGCCTGCCAATGCAGAAGACACAGGTTCAATTGCTGGATAGGGAAGATCCCTTAGAGATGGAAATGGCAAGCCACTTCAGTATTCTTGCCTAGGAAATCCCATGGACAAAGGAGCCTTGCAAGCAGCAGTCCATGGCTTTGCAAAAGAGTAGGACATGACTTAGCAACTAAATAACAACAAACTGAGACCCAGAAAGGCTAACTTGTACTCATAAGAGGCATAATGAACCTCAAGCTAATGCTGTTTCTACATCCTCACATTCACCTTCCCAGTTCCCGTCCATTTGCGGATCAAGAAGGATTTGCCGTGTTTGTCTATGACTGTATTTGTCAGACCTGAAACCCTTTCTTCGGGGCTTGCATCAGCAGAACTGACCTTCAGTGTTCCTCCTTCCTCGCCATGGAGCATGAAACAAGGGGAGGAGGGTCTCATGGGCCAGTACCTCCACCCCTGAAGGACCCCCGACCTGGCCCCCCATTTTTGCACCCAGCTAGCCTCTTTATCCCTCTGGCCACCAGACCTGCTTGCTCCCTGCCCCTTGCAATGCCTGGATCGTCTTCTGGGTTATGGTCGCCCAACTAGAAAGAGAAGCCAGGTCTCCTACTACTACCCCAGGTGAACTATGCTCCTCCCCAGACTCTAACGTGTCGTCCCTCTTTATTTCCTTCTCTATTGGTAGCATCTTCTCCCCTCGTCTGTCCTGGCCTCTTGCCTGGTGGCCATCCTTCTGTCCTTTTTGTAATTGTGCCGAAAAAATAAAATCTCTGGATTGTTATTTTCTCAAGTTCAGAGACCTGGGAAGGAAGAAGCAAAGCAAGTTGCTCACTAATATAAACATATTTTTTAAAATTTTTAGATTAAGCCTGAAAAGGAAGAGTCAGCAAAATTCCAAAGGCTTCCAGAAGCCTCCAGAGCCTCTGTTAGTGAACCCTCCTCATTCAGGAAATAAAACCTCCTGGCAAGTTTAGCCCTCAGATCCTCTGATCTGACCCCTCTGCCTTAGTTCAGATACCAGACCGTTTGAGATTCAGATTTCACATAATCTGGATAAATGCAAAGTCTCATTCTTCCATTTAAAGACACACAAAGTTTCAAAAAGATTGGATTATCTTTGCATTTGGCTTCCCAGGATGTGCTAGTGGTAAAGAATCTGCCTGCCAATGCAGGAGGCGTAAGAGACGTGGGTTGGATCCCTGGGTCGGGAAGCTCCCCTGGAGGAGGAAAATGGCAACCCACTCCAATATTCTTGCCTGAAAACTTTCTTGGACAGAGGAGCCTGACAGGCTACAGTCCATGGGGTCACAAAGAGTTGGACATGACTGAGCGTACACACACATCTTTACCTGGGTCCCCCTAAAGCAGAGCCCAAAACAAAAGCATGTGCAGAGAGTTTATTTGGGAAGTGGTCCCAGGGATCCAATACCTGATGCGAAGAGCCGACTCGTTGGAAAAGACCCTGATGCTGGAAAAGACTGAAGGCACAAGGAGAAGGAACGGCGGAGGGTGAGATGGTTGGATGGCAGCATTGACTCAATGGACATGAATCTGAGCAAACTCCAGGAGAGAGAGAGAGACAAGGACGCCTGGTGTGCTGCAGTCCATGGGCCATGACTTCGCAACTGAACAACCCAGGGATCCAAAAATAGAGAAGAATGAAATGGGAGCGAGAGAGAGTCAGCACAAGGATGCGTCACGGAGATGACCCTCTGAGGGGCCTTGTGAAATACATCTCAGAATTGTGTGAGGAGGCATCATCCATCAGTCTCCGACTCCCATCGATCCAGGGTAGCTCCACAGGCACGAGCTCCCCCACACTTGAAGCTGATCATTAATCAGAGGAATCCCGGAGGCTTCTCCAAAAGGAACAATGGAGAGGTCTCGGGACAGGAAGCAAGAGCCACGTGCCAAGACTGGAGGGCAGTACTTTCTGATTATACCTGCACAAAGCTAGACGAAGTCTGCAAGAGACGTCACTGCAGCCGTGGCTGGAATAAGAGGCGAGGCTAAGAGACTTATAGTCATATCCAGCTGGGGATCAATACAGGGCAGGGGCTGGAGGGGGGACGTATCTTAGCAGGGGTGAAAAACCATCTTTGAGCCTTGGTAGTTACACTCTCAAAATGAGTCAGCAGTGTCATGCATTTGCCAACCAAGCCAGCGGAAACTCAGCACAAGCCACAGAAATAAATAACAGCATGGGGACTTCCCTGGCGGTCCAATGGTTAAGATGCCATGGTTCCAATGCAGGAGACGTGGGTTTGATCCCTGGCTGGGGAACTTAGATCCTACGTGCCATATGGTCCAAGCGAAATACATAAATAATAGAGCAGCCAGAGGAGAGAGACATGGTGAGAAAGACATGGAGAAAATCGATTCATCGTGTCCTTGGCATGAGCATGGTACCCTCTTCCCTTGTAGCTCAGTTGGTCAAGAATCTGCCTGCAGAGCAGGAGACCCAGGTTTGATTCCTGGGTTGGGAAGATCCCCTGGAGAAGGAAATAGCAAGCCACTCCAATATTCTTGCCTGGAGAATCCCATGGATGGAGGAGCCTGGCAGACTACAGTCCATGGGGTCGCAAGAGTTGGACACATCTTAGCGACTAAACCACCACCACCACCCTGCTCGTGGTAGATTCTCAGTGAATAGTGATTGGATGGCAGACGGAATGCATGGGTCAAAGGCAGATGGAGAATCCCAACAGATACAAGGGTGTCAGACAGGAGTCAGATAGGCCTGACTGTCCTCTGGCTCTGCAACTTGTTACTTGAAGTTCATCAGCAAGGGACCCCTCAGTTGCCATTTCCTAAACTCACGCTGACTATGCGTGAGTGACTGTGGACTCACTTCATGACTGTGTTCTCACCTGTCCTTCACAAAATGAAAAACAGACCTCCCACTTGTCAAGCTGGGCTTATCTCCGTCTGGAGGAAGGGTATGTTTCTCTAACATGCAGGGTCACTGAATGGACACCCATCATTTCAAAAGGAGAAACAGGGTATATTATGGGCTAAGATCGTTGGCTTTGGAACAGATATGGGTTCAGATCCTGACCCTACTAATCACTGGTTGTGTAACCTTCAAAAAATTATTCATACTTCAATTCTCCGAGTTGTAGTTTGCTTATTTGTAACACGTGGCTCACAGGGTAATGTCAGAAGTTAGTTGTGAGCAGGAAGTATGCTTTATGGGAAGCACCCTTAGCCTCTCATAGGTGGTACTCAGCAGATGATGACTACTGCTATCATTATTGCTGCTGTTCACCCTGAGCCCCATCACTCTGTGTCAGCCCCGTCCATGGCAGTCGCTGTCTTTAATAACACAGCTCCCTGCTTCTCTGCCCCACCTTTCACTGATTCATGATTCTTCTCCCCATTCTTGGCCCAGGCTTGGTCGGGAGTTCTGCCATGACAAACAGGTCTGATAGTAAATGCTCAGTAAATACTAGCTGTCTGAATGGACATGGATGGATGAAGGAAGGAAGCACCCATGAATGGACTGGCTGTATCCAGAATCTTAGGGTCTCCTCACTCTCTGGCTCCAGCCCCAAAGACCTCAACCCCAGAAGCAGGTAGCAGAAATCACTACATGATTACTGGGCAATTGAAACAGTGAGGTGTGTTGGGAAAAGCATGGAATTTTCCGTCAGAGACCTGTGTTCAAATTCTATCTCAGTTGGGAGATGTCAGATGGACCAATTTCCTCTCCAGTTGCAGTCTCCCCATCTGGAAAATGACAATCATGCCCATACCGGTGATGGGTCCACCCTCTTCTTCCTGGAGGTGTTGTGCAAATTGAGATATTTCGTGTAATTGACTTGAAGCACAGGAGATGCCGTACAGGATTAGTTCTTTTCTGTATCTGCCCATGAACTTCTCACTTAGGAACCCAGACTAATGGGGCAGCCATCATCTCCCAAATTGCTGGTTGCAATGGCAGAGGGAAAAGGTGTTCTGGAAGGCCTTAGATCTGCAACTAAATGTCCTAGCCTGGAGGTGACCCACATCACTTCAGCTCCCAATCCACTGGTCAGAAGAGTCAGATGAGTTCAGCCAACAGCAAGGGGTCCAGGAAATACAATCCTACCTTGTCCCCAGAAAACAGAGAGCTGGAAATATCCAGAAAATAGCACTAATGACCAGCACATTTGTTCAGCTCCCTCTTGATTTCTTCAACAGCATGGTGGAATTCACTGCTTCAACCCTGTGAAAGTGAAAATGTCAGTCACTCAGTCGTGTCTGACTCTTTGTGACCCTATGGACTGTAGCCCACCAGCTTACTCTGTCTATGGGATTGTCCAGGCAAGACTCCTGAAGTGGGTTGCCACTTCCTGCTCCAGGGGATCTTCCTGGAATTTGGGGTGATCACCAAGGCCATGCAGGCTTCTGGAGGGCTGAACTCTCCTAGGGTCTCTGAGCACAAATCTGCTTTTCTAAAGCTTCCTGGGTCCTCAGAGCTGGTGTTTGGGGAGAGGACTGTGGGGTCCGTGCTGGGAGCCAGGAGATGAGGAAGACCTTGTTCTGCAGCCCTGAGCCCCAGAGGGCTGGCCCTGAACCTTCAAGCCATCCTCCTGTTGAGACCCAGCAGATACTAAAAATGAAGAAGATAGCCAAGCGGGGTTACAGAACTCATGGCCTATTGTAAATGCTTGCTTTTCACTAACTAAAGCTCTTGCCACCCACCCACAGCCCAGTGATTGATGCACAACCTCACTGGGAAATAACTCTAAAGGTCTAGACGCGATGCCTTTCATGTGCATGAAAACTCCTCTGCCAAGGGGGAGTAAAGAGGTGGGAAAGGGACGTCGGTGTTGAGACTACTTGGAAAGTTTCCTCTGTGGGCTCCAGTCTCGGCTTGCAGGAAGCTGGCCGTGGCTTCAGTCTCATGGTTATGGGGTCAGTTCAGCCCCCCGAGACAACACTATTTCATGTTTAAAGTCTGGGACTGTTCAATCTGGGCAGAGCACACAGCTGGGACTGAATCCAGCCCTGAAGTCTCCCCACAAGCCTCTCATCAGGCCTGTCCTTCCCCCTCTAGCAAGTCAGCCACTCATTTGGGACAACGCTCCTGGCTACTGGAGTGCGGATGTGATGGAGAGGCTGGGGCTGAGACCGGCAGTGGCCCTGAAGCCCTTGACACTTTAGGTAGAATTAGCTCTGCATAACAGCTTCTGACCACCCCAGAGGATCCAAAACCAGGTGTGGATGTGGCCTCACTAGGACCCACCCTGTCTCCAGGGGTTCATCCTATCCTTTTATCTTCTGCTTCTCCCCTTCTCTGCTGACCCAGCCTGTCCCCTCGCCTCAGGCTCTCACTGGTTCTCCTGACCGTGCTCCATTCCTGCCACACGCAGAAATGTCCCTCTTTCATTCATTCATTTACTAATTCATTCAAAACTTATGAAACATTCATTGAGTGCTGACTATCCCGGGCACTGTGCTGTGCCTTAAAGCCCCATCTGTAATCTTGATCAGAGCAGACATAGCTCCCACCTTCATAGACCTTTCATGCTCATAATAGAGAAAGAGCTTAACATCATACCTACAGCACCCCAATTTAAAAAATAATAATAGTGGGTAAAATCTTTGAACAGACATCTCACCAAAGATATACGGATGGATACAGGCAAATGAAAAGATGTTCAACATCAGTTAAGTCATTGGGAAAATGAAAACTAAAATCACAGTGAGATACCACCACACCCTTATTCAAGTGGCTATAACCCAAGAGACTGCCCATCCCGACACCTGGTGAGGAAGTAGCTGGGTTAAGCCTCTCATTCGCTGCTGGCAGGAGTTTAAAATGGTACAGCCACTTTGGCAAAGAGTTTGGAAGCTAGTAAAAAGTTAAGCAAGTACCAATGATATGATCCAGCCATTGCACTCCTAGATACTTACTCAAGAGAAATTAAAGCTTATGTTCATATGGAGACCTATACACAAACCTTCATTGAAGCTTTATTTGTAATAGCCCAAACTTGGAATCAACCCTGGCAACCATCTACAGATAAATGGATATACAAATGATGATACTTCCAGATAATGAAATACCTGTTGTTCAGTTGCTAAAAAACAGAATCACTGATACACTCAACATTGTGGATGAATCTCAAAATCATTATGCTGGGTGAAAGTGTGTATACGACAGGATAAAACATGTCTATACTCTAGGATCATCCAGTTATTTTAGAAAATTCTAGAAAATACAAACCAGAAAGCAGATCCATTGTTGACCAGATGGGGGAAGGGTTGGGAGGGAGGAATCACAGAGGGTCATGAGGTAGACAACAGGTATGCTCATTGATTACAGTGTTGGTTAAATGAGGGAAAATGCATGTCAAAATGTATCAAGTTTTACACTTTAAACATAGGCAGACCAATAAAGCAATTTTTAGCATTTCAACTACATGACGAATCACTTAATTATAGGTGAAATAAAGAGCTATAAGACAGGCATCTTGGAGACTTAGAATGTACAACGCATTAGTCTGGGGGTTAAAAAGCACTGAGGGAGAGCAAGGTCTAGGTTGAGATGGGAAAGGTGTGTTAGAAATGGTCGGGGTGAGGGCAGAGGGCTGAGTGGTGGGGGCTCTGGGGGAGAAAGACCAATCCTGGCTGGGGAACCTTGTCTTGGGCAACAGAGGCCTCCCATGAGGACCTTTACCCTCTTCATTGCCGTGGCTGGTCCCAGAATCATAACATGGTGGGGTCTCCCATTCTAGCCTGGGAAGCGAGGGCTACACAGGCCCCATGCTGAGCCCTGAGCCCATTCGAGGCCCGGTGACAGCCTCCAAGGCACAGCTACCCTCGCTCCAGCTGGCAGAGTCAGCAGCCCGACCGTCCATTCCTTCCATGTTTGGAGCAGCCAGACACTCTTCGTTCTGGAATCTCGGTTAGAATCATCAGCTCTGCAACCTTGCGGGCCTCAGTTACCTCCTCTGTAAAACGAGGATGATAATAGCAGAGATTCACTGGACTGTTCTGAGGATTAAATGAGCTGACACTTAGAAAGCATTTGGAAGATTGCCTTATTCCTTTGACTATAAATGTAAAATGAAATGCTGTTCCACCCAATAAATATCAGGAACTCCCAGGAGGGCAGTGATGTGTCAGGGAGGAAGGGGCGTGTCAGGTGGCAGCGGTAGCCTGGCCTTTCTGAGCTCGAGGGCATAGGCGTCTCTTCCAGCTCAGACATACCAAGACACTTCAGTGCTGTGCCTTCGGGCAATTTTGGCATCAAAAGTCTTCAAGGCTCCTCCTATCTGGCCATGAGGTCCCCACTGAGATTTCTCTGGCTGGAGTGAACTTCTTGATCGCCCAGAATTTCCCCAGCTTTTGTTGTATGCGTTTGTATGTACACACACACACACACACGCATCTTTGCTTGGGAATGCTGGGCCCACAGACGGATGGATTCTTTCCCTGTCTTGCTTTCTGTTTTACTCTTTGTTCTTCACCAGCTCAAAAGAGAAGGCTTAAAATGCCTCTGCTTAGGGCTAGCTCTTCCATTCATGCCAAGCAAGTTACCTTCCCCTGCTTTGTAAATGGAAAACAGCCCATTCTTCCAGTGGCAGACTCACACTGTATAAAGTCCCCTTTGATCCTCAACACCCTTGTGCACCTGGCAGAGCTGCAGATGAGGAAACTGAGGCTCAGAGAGCTAAAGGCAGTCGCGCCTGGTGAGAGCACCTGCCGTGAGGAGTCACCATCAACCCCATCACGTGCCCCGCATGCTCAGGCTATGTACATTACAGAAGACCTCCCCACGTGTGACCCCGTGTAGGAGCCCCACCAAACCCTCAGAGGGAGTAAGAGGGCAGCTGTTATTGCTCCTGATTTGCAGATGAGAAAACAAAGGTTTGGGGGATTAGTGGTAATTCCCACATTCCATGGCAAGTTGACTCAGTTAAATTCAACAAACATTTACTGAGCACCTAAAATGTTTCAGGGCTTCCCCGGTGGCTGTCGGTAAAGAATCCACCTGCAGTGCAGGATCCCTGGGTTGCGAAGGTCCCCTGGAGGAGGGCATGGCTCCAGTGTTCTTGCCTGGAGAACCCCAAGGACAGAGGAGCCTGGTGGGCTACAGTCCATGGGGTCGCAAAGAGTCAGACAGGACTGAAGACTAAGCTCCCAAGACGTATCAGCCCCTGTTCTAGGTCTTGGGGAATAAAAAGGAACCAGACAAGGCTCCCCACCCTTGGGGAACCAATTTTGGGATCAGGTGGCAGGGGCTGAGGTGGGCGCTCAGAGGACTCTGGGGCAGCTCACGGAAGAGGGGGTTCTGGAAGACGTGACATGCGAGTGTTGAAGAATGGAACAGCTCAGTAAAGGTGAGAAGAACATTTGAACATCAGGAACTGAAAACAAGCTCGAGGGAAGCACAGGCGTGTGGTGTGTGGTGTGTGTGGTCTATGTGGTGTGTGTACACGTAGCGGGTCAAATGTTTGGCAGATCTCAGTGGTCAGAGTGTGGTCTATGAAGTCAGAAAACGTAGGTTCAAATCCTGCCTCCATTGCTTTCAGTTATTGGATCTTGGGGACATTACAGAACATCCCTGTGCTTCAGTTTTCCCATCTCTAAGAGGGGATAATGGAAAGTTCTGTTTTGAGGCATTACTGTGAAGATTTTATTAGGCAATACTTAAGAAGCTCCTCCTAATAACATATGGCACAGAGTGAACACACGATGTGTTGTTGTTGTTGCTGTTGTTGTTACTGTGTACTCACTAAATTGTGTCCGACTCTTTTGTGACCCCATGGACTGTAGCCTACCAGGCTCCTCGCTATTTTTTCGCTGATGCTGACAGAACTTTCCAGACCTTCCTCAAAGGACTTCTGAGAACTTGAGCTGGAAAAAATCACAAAGCCATTGGGTTCAGGTGTGGCCCATCATATTTGCCAAGTAAACCAAGAGCAAGCTATGACTTCACACTGGAAAGTGACCTTGGAAGGAGGAAGGTACAGAGAGAGAAAAAGCAAAGCTTAGCTGGGAGGAAGGTATATGCAGGGTGTTAAGGAAACAGCAAGTCTAGAGGTCTTTGTTTAAGGGAAAGACTCTTATATAAAAGGAGACAAACTTACTCCATTTGACTCTTGCTTGGCGGTGGTAAGGAGATACCCCTCGTCCAAGGTAAGGAGCAGCGGCTGCGCTTTGCTGAAGCAGCCGTGAAGAGATACCCACGCCCAAGGTAAGAGAAACCCAAGTAAGATGGTAGGTGTTGCAAGAGGGCATCAGAGGGCAGACACACTGAAACCATACTCACAGAAAACTAGTCAATCTAATCACACTAGGACCACAGCCTTGTCTAACTCAATGAAACCAAGCCATGCCCGCGGGGCAACCCAAGATGGGCGGGTCATGGTGGAGAGGCCTGACAGAATGTGATCCACTGGAGAAGGGAATGGCAAACGACTTCAGTATTCTTGCCTTGAGAACCCCATGAACAGTATGAAAAGGCAAAATGATAGAATACCAAAAGAGGAACTCCCCAGGTCATTAGGTGCCCAATATGCTACTAGAGATCAGTGGAGAAATAACTCCAGAAAGAATGAAGGGATGGAGCCAAAGCAAAAACAATACCCAGTTGTGGATGTGACTGGTGATAGAAGCAAGGTCTGATGCTGTAAAGAGCAATATTGCATAGGAACCTGGAATGTCAGGTCCATGAATCAAGGCAAATTGGAAGTGGTCAAACAAGAGATGGCAAGGGTGAACGTCGACATTCTAGGAATCAGTGAACTAAAATGGACTGGAATGGGTGAATTTAACTCAGATGACCGTTATATCTACTACTGCAGGCAGGAATCCCTCAGAAGAAATGGAGTAGCCATCATGGTCAACAAAAGAGTCCGAAATGTAGTACTTGGATGCAATCTTAAAAACGACAGAATGATCTCTGTTCATTTCCAAGGCAAACCATTCAATATCACAGTTATTCAAGTCTATACCCCAACCAGTAATGCTGAAGAAACTGAAGTTGAACAGTTTTATGAAGACCTACAAGACCTGTTAGAACTAACACCCAAAAAAGATGTCCTTTTCATTATAGGGGACTGGAATGCTAAAGTAGGAAGTCAAGAAACACCTGGAGTAACAGGCAAATTTGGCCTTGGAATGCAGAATGAAGCAGGGCAAAGACTAATAGAGTTTTGCCAAGAAAATGCACTGGTCATAGCAAACACCCTCTTCCAACAACACAAGAGAAGACTCTACATATGGACATCACCAGATGATCAACACCAAAATCAGATTGATTATATTCTATGCAGCCAAAGATGGAGAAGCTCTATACAGTCAAAGAAAACAAGACCAGGAGCTGACTGTGCCTCAGATCATGAACTCCTTATTGCCAAATTCAGACTTAAACTGAAGAAAGTAGGGAAAACCGCTAGACCATTCAGGTATGACCTAAATCAAATCCCTTATGATTATACAGTGGAAGTGCGAAACAGATTTAAGGGCCTAGATCTGATAGATAGAGTTCCTGATGAACTATGGAATGAGGTTCGTGGCATTGTACAGGAGACAGGGATCAAGACCATCCCCATGGAAAAGAAATGCAAAAAAGCAAAATGGCTGTCTGGGGAGGCCTTACAAATAGCTGTGAAAAGAAGAGGGGCGAAAAGCAAAGGAGAAAAGGAAAGATATAAGCATTTGAATGCAGAGTTCCAAAGAATAGCAAGAAGAGATAAAAAAGCCTTCTTCAGCAATCAATGCAAAGAAATAGAGGAAAAGAACAGAATGGGAAAGACTAGAGATCTCTTCAAGAAAATTAGAGATACCAAGGGAACATTTCATGCAAAGATGGGCTCCATAAAGGACAGAAATGGTATGGACCTAACAGAAGCAGAAGATATTAAGAAGAGGTGGCAAGAATACACGGAAGAACTGTTCAAAAAAGATCTTCATGACCCAGATAATCATGATGATGTGATCACTAATCTAGAGCCAGACATCCTGGAATGTGAAGTCAAGTGGGCCTTAGAAAGCATCACTATGAGCAAAGCTAGTGGAGGTGATGGCATTCCAGTTGAGCTGTTTCAAATCCTGAAAGATGATGCTGTGAAAGTGCTGCAATCAATATGCCAGCAAGTTTGGAAAACTCAGCAGTGGCCACAGGACTGGAAAAAGTCAGTTTTCATTCCAATCCCAAAGAAAGGCAATGCCAAAGAATGCTCAAACTACCTCACAATTGCACTCATCTCACATGCTAGTAAAGTAATGCTCAAAATTCTGCAAGCCAGGCTTCAGCAATACGTGAACCGTGAACTCCCTGATGTTCAAGCTGGTTTTAGAAAAGGCAGAGGAACCAGAGATCAAATTGCCAACATCCACTGGATCATGGAAAAAGCAAGAGAGTTCCAGAAAAACATCTATTTCTGCTTTCTTGACTATGCCAAAGCCTTTGACTGTATAAATCACAATAAACTGTGGAAAATTCTGAGAGAGGAGGGAATAGCAGACCACCTAACCTGCCTCTTGATAAATCTGTATGCAGGTCAGGAAGCAGCAGTTCGAACTGGACATGGAACAACAGACTTGTTCCAAATAGGAAAAGGAGTACTTCAAGCCTGTATATTGTCACCCTGCTTATTTAACTTCTATGCAGAGTACATCATGAGAAACGCTGGACTGGGAGAAACACAAGCTGGAATCAAGATTGCCGGGAGAAATACCAATCACCTCAGATATGCAGATGACACCACCCTTATGGCAGAAAGTGAAGAGGAGCTAAAAAGCCTCTTGATGAAAGTGAAGGAGGAGAGTGAAAAAGTTGGCTTAAAGCTCAACATTCAGAAAACGAAGATCATGGCATCTGGTCCCATCACTTCATGGGAAATAGATGGGAAACAGTGGAAACAGTGGCAGACTTTATTTTTTGGGGCTCCAAAATCACTGCAGATGGTGATTGCAGCCATGAAATTAAAAGATGCTTACCCCTTGGAAGAAAAGTTATGACTAACCTAGATAGTATATTCAAAAGGAGAGACATTACTTTGCCGACTAAGGTCCATCTAGTCAAGGCTATGGTTTTTCCTGTGGTCATGTGTGGATGTGAGAGTTGGACTGTGAAGAAGGCTGAGCGCCGAAGAATTGATGCCTTTGAACTGTGGTGTTGGAGAAGACTCTTGAGAGTCCCTTGGACTGCAAGGAGATCCAACCGGTCCATTCTGAAGGAGATCAGCCCTGGAATTTCTTTGGAAGGAATGATGCTAAAGCTGAAGCTCCAGTACTTTGGCCACCTCATGAGAAGAGTTGACTCATTGGAAAAGACTCTGATGCTGGGAGGGATTGGGGGCAGGAGGAGAAGGGGACGACCGAGGATGAGATGGCTGGATGGCATCACGGGCTCAATGGACATGAGTCTGAGTGAACTCTGGGAGATGGTGATGGACAGGGAGGCCTGGCGTGCTGCGATTCATGGGGTTGCAGAGAGTCGGACACGACTGAGCGACTGAACTGAACTGAACTAGAGGCCAGACAAGGGCAAAATAGACTAATGGAGAAAAGTTTCAACATTAGTCAGAGCAATGGAATAGGTTGCCTTAAAGGTAGTGAGCTTTCTGCCAGCTGTCCTTTCTGTTTAGGGGTATTTCAAGGAGAAGCTGGGGACCATCTGCTCTATCTTGCATTGGGTAGCCAGGATCACCTCTGAAGTCCCAGTGAGCTACTGAGCTAGCTCATTTGGTCCAGATATGCACAAGATGGAGAAAAGGAGAGGAGCCTGGAAAGGAGCACTGAACTGCCTCCCTGTGGCCATTAAGGCTCATCCCTTTTAATTAGGGATTGGCTAGTACAGAAAGGAAAGAATGGTAGATTGTCCTATCAGTCATTTTCACTTTAGTATAAATTAGACAGAAAGATCATTTTCTGCATGACAGCTGACTGATGATAGAAGAGGATAGAAGATACCAAGAGAAAAGAGAATAAAATGGGCAGGGCTCTGGAACAAACTGCATTAATCTCAACTTTGTCGAAGAACAGCCCTGACAGCAACCAAAAAGGAAAGAAAAATAAATATTCAGTGGTGAACTCCTACCATCATTTATTCGTTTCAGCAACGAACTCTGGAGTACCGAGTACATATCACACTGTGTGCAGGGCAGTGGGGACACTGAACAAATCAAACACAGCTCCAGCCCCCAGGCTACTGGGAGACACACATGGAACTCCCAGTCATAAACCAGCATGGCCAGTGCTGGGATGGAAGGATGTGCTCAGCAGGGCATGATGTTTCCCGTCAACTGTGCCCCAGGCCGTTCTCTCAGAACCACCCCTTCCTCCTGGGAGGAACAGATACCCATTTCACAGACAGCTAAACAGAGGCCCAAAGAGCAACCTCTTTGGGAAGCAGCAGAGTCAGGACTAGAACAGCACTGACTCAAAAGCTAGGCCCCTTTTCCCAAACACAAACATAGTCCTTGGGGTCAGTTCCTGGAACATCCCCCAGCCCACGGGCCCTCCCACTCCATGGGTGGGCTTGCTCACCCCCTCCTTCCTTCCCATGCTCCCTCTCCAGGGTAAGGAATACAGACCACGGCTGGTGAACGCCTGTCTGGAGCTGAGCGGGTGGATAATTTGAATCTGAGTGAAGCCATCTGCTTCAGGCCCCTGGGGGTCTGCAGCGGCCAGGCCAGTGCAGCTGCTCCCGACACGACCCTGCAGGCAGCTCTCTCTGTGGAGCCCCTATGTGCAAAGAGTTTAAACATCTCCAACCATAAGAAGGCCTGGCCGCCTTCCCAATCACAGGAACTTGAATCAGGGCTGGGCGCGTGGTCAGGTTTTTATTTCCTGGGTGCTCTATTTTCTCAGGGGTCCTGAGCCAGAGCTGCAGTAATGGGGGCAGGAGGGTGGGGAGGGTAGGCAAAAGTTACCAAGGGCCATCAGGAAATTGTAGAGATGGGCAGCATCTCAGCCATAACACATGGGCCCTTCCTCCCTCCAGAAGGGCAAACTGAGACCCAGGGAAAAAGCAGGAGTGGGCTAAGATCCCAGTGTAAGATCCCATCTTCAAGGGTCACCTCACACATTGCTGGGGGACAGGAGAGGCAGTTGAGGGTGGCAGGGACGGGGGGAGGTGACAATCAAACCGAACAGCCAGGCTCACAAGGAAATCCTACCCCACGACACAAAGAACGGTACCCACAGGACCTTGCCTTATCTTGCCAACCTCTAAGGTTGGTATAGTGGTTTCCCTGGTGGCTCAGACAGTAAAGCGTCTGCCTGCAGTGCGGGAGACCCGGGTCGATCCCTGGGTCGGGAAGATCCCCTGGAGAAGGAAATAGCAACCCACTCCCACGGATGGAGGAGCCTGGCAGGCTACAAGTCCATGGGGTCGCAAAGAACTGGACACAACTGAGCAAAGGTTGGCGTGTGGATGAGGATCCCAGGACACAGAGAGGTTATGTACCTTGCCCAAGATCACACAGCTGTGAAGTGCCTTTACCCACCTGAAGCGGTGCAGAGCAGGAGTGAGCCCTGAGTTCAGGGCTGGACTGCTATCTGGGTTCAAACCCAGCTCTGTCACTTCCAGGCTGTGTGAACTTGGGGAACTTGCTTTTCTGAGCCTCACTTAACCCCTTCTTTAAAATGGGGCCAACAGTATACACCTCATGCTGCTGTGACAATTACATCAGCTGAGATGGGTAAAAGACTCAGCTGTGCCTTGGTAACAAGGCAAGTTCTTGAGGCATGTTAATTGCTGTTACTACCGCGGTCTGTTCTCAGCAGAATGGGCAGGGGAATCCTTTGAAAAGGTAAGTCTGATCGTCTCACTCCACTGGCTTTCCCTCCACCCAGAACAAAAGTTCAAGTCTTAACCATGACCTCTGACCGGCCTCCATCACCACCCTGGCCCCACTTCCTTCCCTCCCCCACCCCTGACATGGCAGTCTCCTGCCTCAGGGCCTTTGCGCTGGTTCTTCCTTCTACCTGGAACACTCGGCCCCCAGGGATTAGCACAGCTCCTTCTTCAAGCATCTGTTCCAATGTCTTCTCTGTGAGGTCTGTCTTGACACCTGCTTCAAAACCGTCACCACCACCCACGTCCTGGCTTGATTTGCTCTGTGACATTCGTTGCCAGCAGACTCTCCAAAAGACGGCTTGCTTAGTTAGTTATTATTACGACTGTGTCATCTTTCTCCCCCACTGGAAAACAGTTCATGATGGCAGGGATATCTGTGCTCTGTTCTGTGTCTCCAGCCTAGAACCTGCCTGGCACAAAAGCGGGGCCCCGGGAAATACGGTTTGAATGAAGGAATGAATGAGTGACTGCATCCATCTGTCACTACACTTGAAAGTCAGGAGTCTAACACCAAAGAGACCAAGTCCCAAGGCTCAGAGGCAAGCCTGGAGGGGAGCAGAGCCAGGAGGCCGGGGCAAGGCAAGGACTTGAGGAAGGAAGAGTCTGAACCCCACACCCAATGCCCAGCACAAGTCAGACACACATGAAATTCTTGTTGGGAGATTGGCAGGCAGGAGGGAGGAGGAGTTATTTACAAAACACCTACTAGGCACTAAGGAAAAAACCAACCAAGATATTAGTTCATTCACAGACAAGTCATTAGACAGCCCTGTACCAGACTGCTCTAGGGCCCCAGGAGCCTACATCCTGAATAGAAACAGGGAGGTATGATGTTCAGGATCCCTGCCCTCTCTGACGTCACTGTCTTGTAAGAAGAAAGACACTAACCAGCTCTATATGTTGCATATTAACATCAGACCCATTTCACAGATGAGAGAGCAGAAGCTTGGGGCATTTAGGCATCCCGGCTGCTGGGTGGCAGAGCCAGGTCAAGAATCAGCTGGGCCTGCCTGGCTCCCAGCCCCCTTCTTCCTCCCAGTTGAGTGTGGCTGCTGGCTGGTACTCGGGTGGGTGGGTGTGGTCATGGGGACCGGGGCAGTGGGAAGCCAGGAAGAAGGGCCTGCGCAAAGGGGCAGAGAGGGAACACGGGGAGCCAGGTGCCGGCCAGGGAGAAAGTCACTTGACGGTGCAGCAGAAGAAAGCGAAATCAGAGACCGGGAGGAAACCAGCTGCAGAGCCTGCAGACAGATGGCTTCGGTTTTCTGCTTCAGGAGCTAGGGAGGCATGAAGGTCTGTGAGCTCAGGGCTCTTGAAGAGCAGCCTGGCAGCTTGCATCAGACTAATGAGAATCCAGTGGCAAGGAGGAGGCCTGGGGACTTCCCTGGGGACTTCACCATTGTTCCAGTGGTGAACAATCTGCCTGCCAGTGCAGGGGACACGGGTTCGATCCCTGGTATGGGAACTAAGATCCCATGTGTCGCTTGTGGTGGAGCAACTAAATCTAGGCTTCACAATGAGAAGCTTTTGCACCACAACTGGAGAGAGCCCTGTGCAGCAATGAAGACCCAGAGCAGCCACTAAATAAATAAAACTGTAATTTAAAGGAAGGGGTGGGGGGGAAGGAGGTCTGGCCAGAAGCTGTCACCATGGGTAAGGAAAGAGGTGATAAGTGTCATGGGTGGAGGAAGCCACTGGAAGGGGCAGCAGCAAGGCCGTCAACAAGGAAGGATTGAAGGGACTTGGAGGCCAACAGAGCCTAGAGGGCTGAGGCCAAGTGTCCTTAAGGAAATGCCGTAGATGGAAACCAGAAATCACAAGGTGTTTTTCCCCGGCCACTGAAACTGTCCTGAGTCAAAGACAGCTTTAAAGAAGGAAAAGTGCAGAACTGACAGTCACAAAGCCCCTGGGATGGGCCGAGAACTGGGCGGGACACGCCATCTCTTGCGAGTTTCACCCCACTGGGTGTAGAAGGTGACTTTCACAACTTTATGGAGAAATATTTTACAGATCCTATAATCTACCTATGTCACGTTTACAATGAAATGATTTTTAGTAACCTAACCTGAGTTTTAGAACATTTTCATCGCCCCCAAAAAGACCCATTTATGTTCATCCTTGTTCTTCCCTCTGCATGTGCCAGGCCTACTTTCTGCCTCTATAGGTTGGTTGCTTTCTAGACAGTCTTTATAAATGGAATCACACAATAGGTCTCTCATGTTTGGTTTCTCCCAAATAACATAATGGTGTTGAGGTTCATCTCTCCTCTCATACATATCAGTAGACTGTTTCCAGGCTGAACAGTATTCTGTCGTGTGCGTAGGCCACATTTTGCTTATCCATCCATGAGCTGATGGACATGCATGTTTTCAGTTTTGGCTGTTATGAATAATGAATAACGCCGCCACGAACATTCATGCACAAATCTTTGTGTGACCTATGTTTTCAGTTCTCTTGGATGGAATGGAATTGCTGGGTCATATGGAAACTTTCACTGTTTAAGAAATGTGCACCAAAAAAAAGAGAAAGAAATGTGAACAGTCTTGGCCCACCATTAAGAGATGCTAGCAGCTAGAAATGCCTGGGGACCCTCACCTGGGCCCAGACTACTTGTGGGGAGCCCCAAAGGCATTTCCCCAACTGGAACCACTGTTGCAACTGGACGGGCCCTTGTGGTTCTTATTATAAATATAAGGTGCAGCTCAGAAACCACCATCAGAGAACTTTGGGAAAAACCAAGATTTATTACTTGCCCCTTGAGGGCACATGACATGCTCAGGGCCACAGGGTAAGGTCACAGGAAGAGAGAGAGACAGAGGACCTGGGGTTGAGGATGGATTTTGCAGGTTCGCTCTCTACTGGTGACCTGAAAACATAAGAACAGGAATTAACACATGGGTATGGAAAAGCAGGGTCACCCCAGCAATCAATCATCTGGGTCACCCGGGGCTTTTCCAAAGGGGAGCTTCATGCGTGGCTCTGTATATCTAGCTGTTTAGCTGGCAATGTGTTTATCGAGATGGGTATCTTTGAAATGGATGCCTCTGCCATCGAAAGCTTAAGGTCAAGCACTTACAATGAGAAAAAAAAAGCTCATTATCAGGCTCTTATACTACAGTATTGCTACCATCATTTTTCCTAGGAGGATACTGAAGTTCAGAGAGGTCAAGTGAATTGCCCTGTGCCACCTGGTCATAGCCCAGTAAGGGAAGTGGATTGATTACAATCTTGGACTGTAGATGTCACTTAGTACTGCTCGCTTTTGAAAAGGATCTCGCCCACAGACCTACCCGTTGTCCAATGCCAGCAAGTCCGCCATTAGCACATCTTCCATTGTGTTAAGCACAGCATCTCTTCATTCTCAACTGCAAGCTGAATTCCCTGGCCGTAGGGATGTGTTAATTCCCAAAGACCTTTCTGTAAATGATCTCCAGCCAGCAAGCTTGAAGCCTGCGAAAGGAGGAGAAAAAGGAGACTAGTCAGGTATAAAGAGGGCCTGGGAAAGAGGCAAAGATATTTGCCTGGACTGGTCCTGACCCAGGGAGTGTCCAGTTCCCTTCAGTCCCTGTTCACTGGGTGTCTACCCTGGCCTAGGCCCTGCGCTGGGCACTTCGAGTGAGACAGAGCCAATCAGACCTGACTCTGCGCTTAGGAAGCTCACAGCCCATTGGGGCAAGTGGATTCACCATCACACACCAAAGAGGTGTGATCTTGGGGTAGACACCAGGACTCTCAGAGCCAGAGCAGAGAGAGACCAACTCCTGTTGGGGGAGACAGGAAATTTTTCCTGGATGACGTACCATTTGAATGGAGGCTGAGGAAGCGCTTTCCAGGCAGAGGACTCAGCACGAGTGGCAGGGAGATTCCAGGTGGACCCATGGGCATCTCCCATCACCTGGAGATTGAAGACTGAGGTTAGAAGACCGACCACTCAAATGCCTCCGAGGCTGAATGACCAACCGGACCAGTAAATCTGGCCCGACAAGGAGATGTCATGAGCTGGGGCCACAGTATCCTGTCTCCGAGGGTGGCTGCTCTTCAGTTTGAGTCAGTCGTCTCCACGTGGGAATACCATCAGACCTGCCATCTTCAATGTTTAAAAAAAAAAAAAAATCCAAATATTTTTATGAAATATCCAGATTTGGCAGTGCCAGAAATACATTTCAAATTCTTTAAACTCACCTGTGGGACTGTTGGAGAAGGCAATGGCACCCCACTCCAGTACTCTTGCCTGGAAAATCCCGACAGAGGAGCCTGGTGGGCTGCAGTCCATGGGGTCTCTAAGAGTCAGACATGACTGAGCAACTTAGCAGCAGCAGCAGCAGTGGGACAGACTGTGTCCAAGTGCCTCTGGTCTGCAACCACTGGCCAATTTGCCGGGTCCAGGTATTTATCCCTGGACTCCCTACCCTCTCTTGGTCTTTGAGAGCTGGTCTTCCGGCCTGAGGGTTCCTCCAGCTCAAAACGAATTGGCCGGGGAGGGAGGTGGGAGGGGAGATCAGGGTGGGGGACACTTGTATACCCATGGCTGATTCATGCCAGTGTGTTACAAAAGCCACTACAATATTGTAATTAGCCTCCAATTAAAATAAATTAATTTGAAAAAAAAAAGGGGGGGGATTGGCTGTAACAGGAGCCAATCAGAGCTCAGAAGAGAGAAGGGGGGATGGGCACTCCAGACAAAAGAGAAAGGAGATGAGCAGACGTCAAACCCCACCAGGAGCGAATGCACGGGATTGACGGATTCTAATTACATCTCATTCTAATCCTTAACATTTATCTAAAAAGTGACGAGAGGCAGGCATGAGGGCAGTCACGAGCGTGCTCAGCCCCAGGGTTGCCGTGTGCCTAATTAGAAGTTTTCTCCCTCTTGATCACCTAAAGTCAAATTCATTTACTCTGCTCGAATTGAGGGTTTAATTGGTTCTTGTTTACCCTTCTCCTGTCTTCTCCCCCATCGCCTTTGCCTTCTTCCAGAGGGCCTCTCTGCGTGCTGGGAGCAGGCCACAGCCTCTCATTATGCAAGGGAATCTCCCTGTAAGGAGACCCGTTTGCGACTGTTCATGCCAGCCTGCGGCCGCAATGACATTAGCCCAGGGGCACAAGTATTATCGAGGCCACGGTGGAGCAGGGCCTTGTGGTGACGTCTGATGGGAACTCAGGGTGCACTTTTGGTCTAGGCGCCCTATCCCTCCCTGCTGGGTCAAAAGGCGCCCTGTCCGCTCAGTCTGTTGTATGACTGAGTGGGCTTCATATCCCAGTTCTGGAGGAAAAGTGGTGGGAAACACCAGCTAGGGACCGAGCCCCCTACATCCGAGGATGTGGTGAAGACACTAAAACCACTTAATTCTTTTGCCAAGTAATGAGGTTTCTTCCGCATTTTTTGTAGCCTCTCTCCTCCCTTGTCAATTAACGTCAAACATGGCAGCTTCTCTTTGCAGGCAGAGAAGGTGGGAGGCAGCTACTGACCCACAAGAAATCTCTCTTCCGAATCAGACCCTCTCTGGATGCCAGGGAGAGGAGGAAGAGGAGGTCCAAACACAGGCAGAGAGTTCTGGCCTCAAGTCCTGGCTGTGCGGTGGCTGGAGACAGCACTGATGCAGACTGGAGCTGGACTAGGACCCATCTCAGTCGCATACCAGCCCTGTGACCCCAGGAGCATCCCTCTTTGTGATAGAGCGTTAACATGAACTTGCTGGGAAGACTCAATGTACCTGCCACGTGGCAAGAACTCATCACACACCAGATGGCAGAGCAGTGTGTTATGTTGTTCGGACCACTTAGCAAGGCATCTGGCACACAGTTAGTGCTCAATAAATAATTATCACTACTATTACCAGGTTAGCTGACCTGTCTGAGCCTCGGGCTTCCCCATCTGTGAACTGGGGGTAATCACTGCCCCCTCCCTGGCTCTTGGAGTTGTCACGAGAAGGAAATGTGTTCATTGGTATTGAGGGAACAGCGTCTGGCACAGGGTTAGGGTTCTCTGTTATGTTAGCGATGATTATTCCAGTAGCTCTCTGAGAGTGGGCAAGTCACTTTACTCTGGACCTCAGTCTGCTCATCTGCAAAAAAAAAAATAAATGAAAGATAAAAAAAATTATAGCACCATCTGTCCTGGCTACCTCACAGGGTTGTTGTGATAATGAAATGAGATAGTGTTGATAAAAACATTTGGTGATCTGTAAGTGTTCTACAAGTGTTAGCTGTCAGCATCACTCCATTAAAAGGTAATTAGTTGGTAAATAAAGGGAAAGAATGAAGCATTTATCCTGCCTTTTCCATGCATACTGTGCCACTGGGTACCCAAATTGTAGATAAGGGACATTTCTCTTTTTAGAAGTATTCCTGCCTGCAGATGAAGAAAGGATGCTAGAATGAGAATCTCACTGTTTGCAACCCCTAATGGATAAATGGATCTAGATCTTGAACATCCACAGCTGCTGACATCCCCAGACTGGATACGGCAGGCTCTGGGTGTCTCCCAACGGAAAAGCCAAATTTGAATCTGCTCAAGCCTCAAAAACTAATTGTCAATTTACTGGGACTACAGAAGACAGAGGGATGAGTTAGAGAACACCATGGGAATGAAACCAATAAAGTCCACACAGGGAAAACACAGGACAAGCATCGTTTTCTTTTAAAAAAAAAAATTAAAAGGAGAGAGGTAGTCACTTTGGCAGACAGTTTGGTGGTTTCTTATACAACTAAACTACTCTTACGATTCAATCCAGCAATTGTGCTCTTCGTATTTACCCAAAGGTAGTTGGAAAACTATGTCCACGCCAAAACCTACACACGGATATTTATAGCAGCTTTACCCGTAATTGCCAAAACTTGGAAGCAACCGAGATGTCCTCCAGTAGGTAAATGGATAAACTGCGGTACCTTCAGACAGTGGCGCATTCGGTGTTAAAAAAGAAATGAGTTATCAAGCCGTGAAAACACTAGAAGGAGACTTAAATGCATATCAGTAAGTGAGAGAAGCCGATCTGAAAAGGATACATATTGCTTAAATCCCACCATATGACATTTTGGAAAAGGCAAAACTATGGACACAGTAAAAAGATCAGTGGTTGCCAGGGTTTATGGGGGGCATGACTAGGCAGAATGCACAGAATTTTTAGGGCAGTGAAAATACTCTGTGTGATGCTATAATGACGCATACATGTCATTATACATTTGTCCAAGCCCATAGCATGTACAACACCAACAATAAACCCTCGTGTACACTGTGGACTCAGGGTGATTACAAAGTGTCAGTGTAGGCTCGCTGATTGTAACAAATGCACCTCTACGGCGGGGACGTTGAAAACGGGCTGACTGTGCCAGGCTGGAAACACGGGATGTACAGGAACTCTCTGCACCTTCCTCTCAATTTTGAACCTAAAACTGTTCCAAAAGACAAAGTCTATTTTTAAAAATGAAAGAGAGGAATTGAGAAGGATTATAGATTAAAAGAGACAGATATATCAACCAACCTCCTTAGGCTCCTGATTCAAACCAACTATAAAATAAGCTTAAGAGGTGTGTGAGGCAACTGGAAATTTGAACAGTCACTGGATATTTGATGACATTAAGAATTTATTCTTAATTCTTTAGTGGAATAACTGTATTATGGTTATGTAAAAAAGTGTAGAAAAATGTACCAAGCTGAATATGGATAGAATATACAGTGCCTGGGGTATATTCAGTTCAAAATGATACAGGGGAATGGGGAGATGTAGACGTGAAGCATGATTGATCACTGTTGAAGCTAGATGACAGATGGAGGAGCTATCAATATAATAGTCTCTCTACATTTATATATGTTTGAATTGTTCACCAATAAAACATCAAAGGGAAAAGTTAAATTAGCCAAAGACCAGCCTGGATCGGGGATTCTGAGATGACATGCTCTGCGAATGCTTTAGGGATCCTTTTGAGAAAGTCAGAAGGCCAATCTTCCTAAGGCCATTGGACCACCCTTTGAGTTCCTGATAAACGTGTTCCTTTGGGTGCCCATAATTATACTCTCCGAGATTATACAGGGGGTGATTTTTATAGTTATTTTAAATGAACAGCTAGGGCTTCTCACCTTCTGAGGCAAGTCTGGGATAATCAGGGAAGGCTACCTGAAGGAGGTGACCTAAAAGAAGGAAAGTGGGATAGTCTAGCAAAGCAAAGGCTCAAAGCAAAAGTTCACAGCTATCCTGGGACGGTAAGGGGAAAGGTTTGGTCGAAGCAAGGAAGGGGAAATGCAGGTGCTAAATTGAAAGCCAGACTGGAACTTTGAATGCCGGGTGAAGAAGTCTGATTTTCTTGTATTTGCATAACTCAATAGCTCCATAATGCCCACAGCAGAGTCAAGTGTTTTTCTATGACTTAATGGGGTAGTAGTCTTATGCAAGCCGGATTAGCAGAGGAAAAATATAGAGGGAAAGATGAAGGAGGCAGAAAGGGAGGGAAGCAGGAAGCCTCATATCTCAGATGGCTGTGGACATAAACCAGCATTTCTCAAAGGAACCTCGAGGAGCCTTGGCCCCTCAAGGAGCCTTGGCCCCTCAAGATCCTCCACAAAGAGGACAGGAGTTTGAGAAATACTGCACTGACTTCTCTTACCATCACACTTCTTATCAGCATATAAAGGTCCTGAGAAGCCCAAAAACAAGTAAGTCATTTTCATTTTATTTAAGCATTTTGTCACAAAATACCCCCCTCTCTCTCCATTTTTAGGAAACTGTGGCCCAGACCACCAGGCGGTTGTGACAAAGTTCCCAGACCTTCCTGTTCTGGGCCCACCTGCCAATCTCTTGTCCCAACCCCCACCCCCACCCCTCCTTGCCTTTTGGCCCTGAAGCTGGGCCGACCCATTTTGCCAGCATCTCTGCAGTGCGCTGAGAGGGCTTGGGAAAGCATTAGGGTCTCAGTGGGCGCATCAGTCCAAGTCTCCTTGTCACAGGTTTTCAGTAAGGATAAAGCAATTACATCAGATGGGGAGAAATACAGGAGAGCAGGTGCCAAGCAGACCCTCCCCTCCCTTCTAGAGCAGTGTGAGAGCTGTCGGCCTTGAAGACCCCAGACCTGTGACACTGGCTTGGACTTCGTGCAGAATTAAAAGCCTTTGCCCTTGATCCTGGGGGGTGGCAGAGAATGGGGTGGAGGGCAGAGACGAGACTTCTGTCCCTACTGCCCCGGCACTGCAGGAGGACTCCTGGTGGGCTCCAGGACGAGCTTGTGCCCAGTATAACCCAGGTTGCACCATCCCACCCACCTGCTAACACCCAGCCTGGGTGACCAGGTAGGGAGTGAAGAGGACCGCCCCCCTTGTCCCTTTGCTGGACTGGAGCTGCCGGTCTAAGGGTAGGAAGGTTCTGGGTGGGGGAGGGGACTGCTCTCCTCCTCACCCCTCCCATCCCACTCATTCATGCTGTGAACTCATAGAACAGACTCGAAGAGCCTGGCTCTGATGGGGTGTCTTTTCCTGCAGGAGACCCAGGAGGGAGCATGCAGAAAGTTAACTTTAAACTTAATAAGGAAATAATTCATATAGAATATTAGAAGGACCCAAGTGCCGTGGAAGACAAGGAAAGCTGAGCAGGTAAAGAAGATGGAGTGTTGGAGTGGAGTACCTCCAATCCCACCTCCCTGCCTTATATTTCTTCATAGCACTTCACCGAACTCTGATGAACTGTATCACTCACTCACTCACCTGTTTGGCGTCTCTCTCCCTCCACAAAATTGGATGCTCCGTGGGGTCAGGAGCTTTGTCTGTTTTGTTCAGAGCTATTCCCGCATCGTAAATGCTCAGTAAATATTTGTCCAATGAATGAAGCAGCGTGTGTGCCTAGGCATCCATACCCGACATCCCCTGCCCTCTTTCCGGGGAGGGAGTTTCCTTTGGCAGCTGACGCAGCCCTGCCCTGGCCATGCCAGGCGCCAGCCAGGAGCAAGACTGGCTCCCCATCAGGACCTCCCCACAGAAAGGCCAAGCACAGGCCCATCCCTGTTAGGGATGGAGAGCTAGGTGACAACTCCAGGGGTGGGACCTAGGAGGCAGGCTAGTGTGGAGGGGGGGTCCCGAGTGCTCAAATCTCACTCAGAACACATCCAGAATCTGACCTTTTCCTACCCCGACCCCCACCCTGGGGCCCAGCTGCCACCGTGTTTCCCCTGCGTTACTGCAGCAGCCATCACCGCATTACTCCCCTGCTCCGCCCAGCCAGGACCATCCTGTTAAACATCAGTCAGGTCTTGTTCCTCCACTTAAAGTCCTCTGAAGGCTCCCTTCTCACTCAGAACAAAAGCCAGTGCCTTAACCCACAAAGCTGATGGGATCTTGCCCTTCACATCCCCTACCATCTCTTCCTAACCTAACTCCTCCTTCTTCCTCATCCTGAAGTACCATTGACATTCCCGCCCCAGGGCCTTTGCACGTTCTATTCCCTCTGCCTGGCGCTCTCTGCTCCTGAGATCCCTGGGACCTGAGGCCTGTACCTTTTCAGTACTCAGCTGAGTGCTCAATACTATCTCCTCCTCTCCCATCACCCTCTCTGAACATCCCACTCCAAAGATCACCCCCCAATCGCTATTTTTTCTGTATTTACTTTTTCCTCAGGGATTTTTTCACCACTTGACATTACACTATACATTATTCAACTGCCTGCTGTTTATGCCAAAAAACATAAGCTCCATGAGGACAACAATGCTATTTTGCTAACCACTGTATTCCCAGCACCTAGAATGGTACCCGGCACAGAGTAGGTGCTCAGGAAATTTTTGCTGAATGAATGAAAAAACCAGACTTACCAGTTTCGATGGGCACTGCAAGAAGACAAGTTCCCCAGGGAACATGGACAGTGGTCCTCATCTTATCAAGGAGGAAACACGTTCAGAGAGAGCACAGACATTGTGTTAGGTCACGGCCCCAGCTTGGGGCGTGGCCAAGCTTATCCCCGCCTCCTACCTCCCCCGAGCCCCCCCACACCCCCTCCCCCACTCTGACTCCAAGACTGTGTCGGGAAGGCCGGCCCCTCGTGGGTAGCCCAGCCCACAGTAGCTCTGGGAACAGTGGAAACCCTGTAGCTGAGAGTTGAGCCAGTGGTTTCTCATACTTGACTCACCTTTCAGGGCAAGGGGAGGGGCGGGTAAGAGGAGGCGGCAGCAGCCCAGGGCCTGTCCAGCTGTCAGAAAACCATGTCAGGTGCTGCCGGCCTCAAGGGGGCGTCCCCTATGGCTCAGCGGTAAAACTTCTGCCTTCTACGCAGGAGCTGCGGGAGACTTGGGTTGGATCCCTCGGTTGGGAAGATCCCCTGGAGGAGGGCTTGGATTTCAGGAGCAGAGAGTGCCAGGCGGAGGGAATAGAAAGTGCAAAGGCCCTGGGGCAGGAATGTCAATGGTACTTCAGAATGAGGAAGAAGGAGGAGTTAGGTTAGGAAGAGATGGTAGGGGATGTGAGGGGCCAGATCCCATCAGCTTTGTGGGATAAGGCACTGGCTTTTGTTCTGAGTGAGAAGGGAGCCTTCAGAGGACTTTAAGCGGAGGGATAACAAGACCTGACTGATGTTTAACAGGATGGTCCTGGCTGGGCAGAGCAGGGAAGTGACTGCTGCAATACCGCAGTATTCTCTTTGTGGCTCAGCTGGTAAAAGAATCTGACTGCAATGCGAGAGACCCCGGGTTAATTCCTGGGTCGGGAAGATCCGCTGGAGAAGGGATAGGCTACCCACTCCAGTATTCTTGGGCTTCCCTTGTGGCTCAGCTGGTAAAGAATCTGCTTGCAAAGCAGGAGACCTGGGTTCGATCCCTCGGTTGGGAAGACCCCCTGGAGAAGGGAAAGGCTACCCACTCCAGTATTCTGGCCTGGAGAATTCCATGGACTGTTTAGGGCTTCCCAGGTGGCTCAGATGGTAAAGCGTCTGTCTGCAACGCAGGAGACCCAGGTTCGATCCCTGGGTAGGGAAGATCCCCTGGAGAAGGGAATGGCAGCCCACTCCAGTACTCTTGCCTGGAAAATCCTATGGACGGAGGAGCCTGGCAGGCTACAGTCCATGGGGTCGCAAAGAGTCAGACCGACCCAAAGAGCTTCAGTGACTAATATGCTTGTGTAAAAAAAAAAAAAAAACAACAACTCAGATAAACATTTTCCTCCCTCAAACAAAAGGTGCACAGCCCACCTGGTAGTCCAGGAGGGGTCCAGCAGCAGGAGAATTGGGTGGATTGGTTACCCTGCCTCCAGAGTGAGGCTTAGCTGGTGGACAGAGGAGTTGGCCCAGCCCCAGAAGATTTGAGGCTGCGCTCGGACTGTGCTCTGAGTCTCCAGGCAGTCAATGCTACACTTGCTCCGGGAAAAGACTGGAGTCTTTTCCAACTCCTCAGCCTCTAGCCTAGGGACCGGGAAGTCCTCTCTGTTCCCAGATCCCCCAAACCTATTTCAGTAGAAAACAGGGAGGGGTCAGGGCAAGTACATGGCCCATCTCCAACACGCACCCCCACACTCCTCCCATCACTCACCTTCCCTCAGCCGAGGAAGCATCATCTGGCCTGGGGACTTGGAGCATCCTGCATCTTCCAAATATTTGGTTCTTTTCACCACCACCCCCGCTCCCACACATACACACACAGACATCAGTTTTTGACACTCAGAAGACAAGAACCAACTTCTAACTTCTGGTAGGTCATCTGTCCCCTGAGGCAGTGAATGTTCTGAGTCCAAATGCCCTATAAAAGAAGAGGAAATGCCAGGGAAGGAGGGAAGATTAATATTTCAAAACGAAAACCATCTGGCCATATAATTTTACATTTATTCTTGTGATCAGTTAATCTCTGTCTCCCTTAGACCATGAATTCTGTGAGGGCAGGACCCACATCTGCTGTGGCTCACCATCCTAGCTCCAGTGTCTGGGTTGGGGCCTGATACATGAGGGAGAATGAAGAGTCAGTGAATGAATGAATGGTCAGCCACCTCCCTGGGACTGCCTGGGTGAGCTCAGAAAGGACCCCTGGAACCTGTGGTTGCCAAGCTGAGATCTGTGGAGGCACTTGTGTGAATCTTGTTTTCAAAGGTCTGATCAAAGGTTAGTTCTCCTCCCCTCCTTGTGGATGGCTTGCACTAGCTCACCAAGATGGCAGCCTCTTGGATTTTTCCCAGAGCTGTAACAATTGTCCAGGGACACGGGCTGGCTCATAGTGACATCACAGAGGCCAACTCCAACTCCAGATCACATGCCCAGTACTGCCAGTTACCACCTTTTACTCAGTGGACCTGTGAAGGTCATGCACCACCCTGCAAGTGTGGGCTGTGCCAGACACAGTATTGCAGAGAGCATGACACATAGGGTTACCTAACGAGCCACATGAGCTTCGACGGGGAGAAGATTTAGGATTCCAGCTTAACAGCTGCTTAAAGTGAAAGTGTTAGTCACTCAGTCATGTCCGATTCTTTGCAACCCCGTGGACCTTAGCCAGCCAGGCTCCTCTGTCCATGGAATTCTCCAGGCAAGAATACTGGAGTGGGTTGCCATTTCCTTCTCCAGGGGATCTTCCTGACCCAGGGATCAAACCTGGGTCTCCTGCATTGCAGGCAGATTCTTCACTGTCTGAGCCGCCAGGGAAGCCCTAAGGGCCACTTAAAGTCCCTCCCAAAACCTAGCACAACAGGTGAGCACAGGCCCTGACAAGCTGACAACTTTCTTCCAGATCCAGAAGTGCCTGAGCCCAGGAGGAGGGAGAGAAGTGGAGAAGCAAAGCCATCCTTTGGATCCCAGGGCAGACCCCAGGGCCAGATCCCCAGCGGGAGCTGTAGTGGGCACCCGTTTCCCTGTAGCCAGGGTATTAAGTGAAGAGACCCTCTTGCCATAGTACTGACTTTCCTTAGCACTGCCCATTTCCTCTGAGAGGAAAAGCAAGCCCACAGCTGTCCTTCAGGAATCTGTGCCCGGTCACTACCCCAGAGTCTACCACGTGGGATTTTGACTCTCTCTCAAGGCTCCTGCTGATAACAGTGCTAACAGATCACTTTGTGGATTGCTCATTCTCTCTCAGTATCGAAAAGATGTGTGCATTTTACATACATTTGCTCATTTCATTTTAGGCCTCCTGACGATCTCTTGAGAAAGATACAAGATTATATTCATTTTACAGAGGAAACTGAGGCCCAAGGCTGCAGTGATAGATTGCGTCGGTGATGGCCCTGATCTGCTCTTGGGATGCCGTTCGGCGTGCCCTCCCATCTTGGCTCAGGGCTATGCCACATCAGGGCTATACCACATGACTTGCTTTGGCCAATGAGGCAGAAGTTAGCCTGTTGCCAGCAGAAACCTGAAGCATGCTTGCACATTGAGGCTTGCTCTCTGGGCACCTTTGAAGCTTTTTAATTCAAGAATTTGGGCTATAAATAAACCCAAACTAGCATGATGGCAGCTGAGAGACTGCATGCAGTGAGGCCCGGAAGTTTTGTTCATCCCAAATGATGCAAATTGATCAGCCAGTCCCAGGGGACCCACCAACTGACAGCAGACACACGAGCGAGCCCAGCCAAGATCAGCCGAGCCCTCCCCAGACCTGGAGGACTGCTCAGCTGGCCCCAACCAAAACTGCTCACCCTCAAAACCGTGAGCTAAATTAGTGGCTGTGGATTGAGCCACTGATCTGTGGGGTGTTCACTGCACAGGGAAAGCATGTGACACAGAGGAGTCATTTGGCTGAGTTCAGATAGCAGAAAGTGAAAGTGAAAGTCGCTCGGTCATGTCCGACTCTGCGACCCTGTGGACTGTACAGTCCATGGCATTCTCTAGGCCAGAATACTGGAGTGGGCAGCCTTTCCCTTCTCCAGGGGATCTTCCCGACCCAGGGATCAAACCAAGGTCTCCTGCATTGCAGGCGGATTCTTTACCAGCTGAGCCACCAGAGAAACCCAAGAATACTGGAATGGGTAACCTATCCCTTCTCCAGTGGATCTTCCTGACCCAGGAATCGAACCAAGGTCTCCTGCATTGCAGGCGGATTCTTGACCAGCTGAGCGATCAGGGAGCCCGGGATTCAAACCCCACCTTTCTGACCCCAGAGCACATGCCCTTCGGCACTGCAGTTTCAGTGCTTACAACATATAGTAAGTTTCATTGCAGGCCCCTAGTAAATCCAGGGGCTTCCCTGGTGGCTCAGTTGTAAAGAATCCACCTTCAGTGCAGGAGACCTGGGTTCGATTCCTGGGTCGGGAAGATCCCCTGGAGAAAGAAATGGCAACCCACTCCAGTGTGCTTATCTGGAAAATCCCATGGACAGAGGAGCCTGATGGGCTACAGCCCATGGGGTTGCAAGAGTCAGACATGACTTAGTGAGTCCCATGGACTCCCAGTGAGTCCATGAGCAGAGTCATAACAGAAGCTCAGAGATGTCAAGAAACCTACCTGAGTTCACACAGCTGGTCAGGCTGCAGGAAGGCATCCAACCCAGTTCTTCTGATTCTACACCCTTACCGTTCCCAACTCTCCATAAAGGCTGGCTCAGCCAGAGCCTGGGGCACTGGTGTTTAAAGAAGCTTCTTTTTCAGTGCCTTTAAAGCCCCCTGCCACCACCACCACACCTCCTTGAATTTCACGAACAGCCCAGTCTGCTCCCTCCCACCATGAGAGCCTCAGACAGAACAGGTGGCTCCCTCAGCCGGGAAGCTGTGACTGTTGAACTGACCCTGTCTGCCGCACCTTTCTCTCCTTACTGCCACGTAGGAGCTGTCGGTTGTCTTGGATACAGCAGGAAATAAGAAAGGATGGCAGCTGAGGTCGCAGCAGGAACTGGACAGGCTATGGACAGGAAGAAATGGCTTCCCAGACAGGCTCATGCCCTTTCACCCAGCCTGGAGAGAGAGAGGAGTCCGGGTGGGAGACCTGAGGTCTCTGTAAGATCGCCTGGAGGAAGAGGGATGGGCTCGGAGTAGGGGGGAGGCAAGTCGACTGCCCAAGGCCTCCATGTCTAATTATAAGGCTGAGAGGAGGAGGGCGTGTCACAGCATCACCTGGAGTGGCAGGGGTGGGAACGGCCACCGGAGGGTCCCCCTGAGGCCTGACCACGAGGATCTACAGGGCAAGGATCTAGAGCTCGGCTGGCTTCCCAGAGCTGGGGCAGATGTGGCCCCTCTCCACTCCACCACAAAATTAAATTAACCAGGGCCTCCCAGTGACTCAGCGGTAAAGAATCCACCTGTCAATGCGGGAGACATGGGTTCGATCCCTGATCCAAGAAGATCCCACATGCCGTGGAATAACTAAGCCACGACTGCTGAGCCTGTGCTCAGAGCCCAGAAGTCACAACTACTGAGCTCACACATCACAACTGCTGAAGCCCTAGAGCCCTAGAGCCCGCGTTCCGAAATGAGAATCCATGGCAAGGAGAAAGTGCACACTGCAGCTAGAGAGTAGCCCCCGCTCCCCGCAACTAGAGGGAAGCCTGAGCGGCAATGAAGACCCAGCTTGGCCAAAAATAAATAAATAGTAAATTTTTAAAAAATCAGCAGGCAAGGAGGAGGTCACTGTGGCATGAGAGAAGAAGATGCCTTGAGTCGTTCGGACTAGATCTGAATCCTCCTAGGTGTGTGACTTTGGGAAGCATTCTTGGTCTCTCTGAGCCTCAGTTTCTCATCTGGAAAATGGGGATAACCATCACTTATCTTGTGGGTTGCTGTAAGCCCTAAGTGAGAAGAGGTTGTGAGAGCTTCTCATAAACCACAAGCGCCATGTAGGAGAGAGGACAAAGGGACACTACGGCCCACCTGTCCTGGCTCCACCAGCTCCACTATTCCTCCAAGTCCTGGATGAGACCCCTAAGCACCACTCCCCAGAGCTGGCTTCCCAGAGTTCAAGGGCCCATCGAAGCCACCTGGCCCAAATGACCTGGCTGTGCAGTTGGGAAATTGAAGGCCCAATGAGGAGGCCTTTGGCTGGAACTGGGTTTCCTAACTTGGGTTCTTTCTGCTCCATCGTGTGTGCGGTCGAAGCCCATCCCTCCTGCACCCCATCCGGCCTGAGCCTGGGGGGATAAGCCAGGTGAACTGTTCCGTGGCCCCTTATCTGCTAATCCAGTCCACCTTCTGAGTGAAGCGATGCTTCCACATCACATTAGGAGGTGGGGCTCCCGTGGTATCCTGTATCCCATCTGTATCCCATGGTATCATACAGATACCATGCAGGGGTATCTGTATGAAAAGGAATCTAAAATCCAAGGGTAGCCTCTGTGGAAGACATCTGAGATTTGGGTGTTTGACCCTGTCTGTGCCTGCTTAGCTTAGTTTTTAAATTGTTATTCGGTTTGTTCTTTTAAATAGGATGCACATATACTTGGTACAAAATTCAAAAGGCATAACAGGGTTAATATACAGGAAAGCGAGTTCACTCCTTGCCTGCCTCCCAGTCACTTGGTTTTCCTCCCCAGAGGGCAGCTATTGAATCCCAGATTCAAGTGACTGACTTTACACCTTTATAAGCAAAAGCGCACACATATTTATAGTCTTTTCTATATTGCATAAGTAGCAGCATTCTATGCACATAGATCTGGACCCTGCTTTTTTTTTCCAAAACAACCTGTTTTTTCACCAACAACCTGTCTTGGTGATCTTCTCTCATCAGGACGTAGAGAGCTGCCCCTTTCTTTTTCATGCCTGCGTAGTATTCCACTACCTGGATCATTTATTCACCAGTCTCTCTTCATGATCCCCTCTGCTCTTTCTCATCGAGCTATCATAGTGCTGTGATAAATTATCATGTTATATGTAAGATAAGTTCCAAGAAGCTGAATCCCTGGGTCAGGGAATATGTATGCTTATCGTTTTGATAGATAACAAGTTGTCCTCCGTAGACAAATGTTACTGGAGAGTACCTATTGTTCCATACCAGTTCCAACTCAGTATATCATATTTTTTAACCTTGCTCAAGCTGATAGATAAAAATGGCATCTCTGCTTATTTTTAATTTTCTCTTTTCCTATTACAGGAGAAAATGAGCAACCTTGCATATGCTTAAGATCCGTTGGTAGTTCCTTTCCCAGAAACTGTCCATACCTAATCACTTTCCACATTTCTCATGGTTTTCTTTTTCTTATTGATCTGTGGAAGCTCTTTATATATTGAAGATTTCAGCCTCTGTCTGCAATAACAGCTTCAAGTATTTTCCCATGTTTTCATTTGTCTTTTGATTCTTACAGCACTTGTTTCCATGAAGGTATTTTTGATATCATCAAATCTACTCATCTGGATGTTATGGAATTTCTAAGGTTTGTATCATACTTAGAAATCCTCTAAATTGTAAGCCCGGACCCACACTGACTTTCCATGTTGGTGTCTGGCCTGACCTTTCCTGCTGGTTTGACCCACTGTCAATGCTGGCACCTAATCTCTATATCCAGCCTCTGCTGGGCAGCCCCGCCTCTCCCCTCTTCCCTACCCTACCTCTGTAGTTTGGCCCTTGACTTCCTGCCACTTTCCCAGCCTCCAGCTTCTGTGCCTGTCCAGCTTTTTCCCAGCCTGCTGCAATCCCTCTGGCCCCTACTTATCCTCCCACCCAATCCAAGTAAAGCAGTGCCCTAATGGCATTCTTCCTCATTCCCCACTTCTCCCCCATGGACCACGTTTATCCAGCCAGCCCAGCCTCCCTGCTCCTTTTGGAACACAATTACACACAGAGCCTTGACTTTGAACCTCTGACTCCTTGGTGAAACTGGAGTGGTAGGGGGTCCATGGATCCATGGATAATATGGTGGGTAAGTTGGGGTGGGGGGAGCAGAAAGGAGGAAGAGAGGAGTCTTCCCAAACCTTTGCTAGCAAATCCCAATGTGGCATCCTCCTTCCCAACAACTTAGCTGAATTTCTATCTTTATTAATCAAACAACAAATTTAATTAATTACCTTAAACTGCTCTAATTGAATCTAGAACACGAGCATGGACAAAATCCTGGTAAGTAATGAACTCAGACATTTCCGGCATCCGGAATTGAAATGATCTTTAATTTCAATTTGGGAGCAAAACTGACGTGACTGCGGTCAAACCCTCCCCCTCCAGCCTGCTCCCTGACACCCTCGCTACCGCCCACTGTGCCAAAAAGACCTCCGAATTTGGCAGTGATGATCTTTCTGCCTCAACTTATCTAGCAACCAAGAAATGGGTGCAATCCCCACCTGCAAGTGATCTCTAAGTGCTGGAGTCCACCAGGTGCCTGGAGAGTGTACGATAACAGACCTGGTAGAAGCGCAAATAACGAGGCAGCAGCCAAGTCAGGCGCTCGACCCATCCTTGCCTCCATGTCGCTCCTCCTGCTGTGCCTTCTGCCAGGAGTGCCTCTTCCCTGCTAGTTTCCAGCTCTCACGTCCCTGCCTTCAAGGCCAGTTCACATGTCTCCTTCAAAGGGAAGCCACCCACCCTACAGAAAGGGCTTAGATGGACTAAGATGTTTTCTGTGCAATTGCCCTCCCAGGGGTAGCCCTGGGCCAGGGGCGGGAGGAATGGAACAGAGCTTGTTTGGTGTGGGAGGATGGCAATACATTCTCTGGATATTAGAGGTGAGGAAGCAGGCTCAGAGAAGTCAAGTACTTTTTCCATGATTGCACAGCTGGATAGTAGCTAAAGCCACACACGTAACCCTAGCTGACATGGCTGCCTTTCTGGGTTTGCCTGTGTATTAGTAGAGAAAGCCACACCCCAAAAATCTCCCTTAAAGCCAATCTTTCCATCATGTCTTTTCCCTGAGCCACCAGATCCCATCAGCCCCTTGTCTTCCGGCTCCCCTTACATGCTTTCCCTTCCCTGACTCTCTCCATCCTGCGCATGGCTTTGTTCCAGAATGACTTCCGGGTGATCTGTCTGATTAAGAAAAAAGGATTCAAGGACAGCCAAAACACCCTTTAATTTTTCGTTCTTATGGAGTTTTTTTGTATCATTATTTTCTTATTATTCTTCCCTTCAGCTGCCAAGTCTCTGCAACATCCCTTCCATTGTGCCATGCTCCTGCCCTAACACCTTCAGTGGCTCCCTGTTATCTCTGTCCTCAAGCCAGAGCTCAGTCATTCACTGAACAGTGAAAAATATCATAACAGGTAGTATGCACTATTATTACAGCCATGAGAGGCAGCCATTCCTTTCATTTCTACTTGATCAATTAGGGTGCAGAGAGGATCACAGAGCTGGGGTTCAAATCCTGGTCTCTCCTGCTCCAAAAGGCTCCAGAGCCAGCTCCTGCCCCACAGTGTGGTACAGCCCCATCAGGTGCTGGAGGCAAGCACCTGCTCCAGTAGAACCCTAAGGGCAGAACTAAAGAACCATCCATGGTCCCTGCCCTCAAGATGCTTCCAGTCTCAGAGAGGACACGAGCCCAGGTGATCAGCTCTGGAAGAGGCCAACAGGTGCCGCTGCACGTTCAGGGAGGGAGACCAGCTTCAGCCCTCCAAGGGAAACTGCCCTCTCCCCTCCAGAAGCTGGATGTGGAAGGGAGAGGGACAAGGGAGCCGCCACCATGAGCAGAGCATCACCCCTCACCTGCAGTCACATCCCTGAGCTGGTCCATGTGGGACACAGGCAGGCAGAGAGCTGGGCCTGGCGGGGCTCACCTGGGAGCTGATGGGGCCTTTAACGCTCCTCCAGCCGGAGTGATGAGACTGAGGCGGGTGGTGAGTGTGGTTGAGTGCTGGCCACCCTGGCGGAGGGAGCAGATGTCTCAGCCTCTCCCTGTTCCCCCACAGGCCTCATCTTTTATAAATAGTTGTACTCGTTGGAGCCAGAGTGAGTTAAGGCTTCGGCGTCTCTGACTGACAGCCCAGCAGAGCCAGGCCCATCTGCCTGGGGCTAGGCACACTCACAAAAAACACCCCCTCCCCACCAGCAGCCCGTCTGCCACAAGGGTGTCATTGCACCCAGGACACGCGGCATCCTGGCGTGTGCTGGCTCCACGTGACTGCTGGCATGTGGGCTGTGTGGGCTCCTGAACAAAGTAGCCAAGAAAAATCAAAAGGACTTCGGAACAGACTGATTCCTGGGGGAGCTCGGTGACCACGTGATGAGCACACAGCAGCCAAGCGTTGAGCTCTGAAGCATGATCGCGGAGGGGGGAAGGCTGGGCCAGGTGACCGCGAAGTTCTCTGGGTACAGTATACATCTGGGGTGACAGGGGCTGGGAGCCCTCAGGGCCCTCGTGGCTTCGTAAGACCATGGCCTCCCTCCCCAGCCCTCACTTGCTGAGAAGCTCACCTGTGTGGGTTCCCAGAGCCTTCCCACTCCTGTGTGAGCCCAACACCTTCTCTGGATGCAGGAGACAGCCAAGAGAGGCTCTGCACACAGCCTGGACTGCATGACTCCAGAGCTGTGTGCTCCCAGGATGCTGCACTGAGGCTTCCAGCTCCCCAGGCTTTCCATGAAGCCCAGGTATTAAGACAGCTCTGCCGATCAGGGGAAGAAGCCCTATTAGAATGGGAACCCCGTGAGCCTCTCCAGCCGTAGAAATTCCCCACTTCCTAAAGCTAGGATATCATGAAATCCTTGACCTTTGGGATCAAAAGTGGGTATTTCAAGCAATAAGCTCCATGGAGGCAGGGACCAGGTCTGTCTTATTCCCTCCTCCTCTTGTCCATGGTGGCATTTAAATAATTATGGATCAAGAGAATAGCTGACTAAGTGAATAAATGATGTCAAGCCCACCTTACCCACCTCCTTGCATGAAATCGAAGTCAATTGTGAATTCTCTCTGTCTTCTCTCTGTGGAGGTAGGGGACAAGCATGACCAGCCTGGAAAGCACGTCATCTCTAGGGTCCTGCCTCTCCTTGAGTCCTGGCTCTACCTCTTATCAGATGTGTGATCTCAAGCAGGTTTCTCAACCACTCCGCTTCACTAGCTGGAAAACAGACAGATGCCGGGATACTCTGAGATGATATTCTTAACTTGCATATAGTAGGATTCCAGAAGATGCTGCAGTAGTCAACAATGCTGCTCTTCAAACGGCTGTGGTTCTCCTTCCAAGCCTGTGGTAGGATCCTACTCCTCCCTCCTTGAAATTGGGTGTGGTCATATGAGCTGTTTTGGCCAATGAATTGAGACCAGAAGCAGCGCATCACTCCTCAATGGAGACTTTAAGAGCCCTTGTGCAATTTACCACACTCTGTTTTTCCTACTTAGTAATCATGGCAGCAATAAGATAGAGCCACAGCCAGCCTGGGCCCTGGAATGAGGAAGACATGAGCCAGATCCTCCACCTCCCAGCCTGCAAACCATCGCCTCTGCTGACACTCGATGGAGCAGAAGGCAGTGAATTGTAAATATGGCTGCAGTACTCCCCCCACCCCTATACGAACTCCCCCTTGGCAACATTACTTTGCTACTTCCCATACCCCTTGAGCCTGCTCAGCTATGTGACTTGCTTTGGCCAATGAGATGTTAGAAAATGCTATGCAAGCAAAGACTTGTAAGGCCATGGCACACTGGAGTTTGCCCTCTTTCGTGGCTGGAAACTTTTCTGCCACCATGTGAATGGACAGAGAGAGGCCACATAATGAAAGGTCCAGTTTGTCCCAGCTGAAACCCCGAACATGTAATTGAGGCTACCCTAAACCATCTAGCCCCATCTGAACTGGCATGGACCAGAACCACCCAGCCAACCCACCGAATTGGGAGAAATATTAAATGCAGGTTAGCTACTTTAGCCAAGGCTAACTAATACAATGAGAAATAAATGAATGAAAAATAAGCCTCAGAGTATTAAGCCACTGGTCTTTGGGAATGTTTGTTACCGCAGTGTCACCTAGCCCATTCTAACTGATATATTCCCTTCCCCTTTCCCTCAGGGAAAGGAAGTACATCCCAGTTAAGCTGTGAGGGGCTTTATCCATTACAGGTTCCCTTTTGTTCAACCGTTCCCTTCCACTCACCCCACTCTCCTGTCTCTTGGTTCAGATAGGATCTTCTGCTGTTATCCAAGCCCCTGTCCCTTGGGCTCATCATGGAGCCTTCTCCTCACCTCCAGAGTGAGGAGACTGGATCAGACTTTCCAGGGTCAACAGTGCCTTAGAGACAAGTTGTGAGAGGTGCCCGTGTGACCCTGGTCTGCACAATGGACCAGTGGAAGCACCCTGGTCTCAGCTCATGCTTGGTATTCCCTCACCCCCTTCACTCTCCTGTATATTATCTGGCTGCAACATGTGGTTAAAAAAGGAGCTGGACTCAGCATCAGACCTACCTGGATTCACATCCCAGCCCTGCCTCTTGCCTTTTCATCCTGGTTCTGCCACTCCTTAGCATGTGACTTTGGGAGAATTCTTCAACCTCATTGAACTCCAGTTTCTTCCTCTGTAACCTAGAGGTGAAAAAAAAAAATTCCTTGTTCACATGGCTATATGAGTTATAAATCCATTAAGTGTCTAGAGAAGTACCTGATATGAGTAAACACTGAATAAACAGTAACATCTGGAGTATTTGGAGCCAGACTGGCATTGACTGGCAATGTGTCTTTGGAGAAGTTAGACATCCCAGAAACTTAGCTTCTTCCTCTGTACAATGGGGGTTAAATGGGCTTTGTTTCAGGATTTTTTTTTTTAAGTATATAATAAAGTGCCTGGCATGTTGCAAGTTCTGGAAGTGTCAGTTCTTTCTCCCTGTCTAGTTTACAAGTTTATTTGAGTACAGAAGTCTTGTTTTATCTCTCTACCCCTCCCCTACTCTCACACATACACTCTCCCATCCAGGGACATCTCTGTGCCTGCTCACCTCCAAGGAATACTTCTCAGGCCAGAGAGCCTGGTTCTATCATGTGTCAACTAAACTGAAAGAATTCAAGGAGCTGAAGTGGTGGGGAGACCCTGTGAGCATCTCACACCGATGTCCTCCTCATCCTTCCTGCCCCTCCCCTCCCTTGCCTTACCCTCTCCCACAGGCATGCTCTGCGACTGTTCAAGAGCAGTTTCCATGGTGATAGCATTTTAAAGTTTTCTAGGAGCAGAACAAGAATAATTTTCTACCTTCTCCTCCTCCTCCGTGGCAATCTGGGAAAAGGGAGCTTATTACAGATAAAGCGTGGGGTGAGGGGTGAGGAGGGGAGACACAGCTTTCTTTCATCGCTTGATTGGATAAGATGGTCATGCTGAAACTCCTCATTCCCAGCTTCTCTCCCCCACCGCCAGCCCTCACCATCATTCTTTGGGGTCCTTTCTCACCTGTTCCTCACCCGCCTCTGCTTCGATGAAGACATGGGTGAAGGTAAGGTAAGAAAGGAAGAGATAAAGGAAAAAGAGAAAGGGAGAAAGGCTGGGCTGATATATGCCCAACTGTAAGCACGCACACACTCATAAACAGAGTGGTTACAGAGACTTTCCACTAATCCCGCTTTGGGAAGTGACATACATGGAGATGAGCAGATTTAGAAGCAAAGATATTTGTGTAACCTCGTTGGGACCCATGATTGAGGGTCAACCTATATGTTACAACCACCTTGCACGTATCTTCAGAATTTACCAGCCCGAAGGAGGGTCCACACACTACTGAGAAAGAGTGCTGTGGTCAGGGCACCCTCTGATGACAGTAAACACCACTTTGATTTCCATTTGCTTCCTCGGCATTCTGTCTCTCAACCCTCAGCTAAGCTCCTCCTGCTCATTATCCGGTCTTTGAAGGGAACTTTGGTCTAGACTGTGGGTCCCCATACAGTTTGCATCCCTGGAGGAGGAAACGACAACTCACTCCAATATTCTTGCCTGGAAAAATCCCATGGACAGAGGAGCCTGGCGGGCTACAGTCCATGAGGTCACAAAGAGTCGGACATGACCGAGCACGCATTAGCACGTACAAGATACATCAGGGTAAGGAGACCAAAAACCAGATTCAGTCGTGATTCTACCACTCCACAGCTGGATGACCCTAAGAAAATCTCTCAGTCTCTCTGAATCTCTTCTGCTTCATCTCTAATTTCTATTCTTTCTGTCTTGCTCAAAAGGCTACTTTAAAAATTAAAAGTAAAACCACCTTGAAAATGAGCAAATATCATGTTGTTAAGATATTTCATTCTATTACTTTAACAGAGTCAGTATTCAAGACAAACTGAAAGCTTGGTCTCAGACAACATTTGTGGTGAACCAAAGAGGCAAGAAAAGTTGAAATGTTAATCTAGAAATGTACAGTCCCCAGGCAACAGTGTGTGGTAACTCCAACGGCACAGAGATCTGCTGTGTGGCCTTGCCCTCTCAGACCCTTGTCTCTCTCCATCACTGACTCAGCAGACATGAGTGTGAGCAAACTCTGGAAGATAATGAAGGACAGGGAAGCCTAGCGTGCTGCAGTTCCTGGAGTCACAGAGTAAGACACACCTTAGTGGCTGAACAACAGCAACAACAATAGTCAGACTGTCTCCTGATTCTGAGGCAGGAATCCAAACTAGATAAGAAGTCAAGTCAAGGAAGAGAGTGTGGATATGGGGTTGGTACCATGGACAGCTCCCTGGAGCCTGGGATGCCGCCAGAACTCTTGAGCTTCTGGAGACCGGGGTTCAAGTTCTAACTCTGCCCCAAACATAATGCTACCTTAAGCTGGGCCACTCTGATCTCAGTGTCCCCTTCTGGATATTCAGTCCCATGGGCTCACTGGGATGAGCACTTGCCCACATCACAAGATAAATCCAGAGCACCAGTGAGAAGCAGGTGGCTGATTCTCTAAGGTGCTCATGTTCCTCCTCCTCTAAGGCTCAGGACTTGGGGTTTGTCATCCAAGTTCTTGCCTCACTAGGGGGGAACTCTCCTACATTCATGATTTTCCTAAAAGAACAATTTGGTCCAATATATGTTGGAATCTGGAAGACAAACAGCACTGAATGTGAATCCTGGCTCTGGTGCCTACTAGCTCCATGTTTTAGAGCAAAGAAATTCCTCTCTCTGAGTCTAAGTTTTTCTCCTCTGTAATATGAGAATTAAATAATACCTGCCTCACACTACTCACATGAAATTTAAGTGACATTTAAATTTAAATGCCTTTAACGCACGCCTGTCCATAATACGTACCCAACTAAAGCTAATTCCTCAGTCATCCCTTCCTTCCTAAAATATGGTCTTTCTTGCTTTAGGAAACACCTCCAGCTGAAATATCTCTGGCTTGGTCATTTAGCAAAAGAAATACAGTGGGCAGGAGTCCAGGCATCATTTAGCCATATGGTGTTTTTAAAGAGAAATGGCTTGTACAAGCCCATAAATTTGGTGGCTGATGAAGACCTCTCTGATAAAGTCTTAGGTTGAACTCTCAAGCCTGAAACCCTGGGCTGGTCAGGCAGAGCAGTGCTAAACAATAGAGGTCACAGGAGGGAGACTAGAATCCAGAGATAAGGTCTCTATCCCACACACCTCTCAGCGTTGACTCAAGAGGTGGGGGAGGTGCCCACGGGGTTTATAGAGATCCACCTTAGTCCCAGCTTTGCAACCAGCGTGTTGTGGGACTTTAGCCAGCTCCCTGCCCTCTCTGGACTGCAGTCTCCAGCTCTGAAAGATGAGGATCTTCTGCCCTCTGGGATTGTTAGCAGTCCATGTGCCTCCCCCTCAGGCTTGTGCTGTGACTGCCACAGAGACTCAGGATACCACTCACTCCTCTCTGCTCTCAGCCCAGGCTGCAGCCCGTTAGGCCCTTACTTGGACTCATCCCGAATTCCATCTGGGCTGTCACCACCACCCAGACTCCAGATACCCAGGCTTCCCCTAGAGCCCTCTGCCAGGGCACCGGGGAGGGGATCCAGGACCCTCTGGGGCACTTTAGCCCAAAGACCAGGGTCTTGGAGACTTCTCCGAAGGGGTGCAGCATTTCTCCATGGGCTCCACCTGGACCACAGGAGGGCCAGCATTTTGATTTCCAGCCTGATTTCCCCAGGGCTCAGGAGAGCAAAGCTGCTTCATGGGCAGTTAGCCAACAGAAAGTCAGTACATGCGGTGGGAGAAATCCACCAGCCTGGAGCCCAGAGCATGGCTCCTTCACCCAGACATCTCCCCAGGACTGGGGAGGGATGGGAGACAATACTGTCAGTGACTCATGGGCCCTGATGCCTTCTTTGTGAATAAGACATCCTTATAGAGCTGAGTCTTTATTATAATAATCGCTTATGATCTTTCTAGAGAGACAGAATGGCTGGATGGTCATGAACACAGAGACTGGAAATCAGCCGCCTTGTCAACTCCATCTCAGAAAGCTACTCAACCATTTTGTGCCTCTGTTTTCTCCTCTATATGATGAAAATAATATTTCTGGCCTCATAACAAGACTGTGCAAACCTAGAGTATCACATTCGTGGTAGGAAGCAACTCGGATATCGCCGTATCCAACCATTTTTAGGTGGGATTTATAGGTGGGAAAGTCTAAGAACTCTCAACTTACGCTGCATTATCAGGCCTCTTTTGCCCTATGGAGAAGGGGAAAGAAGAGGTGTGACAGTCACCCTGTCTGGACAAGGTGAGTGTGGAAAGACCCAGAGACACAGATTAAGGGAAGGGAGAACAGGAAGAAAGGAGCCGGTATGTACTAAACACCCGTGATGTGCCGGCACCAGGCTCATCACTTTTCCAGATGATGTCTTTGGGGTATCTCCATTTTTTTTGCTGTTGTTTAGTCGCCAAGTCGTGTCTGACTTTTCACATCCCCCTGGACTGCAGCATGAGGCTTCCCTGACCCCTCACCATCCCCATTTTATAGATGTAAAAACAGGATCCAGAGGGATCAAGTGTGTGTGACTTACCCAGGGTCACACAACCAGGATATGGACCCAGATCTTCTCAGAACCCAAATCTTGGGCCCTGTCCATTGAAGGGGGCTATAATGGGTTCTTCTGTCAAACAATGAAAGTCTGCAGTCAGATTCACTCTTTCCCTACTCTTCCTGACTTGCTCCTTGGGGTCCAGTTCTCAGTGCCCTGCACTGTCTAATTGAAGAAAAGAGTCTTCCTGGGACTAAGCTGCTCTATGTTGGCTTAGAGGTTTTGTTTTCCCGTAGGTGACAGTTTTGCTTTCTGCCTTTTTGGGGTTTCTGATAATTTACTGGTTGGACTTCCCTGGTGGTACTAATGCTAAAGAACCCTCCTGCCAGGTTCAGGTTCAATCCCCGGGTCAGGAAGATCCCCTGGAGAAGGGAATGGCACTCCACTCCAGGATTCTTGCCTGGAGAATCCCATGGACAGAGGAGCCTGGAGGGCTACAGTCCATGGGGTTGCAAAAAGTCAGACACGACTGGAGTGACTTAGCACACACACGCATACAATGACCCAATCAATAGCTTTACTTGAAGATGCCAAGTAAACCCCAGATACATCCAAAAAGGTTCCAGGACACATGGGCCAGTCACCAGAGGGAGATGAAATTCTTGGGTGAGAATTTCGAAGACAAACATTTTCCCACTGTAGATATACGCGGCGCTGGAGGGCTTGCTCCTCCTGTAAAGCACTCGCCACTTGTCCTGGTCATTGCAGGGATGGAGGGTGAGAAACACCCACCCAGTGGGAGAAGGAAGTTTTGACTCACAAAAGCTTAACTCTAAACTTTAGATTCTGAAGGAATTCCTCTGCCTTTAGACGTGCAACACTCTTGGCCTGATCCCAAGATGCCCGCAGCATCCTGGTATCAATCAAGTTTCTACAGATGCCATGAGCTGAATCAGTCTCTATCTACACTTCACTGCCTCAGGATCCCAAATAATCAGTTACCAAAGGTGAGGGGAACAGCAGGTGTTCGTTGCACCTTCCATTATGCTTCATGTTGTGTGGGGACCACCTCCTTTCAAGCTTAAACATCCTCCACCAGGCCCTCGTCAGCTCTAGTGGTACAGAACCAGCCTGCCAGTGCAGCAGACACAGGAGACATGAGTTCAGTCCCTAGGCTTGGAGATCCTCTGGAGAAGGGCATGGCAGCCCATTCCAGTATTCTTGCCTGGAGAATCCCATGGACCAAGGAGCCTGACGAGCTACAGTCCACAGGATCACAAAGAGTTAAACACAACCAAAGCGACCTAGCAAGCACGCACATACCAGGCCATACAGGGTGCTTGAAATTCCATATGGGTAAATGGCTACTCTTGGGGCAGAATTACACCCCCTAAACTCATATGTTGAAGTCCTAATCCTGGTGCTTCAAAATGTGATTGTGTTTGGAAGTACAGCCTTTAAAGAGTTAATTGAATTAAAATAAGGTCATTAGGGTGGACCCTGATCCTACTTGACTGATGTCCTTATAAGAGAAAGTTTGGACACAGACACACCCAGAGGGAAGGCCACAGCAAGAAGGCATCTGCAAGCTAAGGAGAGAGGCCTCAGGAGAAACCCACCTTGCCCTTAGGCTTCTAGCCTCTGGAAAATAAATGTCTGTTGTTTAAGCCACTCTGTCTGTGGTCTTTGTTAAGACAGCCCCAGCAAATGAACACAGAGGCCATCTCCTTTTCTTCCGTCCAACACACCCAGCTGTCTCTTTCCTCCTTTCCCACCCCTCCTTCCTCTGGGCTATTTACTAGCATTCCAAAGTGAGTTATGGGGTGAAGAGGTTGGGGGTGTCTTAATATTTCTAGAGCTGAGGTAGGGAAGACTGAGGGCAGAAAGGGCCTTTTTATCTTCCTCGAAGCTGAGCCAATGCTAAAGGCATTTTAAGGTTACAAGAAGCCAAATTGATAAGCCATGTCCACCTCGGTCAGTGAATAAGCCAGGTTGCTGGGACCCAGAATGCATTTTCCAGAGAAATAAAATTTGTAAAGTCAGGCTGGCTCCCAGGCTAGTCCACAAAAGCCTGTTCAGGCAGTCACAGAACTCCGATTCTCTCTCTCTCTCTACCCTGGAGAATGCAGGGTGCAATACTGCCTCCAGACTAATCTTTCAACCCTATAGGAAAACGGCCATCCAGCAGGAAGTGAGCGGGCCAGGACATGCAACTGAAAGGCAGGCTTAGAGGGGAGCAGATTGTGTTAGTTGTGGCCAAGGAGGTAAACGGGGCCCTTGCTGGCGATTCTCAAGGGGGCTTCTGGGATTTTTCAAGGGCTTTTGAGGCTGAGCACTCTTGTTCTTTATTATGTCTAATTTCACTTGAGAACGCAGGTCCCCGTTGTATCCTTGCCAGACGGCTGAGCTGATCAGCTGTGATTAGGGCCGTTTGTGGGGAAAGAGAGCGGGGCAGAGAGGGGGAGGCATGATTGCACGCGAGATAGCGGCAGGCAAAGGGCTCCAGGAGGGTAAGTATCGGGAGAGAGGGATTGGTTAACGGATCAGAACTTGGCCTGTGAGCTCAGATTCCCTGCTCCATCCTAGCCAGGGCTCAGGGCCCAGGGCAGGGCTCCGGAGTCACGTGTTCTGGCCTGAATATTGGTTCTGGCTCTCACTAGCTGTGTGACTTTGAATAAGTGACGTTACCTCTCTGAGCTTCGGTCACCTCCTCCATAAAAGGGAATTGTGATAGTGGCCAGTTTACTGGATTGTTGTGAAGATTCAATATTCATGCAAACTTCTTAGAAAACGCCTGGTCTCAAGCGCCCTGTAAGGGTTAGTTGTGATGGTGGTTGTTAGGTGGTTGTCCCAACTTTACCATCAGCTTTGGAAGGAGAAGCAGTGTTGAGGAGGAGAGGCAGAGGAGAGGAGAGTGGAAAAGACAGGCTGGGCCAGGAGAGATGCCTCCATCTCTGTCAGAAAAGGCCACTGGGACTTCCCTGGTGGTCCAGTGGTTAAGAATCCGCCTTCCAGTGCAGGGGATGGGGGTCAAGCCCTGGTTGGGGAGCTAAGATTCCACAAGCAGAGGGGAACCTAAGCCTGTACTAGGCAATTACTGAGTCCACGTGCTGCAACAAAGACCCAACACAGTCAAATAAATAAATTAAATTAACATGGAAAAATGAAGGAAAAGAAAAGGCCACCAAATGCCTGTGCCTCTTGTCCCTGCAGAGTGGTTCTGGCCGACTGTGCCTGCTCCACCACCGCTGGCTTCCTCTCCTGACCTTGACCCGCCGGTGGCCACCCTACAAGAAATGGCCTCTCCAAAATGGGGACAAGGTCAGGGATGTCCCTCTGCAGCTGAAATGCTGAAATCATTCGTGGGGAGCTTGAAGGGACAGGAGGCACAGGACCTGGAAGAAGAGAATTGTGGATTCTCCAAGAGAAGCTGCTCAGAGCCGAAGCAGGCGTTTTCATTCCTGTTAATTATTCTTTTAGAGCAGTTCAGGGTTGCTGGAATGCAAGAAAGAAGGATTCATTTACATTAAAATCAGCCCAGTCCTCCCCACCAAGATTCTTAGCCCACCTGTAGATGCAGTGGGTGTGAACTGGGGAAGATGCAGGGGGACAGGGAGGGGGGAGCTGATGCTCAAGCTCCCCACAGAGGTAGAGCCCTCTCCCCAGGACTGCTCAGAGCCCTGTCTGCTTCTCACTGAGAGACCTCTGCCCGGCAGATGCTGATACATTAAAGGCTGCTGATGGAGATCTGGGCTCCAGCTTAATGAGCTTGGCGAAAATGGTTTCTTCCTGGAGAAGCTACTCAGAGAGCCTGGTGGCTTGTCTTCACGCACTGCCTCACTGAGCCCAGGTCCAGCCTGAGCCTTCCTCCTGTCCCCTGCCCTCAAACCCCCAATCTCCCCTGCAAAGTCACACTTCATTTCACATGTATTTTCTGAGGATCCCTCTGGTCCAGCCCAGTGCTTGATGGTCAGACTTGGGAGGAGGTGAGAAGCCAAATCTTAAGGTTGGAGAGGTCCTGTGAGAAGGTCCCTGCAATAGTCTAGGTGATGCCCTCGCAGGGGTGGGGAGAAGTCACCAGACGTGGGATCTGGGTAGAGCCACCAAGATTTCCTGATGGACTGGATGCCGAGTGTGGAAGGAAGAGCAGAGCCAAGGGGAGGTGTGTGTTTTTGACTTGAACAACCGGAAGGATAGACTTGCGGTCACGTGGGATGGGGACCACTACAGGAAAAACAGGTTTGGAGTGTGGGAATAATGAGGGGTTTATTTTTGGACACGTTGGGTTTCAGATGCCTGAAAGGAGGTCCCTGGAACCCTTGCCGCCAAGCTTGGGAGCCAGGTCAGCCACGTCTATCTCTGCTCACTTCCCAAGGCCTTCAGGGTGTTGGGTGTCAAGGCAGCCAGGGATTACACAGCAGAATCAGGTTTTCTGACTCCTTGTTGAATGCTCCCCCCTCTTCTTCCCCGCCTGGCTTCTCTAAAGAGCCGGGGGTGAGGTGTGCGGCCAGTGGTATTCAGTGCCCTTTTCCTTCAGGCTCTCGTTCTCTCTCTCCATCATCCCTTCCCAAACCTGTGCTCATGACTTACCCTACAGGAAGATGTCCTGTTCCATAATTCATACTAAAGTGAAGATGGCTGCTAAGAAGGGAACAGCCTTAAGAGGCCGCTGAAAGGGGACAATCAATAATAACGATACTAGCAATACTAAGAAAACCATGAAAACAGTACCTAATCCTTACATATCACCTAGTGTGTGCCAGGAACTATGAAGCACTTATATATGTATTCCATGACTTAACCTTGCTCATAACTTTTTGAGGAAATAATCTTTTTTTTTTTTTTTTTTTTGCAGATGAGGAAACTGAGGCTCATATCCAGGGTTACACAGCTTGCAAATAGCAGAGTCGGGATCGGAATGCAAGCAGCTTGGCTCTAGAGCCCTCAGTCCGAGCCACCACTGTCTAGCACTGGTCTGCACAATCTTGTCAGTCCCCACGACAGCTCCACAAGGGCGGCGCTTTATCTCAACTCTGCTGGACAGAACACAGATCAGCAGAAAGGCATTCTGCCCAGGGTCACACATCTGGTGCTAGCGGGGCCTCCATAAGGCTGCCAAGTAAAATATAGGATGCCCAGTTGAATTTTAATATCAGATAAACAAAGAATTTTTTTAGTGCATCTAGCTCAATACTGGCAATCTATTTATATTTTTTAAGTATTTGTTCTTTATCCCAAATGCAAATTGAACTGGGCATTCTATGCCTTTATTTGTTAAACCTAGCTGCCAGAGCGCCCCAGGAGAATCTGCCTCAGCCAGGATCAGCTTTTCCAGTCTCCAGAATGAGCCCCACTCCCCAAACCTCCGAGTCCCGGAAGGATGAAGGAGCTGAGGTATCCCCCTGGCTGCTCTCAACCGTGACATCCCATCTCCCAGCAGCCCGTAGGGCCTCCCAGTGCTCAGCCATCACCAGGAAATCCCTGGGATTATGCTTCAACTGTCTCTCCCAGAGCCCATGGGTGAGGTGCAGCCCGCCCCCCCCCCCCCCCGCTGGGCCCACAACATTGAAGCCCTAAGCATCAGGCTTAGGAGCTTGCAGCCTGCAGCCCCCGAGTGAGAGCGCCTGTTTATCGCAGGCAGATGGAAACCGGGACTCGTTTCTCAAGCCAGTGCGCTGGTGCTGGATCAGTCGCCTGATCTGGGCTAAGTCACCTTGTGCATTGGACATTTGTCAGCCGTGCTCCCACGCTCAGACAGACACGGTGCATGTGCTGAAACTGAGAGGAAGGTTTCCCAAATTCCCATTTCAGGGTGAAATAGCACCAAGTTCTCAGCCATTGCTAGCCCCCACCCCAGCCCCTTGGGCAATAACCAGCTGTGGTTTAGAGCACCTACTATATGCAGGAGTTGTACCAGCCTGTAGGCCATACAAACAAATCTAATAATCGCTCTTTTAACCAAAAAAATCATTGTTCCCATCTCTAGAGTGGGCATGTACTACCTCCCTTGCAAAGGGAAGAACTTTCCATGCATTAAGCTCATTTAACTTACAAACTAAGCTGTGAAGTAAACAATGTTATCCCCATTATACAGATGAGAAAACTGAGGCACAGGAAAGTTAAAGGACATACTTAAGGTCACACAGTTAGAAGTTACTGTCCAGGGACTGAAACCAAGGGCTCTGACTCCAGGTCCAGGATCTCTCCCTACCATCCTTGACCTCAGTCACAAAACTCTGGGTCTGAGCTGCAGGCTCTGCACCCCCAGCAGTCCTGTCCAATGAGCTGGTGGGGCATCAGGAGGTCACAGCATCCAGACCCCTGCTTCTGCATGAAACGCTACCGCTTAAGCTAGACCATTCAGGTATGACCTAAATCAAATCCCTTATGATTATACAGTAGAAGTGAGAAATAGATTTAAGGGCCTAGATCTGATAGATAGAGTGCCTGATGAACTATGGAATGAGGTTCGTGGCATTGTACAGGAGACAGGGATCAAGACCATCCCCATGGAAAAGAAATGCAAAAAAGCAAAATGGCTGTCTGGGGAGGCCTTACAAATAGCTGTGAAAAGAAGAGAGGCCATAAGCCAAGGAGAAAAGGAAAGATATAAGCATCTGAATGCAGAGTTCCAAAGAATAGCAAGAAGAGATAAGAAAGCCTTCTTCAGCGATCAATGCAAAGAAATAGAGGAAAAGAACAGAATGGGAAAGACTAGAGATCTCTTCAAGAAAATTAGAGATACCAAGGGAACATTTCATGCAAAGATGGGCTTGATAAAGGACAGAAATGGTATGGACCTAACAGAAGCAGAAGATATTAAGAAGAGGTGGCAAGAATACATGGAAGAACTGTTCAAAAAAGATCTTCATGACCCAGATAATCATGATGATGTGATCACTAATCTAGAGCCAAACATCCTGGAATGTGAAGTCAAGTGGCCCTTAGAAAGCATCACTATGAACAAAGTTAGTGGAGGTGATGGAATTCCAGTTGAGCCATTTCAAATCCTGAAAGATGATGCTGTGAAAGTGCTGCACTCAATATGCCAGCAAATCTGGAAAACTCAGCAGTGGCCACAGGACTGGAAAAGGTCAGTTTTCATTCCAATCCCAAAGAAAGGCAATGCCAACGAATGCTCCAACTACCGCACAATTGCACTCATCTCACATGCTAGTAAGGTAATGCTCAAAATTCTCCAAGCCAGGCTTCAGCAATACGTGAACTGTGAACTCCCTGATGTTCAAGCTGGTTTTAGAAAAGGCAGAGGAACCAGAGATCAAATTGCCAACATCCACTGGATCATGGAAAAAGCAAGAGAGTTCCACAAAAACATCTATTTCTGCTTTCTTGACTATGCCAAAGCCTTTGACTGTGTGGATCACAATAAACTGTGGAAAATTCTGAGAGAGATGGGAATACCAGACCACCTGACGTGCCTCCTGAGAAATCTGTATGCAGGTCAGGAAGCAACAGTTAGAACTGGACATGGAACAACAGACTGGTTCCAAATAGAAAAAGGAGTACGTCAAGGCTGTATATTGTCACCCTGCTTATTTAACTTATATAGAGAGTACATCATGAGAAATGCTGGACTGGAAGAAGCACAAGCTGGAATCAAGATTGCCGGGAGAAATGTCAATCACCTCAGATATGCAGATGACACCACCCTTATGGCAGAAAGTGAAGAGGAGCTAAAAAGCCTCTTGATGAAAGTGAAAGAGGAGAGTGAAAAAGTTGGCTTAAAGCTCAACATTCAGAAAACGAAGATCATGGCATCTGGTCCCATCACTTCATGGGAAATAGATGGGGAAACTGTAGAAACAGTGTCAGACTTTATTTTGGGGGCTCCAAAATCACTGCAGATGGTGACTGCAGCCATGAAATTAAAAGACGCTTACTCCTTGGAAGAAAAGTTATGACTAACCTAGATAGTATATTCAAAAGCAGAGACATTACTTTGCCGACTAAGGTCCGTCTAGTCAAGGCTATGGTTTTTCTTGTGGTCATGTATGGATGTGAGAGTTGGACTGTGAAGAAGGCTGAGTGCCAAAGAACTGATGCTTTTGAACTGTGGTGTTGGAGAAGACTCTTGAGAGTCCCTTGGACTGCAAGGAGATCCAACCAGTCCATTTTGAAGGAGATCAGCCCTGGGATTTCTTTGGAAGGAATGATGCTAAAGCTGAAGCTCCAGTACTTTGGCCACCTCATGAGAAGAGTTGACTCATTGGAAAAGACTCTGATGCTGGGAGGGATTGGGGGCAGGAGGAGAAGGGGACAACCGAGGATGAGATGGCTGGATGGCATCACTGACTCGATGGACGTGAGTCTGAGTGAACTCCGGGAGATGGTGATGGACAGGGAGGCATAGCGTGCTGCGATTCATGGGGTCGCAAAGAGTCGGACACGACTGAGCAACTGAACTGAACTGAAATGAAGGTACTGGGGCAGACAGTGGAGTTAGAAACCATCACCTCGTGGGAAGGTCTGGTGGGGGGTTGGGGAGAAGCTTGACTTCTGTTTGAGGGGGGAAGGAGGGTCTGTTGAGAGACCCTACTGCATCCCAGTGCTGTATATAGTAAGTGCCCTGGAGACCTGTGTTCTCATCTCGGAAGCTCTGGTGCCTCTCAGTGTAACCGTGGGAAAGACCTTTCCCTTCTCCGAGCCTCAGCATCCCCTGTGTAACAGGTCTTGGAACTGGCTTGCTCATTCACAGGTGGTCCCTTCACAGCTGGAGCCAGCCCTCCATCCTGACCTCAGGGTTCCACCACTCTGGGCTTCTCCAGACCAGAGAAAGAGCCTGGTGTGGTTAAAGGGACAGGAGCAAGGCCAAGGGCTGGCTGAAGCAAGCTCTCTCCTCCAGGGTCATCTCTAAGACTCAATGACATCTCAGACCCCTTCCTACCCTGAGGATGCAAGCCCACATCAATAGTCCGCATCCGGAATGGATTAGCTAGGCCATGCATAGATTCCTCGGAGGAGCTCCTATTGCCTTAAGGGAGTCTCCTGGTGTATCCACCTTGACTCAAAAGGCGTGGCGGTGTCTGCAGGCCTTGTCAGAGGCCCTGCAGACCTGCGGGGTCTGCGTGCATGATCTGCGGAGGTGAGCCTGTGAGCACCTGTGGGGGTGTCCTATGTACCCAAAGGCGTGTGCATCTGTGCACACCCGGAGGCGTGTGTCCATGGTGTGCACACCGGCAGAGGAGCATATGCCACGGATGAGTTTTTAAACAGCACATTCCCTGCTCCTCGGCCTCCGCTCAGGTCGGCCCGTGCCCTGAACTCCTCCGGAGAGACACCTGGGAACCGCTTCCCCGTTCTGATGGCTCTAGGGTTTCTTGAAGCCATGCGCACACATACAGACGAATCTATCCACACGCAGACAGTTTCCTCCACCCTGGCACTGCTTATTTGAATACAGCCTCGCAGCCTCCATCCTGAGGGCAGAGTCCAAGCGAGTCCACCTCCAGACTCCCCATCCCAAGTTCCCCCGGCACCCAGCACAGCAGTCTGAAGCAGGGCACGCTCAGGTTTGTCCAGTGCTCTTGAATTCGACCAACGTCTGTGACGTCCGCACGCATGTGCCCTAGGGGCGTGGCTATGCATATGTGGGTCTCCCTGGGCACTCTGGCCCGAGCCCATGTACTCATGGGCTCACACCTGTGTGCCCCTGTCTTTGTGTACCTGTTTGCGGGCTAGCGTCTGTGGCAGGTGTGTGTGGGATGGACATTGGTGCGCTCCCACACAGGTGCATGTGTGACTATCCACTGGTGTAAATCCATTCATTCGATCACCCACTTAGTCGTCGTCAGGCGATGTTTAGCCAGCACTTTCTGTGCACCAGTCACTGTTCAGCAATGGGAACACGGCGGTGAACAAAGCAGAGCCCTCGCCTCTCTCCAGGCAGAGTGCGGTCTGCTGGTTGCATGCACACACGGGTGAGTGGGCACGTGTGTTGTCCTAACACACTGCACACGGCAGTGTGTGTATATGCCTTACCCAGAGGAGGTGGGCATCCTCCCCCGACCTGGCGAGAAAGAAAGAGAACCTTCTCTCCTAGCCCCACTCCATGCCTGGACCAGCTCACCTGTAGGGGGAGGAGACACCAGGTACCAGGTGACCTCATAGTCCCCCCCTCCCAGCCTGGACCTTGTCCCATCTTGGAGCCACCAGCCCAAGGTCAGCAGAGATGACTCTTCCTTGCTTCTTGGGCTGAGGGGAAGGCCGAGAGATAAACAGGCCCCAAGGTGCCCTCCTGAGCTCTTGAAGAAAATGAGGGCAAGGGCAGAGTCACTGTCCTCTCCTGTGTACTCTGACGTCACCATGGTACTGAGGAGGTGTCAGGAGGAACTGTTGGCAAAGATGCCGTTTCTCTAGCAAGCTTGATCATGCAGGGGAAGGGAAAAGAAGGGGCAGGGGGCTGGCCAGCTGAACTTAGCGTGTCTCCAGACCCCAGCATAGGGCAGATCTGGCTGGCAGCAGAAAGAGAATACAGAATATAAGGAGCCTGGCCTCTAACCTTGGCCATGGCGATGGCCTTGCTTGCCGTGAGCCTCAGCAGGGCCCCAGCCCACCCTGAGCTGAGCAAGACAGGAGGGCTGGGTGACTTGGAAGGCTGACTTTCAGGGCGTCCCCCCTGGATGACTCACACAACCCCAGGATTTGGGCCACAAGGGGTGGGGTGAGGCTGACTCCAGGCCCTGATGGGCACAAACACCCAGAAGGAACAAGAAACTAGGTCAGAAGTTTCCGAAATCCGGCATCTGTCCCAGGGCCTGGCCCAAAGACAAAGTGTCGCCGAGCCTCCACTGCTGCCAGGCCCCTGCCTGCGTCCCCTATCCACCCCCAGCTGCATTTAATAATTGATTAAAAGCATTCACACTTAATAGTGGAGAACGCAGAATAGCAAACCTTATAATTGCTAAGGTCCTGATTTTGTGTGTCTCCAGCCAGCCCCACCTCTCCTTCGCAGCACCACACCCATCAAGGCTGTCCCAAGTCAGCTTAGCTGCTCGAAGCGTCAGATCAGAGGGCAGGGACTGGCTTGTTCTCACACACCGTTCCCGGAGCCCTGAACAAGGGCCTGGCTGACAGGCGGTTCAATAAACGCTGTTGAACAAATAGATGCACTGAACAGCCAACCCTGGGTATTCAGCGTAGGGAAATTTCAGATCACTTTAATTTACTTCTTTATACTTTTAAGTCATTTTCATGTTTTCTAAAATGGGCAAGCATGGATTTCATAACCAGAAGCTTCTTCCTTCACCCTACCCCACTCCCAAAAAAGCTCCTAGAAACAGAACACAGAATGTCATCATCTCAAGGGCCTGCTCCCCAGACTCCCGCAGTGACAGGCTGTCCTCCCTTGGGCTTCCTCGGCACCTGGCCAGGTCACCTGACGAGTTAGGGACCCAGAGCGTGTTCTCCTGACCCCAGCCCAGGAGGCCTTTCACGGCTCCATCATCACATCTGTTCTCAGCTGTTTGCATTTTGTTTTGCTTTAAGTGTTTCAGTCCCCACTCACTAGATCTGAGCTCTTGGGTGAAATAACGCAAAAATCTCAGTGCCTCAGTTTTCTCATCTTTAAAATGGGAATGATGCCAGTACCTAACCCAGGGAGTGGGTGTGAGAAATAAGCACACAGGGTTAGCACTTAGAAAATTGTTTGTTTGTTTTAAATTTTTTTTATTAAGCCCTTCTCACAAGCCAGGCTAAGCACTCTACATGTAAGCACTTAGTCCTCACAGCAACACTCTCCATGCAGACTTAAGATTGTACCCATTTTACAGATGAGCAACTGGAGGCTCAGACAGCCAAGTCACTTTACCCAAAGTCCTACAGCAAGGAAGCCACAGAAGTGAGATTTGACCCTCAGTCTGTCTGGCTCCTGACCTATTGCTCCTAAAGTTTGAAATTCTGATGGATTTTCTAGGAGAAGAGTTTGGAGCATGTTTGGGACAAAATGCTGTGCCCAGAAGGGAAATGGCAAGAGCAAAAGTCAAGTCTGAGTTCCTTCCCCATCCACAGATTTACCAGTAACAGCAGCTGTGGGGTTCCCTGGACTTGAGTTCCTCTTTTCCTCATCAAGACCAGAGTTCAGATCCCTGCATGGATCCTTCCATCCTTCTCTGCATTCATCCCTTCATTCATTTTAATCCCACCGTTATATACTGAGCAACTACTGTGCACCAGAAAACATTCCAGACACTGCAGATACAGCAACAAACAAACAGATAACAAGCCCAGCTCTCCCGGGGTTCTCGTTCCAGTCAGGGGACACAGAATGTAACCATGCTGGTGAGTCACTAGACGGGTCGGATGGTGAAGAGAGTGCTTTATTCATGGACTGAGTAAGGGGTCAGGAAGCCCCAGGGTGAGTGTTCTGTCTTCAATCTGCAGTCAGGAAAGACTTCTGGGCAGAGATCTGTAGGGAGTGGGGAGCGAGTCGCGTGCCTGTCTGGGGAAGAGGGTTCCAGGCACAGGGGGAAGCCCCCAGTGACCCCTGTTTGCCCATCCTCCACCCCTTTTCCACCCTCGCATTCCCTTGAGAACTCCCCTGAGCCCCAGCTCTGGAAAAGGTCCAAAATGGGGACCTGAGCTCTGGGGCCAGACAGCCCCCAGCTTCCCCACCAGCCACAGGACCCAGGGCTTAACCCCCAGCACCCACATTCTCGGTTCTATAAAACAAAGAAGTTTGAGAAGTGAAGTGAAGCAAAGATTAGTAACACACAAAAACAGAGAGGCAAAGAGGTTTCTGATGTGAGCAGGCACCTTAGGCTTTGCAGAGCACCTCCAACCCCAGGTTCCCTGTTCTCACGTGGGAGGTATGTGGAGCAGGAATCCTTTGCCCCTACAAATGGGGAAACTGAGGCTCAGCCCGAGCATACATTCATGTAAAATTGGAGACTTCCTCCTAGAGCGAGAGGAAATTTTGCTTCCATGTCATGGACTGGGATTCTAGCTTTCCCGGGCAAGGGCCAGGAGAGCTCAAGGACCCATCGCAGACTTGGGGTTACAAGGAGAAGAGGTTTGGAGCCAGCCTGGCCCTTGTGGGAAGGTCTGTGGTACCCAGGGATGGGCTGGATCACAGTCCTTGGTCCACAGGGCCACGAAGGAGCCTTGGATCCTGCCTGCATCCCTCTCCACGCATCACAGCAAGACCGCCACATGAATGATGTCTCAGCCTGAGTGTCACCTCCGCAAGGAGGCCTCCTGTGATCTTCCTCTCTGCTATGAGTTCCTCTAGCTCACCGTGCAACTTCATGCACTTTTCACAGTTGGTAATAATATATAGTTGGTAATAATGTATTTATTTGGATGGCAACTGGGTTAACAACTGTCTCTCCCATTAGACTGCAAACTCCAAGACCAGACACTGAAGGTTATAATCTACCAGACCTCCAGTGCCAGGCACATAGGTTTGTTGAATGAATTGTGGACAGATGCCTGAACTGCTGGCATCACTGGGATCCTTGGTAAACACATACAGGGAGCAGCGAGGAAAGAGAAGTGAGTGGCTGCCTGCTATGATGGAAAGTGACCCTGAAGGGATCCAAGCACAAAAGAGGGGACCTGTCAACAGGAGATACTGATAACACTGTGCATTTGAGGAGAGCCTTAACAGCCTACAAAGTGCTTTCGTTGGCGTTGTCTCATTTCCTCCTCAACGCAGCCTTATGATGTCAATATTATTATCGCCAGTTTACAGATGAAGACACTGAAGGATGAGAGAGGTAAAGAGACTTGTCTAAGGTCACACAGCCCGTAAATCTTGTAATATAATCCTAGCTCTATCTGGCTTCATAAGCAATAGCTGTTATCTACCCAGCATCGACTAGCTGGACGTCTACTGCCACCTACATATATTATCTCTAATTCTCGCAACATTCCTCTGCCGTAAGAATAATTTCCCTTTCAAACCTGAGAAACAGAGCTTCAGAGAGGCCATGTGGCTTTCCTGAGGCCACCAGATGAGCAGCCCAGCCCTGCACCAGCGCTCCTCGCCTGCCCCACTGCCTCATCAGCCTCTAGGGAAGGCCCCATCCAGCCCAGGAGGTCTGTGATCCCAGGACCTGCACTGAGAGGACAGTCAGGACTCGGAGGCAGTAGGGCAGCTGTTACAAGGGGAGATTCTGGAGTCAGATTGCCTGGATTTACGTCCCAGCTCTACTGAGTTCTAGCTGCGCCCACCTTTCTGTCTCCATTCCCTGCTCTGATAAATGAGGGTGGCGATGGCACTGCATCTACAGTGACTGTAAGAATAGCTAGCTCACGTAAAGACTCGAGGGCAGAGCTGGTGAATGATGTAAGTGTTAGCAGGAGTGAGTTCAGGCTGGGGCCGGCAGAGTGCTGAGATCAGCACCCCCGGGACTTGGGGGCTGGACAGCGACACGTTTTCTGCGTCAGCCCAGGACTCTGGCCCACACTGAGCCCTCTGTCTCAGGAGAACTCTGATACTCTCCTGTCCTTGTCTGACCAGAGGGGAGGGGCCTGGCCATGGAGTTAGGACAGGATCCCTGACGGCTAAAGCCCAGCGTGGGAAGGCGAAGGGCAGCGTGGACCTTTGTAGCTAACCAAGCTCAGTGTTGTTTAGAGGCCAGGAAAGACTGGGGCCCTCCCAGCTCTGGGGAGTGAATCACAATTGATCTAAGCCAGTCCTGGTAACCCCAGTCACCCTGCTTTGTGACATGTGGTGCAATTCTAGCCAGCAAGACAATTTGCCAGGGAATTTGAGGAAAAGTCTTCTTGCTCTTAAGAAAAAATGAACACAGGTCTTCTGCCTCTGGTTGCAGCTGTGTGAAGCTGTGATGCTTGGAGCATTTGCAGCGACCGTCTGACCATGAGGGAATGGCCCACTCTGAGGATGGCAGAACCAGGAAAGCAAAAAAAAAGAATCGTGCCCACAGGTAGGTGATATTGTTGTCACAGAATCAAGCAATCTGCCTCTGGACATGATAGCACGTCTTTTATTTGTTCATGCTTACAGTTGTTGGACACAGCCTATCTCATGAGATAACACATTTTTTATTTGTTTATACCTGCAGTAGTGGGTTCTTCCGCTGCCAGCTAAGTAAAGCATCTTAACTGACAGCATCTTGGCCTGACCTTCTATCCTGCCCAGGTCAGTGTGGGTCAGGAATGGAGCCGGATCAGACCAGTGCCCCCTCCTCCACATCTGAGGGCTTCAGGCAGATGGGAAACCACCCCTCCCCCACTCTCCATGGTCCTGGACCCAGGAATGAGAGTCCAGGAAAGACACTCCCAGTGTCTCAGGGCCTCAGGCTGCTGCTTCTACACTATGAGAGTAGATGGCACTCAACAGGGTCCTTTGTAAACTGTAAAGTGCTCACATGTCAAGAGTTCATGGTGACATGACCCTGGTTCCTGGCATATGGTGAGTGAGAAGGTTGTTGGTTCAGTGAGTGAATGAATGAGTGGATGGATGGACAGATGAATGGATGGATAGATGGACAGATGGATAGATGAACAGATGGATGAGGACTAAGGTCATGAATGGATGAATCAATCAGCGAGTCCTGTTGTTACTACCGTTATGGGATGTATTAGTAATTACCCTGAAACTTAGCAGCTTAACCCTCGTTTGACAGCCCACAGGTTTTACGGTCCTGGAGCCCAGGCCCTGCTTACTGGGTCTCCAGCTCAGGATCTCTGACTCTCGCCAGCTACAGCGGAGGTGCATCCGCTGGGCTGCAGTCTTCTCAAGGGAGACCCTGGCCCTGCCCACTCAGAGGCAAGCCTGGGGAGGACAAAGGAGAGGTCTCTACAGGGAAGGGTGAGCACCGTGGGCTTGTGCTCACCCCTGCACCATCGCTTCCTTCCTCAGCCTTCTCAGCCCTGCAGCCCCAAACTACCCACTGTCCCTGCATCCACCAGCCCCGCACAGAATCCACCGCTGCAGGTCTGGCCTCCACGTGAAGCCAGCCCAGACCCCAGGCGTCACGTGGCAGCAGGGACCTCCTGCCACTCCTCCCCTCTTCTAACGAGAGCCAGCTTCCTGTGCAGGTGACCCATGCAGTCGTCGGGGCCGGGCTTGGCTTCAGGCTCTGCTGTCAGTGTCTTGAAGTTCTCGGATGATTTTTGTTTGGTGCACTGCGTGGCCTGTGGGACCTCAGTTCCCTGACCGGGAACCGAACCCTGGCCACACAGTGAGAGCACGGAGTCCTCAGCACCGGCCCCAGGAGGCCCCAGTCATCTCTTACCGAGAGGCTTGTGCTTTCGCTCTGCACTGGGTCCTGAGAAATGTGCCACCATCACTCCCGGGGTGCGCATAGCCATTCTTTGAGATCATAAGAGTAGGCCCTATAAGGCCCTTTTGCAAGTGAGAAAACAGAGGCCCAAGATGTGATGGCAGCAGAAAGCCAGGATCACACCGTAGTCTCCCCTTCTTGACTGTACTGCAGGCCACAAGCTCAGACCCCAGCTCTGAGCCATGGATGTGCTTATCTCAGGAGTCCCTCCGAACTTCCAGAGGAGTGAAGGAGAGACACCCCTGGGTGCCTTGACCCCAGAGGTCCCCTCAGGGCTGACTCTTTCATCTCTTCTGTTCTGAGGCTAACTGGAGACTGATGGGGGAAGACCTCCAATTCTGAGGGCCCCCAGGGGGTGGCCCTGGGGGATAATGACTCTCAGAGGCTGCCCCGCTTACCACCCAGCATCCCCACCACACACCCTCATCCTGCTCCATTGAGTCTCTGCTCTAATGTCTTTTCCCAGCAGAAAAATGTCCCAAACCTGCTCCCTTCTAACCTCTGGGTCCAGGGATGGACCGGAGTCTGGGGGCAATGAGAGAGGACTGGGAAGAGCCCCTTAGCAGGTGTTGGTGTCTTTCCTGGGACTAGATGTAAGTAAAAAATTAGGATGGAGAGTCAGGCAATACTGGATGGAGTTGAATGCTGGCTCTGCCACGAGTCAGCTGTGTGACCTTACGTATGCTTTATAACCCCTCAAGGCGTCAATCTCCACGTCTGTAAAATGGGGGCAATAAAACCTGGTTCTCAGGGTTGCGAAGACAAGCGCAGGGAACACTGGAGAAGAGAGTTCTTTGTAAGTTGCCTTACAAGTTGGAGGAATGATTCAAAACTTCTTCTGCCCACATCAGCTGGGCTGTGCCCTCCTCACTGTGCCCAGGGCACCCAGGGCACCCAGGACACAGCTCTATCCCTGTCCTGAGCAGGTTGGCTGGTTCTGAGCCCACCTCTCCTGTCAGCCTGAGAACATCTGAAGGGCGGGGAGGGTGGCTTCTCCCGCCTGGAGCCCCAGTGCCTGGCCCGAGATTCGGCTCTGAGTTGGCAGTGTGGCACAAGGCTAAGAGGCCACCTTCGAAGCAGATGACCCAAGTGAGCCTCCAGCTGGGCTGCTGGCTACCTGCAGGTTGAATCTTCATGGGGGGGTTAACCTCTCTGAGCGTGCTTTCTTGGTGACTCAGGATGCACCCCCGATTTGCTCCACTGGAGAGTCAAGGAGATGAGATGAGGTGGATGAGGCACGGAAGGGCCTGAGACACTTTCAGGCTCCACCCTGCTGTGCTCATCAGGGGTCAGATGGGAGCTGGTTAGACAGTTAAGGAACAAGCTTAGCGAGGAAGCCTGGTGGAGCACCGGCTGCCAGGTTTACAAAAGCACGCGTGTGTGCACGTACACACACACACACACACATGCACACACACGCGCGCGCACACACACACACACGCACTGGTCCTTACCAAGAGTCAGCCCCTTCTTGGGCCTGCACCCCGCCAGCGACGTTCCCCACTCCCACCCCAGATCAAACCCAACTCTCACCAACAGCTGCCTCCACACTCCAAGGCCTCTGCCCAGCCTCACGGGAACATGTGGAATAGCCTGCCCGTGTGTGCCGCCGGTGGTGGGGGCGTTACTGAGCACCCTCCCACCAATTCCTGGCTGGCGGCGGGGAGAGTGCTCAGAACTCCCTGGCTTCCTCAGAAGGCTGTCTGTGTGGGCTGAAGCCCCCGCTCCCTCATGGACGGTGCTCCAGGGGCTACACTCTCCCCTCTCTGCTCTGCCTCTCCTCCGCCCTTTGCCCTTCTGTCCACCCTCATTCCCGAGCCCTTTCCCTGCTCTCTCATCCCATTTGAGCCCGCAGAATCCACTCAGCCCACTCTCACTTTGCAGGCAGGGAAACTAAGGCACAAGGAAAGGATTCATCATAGCACCTGCCTCAACAGATGGACGTGAGGGTCCATGGGATGATGGACAGAAAGAGCCCTGGTCTGGCACCTGGCGTGGGGCAGTGGGGACTCAGCTCCTATTCTCCTTCCTGCCTCCTCTCCTTCCTTTTTTTCTCCCTCATTCTTCCCCGGATCTCTCTCCAGTCTGTCCCCACCCCTCTCCCACTTCCCCGTCTCACCACCTTGAGGAGCTCCTGGAAGCCCTTCTCAGGATCTCTCACCTTTTCTGCCTCATAGAAGCAGAGACCTCCCAGTGCCCACCCAGGGGACCTAACGCTCCCCAGCTCCATGACTCAGGCCCGGAGGTGGGCAAGGATGATGTCGGTGACAGGTGGGAGCGTGGACAGCGAGCAGAGAAGCCACCCCGGGGAGGGGGAGCTGGCAGCCAACCCCTCCCTGGCTCCAATCTCTGCGCTCCGGGGCCGGGGACACAGTCAGCCACAGCGCCTCCCTCCCGTATGAGTAACAGCGCTTTAATTAGGATATTATAGGAAGTGGGGCCCACGGCGGCTTCTGGCTAGAAGAGCCAGCAGCAATTCTGGAGCCGCATGGAGACGGATGGATCGTGTGTGACACCCTGCACCGCTGTCTCCCCGCACAGAGCGCACCTCCAAATGAGATTTCGTTCTCCCTGAAGAAAATAATTTGATCTCACTCTCTTTTCTTTTCTTTTCTGTCTCCTGATTGTCAGGGACTGAAAACACTTAACTGGGGCTGGTTCATTGTTTTCAGATTCAATTGGGCCCAAGGAGGAGCGTGGTGGAGGGGGGCGGGGGGCAGGCCTCCAGCAGCCAAGCTGGCCCTTACTGGCAGGCTCTGCATGCGGCTCCATGTGTCGTGACCGCCGCCTTGACACTAGCCAATGTTTCTCAAACACTTATATGTATTCATTCACTCATTTGATTCTCACACAACGCTATGAGTAGCTGTACTAAGACCCCATTATGACAACTGCTCCTTGGCCGGAAAGCTATGACAAACTTAAGTGTGTTAAAAAGCAAAGATATCCATTTGCCAACAAAGGTCCACATAGTCAAGGCTATGGTCTTTCCAGTAGTCATGTACGGATGGGAGAGTGGACAATAAAGAAGGCAGAGCGCCTAGGAACTGATGCTTTCGAACTGTGGTGTTGGAGAAGACTCTTGACAGTCCCTTGGAAAGTAAGGAGATCAAATCAGTCAATCCGAAAGGAAATCATTCCTGAGTATTCATTGGAAGGACTGATGCTGAAGCTGAAGCTCCAATACTTTGGCCACCTGATGGGAACAGTTGACTCATTGGAAAAGACCCTGATGCTGGGAAAGATTGAAGGCAGAAGAAGAGGGCAACAGAAGATGAGAGGATTGGATGGCATTACCGATTCAATGGACATGAACTTGTACAAACTCCAGGAGATGGTGAGGGACAGGGAAGCCTGGCGTGCTGCAGTCCAAGGGGTCGCGAGGAGTCTGGACAGGACTTGGCAACTGAACAAAAACAGCATCATGCAGGTAAGGAAATTGAGACCCAGAGAGAGGCTGGTAACATTCCATAGGTCACACAGCTGCTGACCGGGGAAGCCAGGATGAAACCCAGGGCGTCTGGGCTTATTCAACTATTACTCAACGCTGTTTCGGTTCTCAGAAAATGGTCGGTGCATTTTGAGCAGAGATGAGTCCTGGGACCTCAGTTTCCTCATCTTTAAAATGGAAATAATAACATCTGGCTATCGCAAGAGTTCCCAGGAGAGAAAGAAGTGGAAAATAATTCCACAGGGAATGTGAACTGGATGTCAGAAATGTGGTCAGCCACAAAGGAGAGAAAAATACGGCCTGGCTGTAGAAGGATGAAGCCAGAGGTGGCCCCATGCCTCGTGCCCCACAAACACTAGGCATATACCTTGTGTGAGCCACATACCCCTCGGGGAAGAGAGGGACAGAGAGCTGGGCAGAGCTGGGGCTGTGGTCCCACCCACCCACCCACCCTCAACCCCACAGGGACTTTTTCCTGCCAGCCAGCAACAGATCTCCTCTTCCTCAGGCCCCTCTAACCCACACTGACTGTGCCCACCAGGCCCCCACCCTGCGGTCTCCCTCACTCCCACTTCCTGTGCCCTGCGTTCCACCTGGCCAAGTCTCTGCCTGCTCCTGGCCCACACGTGCCCTTCACACCTCCACTGCTAATTCAAGCTGTCCCTCGCCTGGTGTTCCCTCCCCATCAGCTTCTTCAAAGGCCCCAGATTCAAGGCCACCTTCTTCCTAACACAAGAGGGAGAGACGATCTGGAGGGAGTTACGGGGAGGTGGCCCCGACCAGGAGCTGGAAATCCTGGCTTCTCACCACTGACTTGCCAGGAGGCCTGGGGCCAGCCCTGCGTCTCTCTGAGCCTCAGTTTCCTCATCTGTATATTGGAGTCTGTGAGGCTTGTGCCATCTAAGCCCCGTCCTGGGATTTGGAGTCTCACTGCAGCCTCCATCCCTGGCCTGGGCTCAGGTCCTGTAAACAGACCCTCTGAGAGCTGGAAGTGAAGATCTTGTTGCCCTCTGTGGAGTAAGGTTATTGAGGAAGCAGATAGACCAGTGGTCATGGTGGGAGGAGCCTGGGTTCCAGTCTTGGTTCTACCTTTGACTTGCTGTGTGACCTTACGCAAATCTCCCTCTCTGAGCCTCAGGGCTCCAGCGGCATCATGAGGCATCTCTATGGTCTTTTCCTGCTCTAGAATTCTAAGATCCTGGACTTTTAGCTCTAACCTCTGCCTAGTTACGAGTGGGAAGCTGGGAGTGGGGAGAGATCCAGAAATCTGAGAGGAGAGGGTCTGGAATCCCCTCCCCAAACCCCTCCAGAGCCTGACCCAGTAATCCAGAGGGCAGTATTGTCTAGTCTCAAACCAAGACTGCTAGTTTGGGGGAGCAGCAGCCTCATCACAGGCTCAACACAGTGGCTGATCTTTGGGAGCCAAACAGCACCCAGACTCATCATCCTGTGTCTTTGCAGCCGTGGTGACACGGTCTTTGAAATAGGAAGAAACACAGCAGAGACCCCCCTCCCCCGCCCAAGCCTCACCTTGGCACCAGGATTTATCACTTTCATTTTAATAGGTTAATTACTTAGGCAGGTGTTTGAGGCTTCCTTCTCAGCACAGGGTGACCACGGGATGACCAGACTCCCCCAGGCAACCTTCCGGTGAGCACAGGAGGTTTTGGGCAGAGGGGTGGGGAGTGGTGCAGGGCCAAGCCAGCTTTAATTATATGGCAGCGTGTGCATTAATATCTCAACAATGCTTCTCTCGGAGCAGAGAGCTTTGTTGGGGCTGTGAAAATACAGATCATCTCTGGGCAGCCAGGCAGGATTTATAGCGGACAGGCTACACTCACCTCTCCTGCTCCATTTGCATTTTCTGCCTTATTATTTACCAGTGGGGCGTATCTCCTCCTGGAAGGCAAAGCTGTGCTGATGCCAGAGGCTACTCTCGTTCATTCATTCAACCAGTGTTTACTGAGCACCTACTAGATGGCAGGCACTGTGCTCAGCACTGAGGTTAAGCAGCAACCAAAGCAGATGCAAATCCCTGGCCATCCAGAGCTTCCTTTCCAGCAGGGGAGACAGATGATAAAAGCAATATGCAGCTTGTATTTGTTTTCTGCTGCTGCTGTTGTGTAGTCACTTCAGCCATGTCCGACGCTGTGCAACCCAATAGACTGTAGCCCACCAGACTCCTCTGTCCATGGGATTCTCCAGGCAAGCATACTGGAGTGGGTTGCCCATGCCCTCCTCCAGGGGACCTTCCCAACCCAGGGATCGAACCCGGCTCTCCTGCATTACAGGCAGATTCTTTACCACTGAGCTACCATATTAGTTTGCATACCGATGTGAAACAAACGACCACACACTTGGTAGCTTCAAACAGCAGTGTGAATGACCACAGTTTCCATGGTCGGGGGGTCCAAGCAGGGAGTGTCATGTAGCGGAAATCAAGATGGTAGCCAGGCTGCCTTCTCTGCTAGAGCTTGGGGTCCTCTTTCAAGTTTATGTGGCTATTGAAGGAATTGTGCTCCTCCCCAGCAGCTGGTGGGGGTTGCTCTTAGCTCTTGGAGGCGGCGCTCAGCTTCTAACCATGTGGCCCCTCCATCTGCAAAGCCAGAAATGGAGAACGTCTTAAAGGTGTAAAATGAACCCCCTGAAGCTTTGAATCTCTATCGCCAGGGGAGCCTGGTCCCTTTGAAGGGTTCACCTAATCAGGTTAGACCCCTGGAGGATAATCTCCCGTTGTTAAAGTCAGCTAATGATTTGAGACCTTAATTCCACCTACAAAATCCCTTCACAGCAGCATCTAGGTCCACATTTGGTTGAATGGGAGAAGGTGTGTGTACACCAGGGGCTAGAGTCTGCAGGCATCTGGAGCTCTGCCCGCCATAGTGTGTTAGACGGTATAAGGTGGCACAAAGAGAAACTGAGCAGGAAAGGGGGCACAGAGGGACGGGGGTGTAATTCTCAGTAGGTGTCAGAGAAAGCACCACTGAGAAGCGGCACTGGAGCAAAGACCGAAAGGGCAGGAGTTAGCCATATGGCCCTCGGAGGAGTGGGCACCAGGCTGAGGAACAGCAAGTGCAAAGACCCTAAGGCAGCTTGCTGGAGTAATGGGAGTCACAGGGGATGACTGGTCAGGCAGTGCCCTGGGGAGGCCCTAAGCTTTTCAGAGTGAAATGGAGGGTCATCCCAGGATTTTGAGCAGAGAAATGATGTAATCTGACTTACACGTTTTTTGAAAATCAGGCTATGGAGTTGAGAATAGATTGCAGGAGTCAAGGGCAGAGCAAGGAGATCAATTAGGAGGCCTTTGCAATTACCCAAGGGGAGAGCAGCCACGGTGTCTAAGCCCTGGGTCTGTTCTGAAGGTGGAGAAGAGTCATGGTCCCACCCCAAGGCTCCAACCCCAACGTCAATCCCCAGACACCCTCAGGGGGCTTCTCTGAACAGGGCTATGAAAAACAATATGAGAAACAATAGGTACCTTCTAAACTGTCTTTTCTCCACACCCTCTCCAGCATTTATTGCTTGCAGATTTTTGGATCGCAGCCATTCTGACTGGTGTGAAGTGGTACCTCATTGTGGTTTTGATTTGCATTTCTCTAATAATGAGTGATGTTGAGCATCTTTTCATGTGTTTGTTAGCCATCCGTATGTCTTCTTTGGAGAAATGTCTATTTAGTTCTTTGGCCCATTTTTTGATTGGGTCGTTTATTTTTCTGGAGTTGAGCTGCAGAAGTTGCTTGTATATTTTTGAGATTAGTTGTTTGTCAGTTGCTTCATTTGCTATTATTTTCTCCCATTCTGAAGGCTGTCTTTTCACCTTGCTTATATTTTCCTTTGTTGTGCAGAAGCTTTTAATTTTAATTAGATCCCATTTGTTTATTTTTGCTTTTATTTCCAGCATTCTGGGAGGTGGATCATAGAGGATCCTGCTTTGATTTATGTCTGAGAGTGTTTTGCCTATGTTCTCCTCTAGGAGTTTTATAGTTTCTGATCTTACATTTAGATCTTTAATCCATTTTGAGTTTATTTTTGTGTGCGGTGTTAGAAAGTGATCTAGTTTCATTCTTTTACAAGTGGTTGACCAGTTTTCCCAGCACCACTTGTTAAAGAGATTGTCTTTACTCCATTGTATATTCTTGCCTCCTTTGTCAAAGATAAGGTGTCCATCCACTATGGAGAACAGTGTGGAGATTCCTTAAAAAATTGCAAATAGAACTACCTTATGACCCAGCAATCCCACTTCTGGGCATACACACCGAGGAAACCAGAATTGAAAGAGACACATGTACCCCAATGTTCATCGCAGCACTGTTTATAATAGCCAGGACATGGAAACAACCTAGATGTCCATCAGCAGATGAATGGATAAGAAAGCTGTGGTACATATACACAATGGAGTATTACTCAGCCGTTAAAAAGAATTCATTTGAATCAGTTCTGATGAGATGGATGAAACTGGAGCCGATTATACAGAGTGAAGTAAGCCAGAAAGAAAAACACCAATACAGTATACTAACACATATATATGGAATTTAGGAAGATGGCAATGACGACCCTGTATGCAAGACAGGGAAAGAGACACAGATGTGTATAACGGACTTTTGGACTCAGAGGGAGAGGGAGAGGGTGGGATGATTTGGGAGAATGCCATTCTAACATGTATACTATCATGTGAATTGAATCGCCAGTCTATGTCTGACGCAGGATGCAGCATGCTTGGGGCTGGTGCATGGGGATGACCCAGAAAGATGTTATGGGGAGGGAGGTGGGAGGGGGGTTCATGTTTGGGAATGCATGTAAGAATTAAAGATTTTAAAATTTAAAAAATAAAAAACTAAAAATACAAAAAAAAAAAAAAAAAAACTGTCTTTTCATACGAGAAGACGGAAGGCCTCCATGGGAAGGAATTGATCCAACCTTTCAACAATACCCCAGTGTCCTAATTAAATTCTCCCAGTTGCGCGCATCAGAATCAATGCCTCACTCACATCCCTGTCGGGGGCACCCTTAGTGGGGCGGGAGGTCTAGATTTCAGGCTTCTAAGCCCTGCTCGGCACCCCCAACCCATTCACACTGCTGCAGGAAGGCCTGCCCCAAAACACAAGTTACAATGTGTCCCTCACTTCTTCAAAAGAGTCTTCCGCAAGTCACAGCCCTGTAGCTTCCAGTCTAAGACATTGTGGATTGTAAGAAGCCCTATGAATAAACCCTATTAAATAATCCACTTTCTGGGACATTAAAGAAACCTGAAACCCTGTGTTACATGTACATGTAAATTGTAATACAATCCCCTGTCTCAGAAATATGGAAATATTCTTGACAACTGTAATTGTTGTGAGAAAAAATGGATTTTGTCAACACTTAGTTAACCTAACTGCCACTGCAGGACTTGTCAGAGCCTTGAAATGATCACATGTACTGTGCCTCTCCCAGAGGTTCTTAGAGAAACCATCTTTTCCCAAGCTTCTGTAACCTCTGATCTACTTGGTCTTTTCCTTTGCAGAGTATCTTGCAGGACTTTGGAAATAACTGGCTCGCCGACTGAAGAGCAAACGTCTCACGGTCTGGCCCTTGCCCACTTTTCCTAATCTGGCTGCTGCTCTAGACTTATGAGCCCTTCCTCCACTACACACTGCCTGCTCAGGCCCTGAACTTCTGCTTCTCTTATAATTTCAGGCAGAATCGCCCAACCTCAACCCACTCCTCACCTATTCTTCACTCCATCAGTCAAATATTTGTTGAACTTCTAGAATGTACCAGGAACTCTTCTAGGTATAAGAGATAGCGTGATGAGCAAGACAGGTGTGGCTTAGGCTAATGGAGTGTGCATTCATCTACACACACACACACATGCAGATGCGCACGCCTACCTGCAAATCGGGTTAGCACCATGAAGAATAAAGGCAAATGCTATGACAAAGTGTAACAGAGACTGATCTCATTTGGAGCAGGCCTCTTTGAGCTGAGATCTGAAATGTGAGTTGAAACCCACAGTAGAGAGCTGAGACAGGTTTCCAGGCAAGAGGTTATAGTATATGAAAGGCTCTGAACTGGAAAAAATAAAAACAGCTGGCATATTTGAACAACTGAAGACTTTAGCATGGCTGGATTGTAATGAATGAGACTGAGAAAGACGCTGAGTCCAAATCATGCTGGGCTCCAAAGGCCATGTTAAGGATATTGGGGTTTTATCCTTAGGGCAATGGACAGTGGCTAAAGGGCTTTACAGTCTACAGTGTGGAAAACACTGGGGCGATGAGAAAGCAGGAGAGAGTGTGGAGAGGTTCTGAAATACCACATCATTCTTTTGATTGCACATGTCGGAAAACCCAACCCAAAGTGGCTCATGTTAAAACAGAATTTATTAATAAGTGTAGCTGAAAGTCCAGATACAAGGAAGGGGTTCAGGTAAGGCTTGATCAAGTTTGAACAATGTTGCCATGACCCAGTTTCTTTCTCTCCAACTCTTGTCTCATCTTCCCCTAGGTGGCTCTGTTCCCCCCCAGGACCATGCTCGGTGGGGACAATACGGCTGGCATAGCTTCAGTCTAACGTCTCCTCTCAACTAGGCACAACCAGGAAAGCGTTGAGTCCACTTCACTAATAAGACAATCAGGTTCAGCAGTTGAGTCTCATTGGCTCTGCTTGGTGTGACCTCAGTCTTGTGCCCATCCCTGAACCAAACGCTGGCCAGAGGCGTGGAAGGAGCCATCCGCCTGGCCTGGGTCATGTGCTCTAACCATAGCTTCCTTGAAATTACATTCCTAGAAGGTAGAGAGGCACATCTCCCAGATGAAAACCAGGATCTGCCACAGAAAATACAGTGAGGGGAGGCTGGGTGGCCCTACACAGCCAACACCTACTAGAGAAGATGCTGCAGTGTCCAGGCCAGAGGGCAGCGGCAGTGGAGAGCAGGGGACAGATTTGACGTATATTTTGTTGGTAGGATCAATAGGACTTGGGGATGAGTCTCTCGGGTTTCTGGCCTATACACGCCAGGCGGCAGAGTCACTGAGTTAAGGTGAGGAAGATGGAAGGTGACGCAGGTCTGCAGCCCCAGGGGGGACATCAGTTAAAGCCTTTTCATCCTTTAAGGCTTTGCTCATACGTCATGTCTCCTGCAGTGCCTCCCAGACCCTCCCTGGCAGGATCCATTTCTCTTTCGTCTACACCACTGGCACCCCTGTGACTTTCTTTGCCCTCTGCCTTGTCCAACATTGTCATTCATTGCTCCACAGCTCACCTCCCCCTCCAGACGGAGGGCCAAGCGAAACAGGGATGGTTTTCCTCTTCATCTTAGTGCCTCGTGGAGGCCTGGCACACAGGAAACGCCCCTGTGTCCGGCTTAACAGATTCGCATTAGCCAACAGACAACTGCTGAACTAAATCAAAATAGACCCTCAAGAGGAAGGGGACCCTCTCAGACACCCCCTGAGGTCTCAGATCCAGAAGAATTTCTCAGAAAAACCCTCCCAATTACCTGTGTGGTCCAACAGGTTATCCAGCCGTCTGCTTTTTCCCCCATCAGAAAGGGGAGAGCCTTCCCCGAGAGCCCGTGTCAATATATAAAGACCCGGCTGGAGCCACTGCAATTCCGCCTTTACTAGCTTTTCTGCTTTAATGGGCTGTGCAGTTGTTTAAAGGAAGACACCAAGGCCCACAATAAAATCTATATTGTATTTCCATAATATAAACAGGGATAGAATTTGTCGAGCCTCCTAATGTCTCCAGCAGTGGAAATCACTCTCACCTTCCAATAAAATGCCAACCCCCTAATTAAACTCTCCGAGGCCGAGGTCTCCCAGCCCAGCCTCTTCCCCCAGTCGGGGCTGGGAGACACGAGGTGCCTCCACCTTAAGTCACACATGCTGAGGACCCTGGAGAGGAGGCGATTCTCAGAGGACCTGCGCACACTGGGTCCAGTTTGGTCTCTGTGTGGACCCTGCAGGATCGCCTTCCCATGTTCAGGGGCCATTCTTCCAAAGTGGGGGTCCAACCTAAGCCTAATTCTGGTTTTTCATTGATTCATTTTTCACAATTGCCACTGTCCTAGAGTTTGAAAAGCAGAGGCGGGTATGGGGGAGAATGGGGAATTTCATAACGTATCCGGCCCAGGGTGGGAGGGACTTGGCCCTTCCCCTGCGGTGGATAGCAAACAGCAGAATGAGCGTCAAGCGAGAGTTTTCGTAAATGGAAAATGTCAGAGTGAAAATAGCAGCGCTGCCAGTCTCACCTCCTGCCTCTGCATTATGGTAACTGTGCTCGGGCCCAGATGGATGGCGGTGGTGGGAAGAAGAGGAGGTTGGGTCCTTGAAGCTGTGGGACACCCGTCAGGGTGGCCCAGTGAGGAAGAATGCATGGGCGAGCGGGGGAGGGATACGGTATTGAGAGCTCTTGGCTGGATGACTATCGTCTCGACTCAAGAGCAGCCCCAAGCATTGAACCCCAGGCCTGTGCTGTCCATCCTGTCTGGGGTAGCAGATGTGACAACGAGGTATGATTGAGGGAGGGAGAGCTGGAGTGAGCAAAAGTGTGGCTCAGGAATGAGGGACATCCTCGGGTTTTTAATCTACGCTAAGTATGGATAGAGTCAATGGGATTGGGCCGCTACCAAAAAGCCTGTGTCCTCAGGTAGCATCAATAGAAGTATGAGGTTTGAAAGAGGCAGGGGATGGTCTCCTCCTGTTCCCATCAGAATAAACCTAGCAGAGAGTGTCCAGGTCTGACCCCTGCTGCTCTCCCGATCGCAATAGGTAGGCCGATCTACCAGTAACCTGTCAGCCAAATACAGGCACGAGAAGACATGCGCACGCACTGGTGTCGATCTGATGAAGGTGCAAACTGTCTGTTCTCTAACTCAACTCCTGATCACCACCACCCCTTCCCAGGCTCTTCTTGGGGCCTCTCCCTGGGCCCCTCCTGTAGTTTGCGAGTTACTCAACCACATGCTAGGGGCAGGAAGATGGGGACTGGAGGAGAAACTCTGCAGTCCTGGGTGACAGCTGGAGAGAAGAAAGGGAGGGATGGAAGACGTCATCCATGTGCCCTGCCTGCATCGACAGTCAGGGGCATCTTTCCTGCTGTCGTCTTGCGGAAAGAGCGCTTCCATTCTCTTCTGCCGTGAGCTCAGTGTTGCTCTAGCTCCAGGATGTGCCAGCCCAGGGAGCAGAGAGAGGTCAGGAGGAAGACCTGATCCAGCCCAGCCCGGAGCTCTTGGTGGGCAAGGGATGCAAACCCTGTCAAGTGGAGACAGCAGGACCTAAGGCTTCTCTGGCTAGAGGCTGACGGAGGACAGGGGGGGTGAGGGGCGTGATCACTGTCTGTAGGCAGCTGTCAGTCTATTGGGATAACCTGTGTGGACTCCGGAGATGATGCCGACTCCATGGTGGGAGAGATAAAAGGATGATTGTGGGTCAACAGAAGGAAGAGTTTTGTAAGAGGCCAAGCTGTCCCCAAAAGAGGCAGCCCAGGAAGTCATCCCATTCACGGGAGGCATACAAGACACAGAATAGATGACCTTAGCGGGTTCAAAAGTGGGGAGCCAGGGCTAGACGTGGCTTTGTCTCCTTCCAAACAGATTCTGGGACCTGTTCATTAAGCCATTAGCTCACAGTGACCTTGGGCAAGTGCCCCACCCATCTAGGCCTGTTTCCCAAGAAGCACAACAGAGGGGTCACTTCCACCTCGGAGAGTGTGTCATCCTGACCCAGAGGCTGCCCAGAGGGGCTCTCTGGAGGATTCTGCAGGCATCTGCTCTACAAGCTCAGCACCCAGCCCGGTGACGGAGCAGGCAGTGTGTGTACTCGGGAGTGAGAGTGCAGACAGGCTGCCTGCGCCTGGCCCAGCTGTGTGACCTGGGGCCGGCCACTTCACCTCTCTGGTCCTCAGCAAGACAGAGCTACCCATGACAGCGACCTCACAGCCTAAACGAGGTGTTGTGGAAAGTGCTGAGGGGAGTCCAAGCACTCAGCACGTGCTCCGTAAGTGTGAGATGTTATGATTACACGAGCATCCAATCTGCCCCCTCAAGGGTAGAACCCTGTGTCTGATGCTCCCTGGGGCCCGAGAGAAGCCTGGGAGGCAGGCTGGGGGTCCTACTTCACCAGGAGGAAACCGAGGCTCAGGAAGGTGGAGAGACTCAGCTGCAAGGGGGTCCCCTCAGATAGTCACCCTGCCACCTCCAGAGTCACAAACCAGCGCAGGGAGCTCCCCAGGGACCTGAGCAAGTTAGGTGCCCTCCATCCTGAGCTGGGCACCGCAGGTGGGTGGGCCACCTCCAGGTAGTCTGCCCAGGTCGGTGGGGTTACTGAGAGGAAGGTGGAGCATGGCCAGGGTTCACTGTTAATCTCTGGGACTTTCACTGCTGACCCACCCAGAGGCTCTGGTGACTTGGCCAAGGCCTTGGGGACAAGTGCCTCAATGCCCACTCCCTCCGCCTCCAGATGGCCCACCCACCTGCGATGCCCAGCTGAGAATGGAGGGCATCTAACTTGCTCAGGTCCCTGGGGGCTCCCTGTGCTGGTTTGTGACTCGAGAGGTGGCAGGGTGCCTATCTGAGGGGACCGCCTTGCAGCTGAGTCCCTCTGTCTTCCCAAGCACGCTCCTTTTGGCCTCAGTGAACTGCCCGCTGCCTTTTCTACATGGTCCAGTGTCCTTTCCCAGGACTTCGCTGAAACTGTTCCCTCGCTGGAATAACCTCCCAATCCCTACACCTCCAGATCTTACGCCTCACTGAGCCCAGGGTCCTCTCTGGGTCTCTACCTCCTCATCTGGGCAAAGGGACTTGTTGAACTGTATCATCTCTTCTGGGGCCTAATCTCACCCAACGGATGGAGGCAGTCACCCTGTCCTCCAAAACCCCGCAGTGCTCCCCGTGAACCTTCTTACAGCCCAGACCGCTGACTACCACAATGCAGGGTCACATGGATTGACACTTGTTCTTCCCACCTAGCTGCCGGGTTTCTTGAGGGCAGGTGGGTTCCACTTCGTATTCATTTCTGCTTCCCTTCAGTGAGTGGTGGACGGACAGGTCGATGGACTGATGGACAAGAGGAAATCAGCAGCCTCCCAGGGGCATTTGTGTCTTCAAACAGATTCCCAGAGCCCAGAAGAAGACTCACCTGCAAGGAACAAAACGCTGATGGTTGGGCTACAGCATTCTTGGGCTGAAGGTGAGATTCTGGGGCAGAAGAGAAAGAGAGGGTCCAAAGTCAAACCACCCAGGTAGGGTCCTCCTCACCCTCTACGCATTTCCCAGGGACCTGGGACCCTCCTCCCTCAGGCTCTTCCTCCCATGTCCCACCCCGCCCCCAGCTCAGCATCTTCTCAGGCCCCACCACCTCTTCACCTCCCAGCAAGGCCCCTCTGCTTCGACTCCACCTACAAGATCCCAGCGGTCGCACAGTTTGGCACCACTGGTGAGCCCAGCAGACTCGGGCCTGCGCATGCTCCTCTCACTCTCTCCGCGGCCCATCAGCGTCCTTCCAGGTCCCCTAGGCCATCCCAATTCTTGCATCACCAACAATGTGTTGATTCAGAGGTGAGAATGTCCAGCCAGACGTGGTGAGCTAAACCTTCCCCTCACCCCTGACCTCCACCAAAACCCCGTCCCCCACCCCTCCCCAGGGTCAACCGGCTCTGAGTCTTCGATCTGGAGCCCCAAGGGAGAGATCTGCTGTGACTTGGCTGTTTCAATTCTCCTTCCCTGCATCTGGCCCCCGGCACGCCTTTTCCCGAGCAAAGCCACTAAATCACTTTTAAAAGATTTGAGGTTGTTTCTACCCAGAGAGTTTCCTGCCAGTACAAAATGTCTTCCAGGATCTGGGGAAGATAGGCTGGCTTGAATAGCTGTTCATTAGAGGAAGATTAATGGGGCCACTGATCCCATTAATGTGTTATTGACCCTTCCCTTAATATAACTGGCCGAACAGCTCAACCTCCAGCTCAAGGCAGAGTTTACTCAGGACTCAGGTCCCGTTCGTGGGGCAATCCATTGGCTCAGCCTCTCCTGCGCTGCTTGGACGGTACCAGATGAGCCCATGTCCCAGCTGTGAGGGTGGGAACCCTCACCTTTGATCTCACAGGCCAACAATATAACAGCTAACAGTGAGTGAGTGCTACCTATATGCTAGGCGCTCAATCGAGCACTTTACCGGCATAATTTTGTTTAATCCCATTAGCTCCATTTCACAGACAGGAACAACTAAGGTTTGGAGAGTTAAATAACCTTCACATGATCCTACAGGAAGTTGTAAACTCAGTACTCGAACCCATCAACTGATGATGATAGCAGCCGTGGACCTCATACTTACTAAATCCCTAGCATTGCTCTGTCAGCACTGGCCAAGAAGAATGTAACGGAAGCCACCGATATAACCTTCAACTTGCTAGCAACCACTTTCACTTTAAAGAAAGTGAAAAGAAGCAGCGCAATTAATTTTAATAATGTTTTATATTACCCAATATATCCAAAATACTATCACTTCAACATGTAACCAGTGTAAAAAAAAATATTGTTAGAAAGATATTTGACTATTTCTTTGTGCTAAGCTTTCTAAATCTAGTGGTGATTTTCCTTCCCAGCACATCTCAGTTTGGATTAGCCACATTTCAAGTGCTCAGTACCCACAGGCACCAAGTGGTTGCCCTTTTCGTGCAGGTCTAGACCCTTTACATTTATTCACTCACCTGTGTCCACATCCTATGGGGTGGCCTGAATTATTATCATCATCTCCATTTTAAGCATAAGTTATCAGAGATCAGAAAGGTGAGGTGATATTGACCTGAGGTCACACAGCAAGGTCAGTGGCAAGACTGGGATTCAAACCTGGCAGGCCAGCCGCAAAGCCTGTGTACTTCCCTGTGAGCACTGTCACAGCCTGACAGGCCAGCAGGGCAGCCCTCCTCACGCTGGAACGTGTGAAATCCCCCTGCTCCAGGGCACCAGGCCCTGAGGGGCCTTGAAGACATGGGGCTTTGGCTGCAGTCCCAGCAGAGCCCTAGAAGCAGCCTCCGTGAAAGAGCTGTGCCTCCCTCAGTAGAAGGACACGGACAGAACCCGCCACTGCTTACTAGGGGCTCACGATGGCCAGGACCAGCGCCAGACATTTCACACTGGCTGGTTCACTGATGCCCTGTGGCACCCCTGCGCAGGTGTGTGTGAGGGGGGTGTTATCCCGTTAAACCCGCCAAAGACACCGAGGTTCAGAGAGGTTAGGTAACTTATCAAAGTCACACAGTCGATGGCAGAGCTGGGAGTGGAACCCATGGCTGCAAAACTCCAAACCCCAGGCTCTGCCCTTTCGATGGCTAAGGTGAAAGTGATAGTCTCTCAGTCCTGTTCGACTCTTGCCCACCCCATGGACTGCAGACCGCCAGGCTCCTCCGTCCAAGAAATCCTCCAGGCAAGAATACGGGAGTGGGTAGGTATTCCCTTCTCCAGGGGATCTTCTGGACCCAGAGGGCGAGCCCAGGTCTCCCACATTGCAGGCAGGTTCTTTACTGCCAGAGCCACCAGAGGAGCAACCCCCAACTTATCGGAGAGCTCCCAGAACCCAACCCCGCTCTCCTGGGCTTTGATCCCAGTTTCTAGCCTGGACGGCAGTAGTCGGTGCACCTTCCAGCACCTTCTGCAGAGATCACGTTCATCCCCATTATCTACTGTCAGTGTCCTGCCTGCAAGGCCTTGCCTCCCCCTCTCCTCGCCCTCTGCTCCCCTACGCCCAAAATTCTTCACGTCATCCATGCCTGAAGTGCCATTAGCCCTTTCTTAAATAAAACAAAATAAATGCCCCCGAAAGAAGTGATCAGTCAAACACTTGATGAGAATTCCGCTCTCCAATCTCTGTCCCTCCCAGAGGCCTACTTGCAGGAACGAGAAGTTTAATAGGGAAGAGAATAAAGAATTCTCTTCAGTCGGAGTCAGATGAGCCCACAGAGATCAGCCTGTCCAGCCCCGCTCATTTCGCGCTCAGGGAAGTTGAGACCCGGAGCATCCGGCAACCCGCAGACAGATATGGGTTGGAGGACGCGCGCTCAGGTCTGTGACTCTGACTGCAGCTGCACTCCCCACCCTGCACCTCACTCCCTCCTAGAACCTGAGAAGAGGGATCTACACTACCCTACACTCAGACCCTCCCTCTCAGAGGCCCCAGGGCTCAAAGGTCTCGGCAAAGAATGTGCTCCATCAGCTTGGACCCCCTCAAGGGCAGAAGAGATCAACTCAGGAAGGTGCCGACTCTACCCACCTTCCCCTTCAGGTCTAAAGGGCTCTCCTAACCAGCCTTATCCCCTCTCCTTAGTTTGCAGCAGAGGATCTAGGTATGATGCCCACAGAAAAGCAAAAGTCTTCACTTCCCAACAATGCCACCAGGTAGGGGTGATGACCATCCCCATTTTACAGATGAGGCAACTGAGGCACAGAAAGATAAACAACCAACCAGTTGGGCGGTCCCTAACCCCAAAACCTGGACTCCTGCCGCTGCCCCAGAAGAACTAAGGACTCCCAGCACAGTGCTCCCGGTGCAGGCTTCTGCAAGACTAAGAACCCCATGCAGCTCTGATAAGGCTGACTTCCTACCACCCTGATGCCAGCTGCCGCCTCGGCCCCTGCTGAGCCCACTGTGTGTAATTTGGTGCCAATTAGGAATGAGTGGGAACCATTAGTGCATTTAATTCCCAACCTAGAAACAGGCTCTGGGAAGCCAAGCTGCAATTAGCTGAGTTGCCTCCCCCCAGGCTGCCCCAGCCACCCTCTTTCTCACCGCTGACCCTCCGCCTTTGATGGGAAACATCCACCAACCACTTCCAGAACCCCTCCTTGGGATCCAGGAGATCCGGATGGGAATTTGACGTGGACCCTGCCCTTGAGCAGGAAATGGAAATGGAGCACTAAGGTAGCTGCCAAAACCCTCGTTGCCAAAGACTCAGTTTCCCCATCTGTAGAATGGGGATAAAACCACTCAGCTCCTCTTTGGGTTGTTATAAAGAGTCATTTCATAATTTATCACACAAACTCTTTTGATCTCCTCAGCACCAGCTGTGGCTCCAGCTACAGAGGACACAGGAAAATCAAGCCCTGCGCTACTGATGGGAAAGACAGACGACAGACAGAAAAGCCATAGTAAAATATATCAATAGACACATGGAAGTGAAGCAGTGTGATGAGATACGGAGGGACTGGGCTGGAAGGGGTGACCAAAAAATGGTGGTCCCTATTGTTTCCATGACTTATTTTATGTGTTCAATTGGGTCTTGAAAGCCCAATGGGACAGATCAGCGCAGGAAGAATTCCAGGTGGAGGAAAGAGCATGCGAAGGCAGGAAGGGGCTTAATGAGTTCCTGCCCCTGGTGGCTCTAGGATCTGGAATGGGCATGTGATCCACAGGGGACCCCAGCGAGGCTGGAGAGGTGGGGATTCTGGCCTCAAAGGGCTGTGAATGCAACGCTCACAGACAGAACCTTATCCCATGGGCAACAGAGGGCCATCAAAAAGACCTCAAAAGAGAGTTGACTGGCAAGACTGATGCTTCCAAAGGCCAGATGTGGCTGCAGCCTGATTGGAGGGGCGTGGGGAGGGAGGCTGCCCACGGAGGCTGTCAGCACTCAGAGACCGAGCGCAATCCCAAGGAGAGGCTGGGGCCGGTGGCTGTGAGCAGGGAGCGAGGAGAGGTGTTCGAGAGGCAGAAGAGAAAAGGGCTCGCAGACTGACGGGATGTGGGAGGTGAGCGATGACTTGAGCGCTATGAATAACAGCATATTCTCGCTACCGCGGGGGAGCAGCCCACCACGCCGGCAGCCCCAGCCCCGATGCAAAGTGGCTGCAGGAGCGCTGGGCAAGCACTGGCTCCTCCGTGGTGCACGCATGAGCCTCGGCTTCTTGGATGCCGGGCCCTCGCGGGCACTCCCTCTGCCTTTGGGACGTGTCCCTTTTGGACAGGGCCCCATTCAGTAATGACTCCTCTGGGAAGACTTCCCTGACTGCCCCGCAGTTAGTCACTCCCCTCTCTGGGTTTCCTCAGGACCCCACTCAGAGCCCTTCCCCCAGGGGAGGTCTCTGTCCCTTTCTTGGTTCATCTCCTCAAGTAGCCTACGAACCGCTCCAGGACAGAACTGTCTGTCCCTTACTGTTGTCTGGTGCCCAGTACGGCGCCCAACACTCAGAGTGTACGCTAGACATGTTTGCTGAATGAATGGGTGAAACAGAGTGGGACCGCCCACTACAACGTGGAATCCAGGGGAAGGTGGTGAGTCGATCTAGGCTCCGCTGGGTATGAAGGAGATGTGTCCACATGGATGCACGAGGCAGCGCATATAAGGATCCAAAGCTCAGGGAGGCGAGCTGCCAGGTCATCTGACCCCCACCCTCAGCCCTGCCTGGCCTCCCCGCCTCTCCCACCCCGAGAGCCACTTCTGCCGCAGTGATCCATGAGCCGCCCTGAAGAGAGGGATCAGGAGAGTGCGGGAGTGTGGCAGTGTCCACCGAGCTCCTCAGGGAGCCTTTAGGAATCTGGTTTCCATAAATAAATGAGGTTTGGGGTTAATTGCACCTCTCTTCGTATAAGGAGGGATGTGGTGTGAATCTGCTCTTCCTCCCTGCTCATCCTCACTAGGAAAATGAGAGTAGACCCAGGACCAGCAGACCCGGGACCACTACTCTTGGGGGAAGAAGAAATGACATTTTCCCTTTACATTGGAAATACTTAAAAGTCCCGAGAATAGATTTATAGGAATATTTTAACCTTTTCTTTGATCCTTGAAATGTCATTGTTCTGTGGGCTGAAATGCCAAATGTGACCTTTTCTTGTAGCCATAGGGCGGGGGAACCCCACTGGCTCTTTGAAAGGAGCTTCAGATGTTCTCCTGGCAGCTTCCCCAGTAGCCCCCCGACCCCACCCTGGAGCTCTGAGCTAGCAGGATGGGTGAGTGGGAGAGGCAAGCAGGGGCCAGCCAGGGGGCCCCAGGTAGCACTCTGCTTGCCTCATCAAATGAAGATGAGCTAAGTGTGGTCCATCGCTAGTTAATTCACTCTGTGGCCTTGGGTTAAGCTTTTTTTTTTTCTCTCTCTCTCTCTTTAGGCCTCTCTTTCCTATAAAATGGGGAAAATTGCAGTACCTACTTTAAAGAGTTGTTGCAAAGACTGAGACTATTCATGTTGTATTAGTTCTTGCAGAACAAAAGCTGAAAATAACCCCCCAAATTCAGTGGCTGACAACAGCAAACGGTTATTCGTGGACTCACAGGTCTGCAGGGTAACCAAGGTTGGGTGGACTGGGCTGGGTCTGGCTGGGCTGAGTCGTCTCTGTGTGTACACTGCTCATGCTGGGGCCCAATCTTAAGTGGGCTGCTCTCCTCCTGGTGGCTCCACTGCACTGCGAGGGGACCAGTAGAAATATACAATGCCTCTTAAGACTTGGCTTGGAACTAGATCACTGTCATTTCCACCCATCATCCAATGGCCAAATCAAATCACATGACCAAACCCTCCAGCATGGGATGAGGAAGAGGCACTGCCTCAAGGGAGAGGGGAGGGAATATTTGCTGAGCGATAATCCAATCTATTAAAGCATGTAAAGCCACTGGCACTGCGCCTGGCATAGAAACTCAGACTATTAATTCCCTTTCATCCCACATTGTATCATTATTATATTTTACAGCTCAGATTAATTCATTATAATTCACTGTAATAACATGAGTCTTTTCGGCTAAAAGTACATATTTTATTGTTCAACCCAAGTGGGCAGTGAAGTATTACATACATGTGAATTCTCCAAACGACAAAAGCCCACAAGCATCGTCATCTTAATTACTTTGATGGACATGTTTCTAGAGGAAGTTTCAGACCTTCCCACCTTCTTAAAAGGAGACTATCAAACACCATTTAATCCATAAGGTTGGTACACTGAGACCATTGTGGTGAGCACCAGCACAGTTCAGTGCTGATCTCCAGGGTCATTAAGACATTTAGTCTGTTTGCCCCACGAGGAACACTCTTCCCATCCTGCCACCTTCAACAGTGGCCCCCAGACATCTGTCCTCCATGGGTCAGCTTCTTATCATCAGAAATGAAGGATCACAGATTCAGGCTAAATCTCCCAAGTGTCCTAAGGCTTTCAGGGCCCCCACTGAAATCTCTGCTAATGGCAGCACCAGGGAGAACATCATTCTCTCAGGAAATGACACGGATGAGAAATGTAATGATCCTCTAGAACCTATGAAACCTCCCTCCATCCCTTTGTTCCAAACTCTCATCTTACTTTCTCTGTACCTCTCACCTTCCTCTCCCTCATCTCTCTCCTTTTCTGTAGATCTGTTATTTCCCCCTTTGATTTTCATCCTGCCTTCTTCCATCTTCCCCTTCTCATTTCCCTACTGGCTATAATGTGGAGGAGGGTGGAGGGTGAATGATCGCTGCTCAAGCATATTCCCCAAAGTCATTCCACCTCTTCAGGTGTTACGCTTCTCCTTCTTAACCTTAAAACTTTACAGTTTCTGAAATCCCAAACAGCTACAAAATTCTGCAAAATCAAGTCACATAATGCTCCTGTGAACACTTGGATTCTTTTTTCAGAAAATCAGTGACTCTCCATTTAAAAACCACCGCCCACCCCCTGGAGGGCAGGCTTCTGAAGTTTTAGAGATTCCAAGCTCGCCTGGATGAGCAGCTGCCCTCCGTGGAACTGTCCCTAGTGCTGAAATGGTGTCTGGTTCAGCCTGTCTCGGGTTCCCTGCTCCTTCATTTGAGAGCTCTGCCTTAGTACCACAACATTTTTTTTTCCTCTGCCAGGGTGTTCTGAGCTGTTTCTAAGTGGGATGCATGACTGATGAGTGAGTCCCATGGCTTCCTTGTTATAGCCAATGACAGATGCCTGTCTGCTAAGCTGGCTGGGATTTTTTGGAAAAGGGTTTAGGCCAAGAACATATCATAACAGTTGTCTGTGAAAATAACCTCCAGGCTACGGCAATGAACATTTTTGTGCCCAGTCCCAGATCGGCCGCACCAGCAGGCTAATTGTTAGCTGTGAACCCGCTCCCTCCAAGACCTGGCTTCAAGCCAAGATACCTGGCCCCTCACTTGACAGTTGTGGGGAACTGGGCAGCTACCTCCCTGTTTCTGGGCTTCAGTCTCCCCATCTGTGTAATACAGTCTCTAAGTTTCCAACTAACACTGACATTCTGGGACTTCATGATTGTGTAGCCCAGAGTTTGTAAAGCGGAATGGAGGAGAAAGAGCCCTCAGCAAGGAATGAAGAGCCCTTGTTCCCAGCTCTGCCACCATAAGCAGTGGCTCCAAAGGCCATACCCTTGACCTCTCTGAGCCTTGGCCATAGAACTAGAATGCCACTGTCCATCCATTTCCTGGCATCCTGAGGGGGCTCAGGCGAGGGAGAACCATGTGGTGCTGGGGATAGTTTAATCAAACAGGCATATTCTTCAGAGAGAGCTTGGATTGCAGCACTCCTGAGGGCAAAGGATGTATGTGCTATGCTCAGCCATGCCTGACTCTGCAAGCCCCTGGACTGCAGCCCACCAGGCTCCTCAGTCCATGGGGATTTTCCAGGCAAGAATACTGGAGTGGGTTGCCATTTCCTTCTCCAGGGAGATCTTCCCAACCCAGGGATCCAACCCAGGTCTCCTGCTTTGCAGACAGATTCTTTACTGACTGAACCACCAGGAAAGCCCAGGGGGGGCAAAGGAACCCAGCCTCTTTTCTTTTCCCATCCACAGTTTCCCAGCCTGAAGGAGTCAGTGAGCCAGGGTGACATCAGTCTCCACCGTTGACCAACACTCCAAATGCCAGATATATTCATTTCTTCATTCAGTAGATAATTCCTGAGACCCATCTACAGGCTGAGCAGGGAAACAGAGGCAGACATGGTCCTGCCCTCATGAGCTGCAGGGGATGGCTAGCATGTGAAGCACTTAGCCCCATGCTGGGTACCTGGTAATCACTCATAAATACAGTGTTACAGGTGATGCTGGAGGATGGCCTAACTGCTGAGGGGGTAAACAGGAGGACATGGGCAGCAGAGGGTAATATCAGAGGTGGTTAAGAGTGAGCCAGAAGAAGACTGGAGGGAGACTGTTCCAGGCAATGAAAGCGTCACGAGCCACTGGCCGAGGCAGGTGACAAGGATGACGGAGGACACCTCACCCCATGTAATCCTGCCATCCCAACACCTGCAAACCAGAATCTGGGGCCCAGGCTTGTGTCTCAGTCAGTATCTTAGCTGAGGGGCAGGGGTGGAAAGGATAGATTCCTGATATACCACTCTCCTGTTGTCCAGGGTTTCTGGGCATCAAGGTAGCCCAGGTGGCCAAGGGGAGACTAAACCACACGTCACAAAAGGAGGGGCTTAGCCCCACATTGCTAAAATCTATCTTTGGCTTCACCATCGTCACTAGCACCACCATTATTATTTATTGAACACTTACATAGGGCTTCCCTAGTAGCTCAGCTAGTAAAGGGTCTGCCTGCAGTGCAGGAGACCCCAGTTCAATTCCTGGGTCAGGAAGATCTGCTGGAGAAGGGGTAGGCTACCCATTCCAGTATTCTTGGGTTTCCCTGCTGGCTCAGCTGGTAAAGAATCTGCCTGCAACACGGGAAACCTGGGTTCAATCCCTGAGTTGGGAAGATCCCCTGGAGAAGGGAATAGTTACCCACTCCAGTATTCTTGCCTGGAGAATTCCATGGACTATATAGTCCATGGGGTCACAAACAGTTGGACATGACTGAGCAACTTTCACTTGACATAGGCCAAAGGCTTTGCATTCTATCCCTACAGTCTTTAAATCTATGAGGTAGGTATGCTTCGACCCATTTTACAGATGAGTAAACTGAAGCTCAGAGGGCTTAGATTTGCTGAAAGACACACAGCCAGGGGGAGGCCTACAGTCAGATTGTTATTATACTCTCATGATAGCTGACCTTCACTAAGCACCGATCGTGTGCTGGGCACCCAGCAAAGCACTTCAGATATGTTTGCCCATTAAACCATCCCCCAGCCCTATGAGGTAGGCACTATTACTAACCCCACTTTGTGGGTGAAGAAGCTAAGTCCAAAGAAGGTAAGCAACCTGGCTGAGGTCACACAGCTAGGTAGTCCCCATGTCAGTGTTCTCATCCAGGTCTTAACCAGTGCCTCCCCATTCTGGTAACAGTTACACTATCAGCCCCAGTTCCTTTAACAAAGCCCAGGAGGTGAAGGAAGATGCTTCCCCACCTCCCCCCACAGGGCTGGCCTTTGCTCATTCCTGCTCCACAGTGGCAGGCAGCCCCCGGGCACCAGGATGGCACAGAGGCATGCCTGGGGCAGGGTGAGGAGCCACAGCCAAGATGACCTTGCGATCCCAGTGCTCCACCAGATGGTAAACATCCCCAAGCTAAGTGTTTAAGCTCTTCCCGGAAAAGCTGCATGGAGGGCCTTCCATGTCTCAGGCTGGAAAATGCCACTGGGCAGATTTATTCCTCGGGGAGGTCAGACAGCCATTGTATTTCACCATCAGGCCAACAGGGGCCCTCGTTCTCTGGAATTATGTTTCTATCAAATATTCATTTGTCTGGTTTATGGGCTACTAAAGACCCAGGCCCACCCGATCCTGCCGGCCACATGCTTGTCTGGCTGTGCCAATGCCAAACTTCCACTCTCTGCCCACAGCCCACTGTGTGGCTAGATGCCACCCCGATTAGGGGGAAATGGCTTCCTTGGGTCTATTCTTTCACCAGGTCAAACTGACTTCACCAGTTAGACCCTGGGGAGACTCTGCCCCTCCAATCTGCCAGAGGCAGAGAGGAAGACGGCCTCCTGCCTCCCTGCCCATTTTACAGATAAGGAATCAGAGGTGGAGGGACTTGTGCAAGGTTGTGGAGCTTGACTCGGGGAAAGCCAGGAATGAAGTCCAGGTCTGTCTGACTCCAAATCCCAGGTCTTTCCCGGGAAGGGGGCTCTGAGCATTCTGAAGGAATGCCCTGCGCCCATGTTTGTCCATCTTATCTTTCAAGGTGCTATTAAAATGCCTCCTCGTCCAAGCAGGCTTCCCTGCTTTCCTGCCAGAATTGACCAGGCTTCCTTCTGGGCGTGTCATATGTGCTTTGGTCTAGCCTTTATTTCATCCCACTCTCAGTGAAATTTAGGCGTTTCTCTACTTTCTCCCCAATGGCACCCCACTCCAGTACTCTTGCTTGGAAAATCCATGGATGGAGGAGCCTGGTGGGCTGCAGTCCATGGGGTCGCTTAGAGTCGGACACTAATGAGCAACTTCACTTTCACTTTTCTCTTTCATGCATTGGAGAAGGAAATGGCAACTCACTCCAGTATTCTTGCCTGGAGAATCCCAGGGATGGCAGAGCCTGTGGGCTGCCGTCTATGGGGTTGCACAGAGTCGGACACGACTGAAGCGATTTAGCAGCAGCAGCAGCTACTTTCTCCCCAAGTAGCATGGGAATCCCTTGAGCCCAAAGCCACAAACACTTTCCTAGTAAGAACAAACTCAGGGCTTCCAGAGAGAGGCTGGAGGAAATTTCCCCTGGGGAGGGGAGCCCCGCCTCAGCTTTTGCTCTGCTCATGGTGCACCATCCCTCTGAGGCCTCTGTCAGGCCGCTGTTGCCGTCGGGATCCTGACCTCAAGGGACACACAGGTATCTTAACGTTTTGGCCCAGTGATGGCCAAATGCCCCTCCCAATGTCCCTGGCCGTCTAAGAGCTGGGACTTTCAGACCTGAGGTCAGGAAGGGCCCCTGGGAACTAAACACAAAGAGAATGTTAAACCAAATCATCTCTCCTATCTTCGGCCTCTGGGCGCCCCCACCCTCAGAACTGTGTTGTGGCCGCACATACCACGTAATGATCTACTTCATATATTTATTTATATTGACTCTCTTTCTTTAATGCTGATGTAAGAGGAAGCTTTTCCCTCTCCTGCATGGGAAAACCAGTATCACTGTCCACAAATGCAACACAACTGTAAAAATAGATACAGTATCTGCGAGGCAATGGCATGGAAACCACTGTAGCCTGGGAGGTCTGTGAGCTTGAGCCCTGCTCTCTTTTTAAAATGGGAGAGACCTCCCTGGTGGTCCAGTGGCTAAGGCCCCAAACTCCCAGGCCCAAGTTTGATCCCTGGTCAGGGAACCAGAGCCCACATGCCACATCTGAGGATCCTGCATGCTGTAACTAAAAATCTCACATGTCGCAGTGAAGATCCTGAGCACCACACCTAAGACCCGATGCAACCAATTAATGGGGAAACTGACAAGGGCTAGAGTGATGTTAATGATTCACCATTAATTAACCCCATCAGAGACTTTCTCCAGCCAAGATCAGCACTGAAAATGATTGCAAGAGAGTAACGTTCTCACTCACAGCCCAGTGAGACTTGATGCCAGGCCTATGGCCTCCCTGGTGGCTCAGCTGGTGAAGACTCTGCCCGCAATGCGGGAGACCTGGGTTCAATCCCTGGGTTGGGAAGATCCCCTGGAGAAGGGAATGGCAACCCACTCCAGTATTCTGGCCTGGAGAATCTCCATGGACAGAGGAGCCTGGAGGGCTATAGTCTGTGGAGTCGCAAAGAGTGGGACATGATTGAGCGACTAGCACCACCATGAGTGCCTGAAATCATCTGGGGAACACACACTTTGAGAAACGTGGCCCCAAGGATCTGGGTTGCAGGGTCTGGGTCTCGCTTACTCATCTTCAGCCTGCAGCCCACTGGGGAGGTCAACTCTCCCTCCCGGGGGACGGCCATGTGCCTCACTCATCCCTGATCTCATGCCTGGCATACAGTAGGTGCTCAGGAATGGGTGTATGCAGTAGGTGCTCAGAAATGCTTGTAGTGAGGCTGAGAGGGATGTGGAGGAAGGGAGGGGAGGCAGTTATTGAACAGTCTGGCAACTGACTGGAATCTGTGAATTTCTAGTATGACAAAGACTGATTTTTATTTATTTCTTTCTTTTACACAGTAAAGTGAGCTTTCTTTGTGTTTGAATAGAAAGCACATACGCTTAGCACCCTATTGTGGAAAAAATCAGGCTTTATTGTAAAAACAATTGTGCCAAATTTAAAGCGGGGATTAAAATTGAAGCATGTTAAGTGTGGTCGTTAATACAACAGGCTTTTTCTTCCCATTGGGAAGGATGCTATTCTGGTGTGCCTTCTGCTTGCCTTTCCTGGGCTGGTGGAGGCAAAGCAGCGGGGGTGGTGCTCAGCAAGGCAGAAGTGGGGTCTCTGACTCCAGAGCACCTTAGGTAAGACATGAAAAACTCGTGAACCCAACTTGCAAACAAAAACAGAAGACACATGAGCAGATGGAGGATCTTTTTTATTCTTATCTGTAAATATGTCTACAGCCAAAGGTTCACACATTTGTATGTTTTAAATCACTTAGAGTTATGGATTAAACAAACCCCCTCTGCTTAAAACGAACACATAAAATTGAGGCTTTCTTGGAAACAGGACTGACCAGCATAGATCCCCTTTCCCTCGACTTTGTCTGGTATGTCACCTCCAACCAATTATGCAGGCTACGGTAGTCACAGCCGTATTTTTCAAGCATCTGTTATCTCTTGTGACCCTTACCTTGACCCTCGGAAGTTGAGTTCATCATCCCCATTTTACAGGGGTACAGAGAGGGTAGATCAGCCCCCAAGGTCACAGAGTGAAGAAGAAGTGGAGAAAGGATTTGAACAGAAATGTGATCCCAAAGCCCTCATTCCTAGGGCGATTGCCCTCTGCCTCCCAGGAAGTTGCTCTAACAGAAGACTAGACCCTCAGCGACCCAGGAATGCAGAAGGGAAGGGGACTGAGGGGAAGAGGGAACCCAGGAAATTCTTATTTCTGAGTACAGGCAGACCTCCTTCTGTTGTGCTTTGCTTTATTGCACTTCACAGATAACTGAGTTTTTTACAAATTGAAGCTCTGCACCAACCCTGCACTGAGCAAGTCTATCAGCGCCCCTTTTCCGATAGCACTGTGCTCGCTTCGTGTCTCTGCGTCACCTTGTGGTAATTCACACAATATTTCAAGCTTTATCATCACTATTATCTGGGTTATCGTGATCTGTGATCAGTGATCTTTGAGGTTACTATCACTCATTGAAGGTTTGGATGACAGAGTTTTTTAGCAATAAAGTATTGTTAAATTAAATTATGTGCATTTTTGGACAAAATGTTATTGTGCACTTAGTAAATCACAGTACATTGCAAACACAATTTTTATAAGGACTGGGAAACCAAAAAATCCATGATTCACTTTGCAATATTCTCCGTATTGCAGTGGTCTGGACCTGAACCTACAGTATCTCCAAAGTGTCCCCATATGTCTTATGTCATTGACCAGAACTAAGTGCTGGCTATTTTAAAGTAAAATGTAATCCTTGTCCACCAGAAACACTCAGGCTGTATTCAGAATGGCTGGGACTGATTTCTAAGACTGTGTGAGGCCACATACTATATTCAGAGTAGGCGACCTAACCCTCAGAAGGAAAGGAAGAAAGCAAAGAGAAAGGAAAGACAGGACATTTCAAAAAGGCATAGGAGTCCACCTGAAAGAGCTCCCCATGACCCACGCTGGAACAAATTGAGTAAAAAAGATAAGTCACAATAGTACTGAAATCTAAGTACAAAGAACAAAATACAAATCCATGAGGCCAGAATGCAGATGTAAGTAACCAGGGATAAAGATACAACTTTTCCTTACCGAAGAATTCCAAGTAATAAGTCTAGAAGGAACGCATGAACACCACAGCAATAGTAATAATTACCACAGACAAGATCCATCCACTGATGCTAAAATCCGTGGGTGAAAGTTTAAGCAGAAACACGACGTACTGTTTCAAAGTGGTTTAGTCACTAAGTTGTGTCCGAGTCTTGTGATGCCATGGACTGCAGCTCGCCAGGCTCCTCTGTCCATGGGATTTCCCAGGCAAGAATACTGGAGTGGGTTGCCATTCCCTTCTCCAGGGGATCTTCCTGACCCAGGAATCACATCCAGGTCTCCTGCATTGCAGGCAGATTCTTTAGCAACTGAGCCACCAGGGTTTCAAAGTATGTCCTCCCAATAAATAATTACAAAGAGAAAATTATTAAATTATTAGGGGAAAATCCTAGCAGACACCACCTGCACCAGGGCTAAGGTTCACATCGCCAATTATATGTCACTAAAACAGGTCAACATCACGTGTCCCCGTGTGGTGCCCTGATGAAGCACCTCCTGCTGTAGAATCCATCCTGGTAACACATAACCCCAATATAATCACGAGAAAATACCAGACAAACCCCAGCTGAAGAACATCCCACACCCAAAAGAAAACTGACCAGCACCCTTCGAAAGTGTCAAGGTCATAAGCGACCAGGGGAGACTGAGGCAATGTCACAGATTGGTCTAGAGTAAGCAGTCATGGGGAAGGGAATGGAAACCCGTCCAGTGTTCTTGCCTGGAGAATTCCATGGACAGAGGAACCTGGTGGGCAATACTTCACTGGGTCGGACACGACTGAGCGACTAACGCTAAGGACTCATAATTGCTAAATGCAACGTGGTGTCCAGGATGGGATCTGGCCAAGAAAAAGGACATTAATGGAAAAACTGTTCAAATCCAAATAAGTTCTGAAACTTAGCTGATAATATTGTAACAGGAAGGATCTCTTAATTTTGATAAATTTTGATTGTTTATGATAATCATAAGGGAGAATCTGGTGAAGGGTGTATGGAAACTCTTTACACTAGCTCTACATCTCTTCTATGAGACTAAAATGATCTCAAAATAAATTTTTTAATGATGTGGCAGGCTGAATCATGTTTACCCCAAAGATATCTGTGTCCTGATCCCTAGAACTGGCAAATATTACCTTCAGTTCAGCACACTCAGTATAGTCCGACTCTTTGCGACCCCATGGACTGCAGCACGCTAGGCTTCTCTGTCCATCATCAACTCTTGGAGCTTGCTCAAACTCATATCCATCGACTTGGTGATGCCATCCAACCATCTCATCCTCTGTTGTCCCCTTCTCTTTCCACCTTCCATCTTTCCCAGCATCAGGGTCTTTTCCAATGAGTCAGTTCTTTGCATCAGGTGGCCAAAGTATTGGAGTTTCAGCTTCAGCATCAGTCCTTTCGATGAATATTCAGGACTGATTTCCTTTAGGATGGACTGGTTGGATCTCCTTGCAGTCCAAGGGGCTCTCAAGAGTCTTCTCCAACACCACAGTTCAAACGCATCAATTCTTCGGCACTCAGCTTTCTTTACAGTCCAACTCTCACATCCATACATGACCAGTGGAAAAACCATAGCTTTACCTTACATGCTGAAAATAAGAGACTTTGTAGATAGGATTGATTATCTTGCCTTGGGGACCTTATCCTAGATAATTCCAGGTGAGCCCCCATTGCAATCACAGGTATCCCTATATAAGGTGGAAACAGAGGGAGACTTGACCCAGGCAGGAGAGAAGAAGCCCATGTGATCAGAGAGATCAGAATTATGCAGCCCCAAGCCAAGGAAAGTGACAGGTTCCAGAAGCCAGAAGAGGCCAGGACCAGATTCCCGTCCTGGGGTCTCCAGAGGAAGCACCACCCTGATAACACTTTGATTTCCACCAATGATACTGATTTTGGACCTCTGGCCCTCAAATCCTTGAGAAAATAAATCTGTGTTGGTATAAAACATCAAGTTTGTGGTACTTTGTTATAGCAGCAATAAGAAAGTAATAAAAATGTTATTGAAATTTTTGATAAGGTTGGCCTGGACAACCCCCAAAGCTCCTGCCAGCTGTGACATGCTCGATGCTTCAGCTCTGCCTGGTAGGACTGCACGACCCTTGATCCCTGAGAGAGTCCCTGTGTCCGTGATCCAGAGGCTGCTGGGAGCTGCCAATCTAATGCCATTTTCTGTGGAGTCAGTGTTTCTCTTTCTCAGCTGCCAGGCTCACTAATGCCTCCAAGTCTCCTCCCTAACACCCCTGGGACCTGTCCAGCCTGAGGTCAAAGGGCATGTTCTAACTACTTTACCAAACATGGAACAGCTCAGCTGTCCACCAGCTGAGGAAGCCGTGAGGCTAGCCCCAGATAACAGCAACAGTAATTACAGCTCTCCTTCCTTTATTGAGGGCCTATTATATGGCAGGCACGCTGCTGAGCATTTTATATGTGCCAACCCACTTAGTCCCCGTAACCACCCCATGGGCAGCTCAGAGAGGCTACGGGGCTTGCTCAAGGTCACACAGCTATCCAGGAGCTGACTCAGAGTTCCAGATCAGGTGTCGGTGGCACAGAAATACCATGTCCCCAACGAACAAGCCACACTGCCCATCCACCATCTGGCTTCTCAGCTGTGTGCTCTGCTAGCCACAGTGGGAAATCCAAAGTGACCCTTCCTAGGGCCCCTGACTGCAAAGCATCCAGGCTTCAGCTGCCTTCAGGAACCCAGAGAGATTTGTAGGTGAGAAAAATCCTCACCCTTGAAACCAACTGAGGGAGTTGAGAGAACTTTTCACTTCACACAGGTATATTATTAGCCTCATCCATCATCCCCAGGCATCTGGAGATGGCTCACAACCTCCAGTGTCACTGCTGAAGCCTTGGAGAAGTAGGGGTGGCAGTGAGGGGCGGGGGAGGGTGAGTCCAGGGCAGATTTGGGGCTCTGGAATGAGCAGAGAATTGGACTGCAGAGGCCGGCACATGACCTCGACCACCCATCAGCCGGCAATCCCATTTTGTCCAGCCATTTTGCCAAAGTGGATCTGAGAACTGAGTCAGAGTTCCCTTACTGGGGGGGTGGCAGGGGGCAGGGTGAATGAGCAGACACTCCACCACTCTTGGACTAACCTGGGAACCTTAAGCCCTGGGATAAAACAGCTTCCCAGGGCCCAGACACTCTGGGCGGTTTCTAGAGTGCTTGGAGCAAATGGTCCACCTGAGCTTGAATCCCCAGCAAAGAAGTTCATGTTCTACCGTGGATCACAAACAGGGTATTCGAGTATCTGTGACGGTACTAGGGTACCTATAAGGGTACTAGGGTAACTGTGAGGGTTTTAGGGTACCTGCAAGGGTACTAGGGTACCTGCGAGGATTCTAGGGTACCTGCGAGGATTCTAGGGTACCTGTGAGGGTTCTAGGGTACCTGTCAGGGTACTAGGGTACCTGCAAGAGTTCAAGGGTACTTGTGAGGGTACCAGGGTACCTGCGAGGGTTCTAGGGTACCTGTCAGAGTACTAGGGTACTTGAGAGTATACCAGGCAGGAAACTCAAAAGTGTGACCTAGACCTGGTAGGGTATGATGAGGAATTAGGACTATGGCAAGAAAAAAAAAAAACAATACTCCCTTGGAAGATTTTCATATATTTTAGTTAAACACCAAGCTAACAAAACCAAGGGCGGGCTTGATGGTGGCCTCTGAGGACAGCCCCACTCCTTCCTTCACTCACTCTCCAGCCTCTTTCCAGGCTTTTGCCCCTCCTATGCTCACCATGTAGATCACACTTCCATTTCCCCCTCCACATGCTACCCCTTCTCATGATTTCAGCTCAAGTCAAGTTCCACCCCCTCGAGGGAGACTACCCTGACGGCCCCAACCCTCCGGGACCTCCCCTCCCCGTCCCCTGCCATCTTTTGCCTATGGGACCCACACTTGTCCACCACTGCAGGGTGTGTTGGGGTGCATTTGACCTGTGGCAGACTTGTCTTCGCAGCTGCACAAGCTGGACCTGAAGGGCAGGGCCTGGACCTCAGGTCATGAGATTTCAGACCTAGAAAGGACACTCTTCAGGTTCTCCACCCTACCTCCATGATTCCACAGATTTTGATTGCTTTTCATTCAGGTCCTGGATTTATCTCATCCTTACCGTGGTTGCCCCGGTGGCTGATGAGTTTAGGATTGGAATACAGGACCTCTCTCTGAGTGGCCTGACCTTACAACAAGCAACCACAGAGCTAACAAGGACCTGTGTGCTCCCAAACCGCCAGGCACCTTCAGACACCTTGGCTCATTCTCCCCAGTACAGAAACCGAAGTTCAGTTGAAGAGAGTTAAAACTCTGAGCAACCCCAAATAAATAATAGCAATAGTTATACATACCAATTGCTTCCAGTGTGTCCAGTCCTGTTTAATCCTCACATCAGCTCTAGGAGGAAGGGATTACCATTACTCCTGTTTTGCAGATGGGCTGCGTCACAGAGAAGTCAAGAGACTCGGCCAAGGCTATGCTGCTAGTGAGTGCTGAAAAGTAATTCCTTCAAGTTCAAGGCAGAGCTAGGAACGACCTCCAGCCTCTATGCCTTCCACCCCCATGATTTGGCTCACCTGTTCCCGGATATTGTTCAGCACTGTCCTCTTCCTAGGGGACAAAGCACCTTGGGCTTCCTTCTCCATAACTACCACAGGCAATTATCTGGAAACACAGCTCCCCCATCCCAGCCTAGAGAGCCTGGGAGGGAGGAAGCAGGCCATGCTCAAATCCACATCCCAGCACCCAGTCTGATGCCAAGCACATGGGAAGCACTGGGTGATCATCCTGTTGAACAAACAAAATACCAAGTGGTTGAAAGACAAAACTGACAGCGTGCCCCCTTTGTGGGAGGAGAGGCAGCCCACCCACACTGGCCTCTCTGCTCCGGCCGCCCCAGCGATTCCATTTCCACCCTTAACAGGATGCCCGACTCCGTCTGATCTGCTCCCAGCTCAGGCTGCCCCTCAGGACTGTCCCCGTAGTAGGGGATTGCAAAATCATATTGGATTAAGACCTGCTCCGGCTGTCACCCGTGGTGGAAAGCTCGCCTATCAGGCAGCCCAGAAGGGCTTCAGTATCTAATGGAGATTTGCTAATAAGATCTGAGTTGGTGAGCTTTGCATCCTATTAACACGTGGGGGAGTGCGGGCCTGTCTGTCTGCTGGAAAATTGCAAACACAATAGAAAAGTCGCTGATGAATATTAATGGCCCTGGAAACAATGCTGAGAGAAATTGTTGATGTGATTGGGAAGCTGGGAGGGGGCTGTGGAGCCGGGGGGGCGGGGGGGGGGGCGCCTCTCTTCTCTCCCACCTGTGCCCGTCCCTTCAGAGCTGCCTGAAAGTGATAGGTCTGCCCAGCTGTCACCGCTAGATCCAGAGCCACCCGCCTGATGACCCCAAAAGAGAGCCTTGAGCCTGATTTCAGGGTCCAGACTTCCCTCCCCAGATCCATGCAGGCCAGGCCAGGCCAGCCAAGTTTGTGGAGGCTCACGGCGAAGTGTTTAAGAAGGAACTCGGGCTCCCCCATTTCTCCTACCAGATTTTTCAGGTCGGAGGAGCATCCCTCTGAGACTCTTTCCTGAAATTAAGACTTGTCCAGAGGAGCTTCGAACACGGAATGCCCAAGCAGACCAGTGTGCATGGGTCTTTGCACACCTGACAACCGGAGAAACTCTCAGCACAGCCCAGAGAATCGTCAAGTCCAAAGGATGCTTGGCAAGCACTCCTACCCACCACCCACAGTTCCAGAACTGTGTTCTGCGGAGCCTTAGAGGTCAGGAGAGGAGCTCCATTGGAGAGCAAGAAGGCTAAGATGGTTGGGTTGCAGATTCAAGCCTGGAATTCAGATCTCCAATCCCCCTTGGTTCCCCTGATTTGAAGCTGAGATAGAACCTGAGGACCCGGGGTGAGTGAGACATATTCCCTCCCTTGCTAGGAACTCAGAGTCAGGCGGGGGAGGCAGGTGTCAGTCACACGCTCATCCCATCACAGACCCCCTACGGAGGGCTCTGACCCGGAATTTTGTGTCCTACTCGCCACTGAAGAAATAGCACAGACCCCCGTATGAAGTGGATAATGGCCGCGAGCAGACGGTCTACAGGATCAGAGTGAGCACAGAGGGGTGTCGCCAGTGCACACAGGTCCTCCCGTTCAATGCCAAGTACAAAGCAAGGCCTTTTCTCCACCAACTGGGCAACTCTGCAAATGCGACAAACTCCCCGGAGCTCCAGCTTCCCCATTTGTAACCTGGCAGTATAATACGTGTGTATGCTCGTTCAGTCGTGTCTGACTCTTTGCGACCCCATGGACTGTAGCCCACCAGGCTCGTCTGTTCCTGGATTTCTCCAAGCAAGAATACTGGAGTGGGTTGTCATGCCCTCCTCCAGGGGATCTTCCCAGCCCAGGGACAGAACCCGAGTCTCCTGTGTCTCCTTCTTTGGCAGGCGGATTCTTTACCCGCCCCGAGCCATCTGGGAAGCCCAAAATACGTACATGGTGGGCTTAAGCTGGTGCCAGTACAGCGTGCAGACCACTCTGCATGCAGGAGGCACTCGGTACATCTCCAGTTCCTTCTGTCCTCTCCTTGTGTAGGGAGAAGTCCTTCAAGCATCCGTTCAACCTACTTCTCTGAACGGGTCCTCCCCAGTTTTTTGTCCTGATCTCTGCGGGACTGACCCTGCCCCCTAGGGCGGGCCTGTGAGTCAGGTTTGGCCAATCAGAGTGTAGTGTTGCCTGTCTATACTGATTGGTTCAGAGATGGGCTTATGCCCTGACTGGGCCAATCAGAGGCAAAGGGGCTCAACTTCAGGACTTTGGCTGGTACTTGCCGGCTCTGCAAAGGCTCCTGAGAGGGGCTGGTATATGCCCGTTGCTGCTGGCAGCCATTTTGTGCCCGGGAGGCGGGTGTCATCTGGGAACGAAATCCTCATCAAGGAAAGCTGAGCCAGGAGATGGGCAAAAATAAGGTTCTTGGATATGTTTGTTATACAAGCCAAAATATTCTTTTTTTCTTTAGGCCATCAGGGTTTCTGTCCCTGGCTATTTGCTGAATGAGTTTTAACTAGCCCATTCAGCCACAGGAGGCTTCTGTTCAACTTGAACTTGAAGCTAGCAGATATCCCATTCGCTCCTTCCTCACTTATACCCCCTACCCAACTCAAGGATCTAATTGCCTTGAAAGACTCAGCATTTGGGAAGCCTCGGTCTCTGTTTCTGGAGTGGGTTGCCATTGCCTTCTCCGGAGACTATTCATCATCCATCCACTATTCCAACCTGGTGTCGGCTGCATCTGCTTCTCAGCCACAGCTGGAGTGCAGAGCTGTAGACTCTCTCAGGCTCTGGGGAGGGAGGTCCCAGCCCATCCCTCTGTATATACGCAGCCTGGGAGAGTGTGGAAACGTGTGGAACCCACACAGTCCTACCCAGCTGGGCTACCAAAACTTAGCATTGTGTGGGGGAGGGTCATGGGAGAGAGGCGACTTCTAGAGTTAGAGCCGATTCTCCAGCTCGTGGCCTGCAGCCAAACTCAGCCTGCAGCTATGTTCCTGTTTCACAGCCAGTCTGTGCTTCCGGTTTTTTTAATTCAAATGTTTTTAGGAGAGAAGTGTATCTTCCAGCTTACCAAAGACCCGCAGTTCTGTGTTTTCCACACCTGTAACGCGCCATAGGTTTGTAAGACATGTTGCTTGGGGCTGCAGCCCCTGGTGAGGCCTCCAGCTGCCTTTCCTGCAGGGCCATGCAGAGGGGCTGGGGATGCGGTTGGTGGTTTCTGGTTTGCAAGGTTACTTGGCACAAGGTGGGGAAAGGCCAGTAATTTTCATGAATTATCAATAAGCCCCCAGTGGGGTATACATGACCTCTCTTGCCTCTTCTTGCTCCAACACGCCACAGACCCAAGCTTCAGGCCTGCCCAGACCCTCTGTCGGTCCCCCTGATGCTGGTTTTTGTCTGTCTTTCAGGGCTCCTTCCTGCTTACACTCACCTGTTCACCCACAAGTGCTGGGCCATCCCACCCTGCCCAGGGCCCCAGGAGGAACAGCTCCAGGCAGCAGGAGGGGCCCAGTCTGCCAGTTTGCATTGTATTTCTGGGATAATTACTAATGGCACACATCATTTTTATTAGCTGAGCTGTCTGCATTAAAATGATAGATTTTTTTTTATTATTAAAAACATCCAAGGGAACTGCCATCACAGTAGAAGGATAATTTTCCATTTAGTTTAAGAGCAGATGGTTACCGAAATGTTCAATGTAAATAAATTGAGACTCAGCCTAAGCATTGGGTAAACATATCGGAAATTTCCCTGTCTGCTTCAAGCCTCCTGCCCTCTCTGGCTCTCCCAGCCCCTCCTCAGGCCTGAACCGAACTCCTCCCCACAGTGAAGGGAATTCTTCCCCCAAACCACTTGGGAAAATCCAGGCCTCCAGAAATGGTGAAAGTTGGACCATAAAGAAGGCTGAGCACTGAAGAACTGATGTTTTTGAACTTTGGTCCTGGAGAAGACTTGAGAGTCCCTTGGACAGCAAGGAGATCCAACCAGTCCATCCTAAAGGAAATCAGTCCTGAATATTCATCGGAAGGACTGATGCTGAAGCTGAAACTCCAATACTTTGGCCACCTGATGCAAAGAACTGACTCACTGGAAAAGACCCTGATGCTGGAAAAGATTGAAAGTAAGAGAGGCAGGCGGCAACAGAGGATGAGATGGTTGGAATGGCATCATTGACTCAATGGACATGAGTTTGAGCAAACTCCATGGGATAGTGAAACACAGGGAAGCCTTGTGCGCTGCAGTTCATGGGGCTGCAGAGTCGAACACGACTTAACAGCTGAACAACAGCAACAGGAGGGGTGAGCCAACAGATGAACGATGATCTGCTAGGGATCCACCCTAGAACTTGGGGTGCTACTAATGTTGCTATAGAGACTGCAGCTTGGGAGATCAAGAAGCAGGGTAGAGAGAGGCAAGGACTATAATCCCATCAAACAGCAATGGTCTGGGTGAGAGTCAACAGACCTGGGTGCCCCACACTGGGAAAGTGCCCTCTGCTCTCAGGACCTTCACCTTCCAGTAAACAATGGGAGGCTTGGATCAGCTGCAGCTCCCAAAGGAGTTAAGAGGGAGAGAATGTTTCCCTAAAAAACAGAAAGATTTAGCAACCAAAGTGATTGGGAAACATTGAGTTAAGCTGATTTCTTTATTGCAAGAATATCTACTGTGTTAATATGGATTGTATTTCTCTATGTGCATGCGTGCGTGCTAACTCGCTTCAGTCGTGTCTGACTTTTTGCAACTCTACGGACGATAGCCCCGCCAAGCTCCTCTGTCCATGGGATTCTCCAGGCAAGAATGTTGGAGCGGGTTACCATGCCCTTTTCCAGGGGATCTTTCCGACACAGGGTCGAACCCGTATCTCTTATGTTTAACTTGCATTGGCAGACAGGTTCTATAACACTGATGCCACCTAGGAAGCCTCTTTCTTCAAGGACAAGTGACTTTCTCTACTTTAGTCCCTGGGGAAGGCTGAATTTTTTCTGCCGTGGGGTCTTTCCGGGGACTTTGAAGGCACTTTGTGTGGGCAGCCCCTCCGTCACCAGGGTGGATGTCCTGTCCTAGTGCCTCCTGGGAAGGATTATGGTATTAGAGGAGCCATCCCCTTAGCCTGTGATTTCAGGCCCATGACTCTGCAGAAATAGGAAGGTACAAGCTCCACCTGCCCATGCTCTGAAATACCAACAATGGTTTTGATGAAACTGAAAAGGAATCAAGAGTGTTTTTTCCACTTGTAAACTGGGTCTCTCTCTTAAGAAAATTGAAAGGGGAAGAGGACCAATGACAGGATCAGGGTCCAAACTAAAAGATATGCTTCGCACAAGGAACTCTGCTCAGTGCTATGTGGCCGCCTGCATGAGAGGGCCATCTGGAGGAGAATGGATACATGCGTGTGTGCGGCTGAACCCCTTTGCTGCCCCCCTGAAACTGTCGCGTTGTTAATCAGCTATGCTGCTGCTGCTGAGTCGCTTCAGTCGTGTCTGACTTTTTGCACCCCCACAGACTGTAGCCCCCCAGGCTCCTCAGAATCCTCATGGGATTCTCCAGGCAAGAATCCTGGAGTGGGTTGCCATGCCTTCCTCCAGGGGATCTTCCCAACCCAGGGATCAAACCCGCGTCTCTTATGTCTCCTGCATTGGCAGGCAGGTTCTTTACCACTAGCACCATCTGGGAAGCCCCATGATTGTCTGTACTGCAATATAAAACAAAAAGGTTTAAAATTTTTTTTTAATTGATCGTATTTTTTAAAAGAAAAAAAAAAGATATGAGTTTGCAGACAGAAACTCTGAGAGCCAGAGAGAGAGAGAGAGAGAGGAAGGACTCTCAATGATGTGGCCAACAGTGCTGGACTCTGATGGGATTACTGCTGAATTTACTTACTTCTTTGTGATTTTTCTTAGTGTTTTCCAAGTTGTCTTCACTGAGCATGTTTCACTGTGTCTTTCTAAACAAATGCACTATTTCAGACAGACCAATCTGGGCTAGCACAACAGGTACTCAAGAAATGTTCGTTGATTTTTTTCTTTTTTCCTTTTTTTTTTTTTTTAATAGAGGCCATGTTGTCCTCAGATTCTCAGCTTTGGTGCAGATCCATGGGTTTTGGAGTGTCGGGGGTGGGACAGGTGGGCGGAGCCTGTGAGGTCACCCGTCCCCGGAGCTACTGCGCTTTTTTCAGATACAAAACCTTTTCTTCAAACCAAACCTTCCTCAGAAGGCTAGAGAAGGGGAGAGTACATCTGGGTAAAGCCAAGGGTGGGGATAAATAGGGGTTCCCCAAGTCCTGAAACACCACCTTGGAGTCCACAGACCTCAGTATGAAAGCTGTCATCTTTCCCCCGCCCCACCCCATTCCCCAAACACACACATTTTTCAAATTGAACCTAAAAGGCTCGTATTGAAAATACCATACAGCAAGTTGGTAACCAGACCAGGTTATAGCCAGAACTTGCCCAGGATGGCCTCCCCTTGGCCTTGAACGATCTATCACAAACAAGTCTTTGCAGCCATGGGGAGGGGAGACACTGACTGCCTGAAGCCCAGCAGCACCCACCCTGAAAGCCAGGGGTCAGTGAGTCTTCTCAAATCACGTGTCAGAATATCAGGGCACGGTTGGTTATAAAGGGGGGAAAGCACTGGAAGGAGCAGCAACAGAGCCAGGAGGGGAATTTCTTGTTAGTTCTATCGGACCAATGTCCCTGCGTCTCCACCGCTGTATCTGTCATACGGAGATGGTATATTTCTCCTCCTGGAAGCAGACTGTGTCTCGTGGCCTCTACCCCCTTGGGGTCAGCAGGGGGCAGTGGAAAGTCAGGAGGCCGAGCTCTGCCACTGACTATCTGGGTGCCTCTAGCAAGTCACTTCGCCTCCCCGGGCTTCCGTTTTCATTATCTGAGGGAGTAAGGTTAGATCAGGGTTGGCAAAGAGGTTCACTTACGGGTTGTTTGTTGTTTAGCCATTAAGTCATGTCTGACTCCTTTGTGACCCCATGGACTGTAGCCTGCCAGGCTTCTCTGTCCATGAGATTTCTCAGGCAAGAATACTGCGGTAGGTTGTCGTCTCCATCTCTAGGGGACCTTCCCAACCCAGGGATCGAACGCACATCTCGTGCATCGGCAGGCGGATTCTTTACCATTGAGCCACTGGGTAAGGGTAAGCCCACTCACAGGTTAACCCTGGTCAGCTGGTAGAGACTGCCTGGTGAGACTACTGAAAAGGATACTGAGCATCACCCGAGCTCATGGGAAGGTGATGGGGCTGTGCTTTCCCCACATCAAAGAGTCCAAACTGGTAGCACGTCTCTAGGCAAAGCCTGTCCTGGGCATTCTTGTGAACCCTCTGGAATCCTAGGACCTTCCTCTTCCCTCAGCTTTGTCTCTCAACTCTGCCTGACCCAAAACTTAGGGGTCATCCAATCAGAATCTGAAGCTAATGAGCCCTTGAATAGAGGGGCCTCTGATGGTCACCCCTGGACAATCCCCCCAAGCTGCCCAGCCCCCTGCACTGAGATCCAGGAGAGAATCTGGAAGGGAGGGTGTGACTCACAGGTTGACCTTACTCTGTACAGTAAGTGTGTGTTCCTGAGAAAATTGCACTCAAATTGAATTTTTATAAATGGAATCCTATTTGGGCAATGATTTACAACACAATTTCTGAGATACTTTATCTTCATTTTGAAGTAATGTTCCTAACGTTTTAGTTTTAGAACTCCCCTTCCTTTTTTAAGCACTAAGAATGTTCCAGGTAGATGATGCCAGAGAAACCACTAAGTCCTACCCTTTCAGTTTCTAGGAAATTGAAGCCCAGAGATGGAAGAAGACTAGCGTTTGTCAAGCAACTGCAGAGTCTCAAGTACCATTTTAGCTTTTCATATGCATCACGTTGCCCAATTTTCCAACAATTCCATGAGATGGGATGGGTGTCATCTCCCCTTTACCGATGAATAAAGTGAGGTTCAGGTAGGTTAGTCACTCAGTCACATCTGACTCTTTGCAACCCCATGGACTGTAGCCGGCCAGGCTCCTCTGTCCATAGGATTCTCTAGCCAAGAATACTAGAGTGAGCGGCCATTTCCTCCTCCAGGGGATCTTCCCAACCCAGGAATCAAACCAGCATCTCCTCTGCTTCCTGCATTGACAGGCAGATTCTTTTACCACTGAGCCACCTGGAAAGCCAGTGGCTCAGATGGTAAAGAATCTGCCTGCAGTGTGGGAGACCTGTGTTCGATCCCTGGGTTGGGAAGATCCCCTGGAGGAGGAAATGGCAGCTCACTCCAGTATTCTTGCCTGGAGAATCCCATGGACAGAGGAGCCTGGCAGGCCCCATTCCATAGGGGTACAAAGAACGGGACACAAGAGCAACTGAGCATGCACACACAGGCAGATTAAATAACTGGCACAGGGACACTCAGCTCATAAGTGGCTGCTTCCTTGGTGGCTCAGAGGTTAATGCGTGTGCCTGCAATGCAGGAGACCTGGGTTCGATCCCTGGGTCAGGAAGATCCCCTGGAGAAGGAAATGGCAACCCACTCCAGTAGTCTTGCCTGGAGAATCCCACGGAGGAGCCTGGTGGGTTATAGTCCACAGGGTCGCAAAGAGTCGGACACGAATGAGCGACTTCACTTTCACTTTCACTTTTCAAATCCCCGAGGACTTCCATTGCTCACTCCATTCTGGCCTGTGACCTGTAACAGTCTGCATGACCAGGCCCCTCTCTCTTGTCCCTCTGACCTTACTGGCTTCCTTTCCAGTCCTCAAATTAGATACCCCAGGGCCTTTGCACTTGTTCCTTCGCCTGAATGCTCTTCTCACTCACCTTGTCTGGCTGGTATTCAGGTATCACAACTCGTAACTCGCATCTCCACGGAGTCTTACCTTCCCAACCTCCCACACACTTTCTGTTACACTAACTTACCTTGTTCTCTTCATTACATTTATCACTATATGAAATCACTTTTTTTTGTTTATTTATTTATTTACTGTCACCCTACTAGACCTCTAGTTCCATGAAGACAAGGACCTCTCTCTCTTGTTTCCCTCTGTATCCCCAATCCCTACGGAACCTGGGATGCTCAGTAAATCTTTCAGGACAAATGGATGTAGCAGAACTGGGTTTTAAATCCAGACCTGCACGAACTCTGAAGCCCAAAGAGATTCCCATCGCACCCCAATGTGCTCATGTTTTAAAAGTTATTTTTATAAACTATTCCTCAATGGAAAAGTTCTCTGAACTTGCCTTTGAAATGTAACATTTTGGAGTTTGTTACATTGGACTAGCACAGATGAGAAGCTCTTGTTCAAATAAAATGAAATTAAAAATCCAGATCCGGAGATAACCATGGCTCTGGAAGATCAAGAAGACGCCATATCCCTTGAAAGGACCTCAAGGGGAGTGAACAGCTTGTCCCCAAAAGTTTTCCTGTGACCAGTTTCTCATTAGACCAGCCCACACTGCCAGGAGTTGACTGGATCGTAACTGACAAGCCTGGGTTCCCAACACCTATGGAAGAGCAACTTTACAGCATCAAGAGTAAAGTCAACAGCCCCTTCCCTATGTGCCCAGCGAGTAATTGCTGGCATAATTGTCATCAAGCAGAGCAGCGTGAGAGGCTAGGTAAAGAGAGAGGCACTGTGCCCTGGGAAGAATCAGCGCCGCCTCTGCGGCTCACTTATCACAGTAAGAACCATAGCAACCACACAATTCCAAGCACCGTACCGGGCGCTTTACACTTGATGTCAAAGACCCATTTTACAGAATAGGAAACTGAGGCTCAGAGAGGTTAAGAGACTGGCTCTACATCCTCCAGTAACAGAGTTGAAAATCAAGAGTTTATCATTATAAAGGGCCCTTCTTTTATCACTCGTAATATTTTTTTATTCTGACGTTGAACAAATACCTAGTTTGTATTAATACAGCCATTGCAGCATTCTTATAATTAGCATGTGCTTAGTGTATATTTTTCCATCCTTTTACTTTTCACCTGTGTCTTTACGGTTAAAATGAGGTTTCTGTAGATGGTATATAGTTTGGTCTCGCTTTTTTATGAAGTCTGATAAACTCTACCTTTGAACTGAAATGTTTAGAGCACTTACATTTAATTGTAATCATTGATATGTTTGGTTTAAATTTATCATCTAGATATTTGTTTTCCATTTGTCTCATCTGTCCTTTGTTCCTTTTTGTTTTTTAACTACCTTCTTTTGGACCAGCTGAGTGTTCTTGTAGTATTCCATTTTATCCCTGTTCGCTAATTAGCTGTACCTCTTTTTTAGCAGTTATTCTAAGGTTTAAAATACACAGCTTTAATTTGTTTAAGAACTCTTAACACACTTTACTTCCATTTCTCCCTTCTTTTCTTTATAGGACTGTTGCAAACATTTTACTTTTATTCATATGATAAACATCATAATACAAATTATCCTTTAAAGAACTTTTTTAAATGAGGAAAAAGATCCTTATATTTTTACCTCTTCTGACACTCCTTGTTTCCCTTTCTTCCTCCCTCGTGAAAAACAAACAAATGAAACCCACCATTTGCGGTATGTTAACACATGCTAGGCACAGAAAACTCGTTGTTACTACCTTTAATTCTTACCAGAACCCTGACGCAAGTTACTAACCACGTGTACTTGATGAGGAAGCTCAGGAATGGGAGAGGGCAATACAGCCCTTGAAAGAAAATGAATCTCAGGATGGGCCCTTTAGGGACGGAGGGCAGGGGCACTTGGGGAAGACAGAGGGGTCAGTTGGGGCATAGACAGGCCTGGGGAAGGAAGGAGAGAAGCCAGGAAGGATCGGGCCTTCACCAAGAGGGGCACAGGCCACTGGACACGCCCTCCTCGGGGCCCACCCCTGCTCAGAGGGCCCCAGGCCTGGCGGCATTGCATTCTCCAAGGGGCCAGCAGGACCCTAAGGCACTCAAAGGGGAGAGGCAGAAGACATGGGAGACCGAGGCAGTCCCTCCATCGGGGACTCTGAGGGGTGAAGCCCTCGCCTCTCAGACCTGGGCAGCCTTCTCGCCTCCTCTCCCTCTGTGTCCCTTGTGGCGGATCCCCGCTCTGTCAGCCTCTGACTTGGGTGGAACGTTCACTGTCTATTTCCTCCCCCAGGCCTCACCTGCCTGAGCACACACAGTCACATACATGTGACCCGGAGCGCCCAGAGCTTTGCATTCTGCTTTTCACATGTAACGCATCACCTCAAAGATTTTTGTCATGTGTCAGCATAGTCTTTGCTAAGCTCTTCTGGATTTCCTTTCTTCTTTTTTTTTTTATTATTTTTTTTTATTTTAAAATCTTTAATTCTTACATGTGTTCCCAAACATGAACCCCCCTCCTTTCTTCTTTTACAGAAGTCCTTTTTATCACTGCACAATTCTCCATGGAGAAGACGGACCCAATGGCTGACCCAGTTCCCAAAGGCCTGCTGTTTAAAAGGGTTCCAGTTCCTCCCTGAGGCAAGGGACCCAGCTACCTAGGGTTGTGTTTGGGGTTTTTCTCTGAAGCTTGGAGCACTACGCCTTAGGGACCTCCCAGTCTCTCCTCCACCCCCAAAGGTGCCAGGCTATGCCGCAACACCACCTCGCCCAGGAGAGCTGGCCCAGGACAGACGGGCCCTCCTGTATTCACTCACTCATTCATTCCATAACTGTTACCAAGCACCTCCTGTGCACACAGACCCAAGCCACGTGCTGGGAGTGGGGCACCTCGGAGATGAAGACAGCAAGTGAGTGGGCAATTCTGACCTCGAAGGGTTTGTGCTTGATGAAAGGCTGGTGCTCTGGGAGCAGAAGGGCTGCTAATCCTGCAGAGAGCTTCCCAGGGGACACGCTGTCAAGGCTGAGATGAAGAGAATGTGTGGGAGGCAGCCAGGTGGGCAGACAGGGTGTCCAGGAAGCAGGGAAAGAGCACAGTTCAAGGCCCAAGGGTGAGAGAGTGCACCCTTCCAGAAGCGCTAAAGACTCCCCATGTGATCACAGCCCAGGGGATGAGGTGGGAGACAGCAAGAAAGACCAGGAGGTAGAAGGGAGCAGGTACCAAGAGCCGGTAAGCTGTGATAAGGTGTTGGCCATTATCCTGAGGGCACTGGGGAGCCACTGAAGGTTTTTAAGTAGAGGAGAGACCCAACCGCATTTGAATTGTAGTAAACTCATCCTGCCTTCTCATGTTCTTTCCCCGGCAGCAGGTTGGGCACAAGGGCAATTCAGAAGAGCCCTGGGTGCATCCTGAGTCAGAGTTGCTACAGGGGACACAGTGAAATCATTGTGAAGTCTTAGAGGAGAGCAAGGATCAGAGGGAAGGACAGGTGACAGCTGGGCTCCTGGTGAGAGACCCTGTGAAGAGCAAGAGCCGGGCAGCTGGAAGACCCTGAGCTGGGGCTCATCCCCCAAAACTGTGAGGGCCGAGGACCCAGGTCTCAGGAAGGTGGGCTCACCTGAGCATCCTGTCCCCCAGCCCCACCTCCACCGGGGATCCTAACTGCACAGCTAACAGAGAGCAGCACTGCCGTGGAAACTCAGGCTTCCCATCCCCACTTCAGGCTCGCCCTGCTCCTCCCAGCACACAGTCGCCATAGTAACCATTAGAGGCACCAGATCTCACTGAGGCTGCGGAATGGCATTAAGCCTGCCTGAGTGGAGGGTGGGAGGATGGGAACATTATCCTGGTACTCCTGTGGATGGAGAGCCCCTGGCCTCTCTCACTTTTCAGGACAGAAGGACAAGGAGCCAGATTTGTTAGAAGTGTGATAGGTTGTGGAGTTCACAGCCCTGCCTCCTCTCTCTAGCCCACAGGCTGACACTTAACCATAGCCATTTGCTAAGAGGGGCAGGACGCACTGGTTGTTTTAGTCACTAAGTCATGTCCGACTCATTGCCATTTATTTCTCCAGGGGATCTTTCCAACTCAGGGATTGAACCCACGGATTCCCTGGAGAATAAAATGGCAACTCATTTCAGTGTTCTTGCCTGGGAAATTCCATGGACAGAGGAGCCTGGCGGGCTACAGTCCATGGGGTCACCAAAGAATCCGACTTAAGTTAGGACTCACTGGAACCCTTCTCAAATGCCTGAAACACAAAAATCTCAACAACTCTTCTTCTGTGAATGGTCTTAGAGCAATAATACAAATACTTCACGTGCAGTCTTATCGAGGGCCTGCTACAAGACCAGGAAGTACATGCTTCCTTATCTTTGTTGTACTGAAGTGGAAATCGAGGGTCTGAGAAGGCAGGCCATTGCCCCAGGTCATGTACCTAGCAAATGGAGCACCCAAGGGAGGCCCCAGTCAATCTGAACATCTTCTTTAGGAGTCGTGATGATTATCCAACAGCTGCCTATGAGACATTCTTCAGACAGAGAACTCACTCTCTCGGAGAGTAACACTTTGCATTTCAGGGAAGTCAAAAGACAGAAGGCCCTTCTTGACTGTGAGTGGTAGCCAGCATCCCTGAGCTTGCCTCTCTTGGACCCAGGTGTGCCACCTGGAACTTGCAGAGCCTGGCTGCTGTGCCTGCCAAGCATCAGCCACCAAGGCAGTGCCCTGACCTGCCCCGCCCCCCGTGCCCCTCCCCCATCCTGGAACAGCACTCAGCAGCTCTAGAAGTTCTTCCATACTGAGCTGTCAGATGGTTGATTAATTGATTGATTGGTGTTTGGAGCTCATTCTGCAGCAAGACACAAGGCTGTTTGTGATCAGGGTTAAGGCTTAGTCGATGTCAGGAACCAGGGGCTGTGTACCTGGCCAAGGTCAAGTTCACCATCTGTGCCTGGGTCAGACAGCTATGAACAGACTTTCTGCCTGTGTAGCTCCAAAGCCCTTCCAGGGGTCATGCTGCAACCTTGGCCTCATTAGCACATGATGCTCACCAACCAGCTGGGCCCATCTGGTTTCTTATTAATCCAAAAGTGAGATGGAAGCAGCCTTCTAGGGAACCAGAAGTCTTGGATGAAAAACAGCCTGCAAGCATGCCAATGCCTCCTTCTCCCTGTAGCCAGGAAAGAATCTTGCCCTCCTCTTGGCTGTGTCCTCCAAATCCTTCCCTCACGGCCAGACCGCAGAGCTTTGGCTGGTGACCAAACCGTGCCTCCTGCAGGGACAGAGGAGAGGCAGGTGGGATGAAGAGCTGGGAGCAAAGGAAGGGCTTTGAGGGAAGGGGCATGGCGGGGGGCAGAGGAAGCGGATGTCATGAGGTCATCCAACGTCCAGCTGCATCCAGCTGCCACACCTGCCTCTTCCCTTTGGGTAGCTAATTCTCATTTTGCACCCTACTTTCCTTTGCACAGGATATTCTTTTTTTTTTAACTTTGTATTTTGTATTAAGTGAAAGTGAAAGTCGCTCAGCCGTGTCTGACTCTTTGCGACCCCATGGACTATATAGTCCATGGAATTCTCCAGGCCAGAATGCTGGAGTGGGTAGCCTTTGACTTCTCCAGGGGATCTTCCCAACCCCGGGATCGAACCCAGGTCTTCTGCATAGCAGGCAGAGCTGAGCCACAAGGGAAGTCCATTTTGCATGAAGGTATAGCCAATTAACAACATTATGACAGTTTCAGCTGAACCGCAAAGGGACTCAGCCATTCATATACATGTATCCATCCTCCCCTAAACTCCCCTTGCATGGGCTCTTCTTATTATGTAAAAAGGCACTTTTGTCCCAAATCCACATAACATTATTCAGTTTCCCATTCCCCATCCTTCATGGCCCATCTCAGGTGCTACCTCCCATAGGAAGTTGGCCCTGACCCCCTCAGTCTGAATAGACCACTCCTCATTTTGACTTCCTCAGTGGGACCATTGGTGGACAGGTCTAATCATTCCTTTGATATTGTGAACTTCTTGAGGGCAAGGCCCATGTCTGATTCATGTATATTCATCCTTGATAATGCCCAACTCTTGTACAGATAGAAAGTTTAAGGTAAGTATGTATTGAATGGAAAGATACATGAATGGAGGAATGCATTTTTAATGAAAGGATAGGGTCAAAGTCATAGATTCAATTCCCTGGGAAGCAAGGAGGCAGAGTCTGGTGTGCAGGATGTTTATAGAGAGTGTCCTTGGGATCAACACCTGTGGAAGGAAGGGGAAAGAAGCAGGATTGGCAGAGGGGAAGTCAAGCTGCAGTGCAGTCTAACAACAGCAATCTGGTCCAGACTGCATAGAGCTCTGGAGCAAAAATAGACCTTCAGAGCTGTCCTCATAGATTGAGACGGCCAGACCTTTATACGCACACACTCATCAATCACTGGATGTGGGTTACCCTGGGAAAAGGCATGATCTTCAGCAAGGCAGCTTTCTGCAGCTGAGATAAGCCTTGAAGGAACTGATCTCTGAAGGTTCTTTGACACCAGTCCTCCTAGCAGTTGGGACCAGAAAGTCTTCATTGCAAGGGGGTCCGGGCAGCACATCACAGTATCTAGAAGAGGTGGACACGACAGATAATGGACAAAAACATGGACAGATGGACAGTTAGGATGAAGGGTGGATTCATAGATGATAAGTGGATGATTGGATGAGTTGATATCTGGATAAATATGGATGGATGGATAAATGGATAGATGGATGAATGGATGGATTTATGGATGGATGGATGGATGGACAAATGGATAAACGGGTGGGTGGGTGGATGTTTGAGCAAATGGGTATCTGGATGACAGATAGATAAACAGATGAGTGGACGCATAGACTCATGGATGATGGGCGGATGGATTCATAGGTGAATCTTTGGTTGATGAATGTTTGGGTGGGTGATTGGTAATGGATGCATGAGCAGATGACGTCTTCTCAACATTTCACGTCATTTAAGTAACTGGACCCTCCCAGTTATTCACCTGCTTTTTCTTTTTCCTTAAGGTGGATTCAAGGAGGGCCTTCAAATAGTAGTCTTAGCAAGTGAAATGATCTAGAGAGTGAAAGGGAACCCTTCAGCATCACCACAGATCATGTAGGGGCCCTTGAGGACTGCCACCTGGATGGACGGTCAATACCTACAACTTATTAATACAGATGTGACCCTGCCCCACGACAAGCACACACACGGTGAGCAGTCAGCAGCAACCTAGACACCATGCATGGGTGCCGTGGATGGTGAGAGTCCCTCCCCTGCCAAGAGAAAGGACAAGTCTGACTCAGGGAGGATGGGGGTGGGGGTGGGCTCTCTCCTCCCACTAAAGACCAAGCCTAGGTGCCCCCCAGGCCATGTCGCTCTTTCACCTGGAGGGACAGGACTAACTTCTGTCAATGACAGCACAAAGCCCTCCTTTTTGTTTAAAACAATGCCTTATTTGTCTTTTAATTTATGTACTTTAAATTGAAGGATACTTGCTTTACAACACTGTGCTGGTTTCTGCCATACATCAGTATGAGCCAGCCACAGGTATACGCACGTTCCCTCCCGCTTGAACCTCCTAAAGGCGTTCTTTATCCTTTGGGTTTTGGCAACTAATCCCCAGCCACTGCCCTTATGTCGATGTCCAGTCAGTGGGGGACACTCATGGAGTCGGCTCGGGTCTCAGAACAGCATTTGGAGGCCACAAAGATCAGGGGCATCTATCAAGGGTTGGAGACATTGACCGAGGAATTGCTGCTCCACGCCTGTGGGTGCTGTGGGGGGAAGGCAGCTTTCAGTTCCAGCAGGACAGAGCCCACAGAATAATTTGGACCAGGGCAGAGGCCCACATCTGGGTGAGGGGATCCCCTAGGATGGTTGTCCCTCTCTCCCTGGGCCCTGCTCCTCCTAGCTTGAGATTCTTTTCCCTCCCTGTAGGATACTTTTCCAAAGCTAGAGGTCCTCCCTTGCAAGGCAGTGAAGCTGGGTCTTCTGTGGTCTTGGGAAGAGACTTAAGATGATGGAATATGAGGGTGGGGGGAAGAATAGTCCTAATTCCCTATTCATTACGTGAACCTACTACACAACCTCCCAGCTACACAACCTCCCAGCCTCAGCTCACACACTCTCCCATGTGTGACTGGACACCCATGACTTACCTAGGCAAGCTTCTCCATCCTAGAGTTGCTGTAATTGTTTAACAATTCTTTCTTTTATCCCACTTTCTATCTCCCATCTCTGGGGCTTATGGTCAGAAAAAAACAAGCTGGATCTTTCTTAAACCAGAAGCAGTTCTAGGGCCGACAATCACCTTTTCCCTGAACCACATCCATACCTCATACAAACAACCTCCCTCATTCCTTACGACAATGTTCCTGGCTCCCTGAGGCCTGCTTCTTTGTCTATGTTCCACTTTATCTCTTTTTTGGCACCCAGAAGGACTCAGTACTCCCGGAGTGGCAGACCAGATGGGAGACAAACAGAGCTCTCTCCTCCTTTCTATTAATCCAGGCCCAGGATGTGGCAGCAGTTTTGGCAGCCATATCGTTTGACTGATGCATTGCGACCCTGAGACAGCTAAAATCCTAGGTCATTTTTATATTTGCTACTGATGATCTAGCTGTCCTCCTATTTAGCACTGCTCTAGAGGTTTCTTTGAGGGTGCAATGGCAGGACCCCTCATTATTCCTGCTGCCTCTCATCTTATGTTAGGTTTAGTCTATCACTCAGCCCCAAAAGATGTTTTCAGATTCTGCCTCTGTCATGAAAGGAATTTATTATCCCTCCCAGCCCCCTGCCTTCTGCCAATTTGATTAGTTCAGTTCAGCCGCTCAGTCGTGTCCGACTCTTTGCGACTCCATGAATCGCAGCACGCCAGGCCTCCCTGTTCACCATCATCTCCCGGAGTTCACTCAGACTCATGTCCATCGAGTCGGTGATGCCATCCTACCATCTCATCCTCGGTCATCCCCTTCTCCTCCTGCCCTCAATCCCTCCCAGCATCAGAGTCTTTTCCAATGAGTCAACTCTTCGCATGAGGTGGCCAAAGTACTGGAGTTTCAGCTTTAGCATCATTCCTTCCAAAGAAATCCCAGGGTTGATCTCCTTCAGAATGGACTGGTTGGATCTCCTTTCAGTCCAAGGGACTCTCAAGAGTCTTCTCCAACACCACAGTTCAAAGGCATCAATTCTTCAGCGATCAGCCTTCTTCATAGTCCAACTCTCACATCCATACATGACCACAGGAAAAACCACAACCTTAACTAGACAGACCTTAGTCGGCTAAGTAATGTCTCTGCTTTTGAATATGCCATCTAGGTTGGTCATAACTATTCTTCCAAGGCGTAAGCACCTTTTAATTTCATGGCTGCAATCACCATCTGCAGTGATCTTGGAGCCCAAAAAAATAAAGTCTGACACTGTTTCCACTGTTTCCCCATCTATTTCCCATGAAGTGATGGGACCAGATGCCATGATCTTCGTTTTCTGAATGTTGAGCTTTAAGACAACTTTTTCACTCTCCTCTTTCACTTTCATCAAGAGGCTTTTTAGCTCCTCTTCACTTTCTGCCATAAGGGTGGTGTCATCTGCATATCTGAGGTGATTGATATTTCTCCCGGCAATCTTGATTCCAGCTTGTGTTTCTTCCAGTCCAGCATTTCTCATGATGTACTCTCTATATAAGTTAAATAAGCAGGGTGACAATATACAGCCTTGACGTACTCCTTTTCCTATTTGGAACCAGTCTGTTGTTCCATGTCCAGTTCAAACTGCTGCTTCCTGACCTGCATACAGATTTATCAAGAGGCAGGTCAGGTGGTCTGGTATTCCCATCTCTTTCAGAATTTTCCACAATTAATTGTGATCCACACAGTCAAAGGCTTTGGCATAGTCAATAAAGCAGAAATAGATGTTTTTCTGGAACTCTCTTGCTTTTCCCATGATCCAGCGGATGTTGGCAATTTGATCTCTGGTTCCTCTGCCTTTTCTAAAACCAGCTTGAACATCAGGGAGTTCACGGTTCATGTATTGCTGAAGCCTGGCTTAGAGAATTTTGAGCATTACTTTACTAGCATGTGAGATGAGTGCAATTGTGTGGTAGTTTGAGCATTCTTTGGCATTGCCTTTCTTTGGAATTGGAATAAAAACTTACCTTTTCCAGTCCTGTGGCCACTGCTGAGTTTTCCACATTTGCTGGCATATTGAGTGCAGCACTTTCACAGCATCATCTTTCAGGATTTGAAATAGCTCAACTGGAATTCCATCACCTCCACTAGCTTTGCTCGTAGTGATGCTTTCTAAGGCCCACTTGACTTCACATTCCAGGATGTCTGGCTCTAGATTAGTGATCACATCATCATGATTATCTGGGTCGTGAAGATCTTTTTTGTACAGTTCTTCCGTGTATTCTTGCCACCTCTTCTTAATATCTTCTGCTTCTGTTAGGTCCAGACCATTTCTGTCTTTTATCGAGCCCATCTTTGCATGAAATGTTCCCTTGGTATCTCTAATTTTCTTGAAGAGATCTCTAGTCTTTCCCATTCTGTTGTTTTCCTGTATTTCTTTGCATTGATCGCTGAAGAAGGCTTTCTTATCTCTTCTTGCTATTCTTTGGAACTCTGCATTCAGATGCTTATATCTTTCCTTTTCTCCTTGGCTTTTCACCTCTCTTCTTTTCACAGCTATTTGTAAGGCCTCCCCAGACAGCCATTTTGCTTTTTTGCATTTCTTTTCCATGGGGATGGTCTTCATCCCTGTCTCCTATACAATGTCACAAACCTCCATCCATAGTTCATCAGGCACTCTATCTATCAGATCTAGGCCCTTAAGTCTATTTCTCACTTCCACTGTATAATCATAAAGGATTTGATTTAGGTCATACCTGAATGGTCTAGTGGTTTTCCCTACGTTCTTCAATTTCAGTCTGAATTTGGTAATAAGGAGTTCATGATCTGAGCCACAGTCCGCTCCTGGTCTTGTTTTTGTTGACTGTATAGAGCTTCTTCATCTTTGGCTGCAAAGAATATAATCAATCTGGTTTCGGTGTTGACCTTCTGGTGATGTCCATGTGTAGAGTCTTCTCTCTTGTGTTGTTGGAAGAGGGTGTTTGCTATGACCAGTGCATTTTCTTGGCAAAACTCTATTAGTCTTTGCCCTGCTTCATTCTGCATTCCAAGGCCAAATTTGCCTGTGACTCCAGGTGTTTCTTGACTTCCTACTTTAGCATTCCAGTCCCCTATAATGAAAAGGACATCTTTTTTGGGTGTTAGTTCTAAAAGGTCTTGTAGGTCTTCATAAAACCATTCAACTTGTTTCTTCAGCGTTACTCATTGGGGCATAGACTTGGATAACTGTGATATTGAATGGTTTGCCTTGGAGATGAACCGAGATCATTCTACGAGAGCTGGCCAGCGCACTAAGCCTGGCTGAGAGGAGCTACCCCATGTCCAAGGTCAGGGGTGGCAGCTGAGAGGAGCTACCCTGCTTCCGAGGTCAGGGGTGGCCGGAAGAAGCCACCTTGTGCCCGAGACCAGGAGCAGTGACCCTGAGGAGCCACCCCGAGCCTGAGGCCAGGGCCGGCGGCAGGGAGGAGCAACCCGAGGAGCAGTGGCTGCGCAGGCGCAGGAAGGCCTAGTGGAGCTATCCCACATTGAAGGTAAGGAATGGCGGCGGTAAGGAGATACCCCTCGTCCAAGGTAAGGAGCAGTGGCTGTGCTTTGCTGAAGCAGCCGTGAAGAGATACCCCACGCCCAAGGTAAGAGAAACCCAAGTAAGATGGTAGGTGTTGCAAGAGGGCATCAGAGGGCAGACACACTGAAACCATACTCACAGAAAACTAATCAATCTAATCACACTAGGACCACAGCCTTGTCTAACTCAAGGAAACCAAGCCATGCCTCTGGGGCAACCCAAGACGGGTGGGTCATGGTGGAGAGGTCTGACAGAATGTGGTCCACTGGAGAAGGGAATGGCAAGCCACTTCGGTATTCTTGCCTTGAGAACCCCATGAACAGTATGAAAAGGCAAAATGATAGGATACCAAAAGAGGAACTCCCCAGGTCAGTAGGTGCCCAATATGCTGCTGGAGATCAATGGAGAAATAACTCCAGAAAGAATGAAGGGATGGAGCCAAAGCAAAAATAATACCCAGTTGTGCATATGACTGGTGATAGAAGCAAGATCCGATGCTGTAAAGAGCAATATTGCATAGGACCCTGGAATGTCAGGTCCATGAAAGTGAAAGCGAAAGTGAAGTCCCTCAGTTGTGTCTGACTCTTTGCGACCCTGTGGACTGTAGCCCACCAAGCTCCTCTGTCCATGGGATTCTCCAGGCAAGAGTACTGGAGTGGGTTTCCATTTCCTTCTCCAGGGGATCTTCCCTACCCAGGGATCAAACCCAGGTCTCCCGCATTGCAGGCAGATGCTTTAACCTCTGAGCCACCAGGGAAGTCAGGTCCATGAATCAAGGCAAATTGGAAGTGGTCAAACAAGAGATGGCAAGGGTGAACGTCGACATTCTAGGAATCAGCGAACTAAAATGGACTGGAATGGGTGAATTTAACTCAGATGACCATTATATCTACTACTGCGGGCAGGAATCCCTCAGAAGAAATGGAGTAGCCATCATGGTCAACAAAAGAGTCCGAAATGCAGTACTTGGATACAATCTCAAAAACGACATAATGATCTCTGTTCATCTCCAAGGCAAACCATTCAAGCCAATTTGATTGGCCAGATACTTTTAGGGCTCTAGAGGGTGGGAAGTATCTCTTCATTGGCCTACTAATCACTTTTTGTGGACAATCTCCAAAATAACGCCCAATGATACCTGCCTCTTAGTATCCACACCCCTGTATAGTCCCCTCCCACATTTTACCAGGATTGGTCTGTGTGACCAACAGAATACAGAAGAAGTGACAATATTTCACTTCCAAAATCCCATCAGAGGCTCTCTCGCTCTCACTCTCTCTCTCCCTCACTCGCTCACTGTCACTTTCTCATCACTCTGAGGAAAGAAGCCATGTCACGTGCAGCCACCTGGAATGGCCCACATGGCCAGGAACCAAAGCCTTTTTTGCCACCAGTCAAGTGGGTGAGTGTGGAAGTGGATTCTCCAACTGGAGTCAAGCCTCTGTTGACAGCAGCATCAGCTGGCGACTTCGTTGTAGCCTCGTGAGATAACCAGAACTACCCAGACAAGTCTCTTATAGATTCCTGACCCTCAGAAACCTTGAGGAAGTAAATGTCTGTTGTTTCAAGCCACTAAAGTTGGGATAATTTGTTACATAGCAATGGATGACTAATACACCCCCTCACTCACATCCAGAGAGGAAGAGTTGATAATTAGGTTGTAGGTCCCAAGACAACAGACAGCCACAGGTACTGTGGGCAGGGGCAGAGGGCATTTTAAAATGTGATTTACATGGGATTAACTAAATGGCAACCCACTCCAGTACTCTTGCCTGGAGAATCCCATGGACAGAGGAGCTTGGTGGGCTACAGTCCACAGGGTCACAAAGAGTTGGACCCGACTGAGCGACTTCACTTTCTTTCACTTTCTTCCTTTTCAGTTCATATCATCTGATCAACTAACCAGCCTGGAGGTTTCCCTTGCTGCCTGCCCCACCCTAACCCCACCATGGGGGTAGACCAGACTTTCTAGCCCTGTCTTTGGGGATCTTCTCTTCTCTTAATTGTGCTCCAGGAATGAGAAGTTGTAACCTTCTCTTGCATGGGAGGGGCCTTAGTCTCTAGATATGTCATAGAACCCAAGTACATTTTAACTCTAGCTTCAGGCAACTGCCTAGTTTGGGGCTTAGTGAAGTTGCTCACTCGTGTCCGACTCTTTGCGACCCTGTGGACTGTAGCCCACCAAGCTCCTCTGTCCATGGGATTCTCCAGGCAAGAGTACTGGAGTGGGTTGCCATTTCCTTCTCCAGGGGATCTTCCCGACCCAGGGATCGAACCCAGGTCTCCCACATTGCAGGCAGACACTTTAACCTCTGAGCCACCAGGGAAAGGAGGGAAAGCTCCCTTCCCTTCCCACTTAAGCCTCGAACTTTACTCCATGTGGTTCAGCCCAGGTTACCAGAGAGCTCTTCACTGGGTATTCAGACATCAATACAGCAAATAACAAAGTGGCAATTTGACTTCCCATTTGCTCTCCTCACTTGGGACCTTCGTGGGGCAGGCTGGCCATGATGTGAGGTGGAATTCTGGCCATACCCACCTGTTTAGGCCAGAGCATCCAAGCTAGTGAGCTGTGAATAAGTTTTGGATGTGCCCCAGGTATTGATCCCCTTGGGCCTTGAGGTATTGATCCCCTCACAGTCTTTGGAGCAGCCAAGTAGAGCCAGAGACAGCCAGATTCCAGGCCAGTCACCTTCGGCTATGCACAGACTCAGGATTTTCCCAGTAGACTGGACAAATAGTAACCTCTCCATGCAAGTCGTGATGTGGAAAAGAAAGTCAGCAACACTTTCCTCAATAGATATCTTTATTCCTCATCTCTCCATCTTGTCCAAGTGGATATCATGATGTATCTTGCCAAATTTTTGCTGATTTTATAATCTCAAGTGAATCCATACATTAAAGTAATCATCATTAATGACTGATAACAATATATAAAAAGATAATCATCCAAAAAAGATAATCATCTAAACCATTATACATCCTGATGGACATGTAACACTACCTGTGCAGAGGGGCACCGGTTATTCAGCTACTGTCTGTCAGCTTGAAGCCCCTCCCTCCCTGCTCTGAGATGCTGGGATTGGCTCTCTGAGACGCACCCTCCTCCTCCGCAGGTTGACGTCAGGTTTAGCTCCGCCCATAAAGACACTCAGGGGAGGCTCAGTTCAGTTCAGTAGCTCAGTCGTGTCCGATTCCTTGCAACCCCACGGACTGCAGCACGCCAGGCTTCCCTGCTGCTGCTGCTGCTGCTGCTGCTGCTGCTGCTGCTGCTGCTGCTGCTAAGTCGCTTCAGTTGTGTCCGACTCTGTGCGACCCCATAGACGGCAGCCCACCAGGCTCCGCCGTCCCTGGGATTCTCCAGGCAAGAACACTGGAGTGAGTTGCCATTTCCTTCTCCAATGCATGAAAGTGAAAAGTGAAAGTGAAGTCGCTCAGTCGTGTCCGAGCCTCAGCAACCCCATGGACTAGGGTAGGAGAAAAGCAGGGACTCGTTGCTCCAGGAGGACACCTTTCATCCTGCCCTCTCAGAGCAGCCGGTGGTAGCAACTGGGTGGTGGCCACTGAAGTCTGAGCCCCAACTCCACCAATCTAAATTCCGTCATCCCAATCTCTTCTCATGTTCCCCTTCCCCAGGAATGGTGACTGCACCCTATCCTTACTGTAGCCCATCAAACCCCTCTGCTCATGGGATTTCCCAGGCAAGAATACGAAGTGGGTTGCCATTTTCTTCTCCAGGGGACCTTCCCCACCAGGGATCCAACCCACATCTCCTGTGTCTCCTGCACTGCAGGTGGGATTCTTTACCACTGAGCCTTCAGGGAAGCCCCATAAAGTTGCTGCTGCTGCTGCTAAGTCGCTTCAGTCGTGTCTGACTCTGCGACCCCATAGATGGCAGCCCACCAGGCTCTGCCGTCCCTGGGATTCTCCAGGCAAGAACACTGGAGTGGGTTGCCATTTCCTCTCCAATACATGAAAGTGAAAAGTCAAAGTGAAGTCACTGAGTCGTGTCCAACTACCCCTGCTGAAAGGGCCAGTGTGGTTTCTGTTTTCCCTACTGGACTCCTCACAGTACAGGACTTTGCCAAAATTTAAAAAAAAAGAGAGAGAGAGAGAGAAGAAGAAGAAATCGAACTTCAATCTGATTAAGCCTTTAGATCTAATCATCACTTTAAATCATTAAGCTTTGTGGTGATTTGTTGTGCAGCAACAAACAGCTAATACAGGTGAGAGAATGACACTGAGGTTACGGATTCTGAGACAGTGAAGTGTTGATGAAGTGTCCAGGATTTCCTTCAGAATGATGGGAGAGGGGGGATAGAGGAGAAGCTGCGGTTCCGAGTGAAACAAAATGGGCCACAAGTTGAAAACTGCTGAAGCTGGGGGATGAATAGCTTGGTTTCACTAAGCTATTCTTTCTGTTTTATATGGGTTTTTAAAATTAAAATTTAAAAAAAAAATTGCTCCACCCTCACAGAACAATTGAAAACAGAAACTGCATATTTGATAAGATTTGTTCTTCAGTTCAGTCGATCAGTTGTGTCCAACTCTTTGCAACTCCATGGACTGCAGCACATCAGGCCTCCCTGTCCATCACCAACTCCCAGAACCTACTGAAACTCATGTCCACTGAGCCGGTGATGCCATCCAACCATCTCATCCTCTATCATCCCTTTTTCCTTCCACCTTCAATCTTTCCCAGCACCAGGGTCTTTTCAAATAAGTCAGTTCTTCATATCAGGTGGCCAAAGTATTGGAGTTTCAGCTTCATCATCAGTCCTTCCAATGAATATTCAGGACTGATCTCCTTTAGGATGGACTGGTTGGATCTCCTTACAGTCCAAGAGACTCTCAAGAGTCTTCTCCAACACCACAGTTCGAAAGCATCAATTCTTCAGTGCTCAGCTTTATAGTCCAGCTCTCACATCCATACATGACTACTGAAAAAACCATAGCGTTGACGAGATGGACCTTTGTTGGCAAAGTAATGTCTCTGCTTTTTAATATGCTGTCTAGGTTGGTCATAACTTTTCTTCCAAGGAGTAAGCGCCTTTTAATTTCATGGCTGCAGTCACCATCTGCAGTGATTTTGGAGCTCAAAAAAATAAAGATTTGTTCTTAGTGAGTCCATATTGGGTTCTAGTGACGCTCACTTCCATAGAAATGACATCTGGAATAATTCATCCTCTGCATTGAGATAAGTGTGCTGATCTGTAGTTTCAGAATCCACATTCTTCCCCCTTTTGAGAAGTGGAAGAGTGTACACCCCTCACCTGTCTTCAGCAGCACTTCCTTTTCTCTGATTTCTTGAGGACAGAGACAGTGGCTTGGCAGTCTCATCCGCAAGTATTCCAGGACCAAGAGTTCTCTGTTCAGTCTGGAGCCCTGGACTCATTTAGAGCAACTGGGTCAGTGAGGGCAATTTTCCAACCATCCCTGAGTTCGTTCCATGGTTGTATTGCCAAAGAGAAGGGATAGGAGCAAAACAGGAGATGAAGAATTCTGTTCCATCCATACCTCCCCAAATGCCATCTTCCCCAAGCTCTGTTGGACCTACAGCATAAATATATCAGGAAAACAGGAACTAGAAGACAGAGAAAGGCACTATGGAAAGCGGACAGTGTGAAATTCAAGGCAAAATGCATTAAATAGAGCAAAGAGTGTCGCTTGATATTGATAAAAGTTATGATCAATAATAAAGTCATAGTTTGCTCCATGAACTTTAATGGACCAAAGAACATAGCATTGAAATATATTAAGCATAAACTCTTCGAAATGTGAGAATAAATTGACAGAAACTCAATTATAGTGGAAGATTTTAGCATACTCATCTCAATCCATGTAAGATCAAGAAGGCAAACTTAAGAAAGCAATAAGAGATTCAAACAGTATCATTAGTAGCTGAATTAATAGATATTGAACTTATATCCTGCCAACAGAAACTATATCTTTTTGTCAAGTGTCTGTGTAACATTTACAAAATTGATCATATGCCAAGTCACAAATCAAACACCAGTAAATTCCAAGTAGCAGGAAGTATACAAGTTACCTTCTCTGACCAAGTGTTATAAAACTAGAGACAAATAATGAAAAATTTAAAAATAAATTTTAAAAGCCACCATTTAGAAATTTTTTTAAAAAAATATCATTTTAACCCAAGTAGTGGATATTTTGTTCATGATTTTATTTTTGCTGTAAATTTCACAGAAAGCCCTTTCTGTCACCCTTGATGTGTTAGTGAGATTTAGCTCATTGGACTTCTCTTTCCTACAGCTGTCGGCTCGCACCTATGAGAGTGGACTTTGATGTTTGGACCACCCAGGATCCATTTTTCTCTTCTTCTGGTACTTGATTTCCTTCTGGAAAGCCTCCCTTCCCCATTCCCGGGGAGCTGGTGTTGACTTCCCCGTGTCCCTACCCCCACTGGTACCAACCTGGTCAATGAAAGCATTGTGTTACAGTGTTTAGTTCAGAAATAGCCAACGAGACATTTGCTAGGACTGCTGGCTTCCGTCCCCTGCTGCACTTGAACTTGGGAGCATGGACGTCTGGGACTGCTTACTTCCGCCTGGTTATCATAGGCGGGGTCCCTTTGTGAGAAGAGAGCCAGTTCGAACTCCCCTGCTCTGTCCCATGACGTCGTTTGAGCCCCTGAATCAAACCACACCTGAAACCCAATCTACTCCTACACTTTTCAATAAAGTGCCTTTTAGTTTAATCCATCTTAAAGGGAGTTTTCAGTTACTTGTGTCTTTTCTTCCCACTTTGAATCTGCCTTTAGATACAATTCTTTTAATCCCCATTGAATTACTTGAATTGAATGGTCTAAACTGCATTTTTTTTTAGAACTTCCCAAAGCTTTCTGAGCCGTCTTCCCCTCAAGCCATGACTCATTGGTATCAGTCATCAAATTTGTCTACCATCCTCATCTTTTTCAGAACTTTTAAAGTCTTTCAAGTCAGTGCTTTTTATCTGTGAATTGACTTTGGTGGACTCTGAGGTCACTCCAAGGTCACTCCAAAGGTAGAAGCAGCCAGAGGTCGACCCCAAGTCTGCCTGACTCCCAAGGCTTTTTCTGCTACACCAAACTACCCTGCCCTGGACTATTTGTTCATCAGGAAGGGGATTCTAGGGCATCTCTCTGAGTCCAATTCCAAGACGCCCATGTGGGCAGGTGGGAGCTTGAGGAAAGGCTGGGAGAGATGGACTCAGTTTCCCCAGGGAGAAGCAAGCAGTGGGATCTAGAAACCCCAGGTTTACGCCTCTGAAAATGCACCCAAGTTGTCCTGCCCTGCCGCTGTGGAGTGTTCCAGACAGTTGTCGGCGTCAGACAAGCTGAGAGGGCACCCAGCCTGGAGGCCGGTACCTTACAGGGCACAGGGGAGACCAGAGAGGAGGGCTCAGGTGTGGCCTCTGCTACTCTAATCTTGCTCCCCACACCCCGGCCCTGCCCAGGGGACCCTGCCCACCCCAGCTGGGTGTCACCCCCTTACCTTCTGTTCCCAGCTGGGAGCCTGAGCCTAGCAGGGCCTCCCGGGTGCAAGCAGAGCTCCCCTTCCAGCTGGTGGCCCAGAACCCAGAGTCCTGGCCTTCACTGTTCTCTGTCTGATTAGGGACTCTGGGGAAAACGCTAGGGCACCCCCAAGAGTGCAGGAAGTTGTTTTGTTGGGGGGAATAGGGTTGTCTCGAAATTTTTTATTGAATGACAATCAACACTGAAGCTTGACAAACCCAACGGCGACTTAATAAAGGTTAACACTTCCCTGAATTCCCAAGGTAGACAGGTCCTGGATGCTCCTGTCTTTCCCAACCTCTCTGCTACCTCTTGAAAGCATTTTGCAGCCATGCACACTAAGTCACTTCAGCCGTGACTAATTCTTTGTGACCCCATGGACTGTAGCCTTCCAGGCTCTTCTGTCCCTGGATTTTTCAGGCAAGACTACTGGAGTGGGTTGCCATTTCCTCTCCCAGGGAATCTTCCCAACCCAGAGATCAAACCCGCGTCTCATACATCTCCTGCATTGGCAGGCAAGTTCCTTACCGCTAGCACCACCTGGGAAGCTAGGACCCCACAGAAGGAACTCTCTCTCATCCTGCTCACACCAAGAAACACAGCCTTCTATTGGACATCTATTATATCAGGCAGTTTACATACAGTATCTTTAATGTGAACACTAGTCCTTTTATTGTAGGTAGGACTATGCCCATTTTGCACATGAAGAAACTGAGGCTCAGAAAAATTAAGAAATCCAAAATCCCAGGTCACTGAGAGGGCTGGGACTTGACCCCGGGTTGGCTGACCATCCCCTTTCCACCATTCAGCACCACTGATGGAAAGAGGGTCACATATTCACTCTTACACCAGCAAAGCCACCGGAGTCAGGTATAAACGTGCAGTGGATAGGTGGATGGTCCATCTCCCTAGAAGGCCCTCCGTTTGTCTGCAGAGTTATTTATGCGGAGGTTTGTCTACCCCAATAGACAGTGAGCACCTCTAAGAGCTGGGTCCAACTCTGTCACTTGCTCCTACACACACCACATGCTGCTTTGAGTAGAAACATAGGAACAGTTGCCATCATCCATCCTTTGAAAAGCTTTCTCTTTGGGGAAATTTCCTGTGAGCTCTGCCTTCCCAAGTATATAATGTGCTCGCTCACTAGCTGTAGTCTCCAGGCAAGCAGACTGGAATGGGTTGCCATTTCCTTCTCAAGGGGCTCGTCCTGACCCAGGGATTAAACCCACATCACTTACGTCTCTTGCATTGGCAGGTGGATTCTTTACCACTAGCCCCATTTGGGAGACCCTCCCAAGTATATTGCTGTTGTTCAGTCGCTAAGTTATGTTCAAATCTTTGTGACCCCATGGACTGCAGCACACCAGGCTTCCCTGTCCTTCACTATCTTGCTGAGTTTGCTCAAGCTCATGTCTATTGAGTCGGTGGTGCCATCCAATCATCTTATCCTCTGTCTCCCCTTTCTCCTCTTGCCCTCAACCTTTCCCAGCATCAGAGTCTTTTCCCATGAGTCATCTCTTTGCATCAGGTGGCCAAAGTACTGGAGCTTCAGCTTCAGCATTAGTCCTTCCAATGAATATTCAAGATTGATTTCCTTTAAGAGTGACTGTTTGATCTCCTTGCTATCCAAGGGACTCTCAAAAGTCTTCTTCAAAATCACAGTTTGAAAACATCAAATCTTCAGTGCAGAGCCTTCTTTATGGTCCATCTCTCACATTCATACATGAAAAACACACCTTTGACTATACAGACCTTTGTCAGCCAGGTGATGTCTCTGCCTTTTAATACTCTGCCTAGGTTTGTCATAGCTTTTCTTCCAAGTAGAAGTGTCTTTTAACTTCATGGCTGCAGTCACCATCCACAATAATTTTAGAGCCCAGGAAAGTAAAATCTGTCACTGTTTCCACTTTTTCCCCATCTATTTGCCATGAAGTGATGGGATGGGATGCCATGTTCTTAGTTTTTTGAATGTTGAGTTTTAAGCCAGTTTTTCACTCTCCTTTTTCACCCTCATCAAAAGGCTCTTTAGTTCCTCTTTCTTTGCTTTCTGTCATTAGAGTGGTATCATCTGCATATCTGAGGTTGTTGATATTTCTCCTGGAAATCTTGATTCCAGCTTGTAAGTCTGACATTTCTGATGATGTACTCTACATAGAAGTTAAATAAGCAGGATGACAATATACAGCCTTACCATACTCCTTTCCCGATTTTGAACCAGTGCATTGTTCCATGTCCAGTTATAACTGTTGCTTCTTGTCTGGCATATAGATTTCTCAGGAGACAAGTAAGGTGGTCTGGTGTTCCCATCTCTTGAAGAATTTTCCACAGTTTATTGTGATCCGCACAGTCAAAGGCTTTAGCATAGTCAATTAAGCAGAAGTAGATATTTTTCTGGAATTCTCTTGCTTTTTCAATGATCCAATGGATGTCAGCAAATTGATCTTTGGTTTCTCCGCCTTTTCTAAATCCAGCTTGCACATCTGGAAGTTCTTGGTTCAAGAACTGGTGAAGCCTAGCTTGAAGGATTTTGAGAATTACCTTGCTGGCATGTGAAGTGAGCACAATTGTAAGGTAGTTTGAACATTCTTTGGCATTGCCTTTCTTTGGGATTGGAATGAAAACTGGTATTTTCCAGTCCTGTGGCTACTGATGAGTTTTCCAGATTTGTTGACATATTGAGTGCAACACTTTAACAGCATCATCTTTTAGGATTTGAAATAGCTCAGCTGGAATTAAGTCACCTCCACCAACTTTGTCTATAATAATGCTTCCTAAGGCTCACTTGACTTTATACTCCAGGATGCCTGGCTCTAGGTGAGTGACCCCACTATCATGGTTATCTGGGTCACTAAGATCTTTTTTGTACAATTCTTCTATGTATTCTTGCCACTTCTTAATCTCTTCTGCTTCTGTTAGGTCCTTGCCACTTCTGCCCTTTATTGTGCTCATCTTTGCATGAAATGTTCCCTTGGTATCTCCAGTGTTCTTGAAATGATCTCTAGTCTTTCCCATTCTATTGTTTTCCTCTATTTCTTTGCACTGTTCTCTTACAAAGGTTTTCTTATCTCTCCTTGCTCTTCTCCTCCATTCAGTTCGGTATATCTTTCCCTTTTATCCTTTGCCTTTCACTTCTCTTCTTTTCTCAGCTCCTTGTAAGGCTGTATGTATCAGAACTCAATTCTCAGGCTCCCTTGCAGTGAGGATAGAGGCACGTGACATGGGCTCTCTCCTGAAAGTCCCTAATTCAGAACTGAGCCCCAGGCAGAAACAGGCACAGACTTCTGTTTTATGGTCCAGTTATCAGTGTGGCCTCAGTTACAAGGTCAACTTCCTGTGGCAGAAGAGACCACGGTTGCAGTGAAGTCAGTTCCTGGCCTCCTGCTTAGTGGCTGCTGCTGCGGCAGCAATAATTCCACCCATCGAGCCAGCACTACGGCAGGGTCCTGAGTTCCTCCTGCCCTCCCACTGACTGCCTGCATTTGCTCATATGGTTTAATAAAGCCCTTTTCTGCTGAAACTAGCCACCGTGGATTCTAATATTTGCAACTCTGTAAACATTTAGCAAATAAACGTTTTAAAATCTCCTCTCACACTGGAGGCTGGAGAGGAAGCTCCATCGCATGGCATGCCTTTGTGCCCTTCCTTCTCACTCTGCCTCCTCGCAGGATGCCAGGTCCCTCAGCAGTCTCCAGCAAGCAGGATGCAGCCCAAGGCACTGCGGTACATGGCACAGTGCCTGGCACACAGTGGGCCCAGGGAAATATTTATTGATTGTTATAATTCTCCTAACATGCCTGCATCCCAGGATCCCCTGAATCGTTTCTTGAAATTCCCATCCCTTGAATTCTTTTCATGTGACAGAGCTTTATCGCTATTAACTCATCTAATTCTCAGAGCACCTTGTGAGATGATAGTCATTGCACCAGCCTCTTGCAGAGGAGGAAACTGAGGCTTGGAGGCATGAAGCAACTTGTCCAAGGTCACGGCCTGGTAGCAGCAGGGCCAGGCTTGTACCCAGGGGTGTTGGACTCCAGAGCCCAAACATCTCAGCCCCTTCTCTCTGCTACACAAAGTGTAGCCTGGGAGGTGGGATTCTGGCCTTAGGAAGTTCAGATGCCAGCAGGGGGATGAAGCCAACTCCGGTAAGCCTTACTGAGATCTGGGAATTAATGACTGAATGGGCTGGAGCCACAGACGCTCCAATTTAAAGCAAGACTTAAAGCTGTTGTACATTTTTTCTCTTTCAAAAGCAAATGTTAGCATTTCTGAACACCTGTGGCTATTGTCTAAAACTACACAATGGTCTGGACATTTCCCACTGCCTAAGGCTTTCTCAAACTCCTGAGAATCAGAGCAACAGCCTTTGTTTTCTCTGGAGGAGCTGGAGCCAGTACCTTGAGTTCCTGTTGCAGTCTGAATGTGTCCCCTGCAAAAGTACATACATGGAAAACCAACCCACAAAGTGATGGTACTTGGGGGAGGGACTTTGGGGTTAGAACTTTCATAAGAGGCCAAAGGGCTCCCTCACCCTCTCTTTCCTCCATGTGAGGGTGGTCTGCAACCCAGGAGAGGGCTCATCCATGCTGGCACTCTGATCTTGGACTTCCAGCTCCCTGAACTATGGGAAACAGATATCCAAGCACCCAGCTTATGGCATTTTGTTATAGCAGCCCAAGCTAAGAAAGTCCCCTGTCTTTCTGCTTCCTCCCCCTCTCTTCCTGGATGCTCATCCCCTCTGACCTTCCCAGTAAACACCATGTGCACTAAACTTGTCTCAGAGCCTCCTTCCAGAGACAGCCCAACTGAAACACTGCTTGCTACGTTAAAACTTGCTTAAAAAGCAACAAAAACAATAATATCAATGCTATTTGTTATCAATTATTTTTAGTCTGCTGCAAAAAGTGAGAAACTTCAAACCAGACAGACTAATTTCTCCTCCAGCCTTAACATAAAACGAGAGTGGCCAGAGAATTGGTCATCAGACATCACTGGTCAATGGAACACAGCTTCAAAACCCCAAGGTGAATACAACTCTTGGTCTGAGATTCTGAACATTAGATAACAGTTTTACTGTTATTTCCTATAATAAGTTCTCTTGGCTTCTTCCTAGTGGTTTCATTTATTAATTACCCTCACTTTGTGCAGAATTGTTGATTTATGTGCACAAAGTTTGGGGCATTTTTCTCCCTGGGAAGACTATTTTCTTTGAGAGACAGGCTTACACAAACAGCTAGAGAGGTCACAGTCATCTGAGCCCCAGGTGCCTGGCAGGATTTTGGGGGAATTAAAAAGGAAGAAAAGAAAGCAGCAATTCAAGGAAATGAGAGGAAAATAATAATAATGATAACATGAATTCTCTTTAATTGAGCACCTACTATGTGCCAGGATCTGGGCTGAGAGCTTGACAAAGTATGAGCTCACATATGGCAGCCTTATGAGATGGACCTTTAATAATTCCACTCTGTGTACACAAGTGGTTGCCGTTCAGTCGCTAAGTTGTGTCTGATTCTTTGCAGCCCCATGGACCTCAGCACGCCAGGCCCTCCTGCCTTTCACTATCTCCTGGAGTTTGCTCTAACTCATGTCCACTGAGTCAGTGATGCCATCCAACCATCTCATCTTCTGTGGCCCCTTCTCAAGACTGAGGCTCAGTGTGGCTATATGACTTGCCCAAGATCCCAGAGCCAGTAAGTGACTGAGCCAAGACTTGATTCCACATCTTTCTGACACTAAAGCCTGGTCACATGGTCCACACTACTTGTACCAGTTGAGTCTACCTCAAAGCCCTGGAAGTGAAAGTCAGGTTCAAGCTGGTAGTGTAAAGATGAGGCAAAATATACCCTTGGGACCCTAAGAGAAAGGTTGAAACCAACTGTGTTCAGAGTGTGGCTTTATAAAGAATTAACCTTTAGAGAGACCCAGAGACCTTCTGTGAAGTATGAAAGGTAGGTGTCCAGGGGACTCCAGGCAAGGCTCTGTCTCCTGCATCTCTGTCTGAGTGAAGAGGTCCTCTGCCCCCAAGAGTGACCTGATCCCTCCTACTTGCCATCATAACTCAGGGGCAGCTGAGCCATGGAAGCCCTTTGGCAACTCAGGCCAGCCCAGCTCCTCCAGCCTGAGGGTTACCATAGCAACCATTTGAGGCTGGAATTTTTTACTAAAGAAGGGAAAGGAGCCCCTCCAAGGAGCAGGGAGGGTAAGTGGAAGGGAGACTTTTGGAGGGTGTGGGGACTCACCGTGTTCTTTCCCTCAGTGTGGGGGGGGGCTCCCCACACAAAGAAAAGTGGGGAGCACAGAGGGTTACAGCCAGATTCCCCCAGGAACATCACACCTTGACACACAGATAAAATGGTCAAATTTGCACATTGTGTTGGGGGTACACTCAAGGTAACTAGCAACTGGGTGAAAAACTGTATTACATTTTCTGTATGTTATATAATTTCGGTAGGAAAAAAATAAGTACAAAGTAATGAAAGTGAAGTGAAAGTCGCTCAGTTGTGTCCAACTCTTTGAGACCCTATGGACTATACAGTCCATGGAATTCTCCAGGCCAGAATACTGGAGTGGGTAGCCTTTCCATTCTCCAGGGGATCTTCCCAGCCCAGGAATAGAATCCAGGTCCCCCTCATTGCAAGAGGATTCTTTACCAGCTGAGCCACAAGGGAAGCCCAAGAATACTGGAGTGGGTAGCCTATCCCTTCTCCAGCAGATCTTCCTGACCCAGGAATCAAACCGGGGTCTCCTGCATTGCAGGTGGATTCTTCACCAACTGAGCCAACAGGGGAGCCCTACAGAGTAATAGGGAAACTATTAAATAGTGACTGCGAAGTTGCTCAGTCGTGTCTGACTCTTCGTGACCCTATGGACTGTAGCCCACCAGGCTCCTCCTTCCATGGGATTTTCCAGGCAAGAATATTGGAGTGGGTTGCCATTTCCTTATTCAGGGGATCTTCCTGACCCAGGAATTGAACTCAGTTCTCCCACATTGCAGGCAGACTACTGTCTGAGCCATCAGGGAATCCCTATTGACTATGTGGAAAAAAAAAAAAAAAAACTTCCCAAAGAAATCTTTTTAAGCAATTTAATGAGAAACGAGATTTCTTCCATGAACATACTTTTTTTAACATCAGGCTTTACATGTGCACTGGCCATACACAATTTTTGATGGGGGCTTTTTAATGAGGAGCTCTTGAAATTTTTGAAAGTCACTGTTGGCAGGAAACTTTTGTTCACTGAGTACATGATAAAAAATGTAAGACCATTTTATATCCATTCAAAAATGTATAACACTTGAAATTATATTAAAAGAACCTAACAGCTCTTTCTCTTCTTTCTTTGACAAATGTAATGTTGAAATTTCTTGTGATAATGTGAATGGATGGTGAATACAATCAAACATTTCATGTCAAGGATTTCAAAATAATGATGAAGTTCTAATTTGCAGAGTGTGTGTGTATTGTTAGAGCTTTCTCCCTGCAGCTAACGTGGATGGCACGAAAAAGACACATCACCTGAAAAGATTAAGGTTTCAGCTTCTACCCAATGTAAATACAGGGATTTGGAGCCTTCTCCCAGAGCTGATCCGCCCTGGATAACACACCCAGTTTCCTTATCACCATCATGACTTAACCCATGTTGGACTGGGCACCGTGCTTCTAGAACACCAAGAATGGGAATTCCTCTTGCGAGTCCAGGGGTCCCTTGTTCACACTGGGAGCGCAGGATTCGGCAGCCGGCTGCTGATACAGGTGACACATCACCCCCTGGAGCGAGGCCCAGCCCACGTGGTACCAGATGGGCTCCTCCTCATGAAATCTACCGGAACCTCGGGGATGTCTGGGCCCTGTCTGGTAAGGGGACCAAACATCCCAGTTCTTGTGATCAAGAGGTTTCTGGGCTTCCCAGGTGGCCCTAGTGGTAGAGAACCCACCTGCCAATGCATGAGATGTAAGAGACGCAGGTTTGATCCCTGGATCAGGAAGATCCCCTGGAGGAGGGCATGGCAACCCTCTCCAGTCTTCTTGCCTAGGAAATCCCATGGACAGAGGATCCTGGTGGGCTAAAGTCCATTGGGTCTCGAAGAGTCAGACATGATTGAAGCAACTTGGCACATACACGAGAGGTTTCCAGGGATGTGATTCTTCCAGTGCTAAAACTGGAAAAGTCCCAGCCAGACAGAAAGGAGTTAGCTGGTCATCCTACATGGCCACCTGAAGGCTGTAAGAATCAGTTCCTCACTGCACGCCTGTAATTCAGTTGCTGCGCACACACACACACTGGCATTCACTGGATTAGCAGTGTTTCGCAAACCTTCGTGCACACAAGAATAGACTGGGGATCTTATTAAAAGTGAAGATTCTGAATCAGTAGTTGAAGGGGAGCACGGGCAAGATTCTATATTTCGAACCAGCACCCATGTGATGCGTGCTGCTGGCACATGGACCACCCTTTGAGCTGCACGGGCTTGGATCACAGCACTGAAACCAAAGACGAGACTCCATCACTGTGAGACAAGATCTGCAGCCGAAGCCCAGGGGAGCCAGGAGGAGAGCAGAGAAGGGTCACTGGAGTCCATCCCCACCATATGAAAACCAGTCATCCCCGAAGGCCCGCAGATTTGGAAAGTTGCTTTCTGCACACGGCAAGCATCTCTATGGAGGACAGATTTCCCGTGGCCTCTAGGCCACTCTGAGTTTAAATCAGTTAACATCAGTTGAACCCTAGCATGGATCACTATCGCCAGTTTAGGGGCAGTGGTGAACTCATCAGACCAGATCCCTGACCTCATAGCGTTTCAAGGTTGACTGACAGTTCACGCAGCCAATTCATGCACATATGTCTTTCTTCATCCCCTTTTTTGTTCATTTATTTGCCAAATACTAGTGTAGAACCTATGAAGTTGTCGATACTGCAGAGAAATACTGCTTTTAACCCTGGTAATACAAAATACCAAATACCTGGGATGACTCTCCTATCGAAAACAATTAAAGTTTAGTCGTTCAGTCGTGTCTGACTCTTTGGGACCCCATGGACTTTAGCCCACCAGGCTGCTCTGTCCATGGGATTCTCCAGGCAAGAATATTGGAGTGAGTTGCCATGCCTTTCCCCAGGGGATCTTCCTGACCCAGGGATTGAATCTGGGTCTCCTGCATTGCTAGTTGATTCTTCACAGCAAATAAAGTGTCTGGGAAAAGAAGAAAAAGCGTTCTTAAATGTAAGCTAAACTGGCAAGAAAGTAAATAATGTACAAGGCCGAAAACGCGTGGAACGGAGGCAAGAACCAGAAAGGTAAGGAGAGTAGCAGCTGTGTTTACCAGGGGTATTTACTGAACCCTGAGAAACAGAGCTTGGTTTTCCTGGTGTCCTAGGGCTAAGGGAAGAGCTGACAAAGCCCAGAGTGTGCCCAGGGTGAGGAGTCTGATAGGAGTGACTCCCCCCAAAAAGCTGAGACTTCAAGGGAAAGCAGTCTTGGGTTAAGGACAAAGGAGTAATATCAACAATGCCCTCCATCACGGGGAGGGCAAGAAAAATGGAATGTCTTAAAACGAAGCCCTAAGTGGAAAATGGAAAAAATAACTACTGAGAATTTGGAGTCATCAGTCATCCCTGACACAAGTTTGTAACCAACCAAGTTGAATTCACACCACCTGGGTGGTCCCCAAACTCCACAAACCAACAACTTAATTTACAGCGGTTGCTGCCAAGAAGTGCCCTCCAGGGGCCTGGCACTGGAGAATACAAAATACTCTTCAGAAGAACCCTCTGCAATCCCAGGCCTCACGAATTTCCATAAATAGAAATTCAAGGGAAATTGAGTCAACCACAGTTCACAACTAAACAAATACATACACAAGGAAACTCTGTATTATGACTGAGAACCAACAGAAAGCAGGAGACCGCTTCTTGCAAACCCGTGTTGACCCACCAGTGCCCTGCCTTATCGGCCCCTCGACAGGCAGACCCTTTAGACTCTCAGGATCCACACCCACCCCACTCCTGCACTCTCTACTGAGCTTTCGAGTCATGTGGTGTACTGATGTGATGGAATGCTCTGGCCCACACCCCCTGGAACATTGCTTCTCCTCTGGCAGGCAGTGAGTTCCTGCAGCAGCCACATCTTCTCCAGGATCTGGATCTAGGCAGGAGGTGTGCGGGATGCCTCTTCCAAGTTCTTAATTCCTTCCTGGTTTGCTCTCCCTCCACCCCAGAGGAAGTGGGGCTTCCTGCATGTGTCATTCTCATATTCCGTAAGGGTTCTCCTTTACAACCCCTTTAGTAATTAATCATATTTTATTTGCTAATCATTAATTATATTAAATGGTCCCTGTTGAAATTATAAATGGCAGTTCTGTCTTGGCCTGGCCCTTGACCAATACATTCAGCATCCAATTCAAATCACAGGACGATGCAAAAAAAAGCAGATAACTATGACTCATAATCAAGAGGAAAATAAATCAATCAATAAAAACACACCCAACAATAACAGAATTAGTCATCAAGAACTCTGAAACCCACTCCAGTATTCTTGTCTGGAGAATCCCATGGACAAAGGAGCCTGGTAGGCTATAGTCCGTAGGGTCACACAAAACTGACTTAGCACACACGCATGACTTTGAAACATAAGTCTTATAAACATTTTCAGAGATATAAAGGAGAATGTGAATACAATGAGGGTAAAAAATGGAATACATAACATAAAAGACACAAGGGCCATATAGAAAGGAAAAATACAAATATGAAATGAAAAACGTGCTGAATTGCACTATAGCAGATTAGACATTGCAAAAGAGTCAATTAGACAACTTGAGAACATCAGATTAAGAATTATTCAAACTAGGCACACAGAGGATAAAGGGCTAGGAAAAAGAGTAAACAAGCATCAGTCATCTGTGGGATGATGTCAAGATGCCTTATATACAGGTAGTCAGAATCTCAGGAAAGTTGAGGGGGCCAGAAAAAAACATTTGAAGGAAAAAAACAGTTGACATTTCCCAGATCTGATGAGAACTATAAATTCACACATACAAGAAGTGTAAGGAACCCCAAGCAGAATCCTGATAAAGAAAAACCTACCAAAGCACATTATAATCAAAGTTGCTGAAAACAAGTAATAAAGAGAAAATCTTAAAAACAGCTACAGAAAAGAGATATTACACATAAACCAAAAAATTAAGCATTACAGCAAATTCTTCATCAGAAACAATATGAGGCAGAAGATGGTGAATCAAAATCTTTACATTGCTGAAAGATAAGCCATCAAATTAGAATTCTAAAGCCAACAAAAGCGTCTTTCAAAAACGAAGGCAAAAATAGACTTTTAAAGGAAACCTGAAAGAATTCATTGTCCGTAGACCTGCACTCCAAAAAAATGTTATATTCGATCAAAAGTTCCTCAGGTAGAAAGAAAAGGACATCAGGCAGGAGTCTGGATCCACACAAAGGAATGGCGAGCACTCAGAAATAAGAGAAACAGCCCACCGATACATTCAACATGATGAATATCCGTCGTCAACCAAGTGAAAGGATCCAGACACAAAGAGCTGCGTGTTCATGACTCCAGTTATACAAAATCGTGGAAAAGTTAAGACTATAGTGACAGAAAGCAGCTCAACGGTTGCCAAGTTCTGGGGTTTAGGGGAGGAGACTGATGGCAAGAGAGAGAGCACGAGGGAATCTGGGGGCTGAGCCTTCCTATATCTTGATTGTCGTGATGCATAGCTATGCACTTGTCAAAACTGATCAAACCGTATGTTTAAAAGGAGTGAAGCTTATTGTATCTAAATGGCACACTAATAAATTTGATCATTTAGAAAAAGTCAATGAAAGACCACATATAATGCTTTGAAAATGCATCACAACAATCACAGAGAAATTTAAAAGAAGGCACAAAGAATTAAAGTGTATGAAGGTATTAAGTGTGTTTTTCAAGAGACGGGTGAAGATATTGACTGATTTCAGACTTGGATAAACTGAAGAAGGAATTTGTCGTTTCTAATATTACCACTAAAGGAATGAAAACAGATATGTAAATCTCTAATCAGTGGAGGAAAAAAGATGTCATAGACAAAAAAAAATAATCAAAAGTAAGGTTAAAAATAATGGGTGAGACAAATAGGAAGTGCAAAATAAGATGGTAGCTGTAAATTCAAATGGGCTTCACAGGTGGTGCTCAGCTCAGTTCAGTCGCTCAGCTCAGTTCAGTCGCTCAGTCGTGTCTGACTCTGCGACCCCATGAATCGCAGCACGCCAGGCCTCCCTGTCCATCACCTCCTCCCAGAGTTCACTCAGATTCACGTCCATTGAGTCAGTGATGCCATCCAGCCATCTCATCCTCGGTCGTCCCCTTTTCCTCCTGCTCCCAATCCCTCCCAGCATCAAAGTCTTTTCCAATGAGTCAACTCTTCGCATGAGGTGGCCAAAGTACTGGAGTTTCAGCTTTAGCATCATTCCTTCCAAAGAAATCCCAGGGCTGATCTCCTTCAGAATGGACTGGTTGTATCTCCTTGCAGTCCAAGGGACTCTCAAGAGTCTTCTCCAACACCATAGTTCAAAGGCATCAATTCTTCGGCACTCAGCCTTCTTCGCAGTCCAACTTGACAGGTGGTGCTAGTGGTTAAAAAAAAAAAAAAAAAAACCCCGCCTGCCAACGTAGGAGATGTGAGAGACTCAGGTTCAGTCCCTGGGTCAAATATGTCGGTAATTACAAGGCGTGGATATGAACTAAAAGATGGAATAATAAATTACACAAATTCTACCCATAGAAGGCTCAGTCGTGTCCGTGGGAATTTCCAGGCAATAGTATTGGAGTGGATTGCCATTTCCTTCTCCAGGGGATCTTCCCGGCCCAGGGATCGAACCCGGGTCTCCCACATTCCAGGCAGACGCTTAACCGCCTGAGCCACCAGGGAAGCCCCTCCATAGAAAGCTGGTGTCACTATACTGGCATTAGATGAAACGGACTTAAGGCAGAAGCATTACCATGGTAAACAGGAACACCTCACGATGAGAGAAGGTGAAAATCATCAGAAATTATGATAATTTTAGATTTGTAGCACCTAAAAACACAATCTCAAAATCACACAGCAAAAAAAAGTGACAGAACTACATGGGGAAATAGAGAAATCAATCTACCCACAATCCCAGTGTGGAATCTTTAACTCACCTTTCTCAGTAATCATCAAAATAAACACTTTTTTTTAAAGTCAGGAGCAGTATTTGGCCAATAAGTCTAACTAGACTAGATGGGCACAGGCGGCCCACTACACCCAGCTGCTGCACAAGACACATTCTTTTCCAGTGCAGTCCCCAGGCTGCAGCTGAGAACTGAGGCTCAGGGTAGACTTCTGGCTTGTCTAGCAAGATGCAGAGGAGCAAGTTCTCACGGTGAGTCTCCTGTCACCTGAGCTGCTAATTTTCTACTCCTCCTGGATGGTTTTAAATGCCTCCCGTTCCCCTCTGTGCAAAGGGTCTTGTTCCAAAGCCACATCCAGCTTCCCAAAGCCAGCTGAAGGCCAGAGTGACATTGCTAAAGGCTGAGGTGTTACCAGGGAAGGAAGAGCGCAGGACGCAATGCCGGCAGAAGGCATTGTTGTTGGAGGCTGGATGCTGGAACGTGCCAGAGGAGGAAACCGCCCGGCGGTTGGGTGTGTTCAGCTCGTGTTCTCAGATCCCCTCCAGGAAGCGCTAAGATTCCGGTCTCAGAAAACTCAACATCCTTCACTGCTGGAGACAGTGGGCTTCCCTGGGGCTTCAGGAGGAAGAAGACTGGGTCTAGGTCCCCAGGTGAAAAATGGTCCTTTGTGAATTGAAAAGAGCACAGATGGAGGTGGCTTAAAGGGGGCAGAAAGGCCAAGTCCATCTGATCTAGACATAGCAGCTGAGCAGGAAGGGAATGCCATCCTGGGAAGGCATTTCCCAGGAATTTTGATAATTTTGGACATGTGGCCAAAAGACAGCCGGTCATCTCGGCCAACTTCCAGTCCTGAGGGTTACTCCCCTAAGGGCGCTGGACACCTACAGGTACCATCCCGTGGGTAGGCCAGCTTGTCTTCATGCTTCGCAGCCGTTCTGTGGGCATTTCTGTCTGTCGCCTACTTGCCTCCCCCTAGTTAACCCTCGGTTCTAGGCCTTGGCTGAATAAGGGGACTGCACTGACTGCTGGGCCATTTTTGTTCAGGAGTAACTTTGTGCATCGTTAGCATTCATGTGAGAAGAGCTCACCAAGAAAATGTACTATTCAACGAATATTCATTGAGCATGTCCCAGGCACCCTGCTAATAACCGTGGATAAAATGACATGGTGATGATGATAATGGCTAGCGTTTAATAGGCATTCCCTATACACCAAGCACAGTGCCCTGCACTTAAATGCGTTACCTTATGCAATCTTCAGAGTAGCCCTCTGAGGCAGGTATTATAAGCATTACCTTTGTACAGATAAGAACATGGAGGCTCAGAAAAATTGTGATACGCCCTGGGTCACACACTGACTAACAACAAAGATGGAACTGGAACCTAGAATCAAGCATTTTGCCATAATGGTTCCCAAGATGAAGAAGGCATTGTAATTATAAGTCATCAGCAGATGACAACTCCCAGAAGCAAAAAGTGCAATTAGACAGAGGCAAGGCAGGGAGATGGGAGGTTTGGGTGAAGCTTTAAGGGCTCTTTGAAGCCTGGGTAATTGTCCCATGTATGCCCTGGGCAGGCAGGCTGCAGGCCCCCAGGCCAGTCAGATCCTCAGTTTGGGCATTAGTCTCCCAGCTGCACACACACATGCACACACGCGCACACACACACACACAGAGCTCACCTCGTGACCACTCAGCCCATGGCTGCAGCTATACCCCTGGTGCGCTCAAACCTTGACTACTTGCCTCTAAGGACTTGATTCCAACCTATTTTTCAGCACTCGGGAGACAGAAGCCTGCGTATTTTCTCCATGGGTCTGGGAAGGGGCTTCACGTACATCTTTTCCTTCCCAGTGAGTAAAGGCATTCCAGCAGGGAGAAATCCTTCCCCAGGAAGGAAGGGGATGAATCAGGAAGGGCAGGTTTGTTCTGGATAATACCCTGTGGAATAATGCGAAGTGGCGCTCAGTGAGCTCCCCTGAGTCCCAGGGAAGTGGGGCTGGGAGGCTGGAGTGTCTGCTGATACGAAGAAACAAGAGCGAGCAGGTGAGAACACACAAACACAGGAAGCCTGTGATGAAAAGAACCGGCAGGACACAGCCCTCCAGGCAGCGGCATGAGAGGGGCCCTTAGGACGGGGACAAGACCAGGAAGTTACTCCTTAGGATCTAAGCCATCGAGGCGCTACACACAGCCGGGGTGGGGCCGGGTCAGCCCTGCCTACGTGGCGCTCTGACCACCGTTTCCTGGCTGGAAGAAGGTGCCTCTGTGTGAGCAGGAAACAGCCGCTGGAGACGTGTGACTGATGGGAGGCAAAAGGGTGCTCGGTAAACTGCAAACATTCCCTACATGTGTTTTTTCGCTGCTCTTCTCCCTACAAGCGTTAACCTTGGAAATTGTAACAAATGGCAAAGACAAAAAACCAGGAAGCCAGTGTAGGTGTGTGGAGTGAAAAAAAAAAAAAGAATTGTTGACTACAGGGGGATGATGTGGACTCTTAGAACAAAACTCAGCTGAACACCCCCTCCCCCCACCCCCATCCCCTGCGAGAAACAGGCTGGGAGGGCATCAGCTGCCCCGTCTCCGGCCTCATTCAGATTCCTAAGGGCGTCCCCCCCCCACCCCTCCCCACCCCCCGGTGAAGGAGCAGTACAAGCAAATTCTCTCATCCAGTGGGAAGCACCTGTTTTATCCCTTCTTTTATTCATGCAACCAGTGTTTACTGGAGGCTATCGTGTGCAAGTCCTATAATTAAAAGTATGATTACAATTGTGATCAACACTGTAAAAGAGATGTGTATGTTGCCATAAGGGCCTGTACTCAGGATATCTAATATAATCACTTATACAGGGGACCATGATTAGGATAACTGAACCAATCTGATAAAACCAGAGAAGCGCTGATAATGATAATGATGAGCAGATATTAACTAGGTTAAGAGGGCAATAGGAGTAACCCAGCGATGAGGAAAGAGCTAAGCAAATATGCTGCAAGCAGCCAGAGTGCCGTATGTATTGGTTAGCTTTGGCTGCATAACAAGTCACTCCAAAGCTTAGTGGCTTAAAACAACTTTTCTTAACCCAAGTTTGTAGGTCAGAAATTTGGCTGGATTCAGCAAGGCACTTCCCGCAGTCTACGCCAGGTTGCGTCGCTGACTTGGGCTGAGGCTCACTGGTGCACCTGTATCAGTGGCCAAGTCAGTGAGGAACCGGCTGGCCACTGGCCGGGGCTCTTTGGTTCTCCACTGCGTGGTCTGTCGTTCTCTAGCAAGCTGCCCTGGGTTTCCTTCACAAGGCAGTTAAAGGCATCTAAAAAGCAGCAAAAAGGATCAAGTTCCAAAGCTCAGGCACTTCTCATCTGCTGTAAGCCACTGACAAAGACAAGGCATGTGGCTAAGCCCGAATGGGGGGAAGAGGCACCAACCAAGGGTGTGGTTACAGGGAGAGGGGAACAAATCGGGAGCAGTAACCTCAGTGCGTTCAAGGAATTGAAAGAAAGCCGAAAGGCTTTCCCTGTGAAGGGGAACACAGCTCAGGTGAAGCTGGAGGTGGGCAGGAACCAGGGCACGCAGGGCCTCCAAGAGCGCTCTAAGATCGAGTCTTTAGACCCTAGAAACAGGCCAGCACTCTGGCTTCTGGTTCTTTGTCATGCAGGCCTGTTTATCACAAATAAATCCCTTGAAGGCTGTACTGCCCTGGGTGACGGCTCTGCCAAGCTTGAGAAGCCCAGGACCTCTCAGTTCAGTTCAGTCGCTCAGTCGTGTCCAACTCCTTGCGACCCCATGAACCTCAGCATGCCAGACCTCCCTGTCCATCACCAACTCCCGGAGTCCACCCAAACCCATGTCCATCGAGTCGGTGATGCCATCCAGCCATCTCATCCTCTGCACCTCTGAAGCTGCCTAATCCCAGGAGTTCTCTCTCTCCCAGGCCAACAAAGCTGTGAACTCCACCCCAGAGACCGGCTGTTTTCTTAGAATAAGAGCTGGGGAAGCCACGTGAAGGCAGCTGCTAGATTGCCAAAGATCGGCAGGAAAGTAAGCAGGACTGGTACTCCCAGTGTAGCCAGCGGGACACCTGCACTAGCTGTTAAAATACCGAATGCATCTGGACCACTGATGGAGGCCACTGCCCTGAGTCAAGCCACTCTGGAATATTTTTCCCTCCCCGGCTATCCTGGCCCCAGACCCAGCAATAAAAGGAGTAATATCTGGCACGGGAAAGAGTCACCAGGACATCAGGATCTCCAGACACTGATCCAGCAAGCCGCACCACTTGAGCATCACCCCCTGGCTATCAGGTGACTGGTCTCAACTAACCGAAGGGAAATGAAACTGTGAGCTCACAGTTGAGGGTGTTGAGGGTGATACGAATTCTGAAAACCAGCAACTGGTCATTGAATCCCCTCCTCCATCTCCATGTCTCTCCTCCCCAAAGCCAGAAACACCTGGACCCCACCAAGTTCTGCCTTCACCCCTTCAGCATGTCCCATAATCACACTCAGACATCATTGCACTCTTTTATTCACAGAAAACACAGATAAAGCATTTCAATGTTCATTTAGCAAACTGAACCACTCTTTTTTTTTTTCTTTTTTTGGCACAAAGAAATATCACAGATGGACCCCAAGATCAATCAGAAAACCATAATATTTATCAGCCATCACTGGTCCAGGGGCAGCCACAAAACTCAGACAGACAGACAGACAGCGTTGCCACAGACTGGAAGAAATAAACAAGGTCCACGTTCACCTCACAGTAAAAACCTGCTCACCGACAGGCAAGGATGGGCAGGAAGGGGCAGTTTTCTCTGCTCCAAGGAGTGGGGGGCAGCGGATATTGGGAGGCAGAAGCAGGATGGGGAGGGATAAACACCATTCATAAATTAGAGACAGGTGGCCTTTTTGTTTTTAACCTCTTACCTTGTTGAAGTAAGACAGTGCAAAAACTACCATACCCTGACCACTCGTCCATTCAAAAAACCTCAGTTGTGTGGTTTGGGGTGTCTCTCCTCTCAAGCGCCCGTGTGTGTGTGTGTGTGTGTGTACGTGCGTATGTGAATGTGTACGTGTGGTGCTTGTAAACATTGTCACCATCCACCAGAGACACACACCCGAGTGTCTGAACGGTGTGGGGTGGGGACTGGACCCCACTTCACCACCCCCTCTGCCCCAAGGATTCCTGTCCAAGACATAGTGCAAATTTCAGAGACAAAGAGAGGCAGGTGGAAGTGGGGAGGGGGGCGGACAGGGAAGGTAGGACACCAAAGACGGGGTGGGAGAGGGAAGGGGGAAATAAGGCAACAGTTAAAAACGGTCCATGTTATCAAAACCGACATCGTGTGCCCCCTGCCCCCACCCGCGGAGCCCCGGTCACGAGAAAGGGCGGAAGTCCCGCTCCTCCACCAGGCTGATGGAGGGGTTCTTGAGCTCCTCCTCCGAGCTGGCCATCTTGTAGCCCAGCTGCGCCAGCACCCGCTGACAGGCGTTCTGGGCGAAGGCCACGATGTCGTAGGAGAGGCGGAAGCGCCACTTCTCGGCCGTGGCCGCCGAGTTTCGCACCGTGCCGTACTTGTGCTTGCCCAGGGTGGGGTCTCCCCGCGTGTTGTTCTGGATCCAGCGTGCCACGTGGCTGTCCAAGGGGATGCCCAGGAACCCGTAGATCTCCTCAGTCTTCTTCATGGGGTTCCTGGCCAGGTCCTCGTAGCGCACGAGCATGTACTTGCCCTTGAGCCACGGGGGCCGCATGAGGCCGGTGGACACGGAGTTGGAGAAGTCCTCGCACACGGTGGTCAGCTGCGTCACGTCCAGGTTGTAGGGCTTCCGCCCGGTGCCGTACCAGAGCCGCCAGAGGCGGTACGTGTCGCGGAAGGTCTCGCTGCGGGAGGCCAGGATGCCCCGGGGGTCCCGGACCAGCTGGATGACCTTGAGGTTTAGGCGAGGGTCTTCCACCAGGGCCCGCAGGTCGTTGACCTCGGGCACGCGCACCGTCTTGATGGCCACGTGGCTGCGCTCGCGGCAGGCCTCGGCGGCCACCGTCAGGTTCAGCAGGCCGCACCTGCGCACACAGTCCCCCTCCTCCAGCACCAGGTCCCCCGAGCCCGGGGCGTCGCACACCGGCCGGGAGCACAGCACGCGGCTGGCCCCGCGGCGGAAGATCCTGTCGGTGGTGTGGTTGACGGGCGGCGGCTTGATGTAGTTCTCCAGGAAGTAGAGGTCGCAGTCGTAGAGGCTCCTCAGGAGGTCCCGGCTGGCGCCCAGCATGACCCGCCGATCGGCTGGGCTCTTGCCCTGGGTGAAGCGGGGGATGAGTGTGTTCTGCACGTGGTAGAGGGGCTCAAACAGGTAGAAGACGTCCAGGTGCTGGTTGAAGAGCTGGCCCACGAAGGAGGAGCCGCTGCGCGTGGTGGCCAGGATAAGGATGTGGGTCTTGCGCGAGAGGTTATAGGCGAACGTGGGGCCCTCCTCGCACAGCCGCTCGGCCAGCCCGGCCTCCGCCAGGCCCGGGCAGGTGTGGAAGGACTTGGCTGTGAAGGTGCGGATGGCCGTGTATTGAATGGCGATGGAGGCCAGGGCGAGGAGGAGGACGGCCTTCCAGGAACATTGCATGGCTGGGCACCTTCATGGGGCTGCTTCTCCAGCATGTGAGGTCTGGGGGCCAAGGCGGGCAGCCGTCAGGGAGCAGCCAGACTTGGGTGCCCCTGACGGCCGGAGGCAGGCACCAGCTTGCTCCCTGAGAGGAGCTGGGTCTCCAGCCCTCAGGGGAGGGGCCCCAGTTCTATGGTTCAGTGCTCCCACATACACCTGAGCACTGAAAGGGCTCCTACGCTAGACTTTACCATTCTCTGGGGACTCCCGGGGGCTCTTAGGAAACCCATTCCTATACCCCAGGGCCTAACCTACAGAATACTGTGGGGCCTCCCATCAGAACTGAGTAGCTTAGTGGGGCCTGACCGGGCAAGACCCTAACTCCCTCAACTCCCATACCTGGGGAATGACCAGCTCCCACCCACCTCAACCATTCCTCTTTCTCTGCCTACCCACCCCTGCTGGCATCTCCTGGGCCATCTGCATCTCTGCAACCCCTGCTGGCATCTCCTGGGCCACCTGCATCTTCTTCCACTCCCATGAACTGGCACCCACTTCCCCGTGTGGTCCTCTTTCTTCTGTCTTCTGCCCACCCCCAGGAGGAAGAAGGGCCCATGTCACTTGCTGCCCCCTGACCCAAGGCCCCATGCAAAAAGAACCCTTGCACGCCTTGAGTGGGTGGGCTGCTAGCAACCTCTGGCCACCAGGCTGGGGAAGGGGGACAACAATGTCAAGCCCTTCCTGCTCCCCCCATCCAATTTACAGATGCAGGTGACCAGCTTATTCCAGTGGAGGACTCTCAGGGCTCATGGACTCCCTCAGAGGCAGCTGGCCCAGAGCAGACAGGGTCCAGGGGCTGCTGAGAAACCCCTTCCCAGGCCCCAGTGGCCTCCAGGATTTGCTCCTGGCCACTGAGGAAGAGGGTGGCCCCCAGGTGGCGCTAGTGGTAGAGAATCTGCCTGCCAATGCAGGAGACTCAAGAGACACAGGTTCAATCCCTGGGTCGGGAAGATCCCCTGGAGAAGGAAATGGCAACCCACTCCAGTATTCTTGCCTGTAGAATCCCATGGACAGAGGAGCCTGGTGGGCTACACAGTCTGTGGGATTGCAGAGTCAGACACAACTGGCTATGCACACGTCTACTGAGGAAGGGGTCCTGGTCATGGGGCACGTGAGTGAACTGGTTTAGCTGGATGAACTGGTTCCTCCAGCACCCCTCCCCCATCCAGTCCTCAAGGGCCTCCACCCTTAGGCCCTCACCCCCTTCAGCCCACAGGGTGAGCTCAGGGACCCCACTGTGATTCCACAGTGGCCCCAGAGAACCCAGGCCGGGGAGAGAGAAGGAGAAGGGTGGAAGAGAAGGGGCATCTCAAGGAACGGAGGAAGTGTGGGGAATGGGAGGGCAGGGAAAGTGGGGGTCTGCTGGGGTCCCGGGGTAGGGGCCAACCCAAGCATCTGAAAGTTGCCCCCCGCACCACCCCCAGCCAAGAGAGGCCAGCTCAGTGACCCGCCCTGGGGAAGGCAAAGGCAGGGGAGAGCTCCACCAACTCACCAAAGGGGGGCTGTTCGGCGCTGGGCAGTCCGCAGCTGCCGGATCTCCAGGCCTCGCCGGCAGTCACAGCCCGTGCAGCAGTCCTGTGGCCAGCAGACTGCAAGGAGACAGGGAGAGCAGTGGTGCTGAAGGGGCTCCCAGCGCCCCCTCCCACCTCTCTCCCCTGTTTCGTATGCCCCACGGACAGCTCCCTAGGGCTGGGCAACACAAGCCCTGTCTGCTCTCCCAGATCTACCCACTGAGACTCAGGGCTCCAGGTAACCCAGTGCCATCTCTGAGTCCCTGAGTCCAGCCCTCTGAGTCCCAGGCAGCATCCCACCCCCTTCACCCACCTCTCCCACCCGCTACCCATACCCTATGAGAGAGTGATTCTCCAGTGGGCAGGAGGCTGGCAAGCCTGCATGCCCAGCTGAGAGTCAGTGCCCCATGTAGGGAACCACCCCAGAGAGGCACCCGTCCCAGCTACCACCCAAGAGAGATGCACAGAAATCCACTGGACATAAACACCCCCAAGCTGGCCAGCTCAGTTCAGCTCTGGTGATCGGACTGACCCAACCAGACCCAGTACCTAGTGCCCAACAACAGTACCATCAGGGTCAAAGCTATCCCAGAACACGGGGCCGGCTGGAGCACAGTCCAGATGGGTTCTGCATTTAAAATCCGCAGCATCCTGACCCTTTGCGATTCACCTTGTTCAGTGATTTTCCCCAATGGGGGTTAGCGGAAGTCGGGAAGAGCAAGGAGCCTCACCCCAGATCTCCAGGTGGAAACGGCAGCTCAGTGGAGGCAGCCCACCCTCTGAAGCCTGGGAGGAAGGGACAGAAAGGAAGCGAGGTTCCTCTTCCACCCACACAGAGAGAGGAAAATGACTACCTGAAACTCATAGCACAAATGGACCAGGGAGCATCCCTGACCTTCACGCTCTTTGCAAACCCTAAGTCAAAGCACCAAGGTCACAGCATTGTTTCGCTTAGTATCCAATCAGTATTTCCTAAGCGCTAAGCGGTTTACCTACCTTGGCTCATCAGTGCTCCGCAAGAACTTTATGTGGAAGCCAGTATCGGTTCCATTTCACAGGCAAGAAAGCTGAGGCACAGATCCGGCAGGTTCCCCAGAGCCCATGCTCCCTCCCCCCAAGAAGACCTGACTCACTGTTCCTCCAGGTTACCCATATTGGGCCTTCAGACATGCATGTAATTAATGTCCCCTGCTCATTTGTGAATCAGCGCGAGAGGCACCAGATGTTAGAAGGCGATGTTCAGATGACTTCTGAGACTTAGAGCATGCTCTTCCCTTTGCTGTCTGGTCTGGTTGAACTACTGGGCTCGTGGAGGTTGGGTGAATGCCTGCGCCTTCTGCATATTCTTCCCACGTTCACTATTGGGCACAATTCCCCTTGGGGGCGGGACGAGTGGGTCCTCATTTCCCAAATGGGTGCTATCGGGTTCAACTCACTCACCCAGCTCCCCACACCAGGGAGAGAGTCTGTTTTCCTGAGAGCCCCTGCTGGAAGGTCAGGGTCCTCACTCCCATTGTTCAGATGATGAAACTAAGGCTCAGAGACCGCGCCAATGGGAGTGGTAAGCAAGTAAGAAGTAGGAGAGACGCGAGTCCCTCTGGATCAGACTCTTGGGCCGGCGCTGTGGCTCTTCTACCATCAGTTTGGTGCAGAAGGAACATGCTGAAGCTCAGGGACGGGCAGGGGGCTGGAAGCGGCTCGGGGAGGCCTGTTTTAGGTGCAAAACCCTGCTTGGTGCTTAGAGGAAGCAGTACCTTGTCACCAGATGGCAGTAAACAGGGGAAAGGCGCAGTCAGGTTCTGGGGAACCTCCAGTGTGAGCTGAGGAACCCACCCCCATCCCACACTGCCTCACCCCACAAGAGCAGAAGACGCTGTCTCCATCAGCAGGGTTGCTCGGAGGACGCACAGAGAACAGCGTCTCAGCTTTATATGTGACCCATGCAGAGTGCAGGCCAGCCCTGCCCAAGTGCCCCAAGACAAACGTGAACGTCTTTAGAGAACAGGTAGGGAAAGTCACCGATATTCGAGCAGAGTAATATTTTTAAATTATTCGGGAGTCCGTTCTTTAGCGGCAGTGCTGTTTCATTCGGCCATATTTCCTTTGTATTTATTCACAAGCATGTTACTATCTAGCATGAGCCAGGTACTATTCTGAGCACGATGGGTAAAATAACATGAAAGAAAGCAAGTACTTCTGGGCACTCATGATGTTTCTCCCAGTCACAGGCTCCCTTTCCAGGCATCAGCTCATCTAGCACTCACAGTAACCCTGTGGGATCATGGTTCCATTTTACAGATAAGACAACTGAGGTTCTACACAGATAACTTCTCCAAGCATAGAGCCAGGATTTCAGCCAGGCAGTATGCTCAAAATCCTCCTCCCTGACCTACTCCCTCTTCAGCTACATTCAGCACCCTTTGGTCCTCACCAAGACAGGAAATGAAGCTTTAAAGAGAGTTCCCTTACCCAAGGTTTTCTTTAGAGATGAGCATCTTTCAAGGAGGAAACCATTTTAAGTTTGTTCCCCTCACTTCCTTCAACCACCACCACCCCCCAAAACTAAGGCCAGGATTGGAAGCTGCTGTCTTTGCCAATAAATCAGAAGGAATTAAAGCATCATTGCGATGCTATAAATCCCTTAAAAAGCAGGACTCAGACTTACAAGGTGCAATCTGGACACCCGGGAGGGGAAGATGTTGAAGGCAGGCCACCCGTTGTCACCCCTCCAACCCCCCACCCCCAAGGAGGGCAAAGCCAGGGCATGGGAACGGGAAGATGGAGGAAGTCAGGCCCTCCTAGAAATGCCCCTGTTCGCCTGCCAGCCTGGCAGAACCAGGCCCAGGGCCCGCCAAGTGTCCTTGGTATGCTGGAAGCAACTGCCCTGGAAACCAGAGGCCCTGAGGCCGGGCCCCATTGTTCCCAGGGGAGCTCTGGCCACTGCAAGGGATACCTTCAATACCCCCATCCTCTAAGCTGGACTGTGGGCCCCAGAGCCCCTCTCTGGGGCTTCTTGAAGCTTCTGGCCTGGCATCCCTCCACCTCTGGTGAGTCAAAATCCAGGCAAGCCTTAGACGTGGGCATCCAAAATCGAACTTCTCTTGGGAGTCACCCACTCTCAAAGGAAAGTTCAGACTTTGGAACCAGCTACCTTCAAATTAGGGTACAGGATGGGGGTGGGAAACACCTCCACCTGGGAGAACTAGAATTCAGAGCTAAGAGCTCAAGCCTTGAAACCATACCTACCTGGACCTGTCACTCAGCAGGATGCGGCCCTGGGCGACTCACTCGTTTTCTCTGAGCCTCAGTTTCCCCACCCGTAAATTAAGTATAATGTAGCAGTAGTCATCTGAACAGGCGTATAATATGGTACAGCCTTGCACTTGGGACTTTGGCTCTGGCACCAGCCCTGTGGATGACCAGATTCCCCCAGTCTCCCTGGACCTCTGGTTTTCTCACCTAAGAAATGGGGATAATTTTAACAAGCCTGTTTTTTTAGGATTGATTTTTTAGTGTCTAGCGAGGAGGAAGTGCTCAGTAAGTGTTAAGTTACTTTTATCGTCATTGATGCCTCGTGTGCTTTCTGTCTCAAGGAGGTCTCTCATAACCCATCAGCACTGACTGTGGCCCTGAGGCAGACACGCTCCCTGACCGCTGTGCCCAGACCTCTGCCAGGCAAGCGTCTGCCCGGAGCCCCTGCCTTCCTGCACACTCTCCCAGCCGGCGAGCTCTCTTCTGCGGAACCGCCGCAGTGGCTTCCCTGCTGCCCTCTAGTGGCCACATCCTGCAGTGCAGCTCCTTAACGCGGCGTCTCGGCTGGGTTCAGAATTCCTGCCTGGTTGGCTGCAGTCTAATGTGAGGATGCAGGCAGGCAGGCGGCGGGGAGGCGATGTTGCAGGAGCAGCGAGGTGGGGGGATGACACGCCCACCCGGGCTGCGGGCTCTGCTCTGTGCTCCCCTCTTCCCTCACCCACACACCATGAGGCAAGCGGCAACAGACAGCCTCACAGCATCTGGAGGGCCTCGGCTCCCTGGTCTCCTTCCGCTCCAGCAGGGAAGGAACACCGAATGTCATAGGCTGGAGCAACCCACAGGCTCTGCATTCGCCTGGCTAGTGACCTTGGACTCACCCCCTGGCCTCTTTGTGTTTTTCCCTAAACCCAGTGACCCTTAAGGGCGTCCCAGGTCTGGCCATCGGAATTGTCCGATCGCGGGAAGCCCTTGTACTTCATCCTCAGGGTCAGGACCACCCTCCTTGAACGATGCGGGAACCCTCCTTCGTTAGCGGGAAGGCTCCAGTCACCTTCCAAGAGGCTACCAGGGCTGGCAGCTCTGCCCCTGTCTCAGCCTGATCCGTGGCTGCCCCGGTGAGGCCCAAGAACCAAGGGACGCTGCCCTCTGACGAGTTAATCTCTGCCTCCTGCTCTGTTTAATCCTCACAACCCAATGCTGTGGTTCTTTGTCTTTTCTGGGTCACAGACCCCCTTGGAGAGACACAATCCCTCTTCCCTGAAGATCCATTCGGGCCCACAGTTTTACACACACGATCAGAAGGCTCTCAAACCTCCTAACACCCACCCATGAGCATCCCTTCTCTTCCCTAGAGACTTAACCCTTTCATTATTAACATTCTCCCCCACCCGAGCATTTTCTTTTTAACCAATTCTGTCAGAGAAGGCTCCATAGATGTTTAAGTACCAAGGTGGAACAATCACCCAAGATATATTATTAAGTAAAAAAAAAAAAAATTTTAAGTCTAGGGCCAGAAAAGACATGGGCAATAGTGTGCCACCATTTCTCATTTTTTTAAGGGAATGTATGTGAGTATATCTATACACACACACACACATTTAGTTGAATCAATGCATAAACAACCACAAGAACTTGCACCGAACCAGTTAACTGTAGCTGCCAGGTGGGAGGAGCTAGGAGACTGTTGGGAGGAAGGCACAGTTTATACTGAGCATGTTGATCCAGTTTATTAACTTTGGGAAACAGAAGCCACCTCATGCAAGAACTGGAGGGACAACTGATGACAGGGTGTGGCACTGAGGCCCAGCACTGACGTCTCACTGTGCCCCCAGGGCACTGCTCTCCCCAGGGCACTGCTGGCTGGCAATCTCCACCGGCATATCCAAGGCACCAGGGTTGCATTCGCCATCTTTCGGCCAGAAAAACTGGGCTCAGTCTGCTCAGGCAGGGGACAGAAGTCACCTGGGGCTGCTGAGACAAGACAGGAGCTGAAAAAGGGGGAGACCTCCAAAGCGGGACCTGAGGCTTTGGGAAGAGCCGCTAAGGCCCAGTTGGGGAAATGAATCCCCTCCCGGTTTTCTCCTTGTTCCCTTTTCCCCTGCTTTTGTGAAGTCCGGGAAGACAGGAGAAGCAGAGGAAAAAAACCTGATCACTGTATCAGATGATACAGCTCATCAGAGTCAGGAGTCAGTATGGAGGAGCCCCGAGGCTCTGGGGTCTCTGAAACTGGAGTAAGAAGCAGAGGGAGCTGGATGGGGGAAGAGATGGACGGGGGCACAGAGTTGGCAAACAGGCCTCTGGGATGGAGCCTGCAGAAAGGAAATGCTTAATCCCTGTGTCTGCAGTAGCCAGTGATGATCTGCTCTGGAGACATCGGGACTCATGAGAGGCAGCCAAGCTTCTCTGCTGTTGGTGAAAAGTTGGTGAATGGTCATCTCTGGATGCTTGTCTTTGGCACCATGATTGTGAGAACTTACCCCCATTGGAGGTGCCTGAAGGATGTGTGTACTGGTTCCATGGGGGTCTGTGGATAAGCCATGAGGCCCAGGGACTCAAGAGATTGTGTGCAAAACACATGTTTGGATTGGTGTGGATCTGGAGAGAGGACCATAGGCCTCACAGGGTTTCACGTTTGTTTAGTTAAAACATAAAACAGCACAGTTTTTTCTTCCTAAGGAAAATAATGTGATGAAAATGAGGCAAGGGGAAAACAGGGGTATGAATTTCCAAAAGAACGAGGAGCCAGGTCAGTGCACAACAGCCCGTGAGGTTACACAGACAGGTCAGAGTTACCTGGCAGCCAATGAGAAAAGGGAAATACTTCATTTACGTGTTTCATGGGATCCATGAGGTGAAGATTATAGCACCTGCTCAAGAGATGCCCAACTATTCCTGTTACTGAATCCAACACAAGATTTATCCAGAAGGCTCTCCTCGAGAGCCCTGAGCAGGTATCACTGTCCTTAAGACCCCATACCTAGTAAGTCCAAGGACAAGTTTAGCAGGACTGTGTCCTGAAACAACCTTCAAGGTAAGCAGGATGCCCACATGTAGTTCAGCCAGTGCAGCCTTGGGAGGAGGTGATCTGATGGTGTCCAGACTCAGCCTCTGAGGTCTGGGTCAGCCCAGGGGTGACTGGAAGCCCCAGTGCTTCTTTCTCTTTGGGGTCATGCCCCCTCAATCTGAAACCCTGTGGGGTCTATGGTCCTTATCTCCAGATCCACACCAATCCAAACATGTGTTTTGCACACAATCTCGAGTCCCTGGGCCTCATGGCTTATCCACAGACCCCCACGGAACCAGTACACACATCCTTCAGGCACCTCCAGTGGGGGCAAGTTCTCACAATCATGGTTCCAAAGACAAGCATCCAGAGATGACCATCCACCAACTTTTCACGATCAGCAGAGAGGCTTGGCTGTCTCTCATGAGCCTCGATGTCTCCAGAGCAGGTCACTCCAACATCCACGTTTTGACCCTCGGACATGCATGGTGTTCCAAGTCTCCTTGAGACGTTACCCATAGGCGTGCGAGGAGGCAGGCTGGATGGAGGTTGGACATCCTGGCTGTGGGACCAGGCAGGGTTGGGTCGACTCCTACTGCTGATGCTTTACCCTGAGCAGAGCACTTAACCTCCATAGGCCTCAACTGTCCTTATCTATGAAATGGGAAAGATGATCACAGAATCTTTAGAATATTTGGATTGTGAGACAGAAAGCTGATGAAGCTTAGCACAGGGCTGGGCACAGAGTGGGATTCACTAACAACCCTGAGCATGATTTTGAGGGACTACTCTGCTTTCGAACTGTGGTGTTGGAGAAGACTCTTAAGAGTCCCTTAACTGCGAGGAGATCCAACCAGTCCATTCTAAAGGAAATCAGCCCTGAATATTCATTAGAAGCACTGATGCTGAAGCTGAAGCTCCAATACTTTGGCCACCTGCTGCAAAGAGCCGACTCATTGGAAAAGACCCTGATGCTGGGAAAGATTGAGGGCAAGGGGAGAAGGGGACGGCAGAGGATGAGATGGTTGGATGGCATCGGCTCAATGGACATGAGTTTGAGCAAGCTCTGGGAGACAGTGAAGGACAGGGAAGCCTGGCACGCTACAGTCTGTGGGGTCGCAAAGAGACACTACCGAGCGACTGAATAACTCAAACCTACAAACAGGCAATAGTGGCCTGGAAATATTCAAAGAAATTACAGTAGCGCCACAGCCTCCGCCATGAAGCTCTCACCGCCTGTGTAGGTTGGAGACCCTTGTTGTTCAGACTGCAGAGACTACCTACAGTCCTGCCGGTCAGCGGTCCCGACCGAGCTGAGGGAAGCTTTCCCCAGCAGCAGGGAGAGTGATCGACCTCCTGCCGCATGGCCCCAGTGTGCCTGACTCCTCGCGAGGGAGGGATGAGTCAGAAGGGCCCATTCTCTGTCTCGGGCTGATCCTACCACAGCCGGGCCTGTAGTAGGCGGGCCACTCTGCACCCACACCGGACGGAAAGGCCCCGGTTTCCTGTCCCCCCCCTCCCGCCCCCCGCCCCTCCCCACCAGCCGGAGTCGTCATCGGAATAGTACCCAGGCCCCGCCTCCTGGATACCGGGGGCTTTAGCCCCTCCTCCCGGCTTCAAGGATGAGAAGCAGCCAACAGCCGCTAAAGCGAAGGCCGCTGCTGCCCGAGGGGCTGGGAAGGGGAGCCTTCTGTCCCTGGATCCTGGAGTCTCCAGTCTCGGGCCACCTGCGTAAGGCCCAGCTAGCACCTGGGGATATGGTGGGGAGGGCTGGGCGCCGGGGACGCTCACCTGAGCTTTGGGGCTATTACATGGGATGGAGGAAATGCTGAAAGGTTGTTGCTGAGCCATGAAAGGCGCTGGGATTTTTGGCCCCTGAAGAAGAGGAATTCAATCCGGGGCCAGTGACGAGGCTTGATCACTCAGAGCTTTTGTGTAATAAAGTTTTATTAAAGTATATTCTGACACAGACATCAGAAGAGGGCAGAAGGAGTGCCTCCCGCCCCGCTAGTCTTTAACCGGATGTTATATAGCTACTGCTGCTAAGTCACTTCAGTCATGTCCGACTCTGTGCGACCCCAAAGACGGCAGCCCATCAGGCTCCCCTGTCCCTGGGATTCTCCAGGCAAGAACACTGGAGTGGGTTGCTATTTCCTTCTCCTAGCAGACTGCTAATTAGAGACAGGAAATGTCTCAGAACTCAGAGACTGGCACCAGGCCCCTCACCCACGACATGCATTTTGAGATAATGTCGGCACAAGGTAAGTTGTCCCGGGCCATAAAATGATTGACGTGAATCTTGAAGAAAGGCAGGTTTCCAAGCAAAGCCGTAGTCTCATTAACATAGCTTAAGAGAACATTTGCATGAGTAAAACATACTGGTTTGTCAAGTAAAACATACTGGTTCTGAGTCTTAGGCAGAACCAAGTTGAAGACAGAGTCTAGGGTGAATACATAGCTCATTAACATAGCTTAAGAAAAACATTTCCATAAGAAAAATGCATTGGTTAGCTCAAGGTTTGAGAAAAGTTAAGTTCAGGTGGAACCAGGTGTCGTCATGGCAACACAGAATTTTAAAAGAAACCTCTTTAAACTTGTATAGAGAAGGGGAAAAAAAAGTCTGACACTTGCAGTTTGTTTCCTCCTGCCACTCAAGAGAGAGATTAAAAAATGTCTCACACTTGCAGCCTGTTTCCTCCATCTGGAGACCCCTGGCCTTCCTGCCTGTCACCCTCTCAATACCCAGAGCTGATCACGGGCCTCGCTCCCTTCAAGCGGGGGCTTTCCACAGGTATTGCTGCCATCTTTCACAGATGAGGCGCATGAGGCTCAGACACGTGAGGGAACTTGTCCAAGTGTGTGCAGCTTGTCCTTGGTGGGGGCCGGGATTCAAGCTCAGCTCTGAGGACCCCTAAGCACTGGCCCTAACCACAAAGCTGAAATCCCCAGACCACACCCAAGAGCATGGAATGGCACCAGCACCTGGAGGCTAGAGGGGACAGGCAGGGCCAAGGTGGCCACCAGGATCCCCACACACACCAGCGCCAACCTTGACCTCAGCGTTCATGCAGACCCAGAAGCGAGTTCACCCAGCAAACAGCTAGTGACCATCTCCAAGGATCAGACCCCTGCTGTGTCAGCTGGAGGGACACGGGCTGCCGGCAGCCCTACCTGCCTGGTTCCTGGCACACCACAGATGCGTGGGTACCATCTCACCGCTTCCCGAGTGGTTCTCCCCTCCTCAGCTGAATGACAAAGAGAAGCCCATCGCACAGATTAGAAAAAATAATGGTGCGAGCATGCGGAGGGTACAGGGCAATGTCCCACCGGACAGGCACTAACCAAAACACACTCTGCCCCCCACTCCGGGGCCCTAGTTCTGGTTAAACAAGTAGAGGTGGGGGAGTGGGTGGTTTCATGGCCAGCAAGGCCAGAAATGCCCAAATGCCATGCAGCCAAGAGGACACCAAAACACGTCTTGATTACCACCTGGCCTGGAACGGTCTGGAATGGGGCAGAGGGTTTGGGTTCAAGGTCCAGAAGGTCCCCCTGGCCCCTAAGCCCAGAACTTACCACCAGCCCCCAGCTGGCGCCAAGGATGCCAGATGGTTCAGCCTGCCAGTTGTCTGCCTCCTGGATGAGAAGTGTTGGGGAGAGCCGCTCACGGGTACCCTCACAATCAGATGAGCACCTCTGCCCCTACATCAACAGGGACCTCCCGAAAAAGACATGATGGCAACTGCTCATGGAGGATCCATCTCACAGGGGAGGGGCCGAGGCTCACTGAGGCTGAGCGGTGTGCTGAGAAGTGGCAGCCAAGGGGCCAGATGCAGGTTACAGGGTTCTGTGTGTGAGGTGCATACGCAGCAAAGTCCTCACCTGTCTGAGTTTCTCCCTAAAGACGTGCCTTCCTTCCCTGACCCCCTAACCCCCGTGGTCTGGACCCCAGCTATTGCCCTGACCCTGTTAAGGCACACTTAAGAGGTCAAGAGCAACAGCAGAGGCTGAGACCCAGACCTCGGATCCAGGGCAGGCTTACCCTCATAGGACTTTCCCAGGCACCCAGGGAGAGGAGAGATTGCCCACCTCCCTTAAAGATCATGAACGCAACACTCAATGTCTCGGTAATTCTCTTAGTGCACTGGGCAAGGCACTCACTCCACGGCACCTCTGAAGTGTCGGCACCAGACATGTCCGTCATCTCCACCTGCCTACAGAATCCCTGAGGGAGGGCGCCAGGCCCTCTGCCCACCCACCCATCTTGGGGTCAGGGGGTGCCCAACTTGGGGCCCTCGGCACCCTGCAAGGACGCAGTGGGTGATAAGCGACTCATTTTCCCCAGCAGAGACCCAGAGAAGGGGAGGACTGTGCTCTGTTCTCTGTCCCAGAGGAAGAGATGAGCGTTTGCGACAATTCCCAGCCCACGGCCTTCCAGCTCTAATCAAGGAGCAAACACCAAGAGAGAATCTCTAAACATTTAGAAAACGCGGGAACTCTGTGCCCCACGCGGTACCGTGGGGATTTATAAAGAACAGATCATGCCTGACAAACTTGATAGCTTTCTTGATAGAATTACAAGACTGGTAGATCCAAGGAAATGCAAGCAGGGTAATATATCTTGATTTTTAGCAAAGCATTTGATTCAGCGCCTCAAGTAATCTTACAAAATTAATTCAAACAGACTTGGCCCTAAGCACTTGTCATGGGGCTAAAAGCAAGAAGGGGCAGGTCCCAAGGGTCCCAGGTGGAGGAGGCAAGCCCAGGGGGAAGGAGCTGAGGGACAGAGTCCGGGAGAGAAGGCAGGGCTGCCAAGACCCAGCTCTGTTGGGTCAGATCTTACTAACATCTTCATTAACGATCCTGAGAGAGGGAGTAAACAGTCCATTAATGAAATTTGCAGAGGGTATTAAATTGGAAGGTGTTGTGAACACCAATGAGGATGGCAAACGGTCCAGAGACCTGGGGGAAAAACCTAGGCAGGAAACTCAGCATGGAGGGGCATTGGGGGCAGGGGGATTCTGGGGCCACCTGGGTGCCAGGGAAGAGGGAAGGACATCCCCAGGGCGGGGGTGGGGCTGGGGCAGCCAAGGCCAGCTCGAGTGATGGCTTTGACTGGCAAAGCCCAAGGATCTCAGTTTTCCCATCTGTAAAACAGAAGGAAGAGCAAGCAGGTGTGGAGGATGAGCCATAGCTCTGAGAGCTGGTACTGATGCAGGGACTGCCCTTTAGGGAGCTCGGAGTGGACGCCCTCCTTATGGGGGGGAAGGAGGGGGACGGTGACCAGTGACGTGGAGAGGAGGAGGGGTTGTCTGCAGGCCAGGGAGGGGACAGCAGCAAACTGAAAGACGGACCCATGAGGGAGACTGGCTGGGCCATCACTGGAGCCGAGTGGCCTCGAGCCACTGCCCAGACACTGCCGAGGCATGGGTTGCTGGGGTAAGCAGATGTGGGCAGGCGCCCATCTCCCAGCCTGCTGGGCTGGAGCCCAGAGCCAATCCAGACTTGTAGGGCGCGCTGGGCACACTTGAGCGGCAGAGGTTCTAACCTGCAGGGATGAGGCCAGCATCTATTATCTTTCTAGAGAGTTCCTGATTCCTCTTCAGTGGATCACCAGGAGATGCTTCTCCAGCCAGGTGAACCCACCTCTCCGGGATCTGGGAAGGTCGCCCCTGCTCCAGTCCCCTCTCTTGGTCTTCAGAGCTCCAGGGGGCCGAAGCAGGACGCTGCCCGGCCATCTGGACTTGGGAGGATGTGTTCCCGCAAGCCTCCCAGGCAGGTGGGGTCTGAACAGGAGCCAGGACTCCCAAGCACAGTGCTCGGGCCCCCAGCCACCTAAATATGTGCTGCGTGGGAGGAAGAAAGGGATGACTGGTTCCCAGCTGGGGGTGTATCGGTGCTTGCTGGGGAGGCTCTTACAGGAAGCAGGAGGCCAGCCCCGCCAGATGGCAAGACCACCTTGCCAGATGTCAAGACCACCTTGCCCAATGCAGAGGGGAGGATCCAGGTGAATCCAGGTGAATGCACCGCCAGGGGGAGTGCCCTTCCAACACCTTCAATTAATGGTGCTCACTGAACACTCACTATGGCTGTGTTCTCAGTGTGTGCCTCGGATTAACGCATTTGACCTTCACAACAGCCCTATGAGGCGGGTGAAGAGCTCTTACTTTCCCATTTCACAGAGGAGGAGACTGAGGCATACATTGGTGGCCATGAGCCCTAGCACCTAGTCAGAAAGCCCGTGGGAGAAGCAGAACCTGCCAAGAGCCACAGAAGGAGCTGAGCAGCTCCCAGGGTGGGAGGGGTAACCCCAGTGGATGGGGAGAGGCAGCCCCTCCCACAGGGACCCCAGAGCCTTGCCCCGCCGCTCCCTGTTCCCCATGAAGGGAGCTGGTCCAACTCCAACCACACTTGTGGAGCCTAGATTTTTACTATATGTTTCCCTTCTCCCCCACCACCACCGCGATGAACAAGTCTGTTTCCATGGAAACCATACCGTGACTCAGGGCTTCGGGACCTTCTCTGAACCAGATTATGAATATCAAATGCTCTCTCCCCGCACCAATGCAGAGTGAGTTGGAAAAGTAAAGAGAGACCCACAGTGGACAAGGGAAGGAGACAGGGATGTGGGGAAGGGGAACTGCGGCGGGGCTGGAGGGTGGGCGGAAGGAGGTTCAAGCCTCTCCCCGGCCAGTGAGAGCATGGCATCTGGGACCCCTGCAGACTCAGCGGAGCACAGATGCACACCTCCTGCGTGTACATGTGGCCGGTACACTCACACCCCTGCATCAGCCCCCTCAGTGCCGCTCCTCGGGAACTAGGGCCCTAGAAGAACACATCCCTTCGAATGGGGACCTGCCCCTGGCAAAGGTGACCACGCAGGGGGAAGCTTGTCGGCAAGAGGAGCTTGACTTCAGATGCTGAAGAGGAACCCTCCAGCCAAAAACATGGCAATACTCAGCAAAGAGGGAAATTTGGAATTTTAAGGGGAAAATGTGCTTCCGCTTTGCGATGAGGTCGTGTGTTACCGGTACGTGCCAGGAAGGAGGTGGGACTAGGATTTCAAAGCCTCAGCAGGGTTGGGGGCAACCCCCGCCACCCTGGCCTAGCCCCTCACCTGCCAACATCAGGACAGCAGCAGGGGAATGAAAGTTTGCAGTGCCAGGCTTCGGAGCCTCCCTCAGGGGGCCAAGGCCCCAGGGCAAATCCACCCCCTCCAAGCCCCAGCAGCTCCAGGAGGATCCAGGAAGGAGGAGGGGGGTGTGGGGGGGAGAATAGATTGGAGGCTTGTGCCTCCCTGGCGAATCCAATGTGTGAGTCATGACGGTGAGAGGGCTTGGAGAGAGAAACAGGGCCCTGGTGCTGCCCCTAAGTGTCCCCAGCTGCTGCGGGCCGGGGCCTGGGGACTGCCCATCTAAGTAAGGTCTCTGCCTGTGGCAGCCAGCCCCACCTCAAGGGGTAGAGGAACCCCAGAAGCAGGCACCTGGCACCTCGGGCCCCCTCCTGCTTGCCTCTTACACCACGGCTCCTCCGGCTGGCCAGAGCAGCTACCCTCCCAGTCAGGGTCCCGCCTTCCGTCCCCAACCCCCAGTCCCCTCTGCCTCCAGTCCTTATCTATCCTCTGGACATCCACCTCCCTACCCTCTGCCTTCAACTCTCTGTCAAAAGTCTAAGCCCATTCTCTGGCGCCTGGACTCCCTAGATGCCTCCAGCTTCGGAGCAGTGTTTAAGTCCATCAGGAGAAAAGCCGCACCAGAGGTGAGGAGCGGTAACCCTGGGAGGGGCGGGCGCAGGATGGGGGCGGCGGGGGGAGGGTACCCTGTGGCATCGCAAATCAGGCCAAGGTGCCACCTGAGGGCTACCATTAGGTCTTACCTTTTAACCCCTAGCTTCCCGGCCAGGGCCACTCTGGGTTCCCAGAGCCTGGGAGGGGCTGCTGTCCAGGAGGGGAAGAGCAGGCGGGTGGTTCTGGCTTCCGTGGGAGCTCTGCACCTTCCAGCAGCCCCTGTTCCCCCCTCCCCCTCCAAGACCAGTTCATCGCAGAGTGGTGGGTGCGGGTGCGGGGCACAGGCTGGGGGCAGGAAGCAGACGACAGCCCCCGTCTCCGCGTGCAGCGTGGTTTTGGAAAGTTGGTGCAGCCGTGGGGACCCCAGGGTCTGCAGGGGTCTCAACAGCCCCGAGCCCGGCAGGCTATAGGACGCCGAGCCTCAGGCAGCCCCCGAGTGCGCTCCGCAGCGGAGGGGATCGGGCGCCTCGGGGCCGCCGCGCGACTCAAGTTTGCTGCCCTCCCCGAATGGGGGCGGGGAGGGCCAGGGCGATCGCGGCGTTCACCCGCCGCCGGCCCCGGAAAGCCCCTTCCTGCACCCGACAAGCTGCGGTCCTCCCCCCGCCCCGCACCGCCCGTAGCGACAGTCCCCGAGCGGAGGGGCGTCTCCCACCGCGCCCGCGCCCCTCCCGGCTGCTGCGGCGAGAGTCCGCTCCCTCCCGCCCCGGGGTCCGCCGGGCCCGGCCGGTACCTGGTCGGGGGCGCGCCGGGAGCCGCTGCAGCGCCCAGCGCCGGCTCCATCCTCGGGTCTGGAGTCAGGCTCGCCGGGGGCCGGCGGGCGGCGGCGGGTGCGGCGGCATCCTCCGCCTCCCGCGCCCTCCTCCTCGGCCTCCCTCCTCCTGCCTCTTCCACCGCCTCCGCGCGCCCCTCACGGGCCCCTCTTCATGGCCCGGGGGCGCGAGCCCAGGACCGCTCGGCCAGCTGAGAGCGTTCTCCGGGTCGGGGTACCGGATCGGGGACCGGAGCGCGAGAGCCCCGGGGGCGCCGGGCCGGGGGACGGGGGCCGGGACCGAGAGCGCGGCAGCCCGGGGCGCCGAAGCCTCGCCGAGCGCCAGCCGCCCTGCTTCCCGAGCCCTGGGCAGCAGCGGCGGCGGCTACGGCGCCGAGCGAGCGGCGGGCGCTGCGGTCCGGGCTCCACCCCCCCAAAGCCGCCCGCCCCTCGGCGGCCGCCCGCCCCCTGCTCTTCCCCACCCCGCCAGCGCGCGCCCTCACGCTCCCCGAGCCGCCCTGCCGGCTCCGGCTCCCCGCGCTGCTCCGGCCACCAGCCCTCGGGACACCCCTGTTCGCAGGCCGGTTCCTGTGCCAACCCATCCAAACCCGGGGGGAGCCACACCCACAACCCGGGTTTTGGGAGCCCGGCAAGCGAAGGCGCGCCACTTTCTGTACACACCCCTACCCCGCCCCCGGTGTGTGTGGGGGGCCGGGGGGAGGTTGGAGAGCGCTCACCGAGGGCCTTCTGCCTGAATGCCCCTCCACCTCCAGAAGTTCGCCTGCAGCCCCCAGCCTGGCCCCGGGACCCCAGAACCCCGAACAGGAGCCTTTTGGTATCTTTTGGTACCAATACCCCAGCACACACCCCTAGGTCACGCCCCTCCGCCCCCGTTATTTCTCAGATGTGGAAATGAATCTTTTGCCCCTGCTCCGTTGGTACCTCTTGGGCGGGGTCCACAGGCTGTTTGGGGTGCGGGGCAGGCATTAAGGTGCATTTGCTGGCGGACCCTCTTCCAGGCCAGCCCTCCACCCCGGCCCCACCCGTCCTACCAGCCAGATGCTGGGGCTCCTAGGTGGAAATCTGGAGCTACTGCCCCCCTTATGTAGGCAGACCCACCGGCAGAGCCCAGAGCCCACAGGCTAAGCACCTTGGCCTCTCATTCTTTGCACAAATATTGACTGAGCATCTCTCAAAGGCCGCGTCTGCATGGGCACCAGGGACTCGCTGGTGACGAGACAGACGGACCCCTGGCCTCTCAGAGTGACGTGTAGGAGAAGCAAGGTAAACAGGCAGAGAGTACCTGGGAGCAGTGGCCCCTGGGCTGGAGGGGACAGCAGGAAAGCGCGGCTTTGACTGCGCTCGGGCTGGTCACCATGGGGGCCTGTGTCCTCATCTGGCCAATCCCCTGTCACTCCTCAGCTTCTGACCAGTTATCTTCTGAGGCCAGGAAAGGCAGTCAGCTTCTATCTCCACCCATCTCTGAAACTCTATAACTTCCAGTTATAGCCAGAGAGTCATGGGCGACTTGAAAACTTCAGGCACCCCAGGGAAGCCTTCTCACCCAGCCACAGACAGTGCGGTTGAGTGGTTAGCACGGGAGCCCCTGGGCCACAGTCTGCAGAGTATGTGCATGAAGGATGCAACCTCTTTGCACCTCAGTTTCCTCCCCTAAAAGATGGAGAGAGCAGTCCTCACCTCTCGGGGCTGCTGTGCAACACTAGATGGTAAAAATGTATGCAAAGCACTCAGCCCATGCCAAGCGCTTAATAACTGCACAGTGCTGTTACTGCTACTGGCAGGTTGGGGTTCAGGGTAGCCAGAAATGAACATTAAACTCAGTCACCCAGAGAAGGATGCGGCCTCTGCGCTTCTCCAAGGGCCTCCATATTCGGATCACTGAGACCCTCTCCTCCAGAGCCAGATGGTGTGAAAGCCTCCGTCCCCCAGGGGCCCACCAAAACCAAACAGTCATTCATCTTGGTCACAACTGCAAATTCGTAATGAGATAAACTCCCCCACCCCCACTGGCGGCCAGTCTGGCAGTGGATCCCCATCAGGCCATCGCGATCCGACGTTATCCATGGTCCTCTTCCAGTGGGTTCTTCAGCTGCGGAGGCCTCAGCGTGGCCCGCCCTCCTCCCACCACAGCCAGGATGGTAGCCCCAAGCCTCCATCTCCACCTCAAGCTGATCAGACCTGTTTCCCTACGTGCTCCCCCAAGGAGTGGCAGTGCTCTGGGATGCCCAGTGGGAGTGCTGACCTACCAGGAGCAAGGACTTCTGTGTTTCAAAACCCCGTTCCAAACCAGTTTCCAAGAGGCCAGAGCTGAGCCATCAGAACCTTCCCTTTCACCCAGAGCTAATCCGTCCCCACCGTCTTCAGCCTGACAGGAATAGTCGGGGGCTTAGAGAGCACCTCCTCTATCTCGCCCTCTCAGATCCAGCGCCTCATTTTTCAAATTCTAGTGTGTTTCGAGTGGAGAGGAAGGAAATGTACCTCTGGCCGACATGAAAAGATTGGTGGGGTTGTAATGCAAAGACGGAGTGGAATTCGGAATTTTTTTTTTTTTGAAGACTAAACTCTAAAAATAGACAAAAGACCTGGTCTCAGGAACACCAGGATTCTGTTTCATTTCCTGGAATCTCCCAGTTGACAAGCATGAGTGTTTTGTGAGAGCCTACTGTGTGTGCAGCATTGTGGCAGATGCTACAGGGAAGAGAGGAGGGAGAAAACAGGCCTTTGCTCAGGGCATTTGGATCCCAACGGAGGAGCCAAAAGCAGTTGCTACAAATGTGACTTGAGTGCAAATTGTAGCTTTGGAAGTCGGAGGAAGATGGAGCCTCGGAGGGCCATTCAGGGAGGGCTTCCTGGAGGAAGAGGCCATTGAACTGAGGCTTGAGGGATGGATAGGGTGTAAAAAAAGGCAAAAGAGCAGGAGAGCCTGTGAGAGACAGCAGCGGCTTGCTGGGGGGAGCTCATTTGTGGAATAATATAGGAAGATTAACATTAATGACTAACAATCAAGGTCTTCCCTGTGCCGGGCACAGTATTACTTTGTGTGGATTAGTTCGTTTCATCAGAACAACTCTGTGAAGGAGGTGTGAGCGTTCCCATATCAGAGATGAGGAAACTGAGAGCCAAACAGGTTAAACGGCTTGCCCAGGTGTGCAGAGCTGGTAAGCAGCAGAGCCAGCGTTTGAGCAAGCAGGCTGGTTGGTTCTACCTGCGAACCTTTCAGTGGCCCCGCCACTGCCAGCCTGACTCTAGGGAGGGTGCCTACAGGGAGGAATGGCAGGTTGAATGGGCTGGAAAGGATGGTGGCAGGGGTTGGGGCCTTCAGAAGCCCCCAGACACAGGGGCTTCCTGAAACGGAGCCCCCAGACCTTCCCAGGGAACTCTAAAACGAGTTCTCCCTTCAGAGTGCAGGTCCCTGGGGTTTGGGGAAATTGCTTAAGGGATCTGGGGGCTCAAGATTTCAGCTTTTTAATATCCCTCACTGTCCAGGCGGTGGCAGTCTGTGCCACCCACCTGGTTATTTCAGTCTGTTCCGAGAGATTGATGGCCCAGGCTCTGATTTAAGATCTGCAGCAGGGATCCTCAATTTGCCCTGTCTCACAGGGACGCTGACAAGGCAGCGAGGGCGTGGAAGATGACTCCTGGCTGGCCCCGGACTTCAGGCCTGAGAGCCTGAAGCACCTGTAGAGAAAGTTCCAACCTGAAAAGCCTGGGCGGAGGTGGCAAGGCCCCATGGACCCGTCCTCTGGAGCCTCAGTGTCCCCATGGGTGATGCGAAAGGGGAGGCCCATTGGATGATAAGAGTTGGAAGAGGCCTCAGAGGCGAACCAAACCGACTCCCTCATTTCATAGATCAGCAAACTGAGGCCCAGAGAGCTTAATCAACTTAGCCGAGGCCACATAGGAAGTGAGTTGGAGTGAGTGGGTCTCCAGCTCTTGGAAGGAAAGGTCTCTTAGCTATCTCTTTTCCCCCAGTTCTGCCCTGTCCTAGATGAAGTCTTATTCTCGATGAATTCCTCTTCTAGATGAATCAAAGGACCTCAACTTCTCTGTGGTTGAAATAAGACAAATATTTGAGGACCTTACCTGGAACCTTAGCTTCCTTAGGAATACGTGACCCCATTTCTTTCTCATAAGAACCCCGTGGGTCACCAGGCCCACAGCTCACCGGGCCCACTACCAGTCCTCATGAGATTCTAGATTCAGAATGTATCATTTTGGCCAAAACTTATTCCTGTTCTTTCCCTTTCCTGCCCTGTCAGATCCTTAAGCTGAAGCCTCTTGAAAGGTCACCCTACTGTCCCACCTAAAGGGTCTCTGAACCTCTCAAAGGGAATTTGTGTGGCTCCCAGACCAGCTTGACCACTGCAGTCACCACTGACCATCTGTCTTGTCTGCTACTGCTCTAGAACCTGCCAAAGGCCATGAGGCTACTTGAAGTGCCCCCACCACGTACCATGTCTCCCCGATTTTGACCTTTGCAGGGAAGCTAATGGCCAGGCCAAGAGGTGACTCCTAATGCTCCCAGAGCCCCAGTCCTTGGGCTGCTGGAGCCAGAAGAGCAGCCTCTTCCCCAGCACAGGGGTCCTAGGTAGGTCCCGAGGGCCCTGAGACGTAACCACTTGCACCCTAAGTTTCCCAAAACTTCTCTGCGAAGAGCTTGTCCTGCTGGTGGCTGCAACCTCTAACCCCGGGCCTCAAATGCCAGCCAAGGGGCCAGGGAGGGGCCCTGTTCCCTCCTGACTCCTCCTCTTCTTGAACCTATTCCCAACAGACAGTCCCTCTCCTCCAGTTACAGAAGTAAATCAGGGGATGCCAACATATCTTAGTGGAGGCAGGAAATAGGGGAACAAAGCGATTTATTTCTGGGAGGTAGCCAAGCCGCAACACACCTGCTACCAGGACCAACCCAGGCACCCCAGGGCTCCAGCCCTGCTGGGCCTGCTGGGCGGAAGGCAGGAGGGGTCTGTCTCGATCCTCCGCTGACTGACTCAGGCCGTATCCCAGCCTGCAGGCTCCGTCTTCCTTCCTCTGGCCTCACTCAGTCCAGCCCAGATCTTGCCAAGGCAAGTGTCACCCGATTCCCCCCCTCCCCAGTTTCTGGGAGGAAGGAAGAGGTCACAGAAGGCCAGATGGCCACTTCCTTCTGGAGGAGCCGCCTCTGAGGAAGAGGTCAGTGCAAAAGCTGACCTGGCCTGAGCCTCTCTGCAGCCATTGCCACACTCATCCCGGAGGCCCAGACTGAGGACAGACGAGAGTGCGCTCTTGGGATCCAGTGTCTCCCTAGGTGCTTCCAAGAGCTTCCTTGCTGGTGGGGTGGAGAGGGGCCCCCGTCGTAGTCTGTGGTCACCTGGAGAGGGCCTCTACCTCTGACTCCCCACCCAGGGAAGACCCCAGGACAGACCCCAGGACCCCCAGTCACAGAAACCTGGGGGAGACGGACAGACTGACCAAAGGCAAACAAGGCCTGAGGTGGGCTGCATCCACACGTCTGATAGGAAAACAAGAGTACAGTGAACAGGTCCTGGGGTGGGGGAGGTGATGGGCACTGGGAGTGGATGGTGCACGGTGGTGGGCTGCAACGAAATCCCGCATCCTGGGTCATGCCCAGGCCTCCATGTTACCATGGCCAGAGAGGTTGGCCCAGATGAGGCGGGCCCCTGGTGGGGCTGGCCTTGTGCCTCAGCTCTTGCCTACAGAAGCCTCAGTCCCTGGGTGCAGCAGTTCAGACCAGGGTGTAAGGTCCAGCTCGGAACCAGGCCAGGGACAGGTGCAGAGGCCCAAGCTCTGAGAGGCAGATGCCCAAGCTGGCAGGATTAGGGAGGGAGGGGCAGTGTCTGGGCCCAGGAGGTAAGTAAGGGCATATCCTGGTACTATGGGAGGCCACCAGGTGCCCTGGCCCCAATTCTGGGGACATAGGTTACCTCGAACAGCCAGGAAAGGCCAGTCTGATCTCTTGAAGCAGAAAGGAGCCAAGCCCTAAGAAAGCCTGGGATTTCCATCTGGTAAGCCCTTCCCCTACTCCCCAGGCCCCCACCCCCTCACCTGCCTCCTGGCCAGCTCCTGCCCTCTGCCTCTCACTCCTCACAGGCCCCCACTTCCTCTTGCTCATGAGGACTCACCTCACGTTAGCCCCTGAGGCTCACTTCCCCAGCCCTGGCTGGTGCTGAGAAGGTCACATTCTCTGCTGGCATATGGTGACAAGCAGGGCAAAGATGGGCCCCACACTGCATCTCACGGGTGGGCATTGGAGGGTGTAGACAGGTAGATGCCAGGAGATCAATGCTGGGGCTGTCCTGAGGCCTCACCTCCCAGGAATTTTGGAGAAGCTCAGCAGGGGTGCAGCTTCACCTTTCATGCCAGGATGCAGAAGTCTCCATCTGGGAAGGTCTGACCCCGAGGCAACCATGAGGCCTGCCCTCCTGAGCCAGTTCCCAGGGGGGAGATGCCTCGAGAGGGGCTGCTTCCAGGCAGATCCCTGTGGGCCGCTTCCTCCAGACTCCCAGGCTGTCCGCGTCCATTGACCCCAGGAGGGGAGGAGGGGTAAGAAAGCATTCAGCGTCCACGGCCCCTTTCCTTACGTGGTCCCCACTCCTCATCTGCCCCCAACATGAGATGCCAGCTCAAGAGTCCACCACCCGCCGGGCTGGTCTTTCAGGAGCCGGGAGGCTGAGCGGAGACCAGGAAGTGTCTTCGGGGCTCCCCTGCCTGGCCCTCAGGCCAAACTGGGAAGACTGTGGGAGGAGGGGAGGAGGGGTGTCCTGCCGGGTGTGGTCAGCCCTTGGCCAGCGGCCCGTGGGCACCTCACACTGCACAGCCCAGCCTTGGTCAGCGCTGCACCGGCTGGCTCTGGGAACTCAGCCCAGGAACAATGGAGCCATTCAAGCAGCCTGGGCTTTGCACAACGGCCCTCTTGGTCTCTGTTGGTGGCTAGACGGTGTGTGGGTGAGAATGTGTGTGGGGGCGGGGGAGGGGGCGAGGCGGGCAGAGGGATGCGGAGGTAACTGGAGAGCCCAGGCAGAGGCGGGAGAAAGACCACTGACCAGGGACTTCTGTATGACAACCCTGGCCTCCATCCTCTGCTGGACAATTTCTCTGGACCAAGCACTACCCTAGATACCTGCGTTATCCTCACAACTCACAAGCGAGTGAGCTCCAGCAGGACCTGAGTTCCTTTTAAGACAAGGAACTCAAGGTGCACTTATGTAAGTCAGAATAATGATAACTCCTTGAGAGGGGTATTAACCGGGAAGGGGCATAAAGGAACTTTCCAGGAAAGTGCCAAAGTCTCTCTTCGGATGGTGGTCACGTGGTTGCACACACACACTATCATTGTGTCGTCCGCTGAAGATCTGTGCACTTCGCTGTATGTAGATTGCTCTACCTAACTTTATATTTTCTTAAAAAAATAACAGTACATCCATAGAATCGAATATTACCCAGTCATAATTAAAGATGAGGGAAGCTCTTTATATACCTCTTTATATAGCTCTTTATATACAGATTACCAAGATACACAGAGTTAAGTGAAAAAGTGATGCACTTAACGTTAGTTCCCAAATGTACACAAACACGTTTTAAAATACTGTCTCTACAAATCTGTCTGCACAGATTAGATCACCTCTGGACGGACTCGCAGTCACCACGGTTACCTCTGGGAAGAGAAGCCCCACTGCTGGACACGGGCTGGAGGAAGACTTTCCCCTGTATACCCTCTTCTTAACCCACAGGAGTGTATCACTTATTCAAAAAGTAAGTGAAATTAAACAATAAAAGAGTGCCTGAGTTGCCAGTTCCCAGGCCGTTATGTCCATTGCTTTGGTACACTTAGTTTCAAGGTCAAACAGCCTCTCTCCACTCTCCCCACTCTCCCCACTCACCTCCAGCCTGTCATCCCTCCTTGAACCCAGCCAGACTACAGCTGGCTGCCCAGCTGGGTGCAGTTCATGGCCGGGCTCCACCACGGACCATCCAGAGCCCACTGTGGCCTGAGAGTCCAGGGGCTGGGGTGGGGCTGGAGCTGCGGAGAAGCCACTACTTCACAGAGCCCAGTCCCCCACCCACCCACTCTGAAGAGGGTGAGTGCCCCAAGGATGCTGACTGCTTCCACCTGGGCCCCCTCCAGCTGCCGGCATGCCTGCCCAGGTCCCCACCCTGCCCTCTGCTCCCACCCTGCTATTTGCTTTCTTATAGGTTCCTCTCCCTGGTCCCTCGAAAGCAAACCCAGGAAGTCCCAGGCCCAGGGAGGCCAACCAGATGTGGTCAGAATCTGGCTGGGGGCGTGCAGAGCGGAGCAGCCCTCCTTAGCTCAACTACCGCTCATCACATCCTGTTCAAAAGGAGCCAGCTTGTTTCCAAGTCCTGGGTCTGAATCCCAGCTCAGCCACTTACAGGCCAGAGGACTGCAGGCGCATTAACTTCATCTGTTTGTGCCTCTGTTTCTTCATCTACAAAATGAAAACAAAGATGCATCCCTGCGTGGATTATTGGGACCAGAGAGACGCAGAGGAGTGCGGATGCTCCAGCACAGAACCTGGAGCCAAGCAGGCACGTCTTGGAAGGACCCACCCCTCACTCCCGGGGCAACAGTGTCTACACAGCTTTTTGCAGAGAGGGAGACTCAAGGAGAAGGCCTACCCCTACCAGGGCTCCAGGTCCCTTCTGGGTCCCTCCCTGCCCTGGGGTCACCACAACAGCGCAAAGTATCGAGAGCCAGGGAGGCACCCAGGGTGTGGGGCATGTGGACACCTGATTTTCTTTCGGGCCTCAGAGCCTAGAGGCAGAAAGACTCATGGGGCCCTGGGGCCATCTCCGGGTCTCCAAGAGTTACCACAAGGAAGGAAAATCAAGACAAAGATGGTGGGGTTCGGGCAGGACAGGCGTCAGCAGCACCCAGTGTCACCTACCTGGCTTTCCTTCCACCACCAGATGCCCCCAGCTTCGCACTCACGGCAGACAGCGTGTGCACACACACCCCCTTGCCTAGGCGTTAGTTAAAGCCCTGTGGCTGGGCCGTTCTGGCCTGGAAGCTGGTTTGTTTTGGGCAATTCACTGAACCTCTGAGTCCCATTTTACCTGTCTGCAGGGATCAAATGGATGTCCCCACCTGGGCTCTTTATAGCCTCTTAACACCATGATGGGCAGCAGTACCCTGCCTCCAGGGCCCCTCCAAGATCAAATCCCCCTGGAGGAGGCAGAGTCCGTTGCTTAGGTAGCCTTCACCTGGGGACTTGGAGGATGACCTCTTGCCCAGGCCTTATGCTGGGCATAGGAGAGGTAACAGCAACATGCAGCTGCCTGGTCCTGAGTGAGCCTGTGTTACCTGGGGGGCGGGGGAGTCCAGAGACAAGCCAGAAAGTAAGGGACCAGGTCACATGGTGACCATGGTGGATAAGGGGGAATCGAACATCCTGGAACAGAGAGGAAGGGGGTCATTTGGCCAGGAAAGCAGCTACCCTCCAGACCCCAAGTTTCCTGGCGCAAGTCTGCTCTGACCATCACATCCGTAGCTCATGTCCCCCTCCGAGCGGCTTCAGGCGAGGCAGGAAGGTGGGGAGAAACCCCTCCATTTTGCTGACGAGTGCCAAGCCTCCACGGGGGCAGTCAGCACAGCACTGGGGTAGGTACCCAGGGCTCCAGCTCCCAGCCTGCTGCTCCCCAGCACTTTCGTGACCATTCAGCACATCCCCACCCAGGCCTGGCACACCTGGCCAGGCTCTGCAGGTAGGAAACTTCCTTGGGCCGTCCAGGGTCATTCCTTGATAGGTAAGAGCTGTAGGCCGTCCTTTCTCTGGAGTGAAAGGGTCTCCTCAGACCCTGAAACAGCCCCTCCTCTCTTCAGCCTTGGGCCCTGCTCAAATCCATACCAGAAATGCTGTCTCAAAAAGTCCCCTGTAATGGGACTTCCCTGGTGGTCCAATGGCTAGGACTCGGAGCTCCCAATTCAGGGGGCCCAGGTTGATCCTTGGTCAAGGAATTAGACCCCACATGCTGCAGATAAGACCCCGTATTCCGCAACAAATGATCCTGCAAGCTGCAAAGATATCTCACATCAGGCAACAAAGACCCTGTGTGCCAGAGCTAAGACCCAGTACAGCCATAAACAGAAGTCGCCCATAATGATAATCCACGCATCAGGCGTCCCTTGACTGTCTAACCTCCAGGAGGTGCTCGTTGAGCCTGGAGCAGCCCCTCAGGGCCTGGGAGGCACACCCAGAGTTATTCATCAGGTTTTCCTCCCCTGCAGGTAAGTTATCTCTGCCCCTCTCCAGAGTGGTTCCATCACTCTGTTGCTCAACTGTTTTCTAAGCAGGCCCAGAATACAGATTGTCCCAGAAGATTTCTTTACATTAATGATTAGTTCCTCACCCTTTAAAAGAAAGACATCTTTTTTAAAGGGCAAAACTTCCAGCCACAGCCTGATAGGCCCTGAGCCAGGCTGCGGAAAGAGGAAAGACACACGTAGTAGGGTACAGGGGGCCCCGTTCTGCTCCTGAGGGTGATAAAGGAGTGTCACAGGGCAGGGGGCTGCCAGCTGGGGTGTGAAGGAGGAGAGAAGGATGGGGAGCCCCAGGCCCGGTGTCTAGCTTCGGGACAGAGGGAGAATGTTAGGATCTTGGGACCCAAAGGAAGAACATTGAATTAAGAGTCCAGACACCTGCTTCAACCTGCCAGAAGGTGGGGACCTGGTAAAGAGAAAATGCTGACCCCACTCCAGCTGACACTCCCTGTAATACAGGGGTGTGTTGGGGATAAGGAGGGTTTCAGTTCAGCTGTAAGAATGACCTTCTGACTATGACCTTGAACAAAACACCAAGAACCAACTTCTACCCAAGACCCCTGATCCAGAGCCCTCCTCCTCACCAGATGTGGTTCTCTGAGTCAGTCCTGGCCAGAGGCAGAGGGATGCCCTAGTTGGCCTTTAGAGAGTCGTTCTCCTGGGGAAGAAAGATCTCCCACCAAGGAAGCAATGAAATGGCTGGCTTTTCTCACCCTTTCTCTGGGCCCCCATTCTAAATGGGAACCTAATGTGTGCCTACTTCCTTGGGTCATTGAAAGGGATAAGGGAAATAAGTGTATTAAATCAAGCATTTAGAGCAATAGGCACATAGTAGACACTCAATAAATGTCAGCTATTATTATTATGGCTTTAAGACTGTCTGAAAAGGGCACCCCTCTGGCACCTCATCCCTCCTCCCCTCAATTATTCACACAGACACCAATGACATGTCTGCTCAACCCTGCAAAAACAAAACAAAACAAAATCCGGGCGTCTGGAATGGGACTTCAGGCCTTGCTTGGGGATGTGCAAAGCCTTCAAAGCCAGAAGTGGAGACTAGAGGAAAGAGAGGGAAAAGGGGGCCTGGGTCCCCAGGGACAGCTGCAGGCAGCAGATAAGGGCAGGGGCAGCCACTGCTGGAGCTGAGCAGGACACCAGGGCTCAGACAGGTGAACGCACGGGAGGCTGGAAGGAAATCAGAAGACCAAGCAAAGCTGGGGGCAGGACACACTCTCTTTCTCTCTCTCTCTAAAATAACATGGGTGGAAGAAGCCCTCGTGTCAACTCTGACTTACAGGGAGGAAAAAAGAAAATAAATGAACCCTTGACAAGTGGGAAAAATGCTAAGGCCACACAGAGACCATTGTCAGCACCCTCTGTGTGGGGCCTGAGAGCTAGGGAGCCTGGCGATAGGCCAAGGTCCCACCTGGAAAGACCTTCTGCAGGCCTCTCAGCCCGTCCCCATGCTCCCCACTTCCTCATCAGCCTTTTGGCCCCTCCATGCCAGCCTCACCCCTCCTGCAGGAGGCAGGGGCGGGCTTTAGGGCACACCCCTTAGGGGCAGGGCAGGCTGCTTCCTGTCAGGTTTGCCCCTGTTTCTATGCTCGCTCAGGACAGCATGGTGACCTCAGGGGGCCTTGATGGCCTGATAATTCCCCAGGAGGCCAAATGCAGACAAAGTTCCATTTAACAAGCTAAGAAGCCCAGAGAGCTGAATAAATCTTGGCAAGCCATCGCCCTCCACCTTGCCTTTTTAAAATACTGCCTTGAAGCGTTCTGGCTTTCAGCAGTGAGCTCAGCACGTGTTCTGACCCGGGGCTGATCCTAACATGGCCCCTCAGCCGGGACCTAGTCTGTGCCGGCCCCCTGCTCTTCGCTCACCACCTCCTGACCCCGCCTCTGCCCTGCCCGGGCACCCCTGCCTCATGCCACTCCCAGCACCACAGTCTGGACAGACCAGCTTTCCCCCCACCAGGCCCCACCCCTCCTACGTGCTCCACATCTGTCTGGAGAGCAGCTCCTCAGGCCTGATGCCTCACTTTGGTCTTCTCTCCTGCCAAGGCTTTTGCCCCAGCTCCCTCCCATGACAGTGGAATCCAACGTACTTTTCACCCCTTCATCTATTATAATTTTGCCCCTTTAACGTCTATGCATGTGCCTTTCCTACTAGACTGGGAACACCTTGAGGTCAGGGCCCTAGAGCTTACTGGTCTCTATAAACCTAGGACCTAGTTCACGACCAGGCTCATAGCAGGTAGCCACTAGGTAGCTGCCAAATGGACCCCAGACATGACCTCGAAATGTGAGGTTTTCATGACCCATTGAGTTCTTCCAACTGACACCAAAGCAGGGCACTGGTCTGGAGCAACGGATCCTCCCATCTGTCCATTGGGTGCTTAGGGAGTCCCAACCTAAGACTCAGACGGGGAGAGGCTGTCTTATCCCAGGGACTGCGCCCTGCCCACAGGACTTTGGACGCTGGCTTACCAACCACCACTACCATCCACCCCCCACCCCTCCCCCCTTCATCTCAAGGATACAGAAAAGACACAGATCCAAGCGCCAGCATTCGGGTTACTGTCCCCCCAAGGCTCCAACTCAACTAACAATAGTTCTCCAAACAGGAGAGGCTGCGGGGACAACGCCTTGTTTCACTTCCAGAGAACAGACAGCTTCCGGTCCACCACAAACTCCCGGAGTTTATTCAAACTCACGTCCATCGCATCAGTGATGCCATCCAACCATCTCATCCTCTGTCATCCCCTTCTCCTCCTGCCTTCACTCTTTCCCAGCATCAGGGGTTTTTCCAAAGGAGCCAGAGTAAACAGCTCCAGCCTCTGGTGCCCCGACGAGGACACCCACCAAGCAGAGTGTGGCAGGGGGCCTCACATAAATAAGAGAGATGACAAACCCAAATCAACACAGAAGATAAACCAGACCAACGTTTCTCACCCTGTGCTCCACAGAGCAGGTGTTCCCAGAAATAAAGGATCCTATGGTCAAAGAAGATTTGGGAAGGCAGAGTCAAGCAGGTATTTTTAGCAGGACTTTCCAATACTCTATGCGTGGCGCATCTCTGAGAGGGATAAAATGCAGCATTTCTCAAACATATATATATATATATATTTTTTTTTTTTTTAATCAAGAAACCCTTTTTCACAGCAGACTTCTCAAGACCAATGTTCTATGGAACCTGCTCTGGAAAACACACGACTAGATCTAAGTATTCCAGTTCTCATGTCAAGTCTTTAATCTAACGAGGAATTCAGGGACAGACAGAGGCTTCCCAGAAAAAAGGCAGACAGAAGACAGAACGTCTGGCTCTGCCACTCCCTCTCAGGGGCCACTTCACTCTCCGCCCTGCCGGCACCTGGGACCCTTGTGGGGTCAAAGGGAAATATGTAGCGCCCCTTTAGTTTTAATCCATTGATTTTTTTAAATATTCATTTATTTGGCTGCGCCGGGTCTTAGTTGCAGCACGCAGAACCTTTTTCTTCTGTTAACTTGTGTCATGTGGGCTCTTTAGTTGCAGTGTGTAGGAGGGGAAAGACCACACTTTACAATATGATTCAATGTGTAAAAGCTCTTTGCAGCGTTTAAAAGGACTTATCTGCTATATAAAGTAAGATACGTCTATAAAGGCAAAGATGAAATGATGGAAGAAAAGCAAGGAAGAGAGAGAGCTGCAGTGTGGGCAGTGAAGAGGGGCCGGGCAGAAGGGCTGAGGCAGACAGGAAACCTAGTTCTGAATCCGTCTTGTCCCTGATCCCCTGTGAGGCCCTGGTCAACTCCCGCCTCTTCCTCTGCACACAAAGAGCTGGGGAGAGATGATCTCGGAGGTCCTCCTGGCCCTCAAGTCAGAACTGAAGCCCCCAACCCTGCTTGATGGGGTCCTTCTCCCCAGAGGATCTGTCCAGGTGAGGACATGCAAGGCATCGAGGAGAAGGACAAAACTGCGCCCAAGGAGAAGCCCTCCAGGCTTAGCCAGAGAAGCCAGATCTGCCCCCAGTATGAACTTGGCCATGAAACTGGAGGCGGAGCCACACTTCAGGAACCAGGTAAATGCAGAGAGAGACAGAGCCGTCACCCTGCACGTGTCTAAGAGGCCCCGCCCCACCTGTTCAGGCCCCAGCATCTCCTCTGGGGTGGAGAGCTGACCAAAGGGAACTGGGCAGGCCGAGGCCAGGTTTCATTTAGCCTGGTTTGCTGTAGGAGCCTTTGAGGAAAGCAAGGGCTGGGAGGACAGACAGGATGTCACACAGCCAGGTCTGAAGGGTGAAAATGGCTCCTGGAGCCTGCAGGGTGGAGGGGTGTTGTCTGCCTGCACACGTGGCGGGCTCCCTTCCAGCCCCACTCCCTCAAGGCTCTTCCTCTTCATCACAAGGAGGTCCAATCCCCACTTCCTGCAGAGTCCACAGTTAGCTGCGCGGGAGACTGAGGGACAGTCGTCCACGGCACTCCAGCCTTCCTGGACAGCAGAGCAGCTGTCTAGTCTCAAGCCCCATGCCGAGGGGTACGTGCACGTGTTTCTGTGTGTCTGTGCATGCACAGGCACACTTGTGTTGGGCACAGAGATGTTCCCCAGCCCGGGGCTCACATCAGAAGGAGGTCAGGAGACTGCGGCTGTCTGGCGCTTGGTGGCTGTGTCTGGGGACGCGGGGTGCGGACATGGTCTGCGGCTCTGTGAGTGCACAGACTCAGGGACAGCACAGTACCCCACAGGGTCTCCGGGGTGCAAAGGCAACTCTTGGCGCCCAGAGAGTGGGGCCCAGGATGGGAGGACCCGCTTGTGCTGCGGGGTCCCTGTCCCTGCAGACTTCTGCCCGATGAGAGGCGTGCAAGAGCCTTCTGTGAATCCATGGGCCCCTGAAAAGGCGGGGCGGCGGGGGAGGAGATGGGGTGCGTGTGCTCGTGCATGAGCACATTCAAAAGTGTTGGTGACAGTACCCAGGGGTTCTAATTCCAGGCCCACCTCTGTACCAACACACCCTAGGACTTGGGCTGAATCCGCTTCCCCTTCAATGGGAGGAGCGGACACAATTGGCTGTGTCCTGTAGTCTGATCCCCTGAAGTTGGGGCTCATGCAACCCCACCAGGGAGGTGGGCCTTATCCCCCCAACCCTCCCCCAGCAGCTGGAACCTGAAAGAAGAGCTCTGTAGGAATTCTTCAGCTGCTCATGAAATGCTCGGGCACATGCCACCCTGGCCTGCTCAGCCCCCTGAAGGGGAATGATTTGGTGGCAGGCAGAAGGGCCAGGGATGGGGGTTGGAATTTCCGAGCGACAATCCTGGCCGAGGCTGGAATCAGCTTCCCAGCCCCACAGCCAAATCCTAGCAGCGTCCGATGGGCTCCAGGGGCTGGCTTCCCAGCTACAGGGCCTTAACCCCACTCCAGCCACAGGAGCTGGTCTGGCTCACCAGGGTCAACACCCTGCACCTCCCCGCAAGCCCAGATTGCCTGCCTCCTGGACCGGGGGAGGCTCCAAACTGTACAGGGAGGAGAGGCTGAGGTTGAGGTTGAGGTCACCATGAAGGGGCAGTATCCTCCAATGGACCCGTTTCTTCAACCACCTTCCCTTCCTTCGTTTCACTTTTTTTTGTTGTTTTTGCCAGAAAGGGTTTAATTGAGTCTCCTTAGGGAGATGCAGCTCCATCTAATTCAGCTCTTAATTAACCCAGCACACCCCAAAGAGGCTGCAGAACTACTCGTAAATTAAATATGAAAAGCATTATTTATCTGAGAACAGCCTTCTAACGGCTCTGACTCTGGCGTTTATAGTTGCTAATGAAGATGGATTTGGAGGGAGAGAAGTCGAAGAGGAGAGAGTCTACTGCCTGGGAGAGAATGAAGCCCTCGGGCCTCCTGAGGGTCTTCCAGGGCTCAAAGAGGGTAGTTATTGCATTCAAGGAGGGTGTGCCGCCGCCCCCCGCTCCCCCCACCCAGTCCCTGCTTCTCCAGATCTCAGAAAGGAGGTTCAGAGCAGGCTCAGGGGGTCCTTCGGGTTGTTGGACAAGACCCTTTCACAGCAGCCGCCAGACCTCTCTCACCACCCCATTTTTCATTCCCAGCCCTTGTTCTGACTTTGGCTGCCCTTGACTCACCACTTAACTGCTCTGCTCCTTGCTCCACCGTCTCCATTCTATCTCTGCAGACAAGACCCCTTGGCGCGCTGGGAGGTTGCTGGCTAAGACCACGCCTCTAATATGTGAGCCCCTCCCCTCCCTCCAAATGGCCACGAGTAGCATCAGGAGACTCTCATCTTGGCTTTCAAGGAGCAAAAGATGCCTCTTTCTCTAGGCACTTGCACAGAACCAAAGAAGAAGCCAAAAGTCATCTGGAGCCTGGAGGGTCAGGAACAGGAAAGTGGCCACGATTTCGCTGGTTACCACTCCTCTGCCATCACCCCACCAGACCCCATCAATCACAGGAGGGTGAACCTTGGGAATCATGCCTTACTCATCTTTTATAAGCCAAGTCCAGGGCCCGGCATAGAAGCACCACGAGGGTATGTAGGATTGTGGAATTTGAAAAAGCAGACAGAGGAAAGGAGGACGAGGGAGGCAGGCAGGAGCAACTGAAACCAAGATGAAAAGGTGGAAAAAAATCATAATATCCCTGCCAATATAATGGCTTCAGTTCTTCAGGAACGACAGCTCTGTGAGTGCCCTTCCTTCTCAGGGCCTTCCTTTCTGCGTTGAGAGCCCCACCCCTACACAACATCCATAGCCCCAGTTCAACCCAGGAGTAAAAGGTCAATTTCCCTTTCTTCTAAAACAGAAGGAAGGAGGGCTCGAGTTTGGGATTTGCTCTCTGTGCTGCTGTCTTCACTGTCTCTCCAGAGGCATCTATGCCTCTTTTCTGCCCTTCCTGGCCTCTGGAGAAAGAGGAGGGACCCTAATTTCTCAGCTCTGTCAAGTAACAGACTTCTCTTTAAAAGGTTAAACTCCCTTCAGTCCTTACCCAGATGACCACACAAATGCCATCTGCTGAGCCCCACCCCGGGCCCGGTGGGGTGCTAGACACATGGGGGGCTCTGTCCTTCCAAAGCTTCCAGTGCAGACAAGGAAGATATGCGAGAACGAAATGAAGCATCTCAAAAAGTCCCACAGTTCTTTGTGATTGTGTTCACTTTGACTGCAACGAGTCAACAAACCCAACTTTGTTCTATCACAGGTGTGCTGGGAAGAAGGTCTTCACAGACATGGCGGTTCCAGGAAGACACGACTAAGGCTCTCCCCACCTTGGCCCAAGACCATGGACTCCATAACAGGACACACATCTGAGGCTCTGGGGCCTCCACCCAGGTGAGGTTCCACTCAAGCAAGGTTCTCTGCGTGCCCTACAAGCCTGGAGGTTCAGCGTTCTGGCACCCTGAAATGGCTAGACGAAAACAGCTTCTGCACCTTGAAAGACCTTATCAAGTACCGTTAACAACCAACACAGCTGTAATATGCCAAGGGACTCATCATCAGGCTCAGGTTTCCCCCTGAAAAGATAGACATCACCAGTCTACTGAATATCCATTCCACTGAAGACTTCAAACTGAGGGCTCTGATAAAAGCTCTAGGAAAAGCTGATTCCAGAAAAGGAGAGCTTCTGCCTGAGACCACAGACAAGCTGCTGCCAGCACAGGTGGACCACTTCCGCCCAAGACCACAAAGCAAGGTCACTTTGGATTCTGCAGTGCCATTTTTCTTTGCCTTCCCCACTAATCTTGTCACTAACTATACTTTGACACTCTCCAATAACCAACTAGGGCTTCCCTAGTAGCTCAGACGGTAAAGCATCCGCCTGCAATGCAGGAGACCTGGGTTCGATCTCTAGGTCAGGAAGATCCCCTGGAGAAGGAAATGGCAACCCACCCCACAGTATCCTTAACCTGGAAAATTCCATGGACAGAGGAGCCTGGCCGGCTACAGTCCATGGGGTCACAAAAAGTCAGACACTACTAAGTGACTGAATTCCCTCTATTAACCAATTAAAAGATTTCTCCACATGACCTCCCCTATCTAAATCCTGACACCTTTTACCGCCTGCCACCACCTAACCCAGGTCCTTCCTCCCTTAAGAAAAAAATAAGACCTTTGAGTTTGTTTTCCTCAGCCCATAATTACTGCCTACCATTGATGACAAACATCTAATAACTGTTTCTTTGACTACTTCAGAAGGTGGATTTCCTTCTAAGGTCCTTCTGATACTTGTTTCCCTCATATAATTAATCTCAAATTTAATTTTTAAAAAATTGAATCTTGATCCTCATGTCAAAAATATGCTTCGGTTTAGGTCATTATAACCCTATCAAGCAAAACTTGGTCCATCAGAAATAGAAACTAATATTCAGACTATTTTTGCTACAGTAGTTTAATCTCTGCAGAGATACTTCATCCTGTTTTGCAGAAACCATTTAACTCCACTCGGGAAAGCTTCTGACCCTGAAGGCAAAAAAAAAAAAAAAACCAGCTCACTCCTGCTGCGATAAATGACATCGCCAATATGGTCTGCACACCACTGCTACTCTACTTTGTATATGGACGTCAGCCTTGTACCACCTGCCACACACTAGCTTTTCCTGTTTTTCAGGACAAATTTTAGAGACTCTCAGATGTTTAAAATTACCACCCCTCCAGCAAATCATGTTTCCCGGAACAGAATGTCCAGAAACTTCCAAAAAGAGGCACACACAGAGTAATGAGAGGGCTGCCAAAAGGGACAGCAGACCCACTCACGGGACCTACTAGGCAAGCTGCAATCCCCACAGTAGGAACAATTCAGCTGGCAAAGGTGACCTGAAACTTTCCCCTGACCCTAGTAGATTTCATCAGTTACACAGCTTTTGCTCCAGAAACCAAACCAACCATCTTAATGTAAATCTATCAGCCAGAATTGTCATGCATGATCACATAGCTCTTAATTTCTTCTTGACTAGCCTAAGGGAATCTATACTCTAGCAAGTCTTCTCGCGGCACCCATATAAACACTACAGGCTCAGGTAGAACAATCGAGAAGTAGATCAAATGAAAAAGTCACCCGGATCTCTAGAAAAGAGTTTGGGACACAGTTTCATTTCCTGAATTTGGTCATTCTGGCCCCGGTCTTCAGGATCAATTACAAGGACCAACAACAAGTTGTGTTTCTAATCACTCCCCGCCTGAGTGACAGCTGCCTGGTGTACTCTGCTCAGAATCTTCTTCAAAGCTGCTATGCAACCCTTGTCACATCAGAAAATTCAGAAACTTACCCTGCGCCACAAAGAGGCAGAGAGACTAGCTCTTGTCCAACTACACTCTGTAAACAGCCTCCTAATCAGCAAACTGTTCGTAAGAGTGAAGACCTGAAATTCATAGGTGAATGCCTTGCAGTCTGACTTTGCCCTTGGCCAAAAAGGTGCACTAGGAAGAGAGAAAAAGCCCCAGAGAGTCCTAACTTGGCATTCTTTCATAGCGCTTGTGTGGTCATTCAGCCGTGTCTTCCGACTCTTTGCAACCCCATAGACTGCAGCCCACCTGGCTCTTCTGTCCATGGAATTTTCCATCCCAACCCGGAGATGGAACCTGCATTTCTTACATCTCCAGCATTGGCAGGTAGATTCTTTACTTAAGTAGCCCTTGGTGTTGTCTAAGCCGTGACAATGACCATACATCCTCCCATTCTGGCTAATACGAGTGACTGCTGCTTCTTTACCAATTATGGCCTGAATCTCACTTCATTCCTCCTGCCTTCTAGGAAAGACTTAAGATAACAATCATAGAGTTAACGCCTCTTCCGGACAGTATCTCATCCAGAGCAAGGCCCAGCTTCCTTGAATCCTCCTCCCCAAATCACTTAAACAAGCCCCAATCCTGTAACAAGTCCTTTCTAACACCCTACCCTCTTCCTGAAACCACCCATGTTCCCCATAAGGGGTATTTTTCCTTTGTTGCAATGAGCCAATAAACCAAGTTTGTTCAACTAGAGATATGTTTCTGGTGATCTTTGGCTGGAGGGCTCTGATACATGTATAAGCAACTAGACAGGAAGCAGAAGATAGTGCATGCGATGAGACTCAGCTTCAACTCAAGGGGGAAGTTGTATTAGGATAGAGAGGAATCGCTAAGTTCTGTGCATGAAAATGGCGTCTTAGAAGCATTTCTGGGTATGCTGGGGCAGGAGTAGACCCCCAGAAGTAGACTAGACTGAACTAAATGAGATCAGTCCAGACAACCAGGAAAATGTGGATTGATCAGCAAGATAATTAGAGACCCAGCTAGGAGGAAGAGTAAGACATTGTCAGTGCTGACATGCTTCTACTGGCCAAAGAGAGAGAGGGAGCCTAGGATAGTTTCTAGAAGGAGTTTATGCAGAGAGCAAGGCCTGAGATCTCCTAAGGAGGGCTTGGGTCATAGAGGAGAAAGACTGTGTTGAGTCTGGGGGCTCTGGGAGCTACCTAGAAAGCCAGGCTGCCTGACAAGTCTCCTGGTACCTGGCAGCTGGCGCATCTCTGCAAATGCCTTGCACCCCACCCGTCTGCCATCTCAGTTGCTTTTCTGCCTTTGCTGCTGCCAAAGGGGAGCTACCCCTTGCCCTACTCCACCCCCACCCCACCTCCAACTCATATAGGGAGTGTCTGGGATGGAGGCTGGAGGGCTACATGTGTGCAAAGCAGTAACAAGGTTACCACCAAAATCATGCAGGGCCGAAGAGAAGAGAGCACATTTGAAAAGAAAGAAAAAAACCACCCTTACAGTGAAAAAACATTGAACATATTTTAGGAGGATATAATGCCCTGCATGTCAAGAGAACAAAGCAAAATTCACCAGACAAAAAGCTCTCCTCTCCACAAAGAGACACACACAACTCACTGAATGCAGGAGGACCTGTAAACACTTCACCTAGTGAGACTCCTCTGCTGGGCTGTCCCGCCTAACTTCCTTCCTCTTCACCCAACCAAACACCAGATACCAACACCAGGCCAAAGGGCTTTTGTATTTCGCTATAAAGTGACTCTGGTGCAGAAGGAGCTCTTCTTTTACAAATGAGAGACTTTATTTTACAAATGAGAAAACTGAGGCCTCGTGATATAATATAGGGAATGACAGCTGAGAATCCAATCCAGGATTTAATCCTGGACCCATTGCTTGTTTTTTTGTTTGTCGGTTTTTTCCAACAGCATCAGCTCAACTCCAGTTTCTAAAATCTGTATGGCCTAGACTGGTACAAGCGCGTCCCTCCTCCTTGATGTGTTATACCAAAGTTGGGACACCATGGGTAAAACGCAGGTTAAAGCCTTGATAAGGCAATGGCACCCCACTCCAGTGCTCTTGCCTGGAAAATCCCATGGGTGGAGGAGCCTGGTAGGCTGCAGTCCATGGGGTCGCTAAGAGTCGGATACGACTGAGCGACTTCACTTTCACTTTTCACTTTCATGAAATGGAGAGGGAAATGGCAACCCACTCCAGTGTTCTGGCCTGGAGAATCCCAGGACAGGGGAGCCTGGTGGGCTGCCGTCTATGGGGTCGCACAGAGTCGAACACGACTGAAGCGACTTAGCAGCAGCAGCAGCAGCAGCAGCAAGCAGCCTACAGAGGTCCAAGGCCTTTGCTATTAAGAAACATGTCAGAGGCTGCATGCAGCTGACACAGACCTAGAGTATTATAGCCCAGGACCTGGTTGCCTTTTTTCCTTTCCTATAACATACATTATGGATACATAATTATGGTAATCAAGAAACTAAACCATTGGGTTGGCCAGAACCCTTCTCCAGGGTTTCTGGGAGTTCTGTTCATTCATGCCTTCCAGGCATTTAAAATCCTCATGCGTTCACACTAGACTGGATTTTTTTTTTTTTTTCATGCCACAGCACCATTTAAGGTCCCTTAAGAGCCACTGACCACCTCAGTTTCAGAATTTATTTTTCAAGCTCAGTCTGATTCTGGCAGGATGCTGAGGTATCCCATGGAATTTTTTGGTTCTTCTAATTGTAAATAGCTGGGGAGCCACCCAGTTTTAATTCCCAGATTATCTGTTGGGAAATCTCTAACAGGGCGCAGTTTGAAATCCTAGACAGTAGTTTCAAAAACTTACACTCATTTCTGTTGCTGTTCTTCTTACTAGACCAAGCCAAAGGGCTAGAGGGACTTTCTAGTAAAGCCACCTTTTTAAAATTGAGTTTGGGCCTCATTCTTCTGGTAGTAGCATCAAGATGGCACCTCTACTACATTTCGAGGTGAGTGGCTTCAGCATTACGAGCTCTCACTTCCTTGTGTCCAGGCTAAACTAGGACTCACATCCACCCTCTATCTAGGATGGGGGTGCCTCACTCCTTTTTGGGAACTAGAAAGGAGGTAGCCCTCAGATCCAAAGTCACGAGCATGTAGATTTAACCTTAATTGCGGGCCCCATTTATTTCTACCAGCCATTTCTCTTCTTACCCTTGGTCAAGGCAAGTCCTTTGACTGAGCCTCTGTTTTCCCCATCTGTGTAATGGACCACACAATTTTCAGGTTCTCTTCTGGCTCTATGACCTTCTGACATGGATTAAGAGAGGCAAGATGAGGATCTCAAGAGAGGAAGAGTGACTGGAGATCCTTCCTATCAGAAGGACACCTGCCATTCAGGTCCATCCAGACCCCCTTCCTAAAGCTGCAGACAAATCAAACCCCCATCACATCTCACCTAGACTCTGACAATGGCCCCCTAAGCAGCCCGGACCATATGGATCTCTGCCTCCCTAAGCATCATCCCACCACCCCGTCAAGAGTACCTTCAGGAGCTCCCACTCTTTTCAGAACCTGTGCTCTCAGGAAGGAAGACACACTTTAAGGATGTGGCCTCTGCCCACCTCTTTGGCCTCACAGCTTTCGGTGTTCCCTTAAATGCCATGCTGCAGGATTCACTGTTCTCTTTCCTCCTCTCTCTCCCTTCTCTCTCTTCTCTCTCTTCCAGGCCTGTGAATATTCCATTCAAACTGTAGACCTCCCAAGGCCAGCGGCTCCACCTAATTAACTTCCCTGCATTCTTCCGGGTGGGCTCCGCTCTCCCCTTCCCTCCCTGGGAAACGTCCCCTAGCACAGGTCCTCCTACACCTCTCCTACCCCAAGCACCCCCAGTGGAATATCTGGGATTCAGTCTGCTTCGTAATTCTTGGCCTCTTTGTCCATCACGGTCTCTAGACATAGGGACTTCCCTAATGGCTCAGATGGTAAAGCGTCTGTCTACAATGCGGGAGAGCCGGGTTCAATCCCTGGGTTGGGAAGATTCCCCTGGAGAAGGAAATGGCAACCCACTCCAATACTATTGCCTGGAAAATCCCATGGACAGAGGAGCCTGGAAGGCTACAGTCCATGGGGTCGCAAAGAGTTGGACACGACTGAGCGACTTTACTTTTACTTTACTCCTTGATCAAGAAGAAGTATTTTTATCCAAGCACTCTTGCTTGGCACTCAATACAGACTCCATACGTGTTTGTTCAGGCAATGAATAAGAAATGAATCGACAGGTCTCCAACTTCATTGGAAAACCTTAAGAGACAATTGGAGATTCCAGACTAGAGCGGTGCCAAACCAACGAGATAGTGTTTTAGAAGTTCAGGGTCAGGCATTGTGAACCAGAACAGGTTTTCTTTGCTTTGTCAGAAATTGGAAGTGTTTTGGTTTATGTGGCGAGGGTGTGGGAACTTCATCATAAAAGAGTGTTTGGAGATTAATCTAGAAGTGGCATCCACCACAGGTGTGAAGAGGAAATCCAGACAGTGGCCGGTCCAACCCATCTCAGTGAGAAAAAAAAAAAAATCATTTTCTTCATTTACAAGAGAGTCTCAGCACTCTACTCCTGACCTCAGCCTCTCACCCCACCTTGACCTTCCATCTTCCCATCATCTGCTCATCAGCTTGCCTGCCTGTCAAGGCTCCAAGCAAGAGCCAGTCTGGGAAGGGGAGCCAGTCCTCACTGAAGGTTTTCATGTCAGAAGTAAGATCTGCAGGGTCTGTTTGTTTGCTTTTCCCTTTTCTTTTTCCCCTGTAGGCCCCTGATTAGGAGATGAGGTTCCTGGAAGAAACTCCATCCCACCTTCCCCTGCTCCACAAGCCATTAGCCAAGAGCCCCTCACCACCAAAGCACATCTCCAGGATTGCATGTGGGGTCCATCCTCTTTGGGAAGAATAAAATGAGCCCAATCTCCCCTCTTGGGACTACATTTTGTTCAAATGTCCTCTGCTGAAGACACTAAGCCCTAGAGAAGTCCTGAGGTCACGCTGCTAGTTAGCAGCCAAAATCAGATTTCAAAAACCCCGATCTTCTCTAAGGCCTCTTTCTCAGCACTCAACCCAGGACTGGAGGAAGAGCTGATTTCGTGGGTTGCTGCAGGGAGTACCCTGTGCCCAGGCTCCTGCCCATGTGGCCACAGTGGTTGCTGTTGAGGTTACTTGTCTCCAAAGATGATAGCAGCAGGAGCTTGCTTTCTTTTATCCCTTGCTGTCCTCGTAAGGGGCTTCCCAGGTGGCGCTGATGGTAAAGAACTCTCCTGCCAATGCAGGAGACAAAAGAACCACAGATTCGATTCCTGGGTCAGGAAGATCCCTGGAGGAGGGCATGGCAACCCACTCCAGTGTTCTTGCCCGGAGAATCCCATGGACAGAGGAGCCTGGAGGGCTACAGTCCATGGGGTCGCGAAGAGTCAGACATGGCTGAAGTGACTTAGCGTGCACACATGTCCTCATAAGGTCCCGACTGACTGAGTGAGGCTAGTCTCGTGAGTAAGAGGCTCTGGACAAAGAGGAAAATGCCGTGGTGCCCTCCCCAGGTGCCCACACAGCTGGCTAGGACTGGCAAGGGAAGAAGCAATGGCCCCAAGCTGTAGCTCATGGGCCCTCCCTCTCCCTCCCACATGCATATGCCATTCACAGACTGTGGACTGCCCCCTGGGGTAACTAGCAAAGCATGAATTATGTAGAGTTTCTAGTGAGTCCCTGAGGCTAAATTCAGGTGAAGGGCAGAAGGGTGGATGTCCAAGGCAGAGCCGCTCTCTGCCTCAGACACACACCTGGGGCCTCACCCGTCCCAGGCCACTTGCTCTCTTCACCAGTGAAGGAGAAGCCAAGATCTCTTCCTAGTTCTACTAATAAAGTCATTCAGTAAAGGCCTGGCGACCCTCTCCTAGTACCAGGTGCGGTGGGAGGTTCAAAGAAGTCCAGCACCTCTGGAATCCCCCGTCCTCTGTTCCTACCACATCCCCTCACACTAATACATCGGCATTTAAGGGCATTTCCAAAAGTGGGCCTCAGCCGCGCCCCCGCCAGCACAGCCCGTCATCCACGATAATAAAACAAATGAACAAAATAAAAATACCTCCTCATATCTAATTCGTCTCATGTACAAGATGAAAGTCCCCATAGCATCATATCCCTACTGAAATTCCTTGACTGGCTTTTTCTTAAGTGGGTTTGAAGTCTGGTCTTGCTGCTAACTAGCTGTGTGACCTTGGGCAAGTCGCTTGACCTCTCTGGGCCTTCTTCTGTAGGAAAAAGTCTAAAACCCTCAGCATGGCAGCCCAGGCCTTCCCCAAGCCTGTGCCACCCACTGCCATCTCCAGCCTACTCTCCTGCCTCTCTCTGTCCCTGAGCCTAGAGTTGCTGTATTATAGGACCTGTCTCATAGGACCTGTCTCATTCTGAGACTCTCGAGTTATTTGGTACCAGTCTGTCTATCAGCTTACTGCCAAAGTCCCTTGAGGCAAGAGCATTTCTGTAGCTCCCAGAGGGCCCAACACAGGGCAGGAAACACAGTAAGCAGCAACAGATGTTAAAGTGTCAGTGAGAGGCTGAACAAATACACATCCTTCCTTCCACGAAGCTGCGTGATGCCTTCCCCAAAAAGGTCTGACTACAGATTCCAGAGTCAGCCTTCTCAAAGGTGGTCCGTGGACCACTGGGCAGCAGAAATACCCAGCAAGCTTACTGTTAAGCCATGCAGGTTCCCAGGCTCCACCCCAGGTCTATGAATTCAGAACCTCTGGAGCGTGCTAACTTGGGATGGGGGGAGAAGGGGGCTCCCCTCCACAGACTCTTGGAGCAGGGCCCTTTGGCAAAAAACATATTGCAGGTGCCCCCCCTAAGCAACCCGGGGGGTGGAGATGGGGTGAAAGGCTTGGGGACTGTGACTCTGTGCCTGCTAATGATCACCACCAGCTCCTAGAATTCATCTTCGTCTTCCACTAGCCAAGTCATGAAGACAGAAGCGCTGCCTTCCCTGCCTCATACTGCCTCCCCGCGCACCACCCCCCAGCAGCACCCTGGTACACACACCACCTGGCATTTCTCCTCTTGCTGCCTCCCTCCCTCCTTCCCATCAGCACAGCAGGGCTGGAGGCTGCTCTTGCCCTCAGCCAGCCTCCCCCTTCCTCCCCAAGGCCTCCTATCTCTTCTTCCATTGGATTTAAGTTTCTTCCTCTGTTGGATCTAAATTGCCTCTCCTCCTTCCCACCCCCAGACAGAGGAGTCACTCTTGCTCCTCTTTGCCCTGTCCACTAGCATGCTAATGGATTTTATAAAACCAGCGTGAGTAGCATTTCCAGCCGCACGCTTTGTATCATACTAATAATTCAACCTTTGCTGGTTACCCAAGCAGCTTTCCCCTTCTATTGCAAGGGCTGCAGAGCCTCATACAAACTCTCTGCTGACAAGTGTCCGTGGTCGTGGGGGCGTCCTCACAGAACCGGGAACGCATGGGTCTAGGCTAGTGCAAGCACTGGAGCCGACTGGGTGCTTTGGGGAAGGCAGGTCCCCCATCTCAGTCTCTGAAGAACAAAGGATTGGGGACCAGACAATCTGCAGGAACCCTTTGGATCGAAGACTCTAGAATTAGAGAGCTTTAACACTCTAAGAGCTACTAGTTCCTGGGCTGAGGGCTGCAGGCTGAGGGGCAAGTTCCCCGAAGGCCAGAGAAGTCACCATGATGGGTGGCTATCAATTCAGCTTCACATTTTATAGCGGTGGCTGGCCAGGGGAGGAGCCACAGGGCTAGAATAAGCTGCGAGTATTTGCCACAAGAAGCACCCAGCCAGAGCTGGGAAATCATAGCAAACACTTACCCAGCGTTTACTTCCAGGCGGGCAATGTTCTCAGCACTTTACACGCATTAACTCATTTAATCTCCGCAACACATCCAACATGTAGGCACTATTATTATCCCCATTTTACAGATGAGGAAACAGGTCCAGGGAGGGGAATAATCCATGCAAGGTCACAGTCAGCGGAGGCAGAGCTAGTGGACGGGGCAGGTCTGTGAGTCCACACTCTCAACCCCAATTGTTCAAACCTATCCCCTTCACACGCCCTCAGAGAAGATCCACCCCATCCTGGCATCCATCACAGGGGAGTGAGTGGAGACGTCACCTCCATGGGAGGCATCATCTCCAGCCTTATATCTTTCATCAGGCCTCTGATGTCTAGAGCCAGACAGCCTTCCTTTGAGGAGAGCAAATGTTGACTTGTATGTATTTCGTATCCCACAAATGGATACCAGAGCAGAAGCCTTTCGGCATCCACACCTTTCTTCACTCCCTCTTTCTTCCCAGCCCCCTGTTCTCACCTCCTCACTACCTCTCCCACGCCCAACCCCCCGCTGCACCTGGTGGGATGGTGAAGAGCCAGAAACTTCAGAGGCAAGAGACCTGAGTGTGAGCCGCCTTCCGTCACCAAGGGGGACCTTAGTCCTCCTAGCCTCTCAGGTCAAGAGGCAGTAAGAGTCAAATGACTAGCTTGCAGGCTGGAGAAAGCCACTTGAGATCACCCGCGGGGTCTGCGTCACGCTCCTATCAAGCCTGGCTTCCCTAGGCGTGAACCGGGGCTTTGCTGAGCTGGCAGGAGGCTGAGGCCCGGAACCTAGCTTTGGGGTCCGCAAGTGAGGTGAGTGCTGGGCAGTTCATGCGGTGCTCTCACAAGCATGGCCTCACTTCGCAACAACGGATGAAGCAACTGCCTCTCCCCCACCAAGGTGGGACTCAGCGCCAAGAGTTAAACAGGGCTCAGCCTGAGAAAGAGCTTTGTGAGCAGCCCACAGGTGGCCAGGGGTGAGCAACCAGCTGCCAGGATTCCTCACAAAGGCTTAAATCAGTCTCCATATTTTTCTGTCCCCTTTTGTGATGCCAGCTCACCAGCACACACCTGTATGATGGGGAAAGTGCCTCCTCAGAGAAGCTGCCAGCGACAGCCTAGGACACACTCTCCCAGGAAACCACAGCATCCTCCCCTCCCCCAGCACCCTGCCGGTCCCCACCTCCTACCTTTACCCACACCACCTGGAATGCCTGTTCTCATATCTCTTCAACTCAAACCCCTGTTCCTCCGTGGAGGTCCTGTTGGGATCATGCTGCTATCTTATGGGAAGAATCAGGCAGGAGAGAACCACCTGCTCTGCTCCAGTTTTATCCTAGGAACTGGGGGCCTGCCTGGGACCCATCAGATTTTCTGCTTCTTTAAGAGAAACCATGCCATGTGCTTTTCCTAAACCTGCTCACTACCCAAGCCCAGGACCTGGACACATAGCAGTCACTCGGCAATAGTCACAGCAGCCACGCTAGATGAGTGAACTGGGAGGAGCCAAAGAGCAAACACACTTCTGGTCAGACAACACAGGAATAGCAGATGGCGGAGGTTTCCTTCCCTCGGGAACCCAACCCTGAGGGTGTTTCTCTGCACCAAGGACTCCAGAACCCTCTTACAGTCACCTGAACAGCACCATACCACCCTGCTCTTTAAATCTGAACCCCAAGCTTCTTGCTAAAAGTGTGGATCTCTCTCCCCAGTAGACAGTGGGCCCTTCCCTGTTAATTTGTAACTAGAATCTGCTGGAGGCAAGAGTGGGGCTTTGCGCCTCGGGAGTTTTGGGAAAGAGCCTCTCATCACAGCATGGGATAGGGTGAGTGAAGAGTGTGCCCTTTGCCTCTGTGTGGCCCCCCTTTTCAGCCAGAGATAACAACTTAGCAGGGTCCTTAGCTGGCTGGGTCCTGGAGCAGACGGGTGATAGACCACGTTAATCAATCCAAGTTTAACACAATATGGCCAAAAGGAACCAGCTCACCCAAAAGTCAGACAGGGGGCCTTCTCGCTACTGTGGCTTTTGTGTTTGTTGTGTTAGGATTCATCTGGGTCTTTTGGAGGGAAGTAGCTGGTGTCAAACACTCCCTCTCAAAAGTATCTCCCTGGCTCCTTGCTAAAGGAATGGCAGTTCGCAGGAAAGCAGTGGATACCTCAGATAAAAGAGGGCAAGTGAAGCCTTCTTGCCCTTTGGGCCAGAGTTAGCCTTGCAGGAGGGCCTCTGGATTAATGCCGACCTTCAGTTAGGTAGGAAACACTTTCCAGGCAGAAACAAATGGAGGGAATAATTACCAAAAAAACACAAAAAGTGTTATGCACTGAGAGGCTCACATTTCGGTGTTATTTACATTGATGAAAAACTATAAAAATGTAATAACTGTCTGATAAAAGTCGAATGGTCAAATAATAGCGGCAACTCCTTAGGACAGATTACTATTGATAATCTATTTGAAGGGTCTTTAATGGATACTATAAAGAGAGAAAGTTTGACATACCACTGTATATGTACGCAGTGTATACAGGTTTAACGGGGTAAAGCACCAGATCAGGAAAAAGAAATCAGAACAAAGCACTATATTATCTCCATGCAGTGAGGTTCTGAGTTTATTCTTTTTGAGTATTTTTCTGTGTGCACTCTCCCAACTTTCCTGTAATGAGCATATATTCATTTTGAAATATGGGGATCATATAAACAAGAAAGCAAAGGAGAGACCTTGGAAGAAAAGGAAAGAATAGGGAGAAAAGAGGGAAGCCGAGCAGAGGAGGAGGAAGTCAGGAGGAAGCATGAGGGCATCTTCCTGCCCCTGCTGAGCTGGGGGACTACACTGCCACTTCCGGGGCGGAGGACACAGTGGGCAGAAAAGGGCAGCTCAGGACCAGTCCCAAGTCTAGGGCGGAGGTGAGGGAAGGGGCCACAGCAGGAGACTTGGGCCTGCGCTTCGGGGGTCACAGCCTTTGTGCCTCAGCATCTCTTCTTTGTCACGGGTGAGAATGCCATCTGTCTGTCACCTGGAGCCAGTTCCCCACTGAGCAAAGCAGGTCCCTAAGGAGAAGCCCTGATTCTTCACAGACACACACACACCCCTCCCCATTTCACAGACCTGCGTCTCCTCCACCCCACCCCCCAACCACCGCAACCACCCTCACCACCCCACCACCCCCCACACCCATTCCCTGGCCTGCTCAGGCCCAGCAGCCCAGGTCGTCCCCTGCTGCCTGGAGTAATTGGAACATTCCTCCTCCCAAGTCTCCCCCTCCCCGACCCCTGCAGGTTTTTTTCTCTTCCTCCTCCCCTTTTCTCCACGGTCTGGTTTCTTTTCTTTCTTTTTCTCTCCCCAACCTGGGGCCCTGTTCCTCTGGGACGGCTCCCTGCTGCCCCTCCCTTTCCAGCTCCTTCTAGCTCCCAGCAGGCCAGCCTGGGTCTAGCGGATTGCCTATCTCTCAGCACCACCTGCTGCCCACTCTGGCCTCCACCATTGTCCCCTTTCAATTTCTAGAGTCCTCAGGGCCTGGCTCCTATTGCAGCATATCCATCCAGCGCCTGTCTTTGGAAAGCAGGAACTGAAGAGTCAGAGCAGCCAGGCTTCTTTGCCTTTCTCTCCAGCCTCTTTCTATAAAACCAGGACATGATAGAGCTGGATGAGGCCTCCAGGCTAGCCCCATGGGCCTACCCCTACCCCTAATCCTGCTCCCCACCAAGACCCTAGGGCAAAGACAGCAACCACAGGCCTGTTCCAGCTCCCACAGAATACAGTCTGCTGTCTGCACAGGATCTGAGGTCCAGGGTGCACAGGGAGGGCAGACAAAAGTACCCGCTCTGCACAAGTGTGTCACAAGGGTTATGACTGAGGGAGTTTAAAGATGTCCTAGAGCCCATTCGAGGCTCAGGTTGCCACTTTGACCACTCAGACACTGTCACCCAGGACTCATCTAGATCCCTGAGCTACCAAGGCCAGCCACCTGAGGCCCTTATCCTTTTCCGTCACACCCGTTTGAAGGCTATCACCCTTCCCAAAGGAAGAAGAGAGCTTGATGCACTCTCACCTATAACAATACTTGGCAGGCTCTGGAGGGTACCTGGACTACCAATGTTCGAGGGTTGTAGAAAAATCCTCAAACTCAAACAACCGCAAATGGTACAACTGCAGCTACTTTCAGGGCAAAGGGTCTACAGCCTACTCCCGCCATCCTGCTCGGGAGACCACCTGGAGCCCTAGTCCGGAAGCAGTCCCAAGGTTGAAGAGACATCCTTGAAAGAGACGGGCTCCCTGTCTCCCTCCCCCTGCCTCTTCCGCTCTTCCGCTCCCGAGGACGGCCCTCCCGTTTCCTCGTCCTCGTCCTCGGTCGGCCCCTGGGGAGCAGGGCCACTGGCGGGGCCATGGTTCAGCTGGAACAGTGAACTTCGCGAGGCAACACTCTGTTCCCTGCTGCTATCAGACTGCAAGTATCTGCACTGGCCCCGCTGAGACAAGCTGTCAGCACAGCGAAGCCCGGGCCCCACCATCGCTCCCTGGCAACCCAGGAATTAAAACTGATGCTTGAGAAAGGGCAAGCCCACGGGACTCCAGGAGACTGGCTGGAATTTGCCTATCCCAGAAAAACAGGAGTTTGAAGGCACTGCAAGATTGGGAGACATGGAAAACTAGAGAGAAAGAGGAGGATAAAGAGAAGGAAGACGAGCAAGATGGGAAACAGGGCCAAGCAGTTTCCTGAGCATCGCCGATCCCAGACACTTCTTGTGGTAAGAGTCCCTCCTGGGGATCAGAGGGTGCTTCTCCTCTCCCCACCCTCAGGGAAGCAGCAGCATGGAAAATGGAAAGAGCTTTAGAGCCAGACCTCGGCCCCCATACTGCCTCCATTGCTTCCTAGCTGTGTGATCTTGAGCAAATGACTTAAAACCCCTGAGCTTCAGTCTTGCCGTCTGTAGAAGGGAGGTACTGATGCCCCAAAGTGTTTTGTGAGAACAGAATGAGATGAAATGTAATCCAAGATCTTCTCAGGCTGCAGAGCTATTTGGCCACTCACTTCCCTTTCATTCAAACAGAAGTTTTCTGAGAGGCAAAGAGTTATGAGCACACTTCATGCATTCACTCATTCATTCCTTTATCCAAAACTTCTCCACTGAGGGGCCCCTACATGTCATGCCATGGGACTGTAATTATAAACAAGATGAAATGGTTACTCTCATTCCAACTGCAGAGGAGAGACAATGAACAAGTGAATATACAAAATGCCAAACAGGGACAAGCGCTATCAAAAATAGTTATAAAGTCTGACATAAAAAGAGAAGGGCTGTTTTACACAGGATGGTCAAGGAAGGCATCTCTGCAAAGGTGGACATTTCACAGACATCTGAGAAAGTGACCAGGTCAGTTGTGTGGTTATTTGGCGGTGGGGGAAGTATCCCAGAGAGGAAACAGTGATGCAAAGGCCCTGGGACAGCAGCATGCTCAGGTTTTGTTCATAAGAAAGAGCACCCTTATACATCGGGGAGAACAATGAAAGGCTCAGAGACCAAGGCATTGAGACTGACCTTCAAGAATGGGTAGTGTGTTTTTAACTTAAATAATTTATTTATGTGGTTGCACTAGGTCCTCACTGTGGCACACAAGATCTTCAGCTGTGGCACGTGGGATCTTTAGTTGCAGCGTGCAGACTCTTAGCTGCTCCGGGTGGGATCTAGTTCCCTGGCCAGGGATGGAACTTGGGTCCCCTGCCTTGGGCGACACCTAGAGTCTTAACCACCGGGCCACCAGGGAGGCCCCTTAGTAGTATTTAATAGGCACAGCTGGAAAGGAAAAGAACTCCAGACAGAGACCTTCAGCCTTCATGTTTTGGAATCTAGCTCAGTCCCCTACCCTATGTTAAGAGGGAAAGAAGCCCCAAGAAAGGCTTGCTACAGTCACACCACCAGTTAGTAGTCAAGTCAGAGCAAAACCCTGTCCTCTTGATTCCCAGTCAAAAGCTTTGTGTAACCTGGCTTGTCCTTATAATTCAGAATACATGCACATCTGCTCCCCAGGGAGGCTGTAAGCTCTCTGGGGGCAGAAGCCCACTTCTCACCAACCTTGGTGCTCTCCCGGGGCCTAGCAAAGGCCAAGGGCTACCCAGGAATTCTGACCTATCCTTGTTCCATCTTCATGGGGGTTTTCTGAGCATACCAGTTGCCATACTGCCAGGCACTGTGCTGCAGCTCTGCAGAAGTGCCACATGTGGTGATTAATACCCTATATTCTAGCAAGCAATTATAATTAGTGCAGAATAGGAAACCAGGCATTATTAGGAAGAATTGGCTACTTATTTTCATGTTACACTATGCTCCCCCACCATACCTGCTCCCCCATCTCCCACCCTCTCCAGTTTCCCAGTCCCAGGTCAGAGGTGGCAGAGAGGAAGAGTTCAGCCAAAACTTCCTTCCTTCCACTAATGTGTGGGTAGCACCTACGTGCCAGGCGGTAGAAAGACAAGATTGCCGCAGTTCCTGTCTTCAGGGAGCTTATGCTCTCACGAGAAGTGTTCTTCTCAGGCAGTTGCAATGATGGGAGTAAACAGAAGCTACAGAGGCAGCCCAGGAGACGGGCTGCCTTCCAGAGTCAAGGAAGGCTTCCAGAGGAGGTAGCATTTGAGCTGGACCTGGAAGGATGGGCAAGCACATTCAAGGTAAGCACGCAGGGAAAAGGTATTCCAGAAGCAGCTCCAAGAGAAATGGCCAGAGCAGACAGTGTAAAAGTGGGGGATGAGCTGGGAGAAGGCTGAGCAGAGAGCTGGGATCCAGAGCAGGCAAGGCTGTTGGCTGTGAATTATCCCCCAGGGACCCAAGGGAGCTGAGAAAAAAAGGTTAAGTAAGGCCCTGAGATTTCTGGCCAGCCCCAGGAGGTGAGTCCCAGAAGCAAAAGTCTTGGGATCAGGAAAGATGAAGACAAGTCCCAAAACATTGTCTTGTGGGGAGCCAAGAGACCCAGATTTGAAGTGGCAGCAAGCAGAGCACTGATTTCTTCTCTTATACTCCTGGTTCCTGGAGGCTTGAGGGCACCCACCAGGATTCTGTCCAAGGGATCGATGGTTGGGGATATTTTGCTTGAAGGCAAGAAGAAAAGTAGAGTCAGAAACGATGGAAGGTTGTTAATTAGACTGTGAATTCCAGGAGCGCAGAAGCGGCAGGCTCAAGATGTCTTGATAAATATTCGATGATCAAGTGTTGACTGCTTGAATAAACAAATTCTGGCAGCCATGTGGAGAATGGTTTGCAGCAGATGGAGACTAGAGGCAGAAAGACCACCAAGGAAGCTATTGCAATACACCTGGAGGCAGATGAGACAAAAGTGACAAGCCCCAAGGAGAGATGCCTGGCCCCCAATAAGGGGAGGATGTCTGGATCACCCTTGGGGAGAAAAGGATTTGGGAAAGAATCAAGAAAGGACCGGCAGAGGAGTCCTGCAAAATGGATCAGCCAGCCTCCAAATCAGCCCCCAGGGTCCTCCTGCCCTGCTGCTTTGTCTCAGGAAAGTACAAACAGGAGAATTGCTCCCCCAGGGCCTCCACAGATGCCTTCTGGGGGAAAACACAGCCTTAGACATTTGTAATCCTAATCACAGGGGATTAAAAATGGCACATAATAGAGCAGACTAGCTTCAGGCAGCCAGACTCAATGAAGAAGCAGCATCCTGAGAACAAGGAGGCATGTGAGGGGCCCAGTAGACAGCAGCAGGGCCTGAGGACTCAGGGTTGGTGGGGCAGTTGCCCCACAAGCCTGTAGGCAGAACATCTAGATGTAGTTAGTAGCTGCTGCAGGAGTTTCTGCTGTCCTGGCAGTCAGAAAAGGTCACGCCTGTCCTACCTGAACAATCTCTCTGGATCCAAACAGCGTTCCCAGCTTGGAAGGTCATCATATCCCCAAGGGCTTAGGACTCTGAAGTCCCCTCCCCCCCCCTTCAGATTGGATGCAAGACCTGACTTTAAGGATTCCTGATGCTGAGACCCCATGGAATTCCCATCCCAGGATATCCAGCCTTCAATACAGGCCTTTGAAGTCAGGTATGGTCTTCAAAAACAAGTTTTCCTCCAGTCTTAACAGCAACTTAGTCCATATGAGTGCAGCTTGGCTCAATCATATGTTCATTACTGAGCATCTGAGACCTTATATCACAGATGTCTAGCTCTAACCCTTCAAGCTAAGTATTATCCCCATTTTTCAAATGAAGATTCAGGTTTAGAAGAATGAAATGACTCTGTCCAATATCACACAGTGGCACTCAGAGCTCAAATCCAGATCTGATTAACTCCAACATCAGACACTAGGTGCCTCTGTCTGGTCCTGTCTACCTTAGCTGAAACACAAGGAGCAATGATAACACGAACTCTTCTCTGGATGAAAATTATACCATCAATCTTGAATTAGGCCACCAGAAAGACAATTAGCTTTTTTTGAGTAGCTACCACATGTCAAAATGTTCAGGTGGCCATTCACTAGGCTTTGTTTTCATTGTAGATTCTTTCATTGTGAATGCCTCTGGTCCAGCAATTGAGTTCAGCCCAATATGGACTCAGGTCCCTCCCCCTTTCTTCTGCTCCAGACTCGTGAAAGTCGGTTTTCTCAGATCCCCTCTGTTCCTCCAACCAGACCAGCCTGGAGCTGTCCCCAAGAACCACTTCCCTACTCTGACTGACTTCACCTCCAGCTACAAAGAAAATAGTAACTCCATTAGGTCCCTCAGCAACTTCTGCTCCAGGCCCAAGCTGAACTACACAACAAATGCCAGCTGGACACTGATCTCCTCTTACACTGTTATTCCTGCAAGATATCCTAGGTTGTTCGCCTCTCTGTAATTCTGTCTTACAAATTAACTCACCCTGGTGATGGAGAGAAAGACTATCACCCAATGGCATGAGTCAGAATGAAATCAGAAATGCACAAACTCAAAACAAAAAATACAGATTTACAGAGAAAGTGATCAAAAGAAAGAAGGCAAGAGAGTTAACTGGTCTAAAATTTCCCTCAAATCCCCATCCTCTAGACCCTGTTCCCCAGGATGTGCTAAGCCAACCGACTCCAAAATAACCTTTCCTCAAGAAAGCTGGCTCTCAACTAAAATCCCCAAACAAGTCAGCTCCCTTGGAGAATGAATGATTTCACTTGGCAACCAGAAAGAGGCACCACCCCCAAACTGCTGTGTAAATTGGAAGAGCCCATGAAGGTCAAGTGAGCCTTAAATTCCTCATCCATATACTCAAAATAATAAGCTTAGCCTTGCCTACCTTACAGGGTTATTTTGAGGATCCAGTAAGATCTTGGATACAAAAATGTTTGGGGTATTGGGAGAGGAAGATGGGAAGGAGGAAGGCAATAAGATATAGAAATCAATAGGGGATGTTTGAGCTCAAGCAAGGCCATATGGTGCACCCCCCCCCCCTCCAATCTAGCAGGTAGTATTCGTTCTGAAAAATTCTAGGGTACTGGCTGTGCTTTAGGGCAGAAGTGCCAGTGTGGGGAAGTGGAGTCCTAAACTGCATGCTTCAGTATTGTTCGGATTACACGCAGACAAGGCTGATCCACTCCTTAATATCACCAGAAAAGAGAGCAGCAGGACTCAGAGGAGCACGCTCTCTGAAGACAAATACTTGGAGCCCAGCTATGTCACCTGCTTAGCTGCATGACTTCTCTGAGCCTTCATTTCCCTGTGTGCACAATGGGGACAGGATACCTAAGTTATAGGATTGTTGCAGATTTGTAAGAATTATGTTGAATAACTTGTGTAAAGTGCCTGACATTAATGGTAGTTGTTCTTATTATTATGAATAATAATAATCCCCCTTTGCCACTGCCTCATCCCTAAACATCAGGAGGCAGCACTGAATGGCTATTAATGAGAAATCCACAATCCACCTTACAACAGGCAGTCAGTGGGCCCTCAACAAGCTCACTGGGCATGAAATTGAGCAAGAATATTTTTGTGTCTACTTGAAAGCTAGTGAGTAATGAGGTTCTAACAAGGAAAGAAAGGGTGCCTGTGGGGTTCCCATGTTGGTGATGGGGGTGGGGGATCAGAAAAGCAAGTGCAGAGAGGAAGGACAGCTGGGAGGCAAACGCTCAGATCCCAAAAGCCAAAGACTTTGGCCTGGTAGTGTCCAGACAGGCAAGCTCCATGAGCCCACTGAACACTCCTTTCCAGCCCAGGACTAAATGTTCGACAAACTGCAGCTTGGTCATGTCCAAAACTGGAAACTGGGAATCCTGGATTTCCAGGTTTAGCAGGGCGAGAAGAGTTGGCTTCGGTCATTCTAAGAGATGGTCGCCATGCTCTCTAGTGGCCACCCCAGAGGGAGAGCTAGGAAACAGCTTCTATAACCACAGCAGATAACTGGCTTTAGAGCTCCCTGGAAGAGGGTCTCAGGGCAGAATCTGACTATGAAAGAAAGCAAGGGAAAGGAAAGGAAGGGGGGAAAGGCTGGGACGGACTGACTCACAGTTTTAGTGGACAGGAAAGCCTGAAGAGAGAGAGAAAATGAAGGGGGAGCTGCAGTAGATGGCACAGCAGAAGGGCAGACATGTTCCTGACAATATTCATGAAGGCAGACAGCAAAGGAAGGGCAGGAACATCTCTTGAGCATCACACCTTTATGATGGGGCACTCTGCTAGGATGGTCATAGATATTAGCTCATCTAAGCCTCACACCATCCTTGTCAGGGCAGTAACTTATCACCATCTTCCACAGGTAAGAATCCTGAGATTTGAGCCACCATCTGGTTTATTAACTTTTGGTTTTGATTCTCTAACTTTCCAGCAAAGCACCAAGTTTTGATATTTAGATATTTTGACGCATGCTAAAGAAAAAATCCACCGCTTTATGACTGGACACGGTAGTTTTTCCCCACTATTCCAGCTAGTGGTTCTCTTTTCTTCAGCCCTTCTCTTTTATCTATGAGTTTCCCACCCCTTATTGGTTAAAAAGACATATATATTCTTATCAAAAGCAGACATCACAGAATCCGTTTTTTCAAAACTATACCAGCACATGTTTTTAAAGGAAAAACCCCTAGGTTACAAAATTCAGTACCTTTCTTAATTAAGACTTCTAGACTTTTCTTCAGCTCACTCTGAATTTTCATTTGGAGACATCACAGTGCCTCTGCTTTAACCTTGACCTTCTCAAAGTCACATGCCCCCTCCTCCAAGCTCCTTCCCCATCAGTAGCAGCTATTCTTTCTCCCCCACCCCCTCTTTTTTGTTCTGCCACCAACTGTTTAGTTCCCCCTACTGAGGCTGTTCAAGCCAATCAGAGGGAAAGCCTTAATTTGCCCTTCAACCTTCCTAATTTGAAAGTACCTGCATTCTTTCCCCTCACACAGAAGACAGTAACAAGGGGATAGAACAGTCCCTACACGACCCTCCAACCACAAAGGTTCATCTTCCAAGTTGGCACTATTCGGCCTTTTAGAAAGATTCCCCTTCATGACTCACTAAGTGCCTGTGCCGTGGAGCTGTACCAGGCAGACCCCCCCACTCCAAATTAACCTTCATGAGCTCAAATTTTATCTCAGGAAGATAGAGTTCAATACCTCCTTGTCCAAAACATTTTCCCAGATCTCCCCACTGAGGACCATCTCTTCCCCTCAATTGCCACGCTTTAGCAGAAGCCCTTAGCACTTTTGCCTCGCAATGCAGTCAGCAGGTGTTTTTCCTTTTTCTCAGACTATAAGCTCCTTGAGAAAGTTGAAAGTTGAAAGTTAAGTCACTCAGTCGTGTCTGACTCTTTGCGACCCCATGGACTATAGCCTACCAGGCTCCTCCCTCCATGGGATTCTCCAGGCAAGAGTACTGGAGTGGGTTGCTATTTCCTTCTCCAGGGGATCTTCCCGACCCAGGGATCAAACCCGGGTCTCCTGCATTCCGGGCAGACACTATAACCTCTGAGCCACCAGGGGAGCAATCTCCTTGAGGGCAAAGCTCTATTCTGGAGGAACTTCAATGGCCTTCCCCTATCTAGATCAATCTCAAAAGCACCTGACCTGGCAGAGCTGCCTCACCTGCCCGCTTGCATATCTTACAACCATTCTATATTAATAAATCTACTTCTTGCCTATCACCTTGCCTCTCGCTGAATTCCTTCTGTGCTGAGACACAAAGAACCTGAACCTCAGTAAATCCAGACATCGGGTTTCTCATAGTCATGAAAAAGCAAAAAAGGCACATGTGCAGAATGAAATTGCCATGCTAAGACTGGAAATAGACCCAGTGAAAAATGAAAACCAACGAAAGGAAAAGAAATATTTGAGGATATTGAAATTTTAAAAGAAAGGATGATGATCTTCTTTCTGGACTGACTCAAGATTGGACTGATCTGGACTGACTCAAGACTGATCCGTGGATGAGAAAAATAATGATGTGTAAAAGAATTTTAACTTTAAAAAGGTGTCTACAGTGCTGCAATGAACACTGGGGTACATGTGTCTCTTTCAATTCTGGTTTCCTTGGTGTGTATGCCCAGCAGCGGGATTGCTGGGTCATAAGGCAGTTCTATTTGCAATTTTTTAAGGAATCTCCACACTGTTTTCCATAGTGGCTGTACTAGTTTGCATTCCCACCAACAGTGTAAGAGGGTTCCCTTTTCTCCACATCCTCTCCAGCATTTATTGCTTGTAGACTTCTGGATCGCAGCCATTCTGACTGGTGTGAAATGGTACCTCATTGTGGTCTTGATTTGCATTTCTCTGATAATGAGTGATGTTGAGCATCTTTTCATGTGTTTGTTAGCCATCCGTACGTCTTCTCTGGAGAAATGCCTATTTAGTTCTTTGGCCCATTTTTTGATTGGGTCGTTTATTTTTCTGGAGTTGAGCTGCATAAGTTGCTTGTATATTTTTGAGATTAGTTGTTTGTCAGTTGCTTCATTGGCTATTGTTTTCTCCCATTATGAAGGTGGTCTTTTCACCTTACTTATAGTTTCCTTTGTTGTGCAGAAGCTATTAATTTTAATTAGATCCCATTTGTTTATTTTTGCTTTTATTTCCAGTATTCTGGGAGGTGGGTCATAGAGGATCCTGCTGTGATTTATGTTAGAGAGTGTTTTGCCTATGTTCTTCTCTAGGAGTTTTATAGTTTCTGGTCTTACATTTAGATCTTTAATCCATTTTGAGTTTATTTTTGTGTGTGGTGTTAGAAAGTGATCTAGTTTCATTCTTTTACAAGTGGTTGACCAGTTTTCCCAGGACCAATTGTTAAAGAGATTGTCTTTAATCCATTGTATATTCTTGCCTCCTTTGTCAAAGATAAGGTGTCCATATGTGTGTGGATTTATCTCTGGGCTTTCTATTTTGTTCCATTGATCTATATGTCTGTCTTTGTGCCAGTACCATACTGTTTTGATGACTGTGGCTTTGTAGTAGAGCCTGAAGTCAGGCAGGTTGATTCCTCCAGTTCCATTCTTCTTTCTCAAGATTGCTTTGGCTATTTGAGGTTTTTTGTATTTCCATACAAATCTTGAAATTATTTGTTCTAGTTCTGTGAAAAATACTGCTGGTAGCTTGATAGGGATTGCATTGAATCTGTAGATTGCTTTGGGTAGTATACTCATTTTCACTATATTGATTCTTCTAATCCATGAACATGGTATATTTCTATACCATATATTTCTACATCTATTAGTGTCCTTTTTGATTTCTTTCATCAGTGTTTTATAGTTTTCGATATAAAGGTCTTTAGTTTCTTTAGGTAGGTATATTCCTAAGTAGTTTATTCTTTTCATTGCAATGGTGAATGGAATTGTTTCCTTAATTTCTTTTTCTACTTTCTCATTATTAGTGTATAGGAATGCAAGGGATTTCTGAGTGTTGATTTTATATCCTGCAACTTTACTATATTCACTGATTAACTCTAGTAATTTTCCAGTGGAGTCTTTAGGATTTTCTATGTAGAGGATCATGTCATCTGCAAACAGTGTTTATAATAGCCAGGACATGGAAACAACCTAGACGTCCATCAGCAGATGAATGGATAAGAAAGCTGTGGTACATATACACAATGGAGTATTATTCAGCCGTTAAAAAGAAGTCATTTGAATCAGTTCTGATGAGATGGATGAAACTGGAGCCGATTATACAGAGTGAAGTAAGCCAGAAAGAAAAACACCAATACAGTATACTAACACATATATATGGAATTTAGGAAGATGGCAATGACGACCCTGTATGCAAGACAGGAAAAAAGACACAGATGTGTATAACGGACTCTTGGACTCAGAGGGAGAGGGAGAGGGTGGGATGATTTGGGAGAAGGGCACTGAAACATATATACTATCATGTAAGAAACGAAGCGCCAGTCTATGTTCGATACAGGATACAGGATGCTTGGGGCTGGTGCATGGGGATGATCCAGAGAGATGATATGGAGTGGGAGGTGGGAGGGGGATTCAGGATTGGGAGCTTGTATACACCCGTGGTGGATTCATGTCAATGTATGGCAAAACCAATACAGTATTGTAAAGTAAAATAAAGTAAAAATAAATTTTTTTTTAAAAAAAAGGTGTCTACAAGAGTAGAGCACAGCACTCGCATGCTTGAACCAGTGAAGGAGGAGTTAATGATGTGTGATTTACGTCTGCACCGACGTCTACCTGAAGAAGGCAGTCTTTTCCCCTCCCTTTTTTTTTCCACTATAAATTGTAGCCCGCTCACACTTAAGGGCAGAGCTGCCTCAACCGCCCACTTGCATCTCTTACAAGTGTCCTAAATCTACTTCTTGCCTAAAACAAAAACCAAAAAAAGCACCTGACCTTACGTGTTTTTCAGATTTCCCATATTAAAGCCTGAGCATCTCCCTAAGAGGGGCCCTTTCCTAGGAGTGGACCCCATGAGGATAAATACTTTGGGTCTTAATCACAGATGTCCCCAGCAGCTGTAAGAGTGCCTCCTTCAGAGCAGGTTCCCAGGAATGATGTGTTTAACAAGTAATGTCTCTAAGGTTGGATTTTCCTAGGATAATTTACTACCCTCAGCTTCCTCTGCATCACCAAGAGATCCTAGAGATCTAGGCCCCTTTGACGAGGATCAGATTTCTGATCGTAAGGCTTTTTTCACTGACTAGAATACCCAGCTCCTTTTCTTATCTGCTATTCAACTTCTTTATTTAGAACTATTTAGAGGTGATGTTATTTGCATGAAATACTTATCTACTTCTCTGATAGCCTATTACTACCAGTGATCAGACATAGGGGATAAAAAGATTTCTTAGAAAGATTTTATTCAAGGTTTCATAATCCCTTATTCAAGATAGCATATGAAAATATTGCATAACACATAGAGGGCACTCGGTAAATGCTCGCTCTCCTTCACCCCCCCCCCCCATAGAACGTGCAAAATAAAATTTAAACCAAGTTTTCCATGGAGAGTTAAGTTCTTGTCCCTCTGCACATTTGCAAGCATGTCTGAATGTAGAGAGCTGCCTGCAAAGGTGAGGGTACATATACGAACACACAGGGGCCAAGTGATAGGTGTGGGTGAAGTCTCTGTCACTGAGGTGATGTTATAGATTCTCAAAGAAGTTTAGATCTGAAGTGAGACAGAGAGGGGATTATTCCAGGAGAGATTAATCTTCAGTAGAGATTATTCCTCTAATGTGTGAAGTCAGGAGCCACCCCTCAGAGCCATGAGTGTGATAAGTTGCCCAGTAAACACACGGCACCAGTCAGTAACATTTATTTACGCTACTACGACATTTGAAGCCCTATGATCATTACAGCAACACTAATTCTGATTTTTTTAACTTTTTCCCCTATACTCTTCACCTCCTAATCAAACCAAACCCCAAAACAGACCCTAAAGGATGTTTAATTTCTGACTTTTCTACATTCTTAGACTGTTATGATATGGTTAACATGAAAATATCATTAAAAGCATCAGAGGAAGAATTTAAGACTCTGTGGGGCTATTAACTTTTCATGTTCAGCAGATGAGTTTGAGTCAATTCTTAGCTAGCCTTTTCAGTTAATGAATGAGAGTTAATTCCACCTGAGAAGTAGCAATGGTGGTCACCTTAAGACTCTGTTACTGAGAAAATATGGATACTGTGTAATCATGAGTTATGAAGGGAGAGAAAACAGGACTTCTACCAAGGCATTATTTGCATTTGCATCACCAATTGCATTCAATGTTCACTCACTCAAGACATTCAGATATTCAATACATTCATCCAGCTATTACTGAGCACCTACTGTATGCCAGATGCTGGAGATACAATGGCATATAGGGAAGACAATGTTCCTGGCTTTCACAGAGCCTACATATCAACTGGAAAAATGGACAGGGGTCAAGAAAATACATAAGATAATTTCAGATGGTGATGTATGCTGTGAAGACCACACAGTGGGCCATGGCAGAAAGTACCGCAGCAGAGGCAGCATTGGGTAGGGAACATGAGGACAGCCTCTCTGAAAAGGCAACACGCAAACTGAGACCTGAATGTTGAGAAAGGTCCAGACCAAAGATCAGAGGAAAGAATGTTCCAGATGGAAGAAACAACTAGGGAAACATCTTGAGGGAACACTATGTTTGGAGTATTTGAGGGCTAAAGTTGGACGGACCAGAGTGTGCAGACAGATGGTAAAACCAAAGAGATGCGCTGGAATGGGGAGTGCCACATCTTTCAGGCCATGGCAAGGAGTCTGGATTTTATTCCAAGTGCAAAGGGTAGCCAGAGAAAAGTTTTAAGCAAAGCAGAACTGGATTTACATTTTTAAAAGGTCACTCAGCTGTTGTGTAAAGAGTAGACCCAGGAAAGTTAGAGCAAAAGCAGTCAAGAAGCTCTACTGGTCCGTCAGTCATGCAGGCACATGGTGAGGGTGGCCTTGCCTGACAGTGGTAATCGCCAATTAACAAAAAAAGTAGATGAGCCAAGAATGTATTTCAGAGATAGCAGTAACAGGACCGGATGATGAATTCAACGTGGAGATGTGAAAAAGAGCAGACGAATCAAACGTGAACCCAGTTTGGGGGTTCTGAATATATTAGGTCCCCACTACTAACACAAGGGGAGACTAGAGCAGGAACAGTTTGAGGGTGGCATTGGGAAAGTCAAGAGTTCTATTTTAAAACATGGTGTGTAAAACAGCTGCTAGACACTCAAGGAGTTAAAAGTTCATTCTGGGCCTCATGGGAGGGTCTGCAGCCGAAGATTTAAGTTGGGGAGTCATTGACATATAACCTTAAACCATACGTCTGCCTGAGGTTATGGAAATAAAGATTTTTTTAGTGCCCAAGACCTAGTTTAGGCTTGCAAGAGATCACTGAGAAGGGCTCATGAGGCAGAAAGAAAACCAGAAGATGGTAGTGTCAGCCCAGCCATGGAGAGGGAGAGATAAACCCATGTTTAATGACCATTCAACTCTCAGCACAATCAAAGCTGATCCTGGGCCAGGCACTGGGATCACAGTGGTGAACAAGACACTGCCAGACCCTCAAGGAACTTACAGTCTAATGGAATTACAAGCGGCACCCAGAGAATGGGGAATTTAAATTTTGTTTCTTGGCAGTATAGCTTCTGACTCAATTACAACAACACTAGAACAAAGCAGAACATATTCCAACTGAAAAAGTTAAAGCTACAGGTAATCATTGTTGGAGTCCTCCCATTTTATGTACGGATCAGTAGATGCTTAAACATTGGCTGTGGCACAATCTACCAGTTATTGAACTTGTATTCTGTTCAACTTCTATGAGACTTTGAAAGTCTTGCAAGTAAGACTTACAAGAAGGGGACTATCAGCTGTCCAGTGGCATTTAGCGTCCCCAGAAAACAGTGTGAAAATTGAGAGGACCGAGAGAAGGGGATCCACCACCCTGAATGCTCTGTTATACCTTGATACAAGTGCACAAGGTTAGAAAAATGACATGAACAGCTCTGAAGACAAATGGTAGCCCCGGGAGATGGTGATGGACAGGGAGGCCTGGTGTGCTGCGATTCATGGGGTCGCAAAGAGTCGGACATGACTGAGCGACTGAACTGAACTGAACTGAAGGGGAAATCCATGAAGTTCACTGGGATTGGATTGAGGCAGTCATTACTGAATTTTCTGGATCATAGTAATGGAGTGGAATTTACAAAATGGGATTTAGATACATTTCTGGTACAGTGTAGAGACTGTCTGTCACCCTTCAGCCATCCCATCCCCTTTGTCCTGCTTCTCCTGATTCTCTGCCCCTGGGCTCCTGCAGAAGCCACACTGGTCATCACAACAAAGTCTAAAGACCTGAGGAAACAACCCAAATTTGTGCATCAACAAGGCCGCTGGCAAAGCAGCTTACATAAACAGCTTGTACAATATTAGATACACAAGTTATGTACACAGAGTGTCCTGAGGTTCTCTGAACCTAAAAGTAGCATCTCAACTGAAGGAAAAGATGCCACAATAAAAGAACTGGTGAAACTCCCCTCCTTCACAAACCAGCTTAAACAAGTGAATGGACAACAGCATTTAAGCATCTCACTATGGTAGAAGTGAGTAATTATTTGACCATCAATAAGCAAGGGAGGTGGAATGCTCATTCATGGCATTCTTCCTATTGCAGCCATTTTGGACTTGTTAGCCAGAAACACGAAACGGCTCTAAATCAAGAGCTGGGAGACCAGACGACCTGAGGAAGTGCACATCAAGAGCAGAGGAGTCAAGCAGGAGGGCGTGAGGGTAACTGGTGCATTATGAACATTCTTGCACCGGAATTTCTTTTAGATATTAATTTTGTTTTGCGGCTCTCTGTATTTCTCCCTCTCCCTCCAATTTCAACCTGGTAACCTTAGTGTTTTAAATTCTCACTTCAGGGATATTGTCATGATGAAAAACGGAAGCAAAATGAACCCATGGTTGTTGGGGAAAGCAAAAAGCCATCCAATCACATTCTGGAGGTAGAGTAGGAAGGTGCCTGTGAGAAACGGGGAAGTGAGGAAAAAGGTTTTCCAAGTCTAGGAAGGGGGCAAAGCCCAACGTCCCCTGGAGCAAAAGGGGACCAGATTCTGTTGCCTAGCAAGGTACTAGGAAGGTGGCAAAAGCCAAAAAAAGGAACAAGAGATCTTATTCCTGTTCCTTCATAAGCATGAAACGGAGGAAAAGCCACTGGTCTTGATTTGCACAGACGTGTACAGTTGTGACTGATGAGTCACCATGCCTTGGCCCGCTGTGACCTTGGAGCCATTCAGTAGCAAGGAGCTGCAAGAATGACTGTGGTTGAAGTTCAAAAGTAAACTCACGGATGTAACCTATTACCAGCTGACATAAGCAACTAGTTAGAATCATCATAAATAGAAAACACTCTTACTGGACTTTACAAGTCTGCCATCATCTTAATCCAAAACCTCAGTACTTTCATATACCATCTACTTATAATAGAATGAACTAACAGATTAACTATGCCAGGATTTGAGGGTGGAGGAACTTCTCTTTATATCCCCTCCTAGGAATCTAGGAAAGAAACTTAAAGTACATCAGTGAACAGCAGACTTCTCTTTTCTCACCCCTCCAGGTAGCCCCTCTTGATCCCTACCATACAATCTACAAGTGATTTCTCTCTCATCTAAATTTTGGTTGGTTCCTTTAGGCTGAACTTCCCTGGGCAGTCACCCTTTGGTGGGATCATTTCATCTCGAGATTTGAAAAATATATATTGCAAACTTGATTTCATCATTTCCTCAGTCAGGCTCCAGTGAACAGATTCACACACACACACACCAAGTTCCTAAGAAAGAGATTTCAAAGCTCAATTGCTGTTTAATTCCTTTGCAATAAGCAGTGTGCCAGCCCAAGTTCTTTTTGGAAAGGCAGTACAATGAAGAGATCAGAATAGACTATTGCTTGGTAAACACAGAATCAGAAAAGAGAAAGTATTGTCTTGCTCAAAGCATATTAGAATCAAATATATATATATATATATAGATAGATAGATAGATAGATAGATAGATAGCTTGGGGTAATCCTCCCCTTATCTGAAATAACTGACAAGATGAAACTATCCCATCAGAGATTCACTGATAACAAGTCATGCTATATTGATCAAATTTCTGATTTTGGTAAGGGGACAAAGATTAAGAAACAGCCACATTTTATTTTATACCTTGACCAGGAAAGGGTTTGACAAAGTGTCTCATAATATTCACACCAACCAGGCAGAAATATGTATACCAGGTGAACCCGTCACTGTGTGATTAACCACAGTTGTATTCTGCTTGGCTTCATCACGCTCAACACTTTTTTATATCACAGCAACAAATACAAACATAGCATCCCTCAATATATGCTAATTTCACAAAAAAGAGAGGTAGAGCTGATATAAGCTGACTGAATTAAGACTCAGAACTATCTCAACCGACAGGACATTAATCTAAAATAATGAAACTTACTAAGGCTAGTTGGTAAATCCTACACTTAAATCAACCTGCTTTGAGTGTAAAATGGGAAACCTAGCTTAACAGCCTTTCAAATTTCTAGAAAAATGGAACAAATAACAGGGATATTTAATGACCTAGACCAAGTCCAGAGAAGGGTGAGCAGAACTGTAAAAGGACTTAAAAATCTATTTTATGAAGAATGGTTGGGGTAGAGGAGAAAGCATAGTATAAGGAGCCAATAAGATTTACAATAATTATTGGGGACATTTGTTTTCTTTCTTGGAATATGCAAGTGGATTAGAGACTGGGGGGCTTTTATAGGGTACTGAAGGGTAAACAAGAACCCATGGGCCCCAGTTACAAGGAAAGCAGATTTCAGTTCAATAAAAATAACTTTTAAAAATAATCACAACTATCCTGAAGCAAAATAAACTACCTGTGAAGTTGGGAGCTCTCCATCACAAGACTTTTCAGAACAGCTTGAATGGCTATCTGCTACAACCTGCTCCCTACCGGGAAGCACCCCAGTTCCCCCATCTGCAACTCAAGAGACCAAGGGGTCAGCTTTATAACAAAATATTAAGAACAATCCAATGAAGTTGGACCAGGTCAAATTGCTGGTGGTCCTGCTCTGACCCAGGAAACTGGTCTTAGCATCTGGGCCTCTAACACATTTAATTATGACTTGTCATTTCCTCCAACACTGGTTTCAGTAGATAAAGCAGTTGTTTTACTACTTGGACCTCAAAACAAGCTGGTATTTTGCTTTTCATTCTGTCCACTATTTCTTAAACTGGAGTCTTATCTATGAACCCCAGTCTTTATAGCTAGGTCTCCAAAACCACCCCCAAGGAAGCCTGTCAAAACCCCAAGGCATAAAACAGCTGTCAGTCTACATCAACACCTACTGCCCACTGCCAAGAGACCTGATGCCAGCCGGTCATCAGTTTTAGAGCAACTAACAAAAGTCCACCAAAGTTTTGCCGACAAAGGTCTGTCTAGTCAAAGCTATGATTTTTCCAGTAGTCATGTATGGATATGAGAGTTGGACTGCAAAGAAAGCTGAGCACCGAAGAATTAATGGTTTTGAACTGTGGTGTTGGAGAAGACTCTAGAAGAGTCCCTTGGAATGCAAGGAGATCAAACCAGTCAATTCTAAAGGAGATCAGTCCTGAATATTCATTGGAAGGACTGACGCTGAAGCTGAAACTCCAATACTTTGGCCACCTGATGCGAAGAACTGACTCACTGGAAAAGACCCTGATGCTGGGAAGGATTGAGGCAGGAGGAGAAGGAAATGACAGAGGATGAGATGGTTGGATGGCATCACTGACTCAATGGACATGAGTTTGAGCAAGCTATGGGAGTTGGTGATGGACAGGGAAGCCTGGAGTGCTGCAGTCCGTGGGGCCGCAAAGAGCTGGACACAACTGAGTGACTGAACTGAACCGAACAAAATTCCTGATGAGTTGGACTTGAAGTTCCCTCCTATATATCAGACACTGAGGATACAAAAATAGACACTTCTTGTCTCCGCAAACTCCCTATTCCGGTGGGAAAGTCGTCACCTTAGCACACTGTTTATGCCACTAATAGAGCATATGAATGAAAAATTAGAACACAAATTATCCTCTGAAATACAGAGAAGTAAAGTACAGTAGTTCCCCCAACCTTACCCATAGTTTCACTTTCTGAGGTTTCAGTTACTTGTGGTCAACCACAGTTCGAAAATATTACACGAAAAATTCCAGAAATAAACAATTCATAAGTTTTAAATTGCATGTTGTTCTGAGTAGCATGATGAAATCTCATGTTGTCCACTCCCTCCCACCCTGGACGTGAATCATCTCCTTGTTCAAGGCATCCACACTGTACACACTACCCGCCTAGTTAGTATATGGAAGAAAGCCCAGTATCTATAGGGTTTGGTACTATCCAGTTTCAGGCATCCACTGAGGGTCTTGGCACACCCTGGAGACAAGGGAGGACTACTGTAGTCAAAACTTCCTTCTTGATGTGGTAGAGGGGAAGGTTTTCAGGAAACGACTTCAGAGGACATGGCACCTGAGCTTGGTTTTGAAGAATGAGTAGGATTTTCCCCCTGGAAAATGTGAAAGAGAGGAAGGCACTGCATTCTCTGCTGATGAAAGAACACAAAAAACAACCCCAAGGCACAAAATTCACCAGCGAACTCAGGAAATCGGACCACCTGGTCCACTCCGATTAGAGCAACAGTGGCTGCTGCTGGCACCTCTGCAGGCCGCCCAGACTCTAGGAGTCTGCTTGGTCCCCAGGTATAAGTCATTCAAGCTATCGCACCCAGCTGTCAAAGCAAAGGCAATGCAGCAGAGAAGCGGACTAGATCAAGATTTCTCAATACCAGATGTTGGCCTGTCTGCTGCCCAAAACAAATCATGAAAACAAAGTTTGCTCTGAGATTATATTCTTCCTCTTTTTATGGAGTAAAAGACCCTTTTCTTTTGTAAACTGATGGTGACTGTAGATCAGGTTTAGATTTTTAATATTCTGACCTAAAAAAAATCTTAGTCTTCCAAATTTTAGAGGGGATAGTTTGCTTTTTGTGAATCCATGCCTGGGAACCACCAGCAGAGAAGAGAGGTACCTCCCTACACATACATTTCCAAAACCCGGGATCTTCATTCCAGACTCCTAGCCCCGCCAAAGGTCCTCTTCTCCATGGGTCAGGTTAGGGTCTGCTGAGCAATTCCCCTTTTTCTGCAGTCATGATTATGCTGCCTCCCAGCAACAACGCTGCAATTCCCAGAGGCCAAATTGCTGTGGAGTAACATTGAGACTATTGAGTTTCTGATTAACTTGAGTGGCCTCTGCATGACATTTACAACATGTAACAGATCAGCTCTGAGCAAAGAGATCAATCTGAACAGATTTTACAGATGGCGAATCTCATCTATTGCCTCTAAGTGCTAGTTATCTTTCACTGAAGCAGTAGTAACTCTTCTCTGTTGCAGCTCTGTTTTAAGGTCCACCAATACATTTAAAAGACGTTTACTCCTTGGAAGAAAAGTTATGACCAACCTAGACAGCATATTCAAAAGCAGAGACATTACTTTGCCGACCAAGGTCCATCTAGTCAAGGCTATGGTTTTTCCTGTAGTCATGTATGGGTATGAGAGTTGGACTGTGAAGAAGGCTGAGTGCTGAAGAATTGATGCTTTTGAACTGTGGTGTTGGAGAAGACTCTTGAGAGTCCCTTGGACTGCAAGGAGATCCAACCAGTCCATTGTGAAGGAGATCAGCCCTGGAATTTCTTGGAAGGAATGATGCTGAAGCTGAAACTCCAGTACTTTGGCCACCTCATGCGAAGAGTTGACTCATTGGAAAAGACTCTGATGCTGGGAGGGACTGGGGGCAGGAGGAGAAGGGGATGACAGAGGATGAGACGGCTGGATGGCATCACTGACTCAATGGATGTGAGTCTGAGTGAACTCCGGGAGGTGGTGATGGACAGGGAGGCCTTGCATGCTGCGATTCATGGGGTCATAAAGAGTCGGACATGACTGAGTGACTGAACTGAACTGAACTGAATATGTTCCCCCTGGCTTTAAGAGCTTTGACCCTCCCAAATCTCATACCACCTGGGAGTCATTCTCTCCCTATGCCTCCTTAGTCTGAATATGCTGTCTGTGTTCTCTAGTGAGAAACCAGGGGTCCTATTTGCCAGAACTACAACCGAAAGGTAAGACTCCAGACTTAAGGTCTTGGACGAAGAAGTATGCACAAGGGTGACGTAGCCCTTGAGTTAGACTGCCTCCATCTCGGTGCCCTTCAGTTCTCTTCTCTCTTCCAGCTCATTTTGCCCTCTCCCTTTCTCATGCCCATTCTTACCCCCACTCCATCAGTGCTTATTTGGGATATATTCTGCTTCTCTCCCTTGGATTTCCAGTTTTAGATCATCTTTGCTCTACCCTCCACTTTTGCGGCCCCTTATTCCACCAGAGCTAATTTTGTGTATTTACCTACATGGAAATTTAACAAACTATTAGTTCAATTCAATAAATGCCTGTTTCCTGAACTGTTTGATATGCTAGACATTCAGGATACAGAGATAAAAAGAGCCTCTTCTGTGTCCTCAGGGAGCTCCAGAAAACAAGGGAAGAAGCTGTCTTCTACCTGGCTCTGACTCTAAAATTCTCTCCATTTTCTATCCCTCTTCTCACACACAAACCCAAGTCCCATGGGTAATTAACGAGATGAGTAATGGACTTTCACTTGCCTGTGGCAAGTTTGGAAAGAAGGTTTTTTAGCAAAAGTGGCTTGAAATAGTTCCAGTTGTTTTTGTTTTTTCCTTTGCATCTTTAAAAGGCTCTGAAAACCTGGTAAATATAACTGAATCATCAGAATCTTTTTGAGGGGTGGACTGCACAGGTGGGGAAATTTGGAGGACTTGACAGGTAGATGTCGTCTTTTCTGGGTCTCCGCATTCCAGGCAATAGCTGAGCTTTCTCTTTCTGGGTCTATCTTTCATGTTATATGATACTTTTCCCCTCTCAAGATGGAAACAACCCAGGGAAGCTATGAAAGGGGTAAGAGAGGGCGCCTACCACCACTCAGCCACAAGAGCAGGCTTGAATCAGCAAGAAGAGCCACCCCACATGTTATGCTTCATCTGGAAACGCTGCTTCTGAATCTGCATCTTTCAGAAGAGGCTTTCCCCATTCATCAGAAACTCTCCATGTACCTCCTCTGAAGGAATAACCCCAGCCCGTCCATGTCACTCAACTTGCCTTAATGTCCTCACCCATGACCTCACTTAACTAACGCAAGGGTCAACCATCTCCTAGACGCTCACCTTAGATTCTGGCCTGCCAAAGGAAAGCATTAACCATTCTATCTCCCAATTGCTCTCTGGCATATTTATTATTTTTCACCAATATAGTTATTAGATACAAACTCAAGGAGAATTGGATTCAGAGCCCAAAGTTCTCCTGGACAGACAAAAAAAAAAAAAAAGCCACATCTGCCTTTTCTACTTTCTTTCTGCATTTGTTTTGCTAAACCCCACAATTCTGCCACCAATAAAGAGTGGACTAGAGAAAAAACTAGGGCTGGGGTGGCAAAGAGTCTAGGAAGGATCTAGGAACTTCCCTGGTGGTCCAGTGGCTAAGATTTCACGCCCTCAATGTAGGGGCCCCAGGTTCGATCCCTGGTCCTGGAACTAGATCCTATGTGCTGCAACTGAGCGTTCACATGCTGCAGCTAAAGGTCTGACATGCCACAACTAAGACTCGGCGCTGCCAAACTAACTTTTTTAAAGAGATTAGGAAGAATCTAGAAAAGGAGTGATGGCTGTGCCTACCTTCTGTCAGAACTGAGACAAAGGGAGCACATTATACCTGGGCACTGTTCAGAGGGGACCCCCTTGTAATTAGGTCAGCCATTCCCCCAGACAGTACATCCAGATGTTTCCATCAGGATCAAGGCACAATAGAGAAAGCCCACAGTAAGAATGAGTTTCAAGTGGAGCTGAGAAACCCTCATTCTCTTCCTCCACCTCTCGCCTCCCATTCCTTCTCTTCCCCTCTCCAGTCCCAGATTTCTCTCCCTACACTGCTGGAGTTTTTTGATGGGGTCTCAGAGGGGGTCTGACTTCCTTTCTTCATTTGATTCCTAACCCCAACACTCCTCACACTCAAGCCCTTTCACAACTCTGTCTTCTGGGCTGCCCACCAAAAGTCTGAAAGTGCAGGCTTTATCTCTATTATGTTAGACCCCCAAGGAGAGAGACAGAAAAGGCAGCTGGCAGGGGTTAGAGCTCCTTGCGCTCCATAGCCCCTTCCACATTCCCCAAGCAGACTGAGAACTGGGCACAGAGAATCCTGACTAGGTTCAGGCCTACTTCTGTAAAAGCAAACACCTTCTCCAAGCAGAGAGGATTGATCTGAAATGCACAGTGTAAACAAACAGTTCTTCCTGCAGCTTACAGCGCTCTAAAAACACAGTGCACTCTGCATATTAGCTGAACTGTTTTTGATGGATCACAAGAACTTGGTTATCACCTTTTCCTAGACTGTCTAATCCGCTTTTTCTAGTTTAACTTCTTTCCATGCATCTCTCTCCTCTTATCTGTTTTCTACCCCTACTAGCCCCCTCCTCCCATCTGAAGCTTTTTCCCCCCTCGGGAGAGCTGGGAGAGAGCAGGAAGTGAAGATAGCAGATGATTCAGAACTTTCCCAATCCCTAAACCTCAGAACCTCAGGTGCCCACACACCACATGGCCCCACAGGAGGTGCAGCGAAGAGACGGTCCCTAGTACTTCCTACCATTGCATGGTTCTACCTAACTGGATGCGTCCCTGCTTACCCATAGGAAAACCAGTCACATCACACAGAGCCCTCATCAGAAGACCATCACTGGTAGGTTCTTCCAGTACTTTCCTAAACAACTCTGGAGGTCAACCAGGTCTGTTACAGCAGCCAAACATAGGCACCTTAGACTCCGGCCTGCTGAGGACCGCCATGACCCTGCCTTCCCCTTAGCTTTCTCCACCCCTCCACCACAAAACCAGAAGCTTATCAAGTATTATCTATTCCATCAGATGTTGCTATGTTATCAGTGTTTCCATTTACAGTTCTGAACTTGAAAATTTTTTCAACTGTCCCTCACTGAAGGCTCTTTCTTGGCAATTTCTCCTTTCTGGCCACTTAACCTCATCTAACCCAATAATTGGGGAGGAACCAGAGGATGGAAGAAAAAGAGTTGGAAACTCCGGAGAACCAGAGAAAATGTGAGGATGAAACAAAAGCAGAAAGTGTCTGCTTTCTAGAGCATTCCAGGGGAACAGTCAGAGATGTGAGTCCTCTTGTTTGTTCATCCTCCCTTAAAAGGTAACTTGTATCTAGGAACATGATACTCCAAACCACCATCACAACTTGATGAGAAACTGTTTTGGCCTAGAAGTTTGTGCCCCACAATTCTGTAATAATGGGACCAAGTGGCCTTCAGGCAGGGCCTAGCATTCCCCCTGGGACTCTGGCCACCAGCCAGGACACACTCAGGCTACTTAAAGATGTATGCCATTCTCCAGCATTCTTCTCTCCCCACCCAGGAAGCTTCTACTGAAGCACATTTGACCCAACTGAGGCTCAGTCCCCAACCTTTCACTGAAGCCTCCTCTCAGGCTGACTGACTAGCACCCATCAGTCACCTCAGACACACAGTCTCTTCAGTTACCTTGGAGTCAATCAACAGAGCTTGCTCGGGCTCTGCTACTGACATCCCTCATCTGTTTCCCAGCCACATACCCACAAGCCTGCCAATGTCCAAGGAGACTGTTGAACAGACCACTAGACTCCAGAGCTCGCCCAAGGCGCCTCCCCACTTGCCCACACCCTTCTCCTTCAGGCCCATCTGCTCACTGTTTTAGCAGTTGCACAAATTCATTTTTTAGGTATTGAGTACATTCATATTTTCTTTGAGGTTTAGTTTCTATTATTAGGCTCCAAACCTGTCTTCTCTGTGAAGAAATGGCCCTTCTTTTAAGAAAAATTACTTTGAGAGAATTTGTATTTTCAGTATTAATTTTATTAAAGTATAAAGACTGGATTCTGTAGCCATCGGGAGGATGGCCATGTGGAGACAGGAAATGCTGTTCTTGGGAATTTCCAAAAAGGGAACAAAGAGGAAAATGTGAGTTCGCGGCAGCATTTTCCTTCTTTGGCCAATGACCTGACAACTCTGCTCTGTCTATCACAGTTACAGCCTGACTCCCTTCCCAGTCCAAGAAAATCTTCTACATAGGTTGGAAGTAGAAGATAACAGGGACTTGCATCCCAACTAGTCAAGGTTCCTCTGACAGTGGGAATTCTGCAGACAAGAATACTGTAGTGGGTTGCCATGCCCTCCTCCAGGGGATCTTTCCAACCCAGAAATTGAAGCCAGGTCTCCTGCACGGCAAGCAGATTCTTTACCGTCTGAGACACCAGGGAAGCCCCCGACAAAGAGAAATCTAGGTGAAATCACAGGATTCCAAAAATCAGAGGGGCTGCCCAGAGGCTGGAGGAGATAGGAACTAAAAGACCTATAAAGATGAGCTTCATGGGCAGACTAGGCTAGGCTCACCCTACTTGAGAAGGGCCAAGGAGACACTGTAGTGAAGGAGACAGCCCCAGGGTCTGGGAAGAATCCATTTTCCACCGGATCAAACTGAGAACAAGTTTGGAATCCAATCCAAAGAGCTAACAGCAAGTTTAGGATCAGAGCAGGTTCCAAACCAGCCAAAAGATCTCTTGGCCCCTGTATTTCACATTTTCATATTTTTTCTTCTTAAACTTTTAACTTCCCTGTCAAAGTTCCTTTTGAAAAATTTCAGTCTCATCATAGGCTGCTATGGTGAAAAGGCTCTGCTTAATTCCATGGCAGTAGTAGCGCTCCCTGTCTCCTCTGCCCTACGCTTCTCATCAGAGGGGCTTTGGAGAAGCAAAGGACAACTGACCAGAGGAGGACAACAGTAAGAAAATGCCTTCCAAGGATGAGAAACTTTTATTTCCTTTCAATCTGACATTATTATTTCCTTCCACTCTCACATAGAAAAAACAACTCACCCAAAACAGTTTTCCTAAATCTTAGAAGCATCAAGTTCCAATTATGCCACAGGGAGAAGAAAGAATTGAAGGAGACCCATCTCAACTTCTTGTGGCCAAAAAGAAGACTTAATTATGCCATAAAATGCCTCCCTGAGGAGCGACCCTGGGGCGTCGCCTTCAAACTCTCTTACTGCTCCCATCTGAGGCTCACTACCACGTCTACCCAGGACTATGCTCCTCTCACAACACATCTCCTTTCCCAACCACATTTTTTCAGTAGATTGAGGGGGTAAAACTTCACGACTCCCTCCAGCCCCCTAACTCCACGTTGTATCCCCAATTCTACCTTTTCCTGCCTGTGCCCATATGGAAAGGGAAAAGGGCGGCCATTGTGGCTTCTCTCTCAGAAATGCTCTTCCTTAGTGGTTTGGCAGCCAGCACAAACCACTGTCTCACTTCACTCCCTCACAAGCTGAGGAACCCTTCTTTAGCAAATAGAGGCACCCAACTCAAATTAAGCTCAGAAAGTACTGTGGTTGCAGTAGAGGGTTCTAAATTCTGGATTAAGAAGGAAGATATCCCTTGAGGATGAGCGTAACCACTAAGTTGGAGAACAGAAAAAAGACGTAGAGATTCTGTTACTGCCTGAGTGTACCTGTCTTTCTTTCCACCTCTGAGGAGGGCTATCATCTAGGCTCAGTCTCTCCGCAGCCCTCTCTCTCCTGTTTTTCAATCCCTTCCCTCATCCCTGCTCCTCATTTTACTGTAAGAACATGAGTGACAACAGGCTGAGGAGGCTGAGAAGTCAAGTCTCACAGATAAAGACAGATGCAGGATATGGCCCAGGACAGCCAGAGGAAAGCAAGTGATTCATTCATTTAGGTGCCCACCTGCCCTCTTCCCGCAGGCTGTTTCTCCCTTCAGAATAAGTTTTCGCTGCCTACCTGACTTCCCCTCCTGATTCTCAGCCTCTTTATTGACCACCAGATCCCATTATAAGAGGGAAGCCCTTGGGCATGGCATGTAAGATCAGGAGATAAGTAACTCCTGGCTGGTCAACCATTTCCCTTCTTCTTGGACATTTTCCATATCTTGAGTTCCCAAGACAAGGCCACAGCAAAGAAAGGCATTCGTCTTCCCACATAAAAATCCAGTTTCCACTGTACACATACTTCCCACACATTGAGAGGATTTAGCTGAGGGTGCTGAGGGTGCTGAGGGTGAGTAGTGGAAGCCACTTTCTAAATCCCCAGAAAACCCTCAACCCATTCTAAACATCACTGGCATTTTATTAGGACTATCTCAGGAGGAAGAACAAAAAGAGACCTCCTTAGATGACCTGAAGACGAATCAGTTTAATGGGATTCTCTCCGATTTCTCTAGCACATTTGTTTGCCTCTTTCGCCTCTGTTTATTTCCTCTTCTCTATCACCAACTCAATCGTGCTCTTCTCTGGCCTACATGGTTTCTCTCTGCGGAAGGGGTGAGTACCTTCCTCTGCTATCAACAGTTGGCTTCAGGGCCCTGTTCAGTAGCTGTATCATCCTTGCCCAGGCCGTACTTCCTTCCCAGCCTCTTGTCTGAGTCCTGCTCAGTTTCTCAGAAGTATTTCTAGTCACTGTGGGCAAACCATCCAAGATCATCAAAAACTAGCCTTCATTGATAGCCAGTCAAATGCCCACCATGCCCCCGTCCCCCACCACCGTACTCCATTATATTCTGCATCCCAGGGCCAACAGCTCCTCTTGCGATACTATTATCACTTGCCTTAGTGCCCCAACTGCAATGCCACTCTCGTGCCACATCCCATGGCTGCTCCAAAGCAGCTCACTTCATTCCTATTCAACTGCTTATTTAGCCCTTGATCCATGGGTGTCAAAAATCAGAGCATCTTCCAGAAGGTGATTGCCTAGATTTGGTTCTCCAACTACCTATTGCCTATCTCATTTGTCCCACCCATATCTGAAACCCATGATAAGATCATCAGGAACTGCCTGTGAGCATCAGCAAGATTCTGAAGGGTTTATGTAAAACGGATCTAAACTTTAGTAAATGTGAGGCTTTCTGGAATCCTGAAATACTGAGAATGCTATAAATTTTCTTTATAAGTTAATAGAAATTTCTTCCGTGGAAACAGAAGTAGAAAAGACTTTGGAGACTTGGCAACTAAGTTATTTAACTAGATTATTTAAGGGCTAGCTCTTGGCTCTCTCAGTCTGACGTTGGCACCTCTTGTCACTGGCCTCCATCTTGCCTCAGTCCTTCTCATCTTTGTCCTTTTCTTCTCTATCTCCTCTTGTTTCCTTCTGGCTGACCTTATCTCCATCCTACTACCCTTTTTCTCCCAGGCACAATAGGCCAGAGCCCCTTAGCTTGGGGAGGCTAGTCCACATGGCTTTGCACTTCCACTGTGGGCCTATGGGTTCCCCATCCTTCAATAGATTCATATTAAGGGAACTCAGAAGGACTCTCTATTCTTCCTTCAACATCACCTTCTCTTAGCTACCTCAGCACTGCCAACTCTGCACACCGCCCCCCAGCAAATACCTCTGATTCGATAACTGGATAAAGGGGAACACACAAACTAGTGAGGATAGGAAAGACCAAGGGAAATGGAGTACAACTTGGGGGTTCTTTTCTCTGTTCAGAACCGTCATGAGCTGTACTATGTACTCCCCAGAATATTCAGGAGCCTCCAGTGATATATACACCTTCCCTGTCAAAGAGAAAATGATTTGTTTCAGGGTCTGTTGGAGGAGTCTTTCTCTCTCAGCCCTTAAAGACCAGTGGTCCCTGAGAAAGTTGACACTTGTGACAATGACTGATGGGAATTTCCAAAGGAGTCTTGAATCTAACCATTCCCTCTTCCCAAGAGAGACAACAAGGCAGGCCCGTCCCCAAGACCCCCTCCCAGCAACCATGACAACCTACCCAGTGCTTGCCCACACCGAGTCCCAATCCCCTTCTCATCTGTACCTCCCTCTTTCCCTTCATTTCTAACAGGTACCATTTAAGATATGTTTGGGAAGGACCATAAATAATCTCTCTTCATGCTCCCAGCTCTACCACATTTGACACCCTTAACTCTTCATAATTCAATCCTCCCTTCTCATCTTCCAAGAGGGGAGGCTCCTGCAGTTCCCATAATTACAGTATGCACAAGAGGACATGGCCTATTTTCCTGGTTCTTTCTTTTACTTCTCCACTCAGTTCCTATTCCATTTTGACTATGAGACTCTTAACAGCCCCTCTCCCACCCCACAAGAGGTGTAATAGCTAGCACTTACTGAGTGACAACTATGTGCCAGGCATGTATCTGCCCAGCTTTTCTGGGAGCTGGGAGTCCCTACAGAAGTCGTCTCCCTTTTGCCCTACTTGTCATCTCAATTCTCTATTCCAACTGTCTTCATCTCTGACACCTTCTTCTAAAAAAATTGTATGGTGATCCACTGCCGCTCTTTCAGAGGCCACATCTTCCCTGGCTTACCCTTACAAGATGGACCACTCCATCTCTGGGCTCCAACTATTCCGATATACTCTAGAAGAATCTAACTCCAGGCCTCCCCTTTCGCTACCCATGACAGCGCTTACTTAGAGGCCTTTGCAAAGAGACCGTTTCCACGAGTAGGATCACCACAACCACTGCCCCACCTGCCTGCCAAGCTCGTCCCTAGCTCCCGGACGTTTAGAGTCCCCAGAAGTGGTCGCATCATTTCACCCAGGTCCTAGAACCTATCCAGGTCCCAGGAAAAGCCTCAGCATTTCATATAAGCTATAAAAGCTTCAGTAAACACCTTAAACTCTGGCCTTCTGAGGGCTACCTAAAGGTAGACTGGCCACCTTCCCACCCTCCAGCCCACCTTTCCCACCAGCTTCTTAATAAATCAGGCCCCACCCCATTTATAAGTGTGATCCCCCAAACGCTTGTCTCCTTTGAAGGAGAACATTTCCTTTCGCCCTTTACTAAGAAGTCACGGCATTTCAGGTATGAACAAGGGCCAACCAGATATGGCCAAACCGTTATCCCAGGGTCTCGCGATGAGAGCACTGGCTGTTAACGGCCACAGCGCTTTCAAGATTCATCATTCATTGGGCTGCCGACCTGTCAGTCACTTCTGTTGGGCCAATGAGTAACATTGCCTCACAAGAAACAGCGGTTGGAGGGCAGGCTAGTGGTTCCCTGACTTTCTGACCCCAGAGGTGGTCCTGCTGTTCTCATCTGCACCTTGCAACTAAACTGTTCGTGCCTACGCATCATAGATAGGTGGGCATCAGGAGGGAGGATCATTGAGTCAGCCTAGACCCACGCACAGGTTACGGAATTTGGAGGGGGAAGGGACAAAAGGAAAAGGTTCAGCGCCAACTAAACGTTGGAGTTCCTTAACAGTAATAGCATTGGGAAGGGTGCGTTAGTTCAGTTCTGCCCCAACCCTGCTGGTTCCCTTACTGTGTGAACCTCTGTTTGTCTCTTCCTTGTCCTGGGCCTCAGTTGCTTTTTCATAAGGAGGGGTTTGATCCCTCAAGATCTCTCATGCTTCTTATTTTTTGATATTTCAAAAGACAAGGAGGAGAGAACCCAGCTTAACCGCTGTCCCGTTAATTGTGAAGGGGAAGGCAGTAGGTCAGAGGTGAAGAAGGATCTAGAACCAAGAGGATGTTCAAAAGGAATGAAAGAGTGATGCCCTCTAGCCTGAGGGAGAGTTTGAGAAGGGGGATAGCTTGCCAGAGGACCTCTCTGAACGTGGATTCAAAAGATAGAAAAAGCATTTTGGCCAGTGTCTATAACAGGGTTGGGGTGGGGAAGGGAGCACAGTGGAGCTTAAAGAATCTCCTCTCACCCATTTATGGGTGTTTTTTTGTTTGTTTGTTTTTCTGGAGTTTCCTACAAAAAGGTTCTTTTTTGGCAGGTGGGGGGAAGTTATTCTGAAGAGTTTGGCGAAGTTGAGCAAGGATCTGTTCCCACGGTGTAAGTGAACCCCCTTCATTTACTGTCTTCTGTTTTCTCAACCAACACCACCTGCAGAAGCTGACAATGACCCTTGGGCTTTTCCAGTGGTTACCACAATACCATTTCCTGCCGCCTGGAGGGAAGACAGAGTAATTGTTGGCAGCAAGAGGTGAGTGTGGGTAGGGAAAAGGAAACTCTTTCCCCTCTCCCCAGCCCTCCTCCTCTCTTTTTCTTTCCCTCATATCCTTCTGCCCAGCCCTTTCGTCCTCCCACCTGCTGACTCCAGCCAGGGTCACACCAATTTTCATTTTTCACTGCCTCCTCAGAAATTCAGGGGGCCTGAAGGCATGCTCAGGAAAGGCTATTCCCTGGCACAACCTCTCCATTGTCTGCTCCGCTGAGAAGTAATCAGTTTCCAGAAATTTTGAGAAATTGATTTTCAGCAAGAGGGCACCAAGCCATTTCTCTAGCCCATGGGGTATCTGCATATTTGCCATTGCCCTTCCTAACACTGGCCTCCCGTTGGTGGTTCAGATGGTAAACAATCTGCTGCAATGCAGGAGACCTGGGTTCAATCCCTGGGTCAGGAAGATCCCCTGTAGAAGGGAATGGCTACCCACTCCAGTGTTCTTGCCTGGAGAATTCCATAGACAGAGATGGCAGGCTACAGTCCTTGGAGTCACAAAGAGTTGAACAGGACTGATGGACTAACACTAACACTTCACGAGTTAGAGGTTGTCAGCCGAGGAGGTATAATAACTTCATCCAAACCCAAATAATGTCTTGCTATTTAGCTTTTTACCAAGACTTCTACATCTCAAACCATCCACCTTCCGCACAACTGGGGTTTTTTCCCCCCTTTATGTCTCATATTTCTTGCTGTCACTCTGTTCTCCTCACTGTCTCTTTTCCTGTGTCTTTTTCTCTGGTTTAATTTGTTTTTCCTTTTGTTTTCTGAGGCCAGAGTGGAACCTGGAGATGATGTGGGCATGTTGGTTTTCAAAGGAAAAGACCTGAGCCTCCACCTTAAGAGACAGACTCACCGTCTCCAACCTAGTGGGCGTGAATGTTGCCCCCCAGCTCCTCAGACACCTGCTTGGTACTAGGCTTGTTCTCCAGGCTTATTAGAAGAGTACCCCTTACTCTAACCCAACATCCTCAATGATTATCACCCCTGCCTCCTAGCTCCCATGTCCACCCCCATGGCAGGGCCCCCACAGAAGCAAAACATAGTCACCTTAGACTCTGGCATACTGAAGCCAGGCCCTGTTCCTGTCAGCCTCACCTTCCTGCTAACTTGTATTTAATAAAAATATTGTTAAATGGTATTCATGTGTCTAAAGTACTGTTTAAGTATTTGTTGTTTCAAACTGTAACATTAAATTATATTCTTCTTTTCCCCATTATATTCTTTATGGGACCCAAATGTTAGAAGCTGAGAATGAGTAAAGTTGGAGAAAGTGTGACAATATACATTTCTCAATAGAGAGTGATCGCAAAGCTTGGTACTCACAGGTAAAGTGTTTGAGAACACAAATGGTCCTAACCACTTCAGCCAAGAATATGGTTTCCCTGGGCACCAGACACAGCTTTCATTTAGCTGAAGGGCATTTCCACTACTCTATCAGGATGTTATGTAATAGCAATGTACAGGTCAGAAAGACCTTCTTGTTGTTTATAATAAAAAATGCCCTAAAATAGTGACATTTGGTTTGGTCCTTCTAGTCAACTATTATGTAGCTGTTAAAAAAATACATTTGAAAACTTTCTTATGACAGACATAAAAAAGCATATTCTAAAACTATATGCAAAATCTTCTAAACACCAAAAATTCCAGAAGAGGTTGGAATTCTGGCTGATTTTTATTTTGTTACACATTTTTTATTTTCTGTTATAAAATGAGCATGTATTATAAACAAACAAAAATCCAAATTGTAAAAGTAGTTGGTTCTTTCCTGTTGTAAATGAAGAAAGAACTGGAATGAACTGATTGAGGGAGCTCTTTTTAAGTGAACCGTGAACTTCCAGATGTTCAAGCTGGTTTTAGAAAAGGCAGAAGAACCAGAGATCAAATTGCCAACATCCACTGGATCATGGAAAAAGCAAGCACGTACAAGAAAAACATCTACTTCTGCTTTATTGACTATACCAAAGCCTTTGACTGGATCACAATAAACTGTGGAAAATTCTGAAAGAGATGGGAATACCAGACCACCTGACCTGCCTCTTGAGAAACCTATAGGCAGGTCGGGAAGCAACAGCTCAAACTGGACATGGAACAACAGACTGGTTCCAAATAGGAAAAAGGAGTATGTCAAGCCTGTTTGTCACCCTGCTTATTTAACTTCTATGCAGAGTACATCATGAGAAACGCTGGGCTGGAAGAAGCACAAGCTGGTATCAAGATTGCTGGGAGAAATATCAATCACCTCAGATATGCAGATGACACCACCCTTACGGCAGAAAGTGAAGAGGAACTGAAAACCCTCTTGAGGAAAGTGAAAGAGGAGAGTGGAAAAGTTGGCTTAAAGCTCAACATTCAGAAAACGAAGATCATGGCATCTGGTCCCATCACTTCATGGGGACTAGATGGGGAAACAGTGGAAACAGTGTCAGACTTTATTTTTGCGGGGCTCCAAAATCACTGCAGATGGTGATTGCAGCCATGAAATTAAAAGATGCTTACTCCTTGGAAGGAAAGTTGTGACCAACATAGAGAGCATATTCAACAGCAGAGACATTACTTTGCCAACAAAGGTCCGTCCAGTCAAGGCTATGGTTTTCCCAGTGGTCATGTATGGATGTGAGAGTTGGACTGTGAAGAAAGCTGAGCGCCAAAGAATTGATGCATTTGAACTGTGTTGTTGGAGAGGACTCTTGAGGGTCCCTTGGACTGCAAGGAGATCCAACCAGTCCATTCTGAAGGAGATTGGTCCTGGGTGTTCTTTGGAAGGAATGATGCTAAAGCTGAAACTCCAATACTTTGGCCACCTCATGTGAAGAGTTGACTCATTGGAAAAAACTCTGATGCTGGGAGAGATTAGGGGCAGGAGGAGAAGGGGACGACAGAGGATGAGATGGCTGGATGGCATCACCGACTCGATGGATGTGAGTTTGAATGAACTCCGGGAGTTGGTGATGGACAGGGAGGCCTGGTGTGCTGCAATTCATGGGGTCGCAAAGAGTCGGACACGACTGAGTGACTGAACTGAACTGAACTGAACTGACATGACAACCTGGCAGGGGAGGTGGAACATTTAATGGGAGTCAGGATCCCACAGACTTGCAAACTGTCGGGAAGATACAGGCAGATTCAGATCTGGTGGAGGACAAGACAATGTATATTCCACTTCATCTTCACTCACTCTTGCTTTCTTATGCCTCCTCTGTGCTATAATGACAAGCATTCCATACTGAAGGGCAAAACACCTGAGTTCAAATCCTGACCCTGGCCCCTGCTAGGTGGGTATCAAGCATTCAATCCTGCAGAACCTTAGCTAGATGATCGTGTGATGAACCTTAGCCAGATGATCAAAGGCCCTCACCTCAGGCCTTTGCACTTGCTTTTCCAACACTCTTTCTGGAATGCCATGCTCCCAGATCTTCCTGTGGTTTGTTACCTCCTACATTTAGGTCTAGATGCAAATAGCAACTCCTCAAAGAGTTCCTCACTCCAATAACATCTGGTAACATTTTTTTCTATTTTATTTTCTCTGAGCATTGATCCCTAACTAAAATAATCTTCTGCTTTGCTTAACTGCTTATTGTCTCTTAGAAATTAAATTCTCCGGGAGCAGGAATCTAGTCTTGAGCTCTGTATCCCCAGTGCCTAAAACACAGCCTGCCGCTAATTAAGTAAGTCAGGCACCAGGGTGATACAATTTCACCATGTTTTCTCATTTAATCTTCCTAAGACTCGTGTAGTTTGCCTAAGAGGGAAAGGTTAAGCACAGAGAGGTGAAATACATTGAGTAAGTGGCAGAGCCAGAATTAGAACTAATTCCAGAATACTTTCCACTTCGCTACCCTTCCCTCCCATGCAGCCGGTGTGGGGCCTGTTTGGGAGAGAGAGGGCTGGGACAGTTCAAGGGCAGCGAACATCAAGAGCCAAGTCTCTGAGCCCAGAAAGTTCAAAATAGTAAAAGGACTCAATTGCACATGGACATAGGAAGCCGTGGGAGTGAAGGACGGAAAGAGCCGGAGGGGCTTGGTTGCAATTCCAGAACTTGAGAGCGTTTTATGAGTATCTGAGCAGCACACATTCCCTTTTATTCACCCCATGAAGAGAAATCGAACACCTCCTGTGGGCTTTAAGCGATTCAGCACGTCGCTGGACTGGGCAGTCCCTGTCCTTAATTGAACACCTACTGTGCGCTCTGCACGGCTCAGGGCCCATCTAGGCTGGGAGAGTCTTGTCCTTGTCCTTCCGTATCTGGGGTACTGCAACTGGGATGTCTGGTTAGCAGGGGTTACCTGCCCTGAGCAGAGACAGATGGGAGTTTTCAGTCATCATTAAGGTTTATTGACCAGCGCGGCTGGAATTTCCCAGAGAGAGGATTAATCTCGCTACCGACTGAGAGCAGACACCCTGCTGGGAGTAGTTACATAAATTCTGTTGCTCAAATTAATTAGGATTGTGATTCATTTGTTTAATGAGGAAGAAGCTGATGGTGGCAAGAGGCAAGCCGGCGGGCCTTTCAGAACCCAGCCAATTCCAGGTGACGCTGCGGCAGGTGGAAGGGCTGGCAGGGTCGGAACCAGGCCCTGACGTGGCGGAAGGACCCGACCAATCAGTAGGAGGAATAAACTGAGGCAGGCAGAGACAGCCAATCAGAATACACTGCTCGTTGAGAGGCGGGTGTGGGGCTCCCTGGCTCCCCAGATCTTTCTCCCTGTTAGGCTTGCAAGTGAGGAAGGACGTCTCAGCTTCATCCCCGGTATTCCATCCTCCTCTTTTTTCAAAGCGGTGGAGAAAAATGCCAACAGCTGAAATCGCATCCATTTCCTCACGTCCCCCCAAAAGCCAGATTATTTTGTTCACAGAAGGAAGGATTCTTTCAATAAAGATCTATTGCTTAAAGCATATAGAAACATTTGTCTCTTATTTCCACCTCTACTTATAAAGAGAGCCCTCCCCTTTACCCAGAATGTCCCTGTTTACCAAACCCTGTCAGTGTCCTTCACTGCATCTGTGAGTCCCTCCTATAATGGTAACTGACCAGGACAGCGCAACCTAGAGAAACCGAGAGTCCGGCAGCACCAGACTTTTCATGATGCAGGAACATTGTCAAAAGCATGTGTCTGGCTGCCCCAGGGGCTTCATTCTCTTCCCAAACGAGGCGGAGAAGCTTTGCCTGGAACTTGGTCAGTTACTCTGCACTCAGAGAATGGGTAGCCATGAAGGGGCACCGATCTGGGAACCGGAAGTCTAAAAACAGATGACCTAGGACAAGTCTTGTCAGTCTCTGAGCTTCACTTTTCTTCTCCTTGAAAGGCGGCTACTTTCTGCTCTAAGGAGAATGGAGCTTCGGCTCCGGCACCCTACAGAGTGTCCCCCCTCCGGCAGTTAGAGGTCATTTTGACATCGAAGTCAGATCTTGGCACTTCTAATGTTTTAAAACCCTCCAATGGCTTTCCAACACATTGGGAAATTTTTTTAACATGAAAAATGTAAACTGACATTTATTCCACGGCTAAGGAGGCCCACAAGATCCAGCCCCTGCCTTCCTCTCTGACCTCAACCTCTGCAGCAACCCCTCCCTCACCACATCAGCCTTTCTTTTAGAATACAAAAAGCCCACTCCATCAGGCCTCTGCACTGGCTGAGCCTTTTCCCTGGAAGGTTCTTCCCCAGCTCTTTGTATGGGCAGAAACTTACCATTTCTTTCTCTGCGTGAATGTCACCTTCTTGGAGACACCTTCCCTCAGTATGCAGTCTAAGGTAATTCAGGCTCAGGAATTCCCCAGCAGTTCAGTGGTTAGAGCTCTGCACTTCCACTGCAGGGGCCATGGATTTGATCCCTGGTCAGGAAACTAAGATCCCGCAAACAAAAAACAAACAAAAAAAAGTAACTCGGGCTCTATCCATTCAGTTCAGTTCAGTTCAGTCGCTCAGTCATGTCCGACTCTTTGCGACCCCATGAACTGCAGCACGCCACGCCTCCCTGTCCCTCATCAACTCCCGGAGTCCACCCAAATCCATGTCCGTTGAGTCAGTGATGCCATCCAACCGTCTCATCTTCTGTCGTCCCCTTCTCCTGCCCTCAATCTTTTCAAGCATCAGGATCTTTTCAAATGAGTCAGCTCTTTGCATCAGGTGGCCAAGGTATTGGAGTTTCAGCTTCAGCGTCAGTCCTTCCAATGAATATTCAGGACTGATCTCCTTTAGGATGGACTGGTTGGATCTCCTTGCAGTCCAAGGGACTCTCAAAAGTCCTCTCCAACACCACAGTTCAAAAGCATCAATTCTTTGCTCAGCTTTCGTCATGGTCCAACTCTCACATCCATACATGACCACTGGAAAAACCATAGCCTTGACTAGATGGACCTTTGCTGGCAAAGTCACGTCTCTGCTTTTTAATATGCTGTCTAAGTTGGTCTTAACTTTCCTTCCAAGGAGTAAGCATCTTTCAATTTCATGGCTGCAGTCGCCATCTGCAGTGATTTTGGAGCCCAGAAAAAGTAAGTCAGCCACTGTTTCCCCTGTTTCCCCATCTCTTTCCAATGAAGTGATGAGACCGGAAGCCATGATCTTCGTTTTCTGAATGTTGAGCTTTAAGCCAACTTTTTCACTCTCCTCTTTGACTGTCATCAAGAGGCTCTTTAGTTCCTCTTCACTTTCTGCCATAAGGGTGGTGTCATCTGCATATCTGAGGTCATTGATATTTCTCCCAGCAATCTTGATTCCAGCTTGTGCTTCTTCCAGCCCAGCGTTTCTCATGATGTACTCTGCATAGAAGTTAAATAAGCAGGGTGACAATATACAGCCTTGACGTACTCCTTTTCCTATTTGGAACCAGTCTGTTGTTCCATGTCGTTCGAACTGTTGCTTCCTGACCTGCATATAGGTTTCTCAAGAGGCAGGTCAGGTGGTCTGGTATTCCCATCTCTTTCAGAATTTCCCACAGTTTATTGTGATCCACACAGTCAAAGGCTTTGGCATAGTTAATAAAGCAGAAATAGATGTTTTCCTTGTACGCTCTTGTTTTTCTGATGATCCAGTGGATGTTGGCAATTTGATCTCTGGTTCCTCTGCCTTTTCTAAAACTACCCAAAAAAGATATCCTTTTCATTATAGGGGACTGGAATGCAAAAGTAGGAAGTCAAGAAACACCTATGGTAACAGGCAAATTTGGCCTTGGAGTACAGAATGAAGCAGGGCAAAGGCTAATAGTGTTTTGCCAAGAGAATGCACTGGTCATAGCAATCACCCTCTTCCAACAACACAGAAGACTCTACACATGGACACCACCAGATGGTCGACACCGAAATCAGATTGATTATATTCTTTGCAGCCAAAGATGGAGAAGCTCTATACAGTCAGCAAAAACAAGACCAGGAGCTGACTGTGGCTTAGATCATGAACTCCTTATTGCCAAATTCAGACTGAAATTAAAGAAAGTGGAGAAAACCACTAGACCATTAAGGTATTACCTAAATCAAATCCCTTATGACTATACAGTGGAAGTGAGAAACAGATTTAAGGGACTAGATCTGATAGATAAGAGTGCCTGATGAACTATGGAATGAGGTTCGTGACATTGTATAGGAGACAGGGATCAAGACCATCCCCAAGAAAAAGAAATGCAAAAAAGCAAAATGGCTGTCTGAGGAGGCCTTACATAGCTGTGAAAAGAAGAGAGGCGAAAAGCAAAGGAGAAAAGGAAAGGTATACGCATCTGAATGCAGAGTGCCAAAGAATAGCAAGGAGAGATAAGAAAGCCTTCCTCAGCGATCAATGCAAAGAAATAGAAGGAAACAATAGAATGAGAAAGACTAGAGATCTCTTCAAGAAAATTAGAGATACCAAGGGAACATTTCATACAAAGATGGGCTCAATAAAGGACAGAAATGGTAGGGACCTCACAGAAGCAGAAGATATTAAGAAGAGGTGGCAAGAATACACAGAAGAACTGCACAAAAAAGATCTTCATGACCCAGATAATCACGATGGTGTGATCACTCACCTAGAGCCAGACATCCTGGAATGTGAAGTCAAGTGGGCCTTAAAAAGCATCACTACGAACAAAGCTACTGGAGGTGATGGAATTCCAGTTGAGCTATTTCAAATCCTGAAAGATGATGCTGTGAAAGTGCAGCACTCAATATGCCAGCAAATTTGGAAAACTCAGCAGTGGCCACAGGACTGGAAAAGGTCAGTTTTCATCCCAATTCCAAAGAAAGGCAATGCCAAAGACTGCTCAAACTACCGCTCTTATCCATTACCTTGTCTTACTTTTCATCAGAACACTTTCTCTCTATAATTTTTTTAAATTGGAATGTAATTGCTTTACAATGTTGTGTTAGTTTCTGCTGTACAACAACATGAATCAACGTAAGTACACATCTATCCCCTCCCTCTTGAGCTTCCCTCCCACCCCCCACATCCCACCCCTGTAGGTCTTCACAGAACACCAAACTGAGCTCCCCTTGCTATACAGCACCTTCCCACTAGCTGTCCACTTTACACTCCGTCGTATATATAGCAGTGCTACTCTCTGAATCATCCCACCCTCTCCTTCCCCCGCTGTGTCCACAGTCCATTCTCCATGTCTGCATCTCTATTCCTGCCCTGCAATAGGCTCATCAGTACCATTTTTCTTAATGCCGTATATATGCGTTAATATACAATATTGTTTTTCTCTTTTTCACTTACTTCATTCTGTATGACAGACTCTAGGTTCATCCACATCACTACAAATGACCCAGTCTCATTTTCATTCCTTTTTATGACTGAGTAATATATATATATATATATATATATATATATATATATATATATATACACCACATCGTTTTTAATGCATTTAAAAATGTTCTTTCTTATCAATGGACATTTAGGTTGCTTCCAAATCCTGGCTATTTTAAATAGTGCTGCAATGAACATTGGGATGCATGTGTCTTCTTGAATTATTGTTTTCTCAGAGCATATGCCCAGTAGTAGGATTGCTGGGTCATATGGTAGTTTTATTTTTAGCTTTTTAAGGAAACTCCATACTGTCCTCCATAGAGGTTGTATCAATTTACCTTCCCACCAATATTGCAAGAGGGTTCCCTTTTCATCACCGCACTTTTTGGTGCTGGCCTTTTTATGTTTTGTTGTCTATCTTCCTCAAGGTGAATTTAAGGTCCACAGGGCCAGGAAACTTCCCCACTTCATCAGTCAGGGTCAAGCTAAGAAAATAGAAACTGCATTAGATATTTCAACAGTGATAATTTAATAAAAAGGAGTTCTTTTAAAATATATTTTTTAAAAAATATTAGGAGAGAAAAAATGTTAAGGAAGCCCTAAAAAAAAAAAAAAAAGAGGTGATAACCACAGGAAACAATGGGGTTGTGAGAATCTAGGAACTTGTGGGAGGAGCCCCCAGCACTGGGACCCAGCCCTGCCAGAGGTCATCTGTTGCTCACCTCTGAGGAGTCAGGGGAGGTTGTTCTGGGAGTGTCAAAAGAAGTTGGAGGCCAGAACCAGCTGTAGTTAATAGGAAGAAGGGCCGTTGATGGGGCAACCCCTACAGGATCCAGCAAACAAAAAGTAAGGAGCAGGTCCTTACTCCTTCCTCCTGACTTCCAGTCTCACCCTAGCGCCTCTGCTGGCAGAAACAGGAAGTCCCAGAACAAAGAAGAATTGTAATTTGCAGGATTCCCATAGTTTATAGAAGCCTTCCCTGGTGGTTCAGATGGTCAAGAATCTTCCTGCAATGCGGGACACCCTGGTTTGATCCGTGGGTCAGGAAGATCCCCTGGAGAAGGGAATGGCTACCCACTCCAGTATTCTTGCCAGGAGAATTCCAGGAGCAGAGGAGTCTGGCAGGCTATAGTCCTTGCGGTTGCAAAGAGTAGAACACAACTGAGCGAGTAACACTTTCACTTTCATAGTTTATAGCATCCACGCCCTCGTATCAAGAGGCATGGTAATAAAGAGATGGATTTGGAGCTGGGAGACAGCAGCTAAATAACTAGCATCCTCGTCTTGTTGTATAACCCTTAGTCCCCATGTTGGAGGAGTATGTGGCATACAGTAGGCACTCAATACTTGTAGAATGGGTGAATGAATGGCACACCACGTGATTTCCACGTGGGGCCCACGTGATTTCCCCTGGGGGCCCACGTGATTAGTGTTAGTGATTAGTGTTAGTAGCTAAGGGTGCAGAGACGAGACAGACTCTTTAACTTCAAACTGCTCACACTCTAACAAGAGAGTCAAACATCATTTTTGGTTCAGAATAAATGTAAAAGCAAAAATACCCACAATGTGCTGCAGAAGCACAGAGGAGGGGCTCTGCTCAGTTTGGGCACCGTAAGGAAGACCGTCCTAGAGGGGATCATGCTCCAGCTTGATGATCTGGTGTGTGTGCACACTCAGTCAATCAGTCTTATCCAATTCTTTGCGACCCCATGGACTGTAGCCCACCAGGCTCCTCTGTCCATGGGATTCTCCAGGCAAGGACCCTGGAGTGGGTTCCCATTTCCTACTCAGGGGATCTTCCCGACCCAAGGATCGAACCCATGTCTCTTCCTTCTCCTGCTTTGGCAGGCAATTCTTTACCACTGAGTCACTGGGAAGCATCAAGGGCTTCCTTGATGCTCTAGGATGAAGAGGAATTTGGAAGGCATAGTGGGATACTGAGAGTCAATGACGTGAGGATGCTGGATATTTCAGGTCTGGGAACAGATCGTGCAGAGAGCTTGGAGAGAGTGTGGCTCAAGTAGTTCATTACGGCTAGAGCATCCATCGGAGAAGGCAATGACACCCCACTCCAGTACGCTTGCCTGGAAAATCCCATGGACGGAGGAGCCTGGTGGGCTGCAGTCCATGGGGTCGCGAAGAGTTGGACACGACTGAGTGACTTCACTTTCACTTTTCACTTTCATGCACTGGAGGAGGTAATGGTAACCCACTCCAGTTTCTTGCCTGGAGAATCCCAGGGACGGTGGAGCCTGGTGGACTGCCGTCCATGGGGTCGCACAGAGTCGGACACGACTGAAGCGACTTAGCAGCAGTAGCAGCAGCAGCAGAGCATCCATGGAAGTGGTAGCAGCCTGGAGGGTTCAAGTTCAGCTCATGAAAGCCTCCTGTGCTGCTCTAAGGAGTTTGGGCTTTGACCTCAAGGTACAGGCATGCCAGTTAAGGTTTTAGAGCTGGAGAATAACATGACCCAATCTGAGGACTGCGAAGTTGCAGGAATGAGAATGAAGGCTGGAGTACAACTAGAAAGTTGTTAGATTTGGGCAAAAAGGACAGGCACTTATCTAATTGTGCTTTCAACGGATACAGTCGGTTGTGTAGAGGTTACATCTCAATACAGTTGCATTAAAAGCAAAAAAAACACCTGGGCTTCCCTTGTGGTCCAGGGGTTAAGAATTCACCTTGCAATGCAGGGGGAACCAGTTTGATCCCTGGTCCGGGAAGATCCCACAGGCCTCAGAGCAACTAAGTCTGTTTGTCAAAACTACTGAAGCCCACGCACCTAGAGTGTGTGCTCCACAGCAAGGGAAGCCGGCGTGATGAGAAGCTGGTGCCCTGCAGCTAGAGAGGAGCCCCTGCTCACCGCAGCTAGAGAGGAGCCCCTGCTCACCGCAGCTAGAGAGGAGCCCCTGCTCACCGCAGCTAGAGAAAGCCCTTTCACAGCAACAAAGGCCCAGCACAGCCCCAAAATAAAGTAATCCTTAAAAAGGAAATCAATTTTTTTTTTTTTTAAGAAAAAACATGTGCTTGGGATCTGAGCTACAGCTGAGGGAGTTGAAGGGCAGGGGAAGAGAAGGGGAAGCTGCTTGAAGCTGGGGTCCCTTGGTCTGGGCTCTGTCGTGGGATAATCAGAGCTGCAGGAATCCTGGGAGTCGGCCAGCTCTTTGCATCTTCCCCCTCACAAACCCTTCAAATCACGGAGCTGGAAGGGGCCTTCAGAGGATGCATCAGCTTCCCAGCAGGAAACAGAACTTCACTCAGATAGTTCAACTGTAGAGACTTGAACAAAGAGGAGAGACTTATTTCCAGAGAGATGGGCAGGATTAGAGAAACTAGAAGGGATGCTGAAAACCCTGAGATTACAAACAGCTGGAGGCCACCCCCGGGGCCTCAAGGGTCAAGGGGAGGAGACAGGAGCACTCCTGGAGCCCAGGGAGAGCCGAGGCAAGAGGGCAAGAGCCGTTGGCAGGAGCTGTGGCCGAGCAGAGAAGCACTTCCACAGCCCCTGCCACCATGCAGAGAGGCTGTGGGCAAGAAATCCTCCACCCTCTCCTCCCACCCTCCAGCTGCCAGAGGCATCTATTGATTCACTGCACAGGGGGCAGCCTCCCAAGACACAGGTTGGGGCAAAGAAGGGGAGACCTGAGACCCTAAATTGGAACGGACAAGCAGAGAAAAACAGCCTAGTGAATCTCAATTTTTTTTTTCTTTTTCCCAGAAGCCTCAGAAAACCGAGGCAAACTTGCCCAAGGTCAGGCAGCAAGTTAGTACAAGGCCATTGGCCCCTCTCCCTCAGGGTCAAGGTTCATTAGGTACTGGCCCTGCACTGAAGCAGACAAGTAAAGATGGCCCGTTGTCCCAGAGCTGGAGCTGCAAATCCAAATTAGCCAGAAGAAGACAGCAGAGTGGGGGAGGATGGGCACCCAGGGGCCAGCCATGCGTCCTCTGTGTCTGCACAGTAATAGACACCTGCTCCCTCGTCTCTTTGTGACCTGCTGCCTGTCCCCAGCCCCCTGTCTTCCATTCTCGAGTCCTCCCCAGGCCTGGGTCACAGGAGCTCAGCCCTGGGATTGGCAGGCATGAGGGAAGAAGGCTTCACTTCCCTGGTAGCCAGCCCTGCTCATCGATTCCCCAGAGCTGCTCACTGATCCAGCACAAGATGGTTTAATTGAAGTCATTACAATAAATGGTGCAGAAAAGCAACACCCTTAGTCTGCCAGGAGTCTCAGAGATGAGAGGAAGGGCCTCTGGGAAACCCAGAGCTCACAGCTGGCTATGGTGGAAAGGCCACAGGGCTGAGAAGTCACATCAGCCTGGGTTCAAATCCTGACCCTGTCCCTTACAAGCCCTGTGGCCTTGTCACGTCCCTTTATCTTCTTGAGCTCCTGTGTCCTTGTCCAGGAAAATGAGGCTTTTGTTACTTGGCTTCAATGCACGACCACCAGGCCATGCATGGCCCTGGGCGCTGCCTGTCTCTCCTGCTCTTCTCCTGTGACCCCCCACACCCCGCCCCACCTCCACACTCAGATGGTTACTGTTCCCTGCCTCACGTTCTGCCTGCTTCTTGTTGCTCTTCCTGAAACACCCTCCCCCACTGCTGCCCTGGGTCATTCCCACCCACCTTTCAAGGTTCAGCTTCAGCTCCAAGGTCCCCTTCCTCCAGGAAGACTGCCTTCCGCCGTCTCTCCTTCCTTTGAATGCCTCTCCCACTTTCTGTGACTCCCATCTGGCATTCAACATGCACTGTCATGCACGGCAGCCTTTTTCTCTTCTCATCGCTGGTCTTCTCATCTAGATTAAAAGCAGAAACTCTGTCTTCTCTTTCTCACCCTCACATGCCTAACACATGCTCAGCTTTATCACTGTACTGGTGGGGGCGGGGTGGGGGGAGTGGCAGGTTGGAGTGAGGGGCAGAGATTCTGCACCCAGGGGTGGGCACAAAAAACAACCAGCAGGCACTGGTCGATGACAAACTACCCTGAGCTCCCTTCCCAGGTAATTAGGACGACACATTCATCCTATGCTCGTGACTCCAGCATGAGACACAGCCACCTGTGCGGCCAGGCTCAGCTGGCTCTCTGCTTGGCTTCATCAACTGGCATCTGATTCATTAGCAGAAAACAGAGGATTCAGGTCAAGAAATCATAAAATTTCAGCATCAAAAGAAACCTAATTATGTAGCAAAAAGTGGTGTCCTTGGACCTCTGAGTATAAGAAGCCTTGCAGCTTCCACCTGGGTGCCTTGGAACACTCCTTGAGTCATTCCCTCCGAGAACCCAGACACCATACCATGAGAAGCCCAAGCCACGTGGAGAAGCCATGTCCAGGTACTCCTCAGTTTGGCAGTCAGTCCCGAATGAGTCTCCAGATGGCAGGCAGCATCAAATAAACGCCAGCCATGAGAGGGGACCATCTCAGACATCAGGTCCTGTTGACCTTCAGATGACGCCAGTCCCAGCCTGCTGCCGCCACATGAGAGAACCCAAGAAAGAATCTCCTTGCTGAGCCAAACCAATTCACAAATGGGGGGGGGGGGGAAGCAAATCATTGTTTCAGTTCAGTTCAGTTGCTCAGTCATGTCCAACTCTTTGCAACCCCATGAACTGCAGCACACCAGGCCTCCCTGTCCATCACCAACTCCCAGAGATCACTCAAACTCACATCCATCGAGTCGGTGATGCCATCCAGCCATCTCATCCTCTGTCATCCCCTTCTCCTCCTGCCCCCAATCCCTCCCAGCATCAGAGTCTTTTCCAATGAGTTAACTCTTCACATGAGGTGGCCAAAGTACTGGAGTTTCAGCTTTAGCATCATTCCTTCCAAAGAACACCCAGGACCGATTTCCTTTAGAATGGACTGGTTGGATCTCCTTGCAGTCCAAGGGACTCTCAAGAGTCTTCTCCAACAACACAGTTCAAATGCATCAATTCTTCGGGGCTCAGCTTTCTTCACAGTCCAACTCTCACATCCATACATGACCACTGGGAAAACCATAGCCTTGACTGGACGGACCTTTGTTGGCAAAGTAATGTCTCTGCTGTTGAATATGCTCTCTATGTTGGTCATAACTTTCCTTCCAAGGAGTAAGCATCTTTTAATTTCATGGCTGCAATCACCATCTGCAGTGATTTTGGAGCCCCCCAAAAATAAAGTCTGACACTGTTTCCACTGTTTCCCCATCTAGTCCCCATGAAGTGATGGGACCAGATGCCATGATCTTCGTTTTCTGAATGTTGAGCTTTAAGCCAACTTTTTCACTCTCCTCTTTCACTTTCCTCAAGAGGGTTTTCAGTTCCTCTTCACTTTCTGCCATAGGGGTGGTGTCATCTGCATATCTGAGGTGATTGATATTTCTCCCAGCAATCTTGATACCAGCTTGTGCTTCTTCCAGCCCAGCGTTTCTCATGATGTACTCTGCATATAAGTTAAATAAGCAGGGTTAAAATATACAGGCTTGACGAACTCCTTTTCCTGTTTAGAACCAGTCTGTTGTCCCACGTCCAGTTCAAATGATAAATCATTGCTTTAAAAAACAATAAATTGATTTTCTTGTAAAGAAATGTTATCAAAATGTCATTTTGCTGGTGACAAACTGAAGCTCAGAAATGCCATGTGATTCATCCCACGTCACACAGTGCATTAGAAGCAGAGTCATGTAACCGTTGTCACCCGTTACAAACAGGTGCATGTAACTGTTGTCACCCCATTGCCACCATCAAAAAAGCTAAAGAGGAGTGAGCTGTCTGGGGCAGAAAGCAGGAAAGGAGCTGCTACAAAGGATTTGTAGGATCCTTCCTACAAAGGCTTTTGTAGGAAACCTCTCAATTCCTCGGGAAGAAAACTCTTCCTTAAATATATATGAATCTTTTTTTTTTTAATTTTCAAAGATCATCCCGTACCTTTCATAACTTCTTAGACTTTATTGAGTTAATTGCTCTGTATTTTAGCTGGGTTGGTTTTCCTTTTTCCTTCCCCCTTGAGGTAATTAGCCATAAGCTTACCTGAGTACATTTGTCATGTCAAACAGTGGCTTCAAAGGAAGGGAAAACAAAAAACAAAAAACAGTGTAAGGATAGAATCAACCCTTTCTGGTCTTCATTTTTACCTTTGAGTTAATGTGATAGGTATCAGCCTCACACTGGACAGACCTTGGTCTGGGCCCCATGGTCTCATAGGCGTTCGTTCTGAAGGTTTGCTGGGAGAAGACACCACTTTTTGGACATCATCTACAATTTACACTGGGTCCCAAAGGTTTCCTTTCTTTTGCCTTCTGTTTAATCTTTCTAGCCACCTATGAGGGAAGAATTACTACCTCATCTTAAAGAGAAAGAAATTTAATCCCGAAAAGGAACACACTCCAAGCATCAGAGCTGGAACTCAAACTGAGGCCTAGCCAGTTCCCAAGGCCTGCTCTTCTCCCACATACGCATACCGTCAGGTATCTCTTGGCACAACAACGCTGTGAAACAAATCACAAGAAAACCTCAGCGGCATTCAGTTCGTCAGCATTTACTGCTCGTGCATCTGGGATAGTTGGCTAGGCGGCTCTGCTGATCTTGGCTGGACTCACTAACACACGTAGAGTCTGGCTGCCCACGGAGTGATTGAGGCTGGGCTCCAGGGACAGCTGCAGGGACTCGGTCCTCTCCACACGCCTCTCAGCCTCCAGTCGGCTAAGCCAGGCACGTTCTCATGGCCGCGGCAGAGGGACAAGAGACAAGGCTAATCCAACTGATTGCACAGGGACTTTTCAGGCTTTTGCTTACATCACATTTGCCATCATCCCTTCAGCCAGAGCAAGTTTCATTGCTAAGCCCAGAGTCAAAGAAGGAGGACACAGAGGACACAGATGACGGGGGAAAGGGTGTGAATGCAGGGAAGGATGAAGAGCTGGGATCACTTTTGCAATCTACCACACGGACTTGGGCAAGTTACGGTTCCCTCTCGAAGCTTCTGTCCCTGCATTTTTTTTTTTTTTAACTGGATTGTATCTATCTTGTAGGGTAGCTGAGAACATTCAATAACATAAGCTCTGTGAAACACCAGCAAAGTCAAAAGTATTCCTTCTGCTGATGTATTTCAAGTACACAAGCTTGGGGGTTGTGGGGGGCAGGGTGAGAGTACTCATTATTAGAGGTACATGGAAAGTTCAGTTCCTATTTCTGGAGTCCAGAAGGTTTACACAAGTCTCAGAGGTGAGAAGGCCCAATCACTGAGACAATAAACAAGAACTGTAAGAAGAAAATAAATCAAGGGGGAAAAGAACAATAAGTAAAATGATGTAATTAAAGTTACTGTTGAGGAAACAATCAAGGAGAGAATGAGTCAGCCACAAGTTTAAGCGATGAATCAGGCCCGATGTCTTGTTTCTAGAATTCTTGTCTATTTCAAGAGAGCCTGATGTCCTAGTTAAAAGAGCACCTTGAGCCTGTAGCAACAACATCTGGAAGGAAACACGCTTTTAATTTTAATTTCTCTTCAACACCACTGCTAACCACAGGAGCAGAGTGCTGGGTGCAGAGTAGCCCATCTGAACAATCCCATGGGGAGCGGCCAATCACTGCAGCCTTATTTCACGTGTATTCAAAGGGATTTTAAATTGTTTACAAAATAAAACCTGTGCAATATGCCATTTGATCGTCGAAACAAGGCTATGACTATTTATTGCTCTACTCAACAGATGTGGAAACTGAGGCTTAAATGGTCACCTAGCTAGAGGCAAGTCTAAGAGTGGAAGGCAGGTCCCTGAGTTATTCTCTCCCAGACTAACAGAGAACCATCCTCCTGCTGTTGATAACTCACTTGGATTTTTATTTCCAGTCTGTAAGAAATAATATCAAATATTTGCTGAGCCACTTGACTCATAAGCATGGCAGTTCACTGAATCCTCACCACAAACAGAGGTCAGCATATGGCCAGTTTCTTTTACAGATAAGGAGAAATGGAGCTCAGAGACTTAAAGCACTTGCCTGAAGTCACACAGCCTGTAAATAATGAGCTATGATACACACTCAGGTCTGCGTGGCACCCCCCTACCCTGGCAACAGCACATTTTGCTCTGCCAGCATATTTTTTTCAAATTCCGCTATCACCTACATTAAAGCCTGAACAATTAAAAGCAATTGTATGGCTAAATCTGCCCGCCTCCTCCACACACACACACACATATGCTCTTCCCTCAGTTAATTCAAAGAACAAGCTTTCTGACCTGTATTTTCCACTTCACTGTGTCTACCACACCACTGCCTCTAACAGACACAGCTCAAAGCAGAGGAGCAAGTGATATTGGTTCAGGAAACCTGAGCTGTGACCCTGAGCTGCTGACAGAATGTCTGATATTTATAGCAACTTAGAGTCAAGTACCGAGGAAAGTGTGTTCTGGATTGTTGCAGATGTCCTCAGGGGGAAAGAAAGCATCTCTATGAAAAATTGTGTGGGATGCTTAACTGATGGAACATCAAACATGAAAGGACAATTCAATGGGTTTGCATCCCGGTTTAAAAAAATAATAATAAAAGGATGGCCCAGGCAGTCTCTGTGGATAACATTCTTCAAACACTTAGGATATAGCCACACGAGAGGCCACATTGCTAGTTGAATTTATAAATTGCCCCTTACACTTTAACTATTTCATTTATGCGTTTGCCTATTGATTTAGATTTGCCCCATTCCACAAAGATTTGAGGCTGATTGTTTAATTGTGAAAACTATGGCCAAAACTGCACGCTACCGCTGGCGGCTCAGCAGTAAAGAATCCACCTGCCAATGCTGGAGACTCAGGTTCGATCTCTGGGTGGGGAAGATCGCTTGGAGAAGGAAATGGCAACCCACTCCAGTATTCTTGTCTGGGAAATCTCACATCCAGAGGAGCCTGGCGGGCTACAGTCCATGGGGTTGCAAAGAGTAGAACTCAACTGAGCGACTAAGCAACAAAATGGCCAAAACTACTTGTGCCTCCCTGCCTCCTTGCCCTTGTCCTGCACGCTGACTCTGGGCCTGGCCTTATGACTTGCTTTGGCCAAGGGAACCGCAGTAAACCTCATGCAAGCGTAACTTGAAGAAAGCATGCAGAAGAGAAGCCCCAGCCATCCAGTCGAGGCTATTCCAGACCGACCAGCCTCTGGCAATGTGCCAGTGACCACAGAGCCCGTCCTGGCCAGATCAGCAGGATACCACGGAGACCAGTGAGAAAAACATTGTTGTTTAAAGCCAGTGGGTTTGGGGATGCTTTGCTCCCTGGCAGTAACTAATTGATCCAGAAATTTTTTTAAATCTTTAATTCTTACATGCATTCCCAAACATGAACCCCCCTCCCACCTCCCTCCCCATAACATCTTCCTGGGTCATCCCCATGCACCAGCCCCAAGCATGCTGCATCCTGCGTCAGACATAGACTGGCGATTCAATTCACATGATAGTATACATGTTAGAATGTCATTCTCCCAAATCATCCCACCCTCTCCCTCTCCCTCTGAGTCCAAAAGTCCGTTATACACATCTGTGTCTCTTTCCCTGTCTTGCATACAGGGTCGTCATTGCCATCTTCCTAAATTCCATATATATGTGTTAGTATACTGTATTGGTGTTTTTCTTTCTGGCTTACTTCACTCTGTATAATCGGCTCCAGTTTCATCCATCTCATCAGAACTGATTCAAATGAATTCTTTTTAACGGCTGAGTAATACTCCATTGTGTATATGTACCACAGCTTTCTTATCCATTCATCTGCTGATGGACATCTAGGTTGTTTCCATGTCCTGGCTATTATAAACAGTGCTGCGATGAACACTGGGGTACATGTGTCTCTTTCAATTCTGGTTTCCTCGGTGTGTATGCCCAGAAGTGGGATTACTGGGTCATAAGGTAGTTCTATTTGCAATTTTTTAAGGAATCTCCACACTGTTCTCCATAGTGGCTGTACTAGTTTGCATTCCCACCAACAGTGTAGGAGGGTTCCCTTTTCTCCACACCCTCTCCAGCATTTATTGCTTGCAGATTTTTGGATCGCAGCCATTCTGACTGGTGTGAAGTGGTACCTCATTGTGGTTTTGATTTGCATTTCTCTAATAATGAGTGATGTTGAGCATCTTTTCATGTGTTTGTTAGCCATCCGTATGTCTTCTTTGGAGAAATGTCTATTTAGTTCTTTGGCCCATTTTTTGATTGGGTCGTTTATTTTTCTGGAATTGAGCTGCATAAGTTGCTTGTATATTTTTGAGATTAGTTGTTTGTCAGTCGCTTCATTTGCTATTATTTTCTCCCATTCCGAAGGCTGTCTTTTCACCTTGCTTATATTTTATTCTTGAAAAACATTATTAATTAATCGACGGTTATGTACTGAGTGCCCATGATCAGTCCTGTCATAATAGGTTCTGGAGAATACAGAAACCCATGTTGTAAGGCGTGATGCTGCTTGGAGTTTCATGTTTACTTGTGGCAAGACAAAGGAAAAATACCAGCCAGATCTACTTAAACCATGTGGAAATTGTTTATATCCTACTCTTTCCTCAAGGCAAAGCTCAAATGCTACCTTCCCCTTGTAACATTTCCTTCCTCGAACTCCTTGCCAAATTGAATTGTTAACTTCTACCTCCTCTGGGATACCGCAGACCATTGTTTTAAATTCTTCCAGGGTGACTTTCATGTTACATTTAGAGTGATGGTTGGATGAGAATGTGTCCATCCCGCCCACTGATTATAAAACTGGGCGTTGCGTCTCACTATGTGGACCCCAACATCTGCTTCAATGGTTGCCTGAATGTGAACTGTGTCAGTGTGTGTTGACTGAATGAACGTTAAGAGTTCCAGCATGAAGGAAAACTCAGAAGTTTGTGGTAGTCAAGGAGTGCTCTGTGATGGAAGCAAGAGTTAAGGTTCTCAACTGAGATCCACAGTAAGAATTCCTAGAATTCATGAACTGAATTCAGGGGGACCTATGACCTTGGATGAGGAAAAATTGCATCTCTGTGCTCACTAATCTCTAACTGAAACTTAGCATTTCATGCCATTATAAATGTAGGTTGCAAACCACAGAAGCAGGTGTAACAGATGTTTTCCTAATCACCACATACTACTGCAGAGACCTCAAAATATCACTAATGTTCATCACTACTTTGAAATAATAGTGTTTATTTAATAGAGTAATAAAGGAGAATAGCATTACCATATCACAATTTGGTGTTCTTTAATATTTTAACAACCACATCACAACCAGTTTCCTTTATAATACTGTGTATTTTTTTAATGTTTCTAAAATCACATTTTTGAGATGAGGTCTATAGGTTTCATCAAGCCTGCCAAATGGGTCCGTGGCACAAGAACAGTTAAGACTCCTCTCTACCTTGGAGAATATGCAGACTGTGACTCCCCAGATTGGAGAGAAGTAAATATTTTGGATAGATGACCAGCATAAACAAAGATACAAGTAGGACGGGACATGAGTTCCATACAAGATGGAAATTTCACCCTCTCCCCACCCTTGAGGAGAGAGCCTCCTGGGCAAGATGAAGTAAAAAGACAGAATCTGTTAGCATAATAATGCATCCAAGAAATGAGGGGATAACTGATTTCTCTTAGCCTCTAAGAATTCGGAGAATTTAAATGCTTAAGGGTCTAACAGTCCCCCTGCAGGGTGGAGCTGGGACTCAGGAAAGGGCTGAGCTCTGAACCTTGCAGAAACCACGTCCCCTGCCACACACAACTCTAGTCAAAATGACGCCAAGAAAAGGCCACGCCCCAGTCCCCCGGGACAGGCCTTCTGCGTGGTGATTAGGCCACACACTGCCTGTGGCTGGGTTTGAGGGGACTGACAGCTGACTCACTGGGACCAAGGATGCTTTGCACCATTCTTGGACTCAGAACGGATATGCAATTGGCTAACACTGAGACTCTCTTTTAGAAAAACACAATGATGACCATTTGTCCTCGCGGAAAGACGTTACAGGCATAACAGAGGCGTGACCACATGGGTCTGGGGACAGCGCAGAGGACACCCTGATGAGATCAGAAGGCTGGCTCAGGAAGTAAAGCTGAAGGGGGACGAAAGCAGAGAGGAATGAAGGAGAGAGAAGCAAAGACTGACTCTAGGCTTTCAAGGGCCTCTGACCGAGGCAGGGAAGTTAGACAGGGGCTTGGGACGGATGGCAAGGTCTATCTAAGAGATATGAGGTAACTTTAAGACATCTCAGGGACAAAGTCCCCAAGTCCACCGGACACTCAAGAATAGAATTCCAGGGACAGACTGAAACGGAAAGGGGAGATAGTTAAGGGAATCATCCATGTGAAGGGGATTGTTCAAGTCTCCAAGAACAAAGGCAATAAAGTGAAAGAAAAGCAAGGACTGGGCCTAAGGGGATGGTCACAGAATCAAGACTGAAGACAAAGAAGCTTATAATGGTGATACTAATACACGAATAAGGAAGACTCCTGTGTCCAAAATCCAAGGTACGAGAACATTTCAAGCAAAGGGTTAAACGTAGCCAGAAAAAGAAACTTGTGCAAGGTCTCAGGCTGTGGCCAGTGGGAGGTGCTTGATGAGTTCCCACCGAGCAGAGCGTGGATGGACGGAGGCCCACGGTGGGGGAGTGGGTAGGTGGAGCCAGTGAAATGGGAAGAGGGAAGCCAGGACAGAGGGAGGGCCAAGCCTGGAATTAAGTTTCTTTTCTCCAAGAAGATCCAGACTTTCATTAGAGAAAGAAGGAGACTGCAAATCTGGGGTATTTAAAGGTCATGTGAAAATCATGGAAACCTCAAGCTGAAACTGTTCCCACCTAAATAATTTTTGTTTAGAAAGCAGGCAAAGCCGCTGAAACCATCTCAGCACAGCTCCCAAATTGGAATGACTCAGATGTCTCTGAAAATGTGTGGATGCCCTGAACTGCTCTGCTAATATATGGTCTGCTCACACTGAGCCCAGGGTCTGTTATGGGGACATCTGACAGAGAGGCCAGAGCTTCCCGGAGGCACTGTAAGAACAGGAATTCAGGAAGTGGGGTCAAGTGAACAGCTGCTATCACTGAACACACCCTGCAGCTTAATAAAACCATCCACCATTTAACCAGCCTCTACTGTGTGCCCAGCACTTCACCGACATTCTCCTAATCCTTAACCACAGCCTGACAAAGTAGTTTAGCTCCATTATTCTCCCCACTGTCCGGATGAGGAAAACTGAGGCTCAAGGAGGTAAAGTAACTTGCCTTGAACTCAGTTTCCTGAAAGGCAGAGAGAGTGCTGGGACCCAAGCATGCCTAACTTCCAACCTGCTTCTGTCTACCCTGTGACCTCAACCAACCCCATCCCACCCCTCAAGATGGGGAAGAAAATGTGACATTACCACCTGTGACAGCCAATGAAAGACAAATCTCCCATAATGAACTTTCCAAGTTCAACCTCTTCAAAAGTCTTTTTTTTTTCTTTAATTCATCTGAACTTAACCAACTTTTAAAAGGAATCCATTCACTTCTTCACCAAGAGCTCTTCTTGAACTCTTGCTGAGGACAAGCACTCAACTGGCTCCCAGAGGGAAGGGCTCTCAAGGGACGCCCTGGTGGTCAGGGAAGCCTTCACAGAGGAAGAACATGAACCAAAAGTGTCTTAATTTTGTTGTTGTTGTTTAAACAAAGTATGACTTCTAAATCTTTTGAAAAGTCAAATAGTGCTCAAAGGCTTACAACTGAAAAGAGCATTCTCTTCTCCCCAACCTCACCTTGTTCTCCTGAAGCTCTTTCCCCTGTTGTTTACCTCCCTCTCTCTAAATACCCCTCTCTCTAAATTACCCCCCGAGTCACCAAGGGGCTTCCATGGTGGCTCAGGGGGTAAAGAGCCTGCCTATGATACAGGAGACCTGGGTTGGATCCCTGGGTTGGAAAGATTCCCTGGAGAAGGAAATGGCAACCCACTCCAGTATTCTTGCCTGGAGAATTCCACGGACAGAGGAGCCTAGAGGGCTACAGTCCCTGGCTTAGGACTGAGTGACTCACTTTCACTTTCATGCTAGATAACACTTATTCTTCAACCTCTTGAGTCGTCATCTTAAACAGTGGTGGACATCTTAGTGGACTAGAAGTTTTTCTTCCATTCTCTCTCCTCCTCCCCTATCCTCCTCAACTACTTGCGTCTCAGTTTTTAAATTCTTCTGCTTATTTTTCGGCTGTACTGGGTCTTCGTGGCTGCGCACGGCTTTGTCTGTTTGTGGGGAGTGGGAGCTACTCTCCAGCCCTGGCGTCTGGACTTCTCATTGCACTGGCTTCTCCTATTGCAGAGCATGGGCTCTAGAGCGCAGGTTCAGCAGTTTCGGCGCGTGGGCTTAGTTGCTCTACAGCACGTGGGATCTTCTGGAACCAGGGATCAAACCCATGTCCCCTGTGTTGGCATGTGGATTCTTAACCATTGGACCACCCTCATAGGGACGCTGCTCATGACTGTTTTAAATCCTTAGTCTACACTTTCACTACGATGTATTCCCAGCCTGAACAGTAGGCTGTGATTCCACTTCCTCTCTTTTTTGTCTTTCCTATTAATAATTACCTCATTTTTCATCAACTTAGGCTTGTTTCGTAAAAAGCAATTGACTAAACTTTTCCATGCCCTCGATGTAATTTTCCGCATGACCAAACCTGTCTGATAATTTGTCAGTCTCATTTATTTTCCTGGGGACAAACTCCCTCACCCCGTAGAGCCTCCAGATGTCCTGCTGATCAGCTCTAGTTGTTCCCTGGGCCAAGGCCCAGCTGGTCTCCTGATACTCTCCAGCCGATACCCAGGGAATTCCGTCCCTTGTCTCCCCTGGCTTGGAGTCCCTGTTCCTGGACCCCGCATCTTCTTTCTCAGCTCCCTGGTTTGAGTGGAGCACATCCTTCAGCAGTTTCATGAGAAAAGGCACGTGGGTGGACAAGTATTCTGAGATATTGTATGTCTAGAAAAGTCTTCATTTCACCATCCCATTCAGCTGATAGCCTGGGTTGGCATGGAAGGAAGATAGATGGTAGTCGCTCAGTTGTGTCTGACTCTTTGTGACCCCCTGGACTGTAGCCCACCAGGCTCCTCTGTCCATGGAATACTCCAGGTAAGAATACTGGAGTGGGTTGCCATTTTCTTCTCCAGGGACTCTTCCCGACCCAGGGATCAAACACCATCTCCTGCGTTGCAGCTTCTTTACCACCTGAGCCACCAGGAAAGCCCCAGGTTGGTATGGAAGTAAGTCAGAAAAAGAAAGAGACAAGGGCTTCCCTCGTGACTCAGTGGTAAAGAATCCACCTGCCAATGCAGGAGACACCGGTTCTATCCTTGATCTGGGAAGATCCCGCATGCCAAGGAGCAACTAAACCCGCACCCCACAACAACTGAACCTGGGCTCCAGAGCCTGGGAGCCAGCACTGCTGAAGCCGGTGCAACCCAGAGCCCATACTCAGCCGCTGAGTGAGCAGCCTGCGCGCCGCACCTAGAGAGAAGAGCCTGCTCACCGCAGCCAGGGCAAAGCCTGCACAGCAAGGAGGCCCAGCACAGCCAGAGCAGGGAACCAAAATTAGCTTCTGAAAAAGAAAGACACCATATGATATCACTCAGATGCGGAATCTAAAAAATACGACACAGTCCACATATCCACAAAACAAAAACAGACTCACAGACACAGAGATCAGCCTTGTGTTTTCCAGGGAGGGGAAAGGGGGGCAGCGGATGAAGAAGAGAAGGACTGGGAGTTTGGGATTAGCAGAAGCAAGCTATTATATATACAACAAGGTAACAAGGTCCTACTGTATAACACAGGGCACTATATTCAATATTCTGTGATAAACCATAATGGAAAAGAATATGAGAAAGAATACACATATGGGTATATATATATATATAATTGAATCACTGGGATGTACAGCAGAAATTAACACAACTTCGTAAGTCAATTGTACTTCAATAAAATCTGAAAATAAGGAGGCACCAAAAGACCAGTCAGAGGCTTTGAGTACCTGGGCCTGACTTGTCCATTTGATGAGCTACATTCCAGGACAATCATTCCTCCTGACAGCTCGTCTGCTACAGACCCCTAGATATATGCATCTATCAGTCATTTCTTTGGAATTATCTAGTTCCTCCAGAGAAACATTCTTCTATGTCCTTGTGGGGTTGAAGACAGAGTACCAATATGGGCTTGATTCTGCTGCTCTGGAGCTGGGTGGGAGAAAGGTGTTGGAGATCTCTCAATTTATCTGCAGGCTCAATCCCGCTGCTTACCCCTTTCCTAGGTACACCTGGCTTCCCTGAGCCCAGAGCCTCTGATCTCTCGTGGGAGTAGGAGGAATGGTCATCCGGCTGCTGAGGACTTGAGGTCTGCCTACTCCTTACCTAGACTTTGAGACTGCCTCCCATGCTGCTGCGGCCGCTGCCACTAAGTGGTGAGCCCCCATCTCCACCCCACTTCCTGTGGCACTTGGTGCCTCCAATCCCTAACCCTCTAAACTGGAGGAGTGTGGAAGAAATCAACTTGCTTCCCAGTACCCTTCCCAGCTGTGAGTGTGGAGATTTGGTACTCCTCCTCTCTGCTAGGAGGAGGGAACGGCACCCCACCCCAGTATTCTTGCCTGGGAAATCCCATGGACAGAGGAGCCTGGCGGGCTAGCGTCCACAGGGTCAATGAAGAGCCAGCAACGACTGAGTGGCTGAGCACACACACCGCTCTGCTAAGTCATGTATCCCTCCTCCAGCAGCTTTACCTCCTGGAGCTCCGTGTTGAGATCCAGGAATACGGACATCTAAGTCCATCGAAGACAAAATTCAGGTTTCTGTTCTGGTTCTCCTGGTGGTTTCTGTACAGTTTTCAGGGAGTGAGTAGAGTGGTGACATGTTTCTCCTACCACCTTGGAAAGCCTCAAGCTCAGTCTCAGAGGTGGATAACAGTTGACCTGGCAGCTGAGGCAGGGAAAAAGTTATTCTTGGCAGAGGGCATGGTGTGTTCCCAGGCAAGAGGAATGAAGGCAAACAGCCTACAGCTTCTCGTGACTGGAAGCAAGCTCAAGGGAGAAGAGGCTGGACGGGGGCCAAGGAAGCGGGTCATGAAGGGCCAAGAGGGTGCCAAGAAGTTTGTCACTGATCCTGGAGTAAAGGGGAAGCCTGAAGGAGAGCAACCACGTGACCAGATTGGTCACTTGGGGAGCAATACGGCAGGTGTGCTTAAGGGAGTCGGGGGCACACACGCCTGGGAGGAGAGAGACCCACTGCGGGTTATGGCAACAGTTTCCCCATGAGAAATGGCAGCAAGAAAGGGAACTTGAGCAGTGGCAGTCACCACGTAGAATCAACAGGACCCGCAACTAACGAGCGGGGCAGGAGGGCAGTGGAGGAGTCTAGTTTGAATCCCAAGTTTCCGATTTGGGCAACAACAGGGGGCATGGCACCCCACTCCAACATTTTTGCTGGAGAATCTCCATGGACAGAGGTATCTGGCGGGCTGCAGCCCATGGGGTCACAAGGAGTCGGACACAACTGAGCGACTAAGCGCAGGTGGCAACAGTGTCCACAGAGATGGGGGAATGCTGGAGGAGAAGCAGCTATAGGGAAGCTATATTTGCATTTTTATTACATTCCTCCAAGTCCAGACTCTGGGGTGTCCAAACTGGTGTTATATAGTTGCCGTCAATATCCACATAGCTATCTGAGTCTTGCTTTTTTCTCTTAGAAATAATTTCCAAGGGTCAACAGAATCCTCTAATGTCCTTCTTTAATTTGGCCACAGAATATCGCATCGTGTTAATGTCCCATGTCCCACCTCCTCAGGACTCTGTTCCAACATTCTAAAGAGGACTGTAGGAACTCCATGGTGCTCTTGGCAGGGTCTGTGAGTGGCCTTCTGCTTCCTCTGAGGCTGAGGACCCCTGGAGAGGTGGGTCAGTGGCATCTGCTCCATCCGTTCTGCCACCTGAAACGAGAGTGATGAGGAAGCATGCTTGGCCACACAGCCTGTGGCTCATCCAAGCCCCAAACTACCTCCCAATCTGATCCTCTGGTCACCAAACAACAGTGACCCTACCGGACCTGGAAGGAGCAAGGCCCTCCCACTCCCCTCACCTGGGCCCTCTCCCCTTCCCAAAGAGCCATGCTGCTTTCTGCTGCCAACCATCCTCAGGAGTGGCCCCATTCAGATCTCCCGAGAGGGTCTCAAGGTGCCTGGGGTCAAAGTGTCATCAGGGTCACGCCTAAGAATGGTGGGACCCACACAGGGAAGCAAGTGGCCCTATGGCATGGTTAGGGGAGGAGGAGTGGACCAATGGTTGTTATGGCAACCAAGACTCCCAAGATGGAGGGAAGGGAAAAGGCCGCCCTGCTTAAGAGTTGCCATGGCAACCCAGATCCTTGAGACCAGCTCTGAAGACAAAAACCACACACTCCTCACTTACAAAGAAGGTACCTGAGAGTCCTCAGGATTCTTTGCATTTCGGAGAGCTGAATGGAATGAGTCAAGGTCTCCTGGTCCCACAGTTGACTTCAGAGACTTTTCAGAGACAGGAAGCCTTCCACTTTTCTTTGGGAAAACAGCCACTCAAGAAGCATCTATTGAGACTACTGTATACCAGGGACACTGTGATAAACAAGACTCAGGCTTTGCTCTTAAATGAGGAAACTAGACATTTAAACATCGGTGCAAGACTGTTGTTGGTGGGCGTAAATGGGTCAGCCTTTTCTGGAGACAGTTTGGCGGCATCCATTAAAATTAGAGGGCTTTCCCTGGTAGCTCAGATGGGTAAAGAATCTGCCTGCAATGCAGGAGACGCAACTTCAATTCCTGGGTCAGGAAGATACCCTGGAGAAGGGAATGGCAACCCACTCCAGTATTCTTGCCTAGAGAATCCCATGGACAAAGGAGCCTAGTGGGCTACAGTCTATGGGGTCGCAAAGAATCGGACACGACTTGAGCAACTGATAGTATTAAAATTGCGAGTGCACGCATGCTGAGATGCAGCAATGCCGCTTCTCAGAGTGTGCCTGCGGAAATACGTGCATCGGAGTCTCATCACTGCAGCACTGTTTGTCACAGTAAATGGTGGGAAATACGTGAATGTCCCATGATGGAGGCTAGCCATCTAGATTTGGATGCATCTGTATGTGCTGAGTACACATATGAATATGTGTGGAAAACAGAAGAAACTGTTAGCGTGATTACCCCAGTGTAGCGGGATTGACCAATAAGATCAGAAACTGGAGGGTGGGGGATGGGGGCTTTCGCTTTTCCTTCTGAACTGCATTTGGCTGTTACAAGAATGCACGTGTGCATGTTAACTCGCTTCAGCCATGTCCAACTCTTTGTGACCCTATAGACTGTAGCCCACCAGGCTCCTCTGTCCATGGGATTCTCCAAGCAAGAATACTGGGATGGTTGCCATGCCCGCCTCCAGGGGATCTTCCCAACTCAGTGTCTGAACCAGTGTCTTTTATGTCTCCTGCATTGACACATGGGTTCTTTACCACTAGCACCACCTGGAAAGCCCCATTACAAGAGTATAGATTTATAATTTAAGGAAACCACCAGATACTTTGGGAATATTTAGGATGGTTGGTCGGAGAAGGCAATGGCACCCTACTCCAGTACTCTTTTGCTTGGAAAACCCCATGGACGGAGGAGCCTGGTGGGCTGCAGTCCATGGGGTTGCTAAGAGTCGGACACGACTGAGTGACTTCACTTTCACTTTTCACTTTCATGCATTGGAGAAGGAAATGGCAACCCACTCCAGTGTTCTTGCCTGGAGAATCCCAGGGGCGGGGGAGCCTGGTGGGCTGCCGTCTATGGGGTCGCACAGAGTCAGACACGACTGAAGCAACTTAGCAGCAGCAGCAGCAGGATGGTTGGTGGGTGGTCCCATAACTTCATGGCAAATAGATGAGGAAAAAATGGAAACAGTGGCAGATTTTATTTTCTTGGTCTCCAAAATCACTGTGAACAGTGACTACACCCAGGAAGTTAAAAGATGCTTGCTCCTTGGCAGAAAAGCTATAACAAACCTAGACAGCATTTTGAAAAACAGAGACATCGCTTTGCAACAAAGGTCCACATAGTCAAAACTATGGTTTTTCACGTAGTATGAGAGCTGGACCGTAAAGAAGGCTAAGCACCGAAGAACTGATGCTTTTGAACTATGGTGCTGGAGAAGACTCTTGAGAGTCCCTTGGACTGCAAGATCAAACCAGTCAATCCTAAAGGAAACCAACACTGAATATTTATTGGTAGGACTAAAGCTGAATCTCCACTACTTTGGCCACCTGATGCAAGGAGCCAACTCACTGGAAAAGGCCCTGATGCTGGGGAAGGTTTCAGGCAAGAGAAGAAGGAGGTAGCGGAGGATGAGATGTTAGATGGCATCACCAACTCAACGGACATGAGTTTGAACAGACTCCGGGAGTTGGTGATGGACAGGGAAGCCTAGCGTGCTGCAGTCCATGGGGTCGCAAAGAGTCGGACACAACTGAGCAACTGAACAACAAAGGATGGCTGGCACTCTAATGAGATTTATGGAGGTGGAAGATGTGTGTGTTGCTGGTTATAGGACAACGCAAAGAGCCACGCTAGAGGGAGAGTTAGAAGAAAAGACAGGTGGGTAGGAAGAAGTGAGGTCAACTTTCATCAGAGGAAGGCATTTTAAAGGAATGGCAACAGCAAAGACTGGGAAGCGTGGAAGTCCAGGTAGTTTGAGAACTCCAAGCAGACTCCACACAGAGGTGGCAGAGATGGGTTGGGGCCACAGACCTCCCCAGGAACCGGGGAGGGCCATCTCAAGTGTGGAAGCCAGAGAGGGACGAGAGAAGAGCAGAACATAGACAGATAGCCCAGAGGGCTCCCGTGTGGTGGGCAGACTCCAGGGGAGACATCCCTGGCGCAGAAAGACACCTTGAGAGGCTGCTAGAATCCCTCCCATGGGGAGAAGTGATGGGGACCCCCCTGAGGGCAGATGGAGGCCAGGGAATTCCTAGAAGCATTTCACAACTGGGCAGGGCAGGAGTTGATGTATTCATGAATCCATAGACTGACACTCTATCGGGGCCAGATGAGCCATCTCCACTTCAGTTCAGTTCAGTTCAGCTGCTCAGTCGTGTCCGACACTTTGCAACCCCATGGACAGCAGCACACCAGGCTCCCCTGTCCATCACCAACTCCCGGAGCCTACCCAAACTCATGTCCATTACATTGGTGATGCTGTCCAACCATCTCATCCTCTGTCGTCCCCTTCTCCTCCTGCCCTCAATCTTTCCCAGCATCAGGGTCTTTTCTAATGAGTCAGTTCTTCCCATCAGGTGGCCAAAGTATTGGAGTTTCAGCTTCAGTATCAGTCCTTCCAATGAATATTCAGGATTGATTTCCTTTAGGATGGACTGATTGGATCTCCTTGCTGTCCAAGGGACTCTCAAGAGTCTTCTCCAACACCATCCTTCAAAAGCATTAATTCTTCAGTGCTCAGCTTTCATTATAGTCCAACCCTCACATCCATACATCACTACTGGAAAAACCATAGCTTTGACTAGATGGACCTTTGTGGGCAAAGTAACATCTCTGCTTTTTAATATGCTGTCTAGGTTGGTCATAACTTTTCTTCCAAGGAGCAAGCGTCTTTTAATTTCATGGCTGCAGTCACCATCTGCAGTGATTTCGGAGCCCAAAAAAATAAAGTCTGTCGCTGTTTCCATTGTTTCCCCATCTATTTGACATGAAGTGATGGGACCAGATGCCATGATCTTAGTTTCTCTGAATGTGGGGAAATGGAGGCCCAGAGAGGAGAAATGAGGTAGTCCATGCTTTTATGACTGAGTTTCTCCTGGGCCACTTGGAGGAGGTGGCTCAGTCCTTCGAGGACCTGGCCTCTTTTAACATCTGATTCAGACAATCCCCAATAGAGATGGGATGGACCACGGGAGGCCTGCTGCCCAAGCAGCCTCTGTGGGAAGATGCCAGGGAGAAAGACGACAACTCTGATGTCTAGATGGCAAAGGTCCCACTCGAGATCCAGGCCTCCTAGAGGGGAAATGTTCCAGGCATCAGACTCGGACATGGCTGGCTTGCAAGGAGCCTGGGCTGGGCAGGGGCACTGGGAAGGATGGTAGGTGGTGAGCATGCTGCCCCCAAGAGCTGGCAGGAAATGTCTCTGTCACCTGCCTCTCTGGTGCCCTGCCGCATGCCAGAGGACAAGCACTGTGGTGGCCCAGACAGAGCATGGGGCTCTGGAGTCAACCCCTGACATCTAGTGCCTTCCTATCTTGCCCACTGGGTAAGCTGGCCTTGGACCTGCCATGTAACAATCCCATGTGGAAAAACTGACAGAGGCTCAAGGCTCACTCAGAAATGCTGCAGTGAACGCGGCCCTCCTCCTGGACAGGAGAAGGGGAAAGCCCCCAAGGGATCCCTGTTGCCAAGCTGCCAGTGTGGCCCCGTTTAGCAGATCAGCGAGAAGGAAGGGTGGTGGTCATGGCCCTCCCTGAGCTGTGCACAAGCTCACAGTAGGCGGTGAGCCTCTGCACACAACGTCCGCTCATTTAGAAAAGAAGTAAACACCCGGGGCAGGTGCAGCTATTCCATTTCACAGATGCAGGGGACGAGTTCTGATTCAGGCCCCACCGGCTTCACGCCAACCTTTGAACGGCGGTCCCAGCAGCTGCTAGACTAGATTCAGATCTGTTACCACTGGCCCAAAAAGTTCTGCATGAAGAAACGTTCTCCCCTTAAACAAGTCTGGGAAATGCTACAAATTCTCTCCTTCTTTAAGGGAATCACAGTGCCTCTTAAGTTATCAAAGGCTCTTAGAAGTCCTGTAGTCCACGCTGTTGAACACAGCATTTCCCTAACATATGGCTTCCCTGGTGATTCAGACAGTAAAGAATCTGCCTGCCGTGCAGGAGACCTGGGTTCGATCCCTAGTTCGGGAAGATCCCCTGGAGGAGGGAATGGAAGCCCACTCTAGTGTTCTTGCCTGGAGAATCCCATGGACAGAGGAGCCTGGCGGGCTGCAGTCCATGGGTGACAAAAAGTCAGACACGACTGAACAACTAACCCTTTCACTAACACACCTTCATGGCCTCTGTTACCGTCTGCAGAACCTGAGCTCCCTGAAGCACTCTGACAAATGTGGATCTGGCCAATAGCAGCAGAACTCGAAGGTGGGATTTCAGACCTTCAAACAAAAGATGAATCCTTGGGCAGAGTCTTCCCTCAGTCCCTCAAGTCACAGCAGAAGCCTCTCCTTCCTCCCAGGCCTCGGAACAGAGAGACTGGATAAGGCTGAGGTCTGCAGGACTCCGACACGCACCCTCGGCGGGCAAGGGGAGGATCAGACGCTGGCTGCGGCAGGACTCGTCTGCAGCTCTGGGACCAGGCGTCCTCGGGTGGGCGGCCCAGGTCAGGCATCTGGAGGAGCACAGACGTTCCAGCCACTCTTGGACTCCAGCCTGGGCTCCTGCCTTCCCTAATTCCAACATTTGGCTGCTGCTTTCGCCTAATTCATATTCCAATGTCAACACTGCGTAATCTCCCCCAAACAGTGACAGCCTTGGAGGTGGGCAAGGGGAAGGGGCAGCTGACAAGCAGGGACAGAGGGACCAAAGGGGAGGCAAGGAGGAGGTGAGCAGGAGGCAAGAACTCACACAGGACCCCGCCTCACCCCCCAACCCAGCCAGGCCAGTAGCAACCTGCGAGCTCTCCTGGAGAGAGGAGACCACGGCCCTAAAGGCACCCAGCACTCACCTGTGCTGATCAAGGAGGCCGTGAGGTGTCAGGGCCAAGGGCCTCCCATGCCCAGAGAAGGGGGAACCAGAGCCCACTTAGATGTTTGGCTGGGCTGCCCAGGAGGGTGGGTCTTGTGTGATGGCCAGACAGAGAATGTGACTGCAGTTAGGAGGCTAGGGTCTAGCTCCAGCTCTGCCTCTTAACTGGCTGTGTGACCTTGGGCAAGTCAGTCAACCTCTCTGGGCTTCATTTCACTTCTAGAATGAAGAAGTTGCCTGTCTCTGGGGGAAGGCAAGAGAGCATCAGGAGAAACAGCGTGGGCCTGACTGCTGAGGTGGCTCTGTCCTGGCTCTTGACCTCACTGGACTCTGGCATCCTCATAGGGAAAATGGAAATAATAATGCTGGGATGAAACGAGAGAAGGTGTGCAGAGCATGGATCCCTACGCGGGCTGTGGGGGTGGGGCTGGCATGGGGGAGCCCGAACAAGGTATGCCTGCAGTCATCCTCTCCAGGCCCCCACTGAAGTGAGCCTCATGTGAGCTGTATGAGGGAGAGACTATAGCAAACCCATTTCGCAGAGGCGGAAACCAAGGCCCCATAACTGGCCCACAAATCACACCACTGGAGGGCACTGGGTTCTGTCTGACGCCGAAGCCTCGGGGACTCTTCTGTTGTCCCACACTGTCCTTCTAAGCTTGTAGGGGTGGTGAAGGCATGGCCCCGGGGCCCTGGAGGAGCCCCATCGTCTGGCTGATGAGGAGTGAGGGGTAGGGGCATGGGGTGCAGGTCCGGGGTGCAGGTCCAGGGTGCCGGTGCAGAGCTGCAAGGCGGCCCTTGAGCTTGGTCTCCCTCCTGCCCTAGGAGCCCATCTCCACCCTCACCTACCTCTCAACCCCCAGCCCCACACTATTCACCCTAATCATTGCTGCCCACCACCACCACCCTCCCCGGGCCACCCTCTGCACTCCATTCCCAGGCAAAGGCTTCTCCAGTTCTGACCACAAACTCCCTGGAATTGAGGGACCTCCACTCAGATTTTCCCCAGGGCCGCATTCACTCAGACTTCCTGAGGAGGGCTGCTCAGCAGTGTGCACAGGATTTGCATGCGATTTGCATACACATAAGGACTGCAAGGCTGCTTTCCAGGGAAGTATTATCAAGGCTGCTCTCCCCTCCTTATCTCTCTATTTCTTCCTGCTGCTTCCCTCGGGCACTGCTCCCTGCTTTCCTACTTCTAGATGAGTAACTAAACAAGAGGAGGAATATTTATTTTTAAATGATGATTGTCATTTACTGAGCACCTGTTATGTGACGGGCGCTGCCCTTCACAATTACTCCCAGAGAATCACCATTTCAGGGGGTCTGAGGGGACGCACAGAGAAGGCAATGGCACCCCACTCCAGTACTCTTGCCTGGAAAATCCCATGGATGGAGGAGCCTGGTGGGCTGCAGTCCACGGGGCTGCAAAGAGTCAGACACAACTGAGCGACTTAACTTTCACTTTTCACTTTCATGCATTGGAGAAGGAAATGGCAACCCACTCCAGTGTTCTGGTGGGCTGCCGTCTATGGGGTCACACAGAGTCGGACATGACTGAAGTGACTTAGCAGCAGCAGCAGAGGGGACTCAGGGAAGAGGAGCCCCTTCCCAGCCCCTCTTCAGGGCCACCAGAGACACTGACTCAGGCAGAAGCATTTCAAAGGCCCTCTTTAATGTTGGTAAAGCTAATTCAGGGGGCTTCCCTGGTGGCTCAGTGGTGAAGAATCTGCCTGCCAATGCAGGAGACGCAAGAGCCGCAGGTTCGGTCCCTGGGTCGGGAAGATCCCATGGCATAGGAAATGGCAACCCACTCCAGGATTCTTGCCTGGAAATTTCCATGGGCAGAGGAGCCTGGCGGGCTACAGTCCACGGGGCCACAAAGAGTTGGACTCGACTGAGCACAGCTCTCCTGTGTGAACACACACACGCACACAGCTGATTCAGGACAAATATGCCTCAGGTCTTGTGGTTTCCTAACTCTGAACAGAACAGCATGGAGAGGATGTATGCTCTCTGCAGGTGGGCAGATCCCCCAAAGAGAAGCAGGGAACAGGCTGGGCTGCACACTGTCCCAAGGTCACCATTTACAAACCACCGCCTTGGAAGACTGGGATGGGGAGCCAAGAATGTTCCTCGAGCGGATGCTCCCTCCTCATGGAAGGACACAGCTGCAGCAAGTGAGCGGTGTTCCCCTTATTTTATAGGTGTGAAAACTGGGAAGTAATGTAACTTCCGCAAGGTCCATGAGTAAGGAAACTAGGGGATTGGCATTGAAGCCCAGCACTGCCTAACTCCAGAGCCCGTGGGCTTTCCATATCACCAGAGTCATCTCTTTGAGCAAAGCACACCGACCAGAGAAAGGGAACAAAGAGAGGACACAGAGAAGAGAAGAGAGAAAGCTGCAGGTGTCTGCACGTGGGTCAGCCCACCACTGGGGAAATCCACCCCTTCAGCGCCAGGGCTGGGAGGGCCTCTGGGCCATGGAGTCATGGCAGGGGGACAAACTCTCATACAGGCCCACAGGGGCGAGGCAACCTATACAGGAGTCAGTGGGCAGGGAGACGATAGGGAGTGGCGGGGACTGTGGTCCACCCCACCACGGCAGGCCCAACTCCAGCCCAGCCTGCCTCGATCATGCAGCAACAAAGCCCAGGCCACCAGATCTTCTGACTTTTCAAGAAATGTTAAAATCAAACTATTACACGAAATCTCCCCTATCTGTTTAGGTTGGCTCAGCGTTTAAGAGAATCAACAGATACTATTGAGGCAAGCAAAGCATCACTTCTTCTTGGCTGCAGCCCACTCACCAGTCTACAACCACAAAAAAGTCCTGTCACCTCAGAAGTGTGCTCGGTGAAGTGAGAGTTCCTGAGCTCCAGGGCTGGCCACGTCCCTGTCCCCTGCCACCTCTCAGGCCGGAGCAGGAGGCTCTCAGTCAGTCATGGGGAACATCCTTGGAGCCCATTCCAGAGCTAACAAGCAGAGAGCTGGGCCTCCTGATTCCTAGTTCAGAGCCCCTTCCACAAACTGACAGCTACTCACTGCCTTTTTTTCTTTTTCACTTTTTATTTTGTATTGGAGTATAGCCGATTAACAACTTTGGTAGTTTCCGGTGAACAGCGAGGGGCTCAGCCCTACATACACAGGTATCCATTCTCCCCCAAGCTCCCCTCCCATCCAGGCTGCCAATAATATTGGGCAGAGTTCCCTGCGCTATACAGTAGGTCCTTGCCAGTTATCCATTTTAAAGACACTGCTTGCTGTCCTCTGATCCAGGAGCTGCGTCTTAAATTACAGTCAGAATCTCTGCAGTCTCAGGTTAGAAATCAGCATTTTTAACAAGCCACCCCAGGGAATTCTCACGCACACGAATGTGTGGAAACCATAACGGGGGACTGGGTGCAGAGATGGAAATGTACAGGCACAGATCAGTCCCATGCGGACCAGCCATGTGACCGGAAGTCACAACCTCTCTAAGCCTCAGTCTCTCACCTTTAAGAGAGACAGAATGTTGATTGCTTCACACGTTTGCCTTGGGGAGACCCTAGTAAGGTCAGGCACACAAAAACGTTTTTGTCAGCACATAAGCAGTAAGTTTTCAACCTGCAGGTCCCAGTCAATAAATGGGTCACAGGATCGATTAAATGGGTTTGGGGACTTCCCTGGTGGCCCATTGGCTAAGACTCTGCACTCCCAGGGTAGGGGGTCCAGATTTGATCCCTGGTCAGGGAACTAGATCCCCCATGCTGCAATGAAGATTGAAGATGCTACGTGCCGCAACTATAGACCCAGCACAACCAAATATTGAAAAAAAAAATTTTTTTTAGTGGGTCTTGACCCATTCTATTTTTAGTGAAATAGAATAAACAATAGGAAGACTATAGTCTTCGTGGAACGTAAAGACATATATGGGAATATATGCACGTGTGGGAATATATGCACGTGTGGGAATATATGCACGTGTGGGAATGTTGGGTCACAATTCACAATGTTTTTGTGCCATGAGTGGTCAAAGAAATTTTTTTATTTAAAAAACACACTGCTCTATGGGAATTCCCTGGGAGTACAATGGTTAGGACTTGGCGACCTCCCTGCCAGGGACCTGGGGTTCGATCCCTGGTTGGAGAAGTAGAATCCCACAAGCCACATGATATAGTCACCAAAAAAAAAAAAAAAAGAAAGACATACACTGCTCCACACATAGTTGTAAATCCTCATGACCTTATATGAAGCGATGGTTTCTTTGGACATGACAAAAAACACAAGCAACAAAAGAAAAAAATAAGCTGGACTTCATCAACTTAAAACTTTTGTGCTTCAGAGGGCATTATTAAGAAAGTGAAAAGACAACCCTCAGAATGGAAGAAAATAATTAAAAATCATAGCTAACAAAGGCCTGTTGTGCAGAATATTAAAAAAAAACTTTACAACTCAACAGTAAAAATGATAATCCAACTTTCAAAAGGGGGAAAGTCTCCACAGACGTTTTTCCAGAGAAGATATTCAAATAGCCAGCAAGGCTGTGAAAAGATGTTCACCATCATTAGGCTTCCCAGGTAGCACTAATGGTAAAGAACCTGCCTGCCAGTGCAGGAAGATGGAAGAGAAGCAGGCTTTGATCCCTGGATTGAGAAGATTCCCCTGGCAGAGAGGGGGGTACGTGGCAACCCCCTCCAGTATTCTTGCCTGGAGAATCCCAGGGACAAAGGAGCCTGGCGGGCTACAGCCCATGGGATCACAAAGAGTCAGACACAAATGAAGCAACTTAGCACACACACATACACATGATTAGTCATCAGGAAAAGGCAAATCGAAACCACAGTGAGACACCATTTTGCGCCCACTAGGATGGCTATCATCAAAAAGACAGTGACAAGTGTTGACAAGGACACAGAGAAATTGGAAGCCTTGTAGGTTGCTGGTGGGAATGTAAAATGATGCAGCCACTTTGGAAAACAGTTGGGCATTTCCTCAGAAAGTTAAATATAAAGTCACCATACGATCCAGAATTTTTACTCTTAGGTATATACCCAGGAGAGCAAGGCATGAAACACTGATTCACACTACAGTACGGAGGAGCCCTGAAAGCATTATGCCAAATGAAAGAAGCCACACACTGCACGATTCCATTTATGTGAAATGTCTAGAATGGGCAAAATCGCAGAGGCAGAAAACAGATTAATGTTGGCCATGGTCTAGAGGCAGGGGGTCATGGGGAGTGAAGGTTAGTGGTGCTGGGGTTTCTCTGTGGGATGCTGAAAACGTTCGGAACAAAATAAGGGTGATGGTTGCACAGCCTTATACATATGCTAAAACCCACAAAACTGTGCACTTTGACAGAGAGAAGTGGAATCACCCGGTCGTGTCCGACTCTTTGTGACCCCATGGAATGAAGCCTACCAGGCTCCTCAGTCCATGGAGTTTTCCAGGCAAGAATACTGGAGTGGGTTGCCATTTCCTTCTCCAGGGGCTCTTCCCAACCCAGGGATGGAACCCGGGTCTCCCGCATTGCAGGCAGATGCTTTACCATCTGAGCCCCCAGGGAAGCCCTTAACAGAGTGAATTTTATATAAATTAATTACCAGAAAAAGCAATACTGTCCTAGAACATTATGGAATCTATTGATGCTAAAGAAGATGAGATGGGAGAGAAAATAAAGAGACCAGGAAGAGAGTGCTAAGACTGTGAAGGCCCTGGAGGGCCGCAGAGGGACATCGTGTCTCTACCACGCACCCTCTGCACAGCCTGATCAGCGGCACGCCGCTGGAATGCATGACCTGAGCAAATGACGCTCACACACCATGGACAGTATTGCTACCTGTAACAGTCTCATTGAGGGACAATTTGGCAATGTCTGTTAAAAACTAAAAATGTTCATACTTCTGACCTCAGACTTTGTATGTTAGGGTGATAGCCTCCAAAAGCACTCCCAGAAGGGGGTCACCAGCAACACAAGTACATTCATTGCAGTGTTGGTTGGAATGAGTACCTTATGTTGAGTACCATAATGACTAACACTTGAGAGACGATTAAGTAATAATCATGATATACCACACATGGAATACTGAGCAAAGGTGGATATTTGAGAATTATTATTAAGTAGGGGCAGAGAGTATAAAAACAGCAGGGATCAGGGAGAAAGAATCATTTTTTCATAGCAGAATTCCAACTAATAAATGGGGTCGTCTCAAAGTATCTCTCCTACCCCCAAGATACTTACTGATTACAAAGGAAAAGATAGTTTATAGGAGAGAAATCCAGCAGTTGCCACCTAAACCAAGTGATCAATGTTAACATCATCGATAATGTGACATATAGATAATATGTACCCCCTGGGAAAAATACATTACTGGGACTTCCCTGGCAGTCCAGTGGCTAAGACTTGGCCTTCGAATGCAGGGGCTCAGGTTCAATCCTTGGTTGGGGAGCTAAGCTCCCATGTGCTACACAGTTAAAAAACCAAAACATAAAAGAGAAACAATATTCTAACAGTAGAATGAAGACTTTAAAAAAAAATGGTCCATATCAAAAATCTTTAAAAAAAAAAATGGAGGGTATTCATGCCTACATGCCTAAACTCTGGGAGTTGGTGATGGACAGGGAGGCCTGGCATGCTGCAGTCCATGGGGTTACAGAGTCGGACACGACTGAGCAACTGAACTGAACTGATGCCTACATGCACGATCTCAATCTAATCATGACCGAAAGACAGCAGATGAAACCAAACAGAGGAACATTCTACTAAATAAGTGACCTGTACTCTTCAAAAGTGCTGAGAGAGACAAAGAAGGACTGAAGCTCCATCCCTGACCAGAGAGAGCTAAGTGGACCTGAGACTTAAATGCAGTGTCGATCGTAAATCGAATCCTGGAGCAGAAAAAGGTTATTCATGGAAAAGCCAATGAAATCTGGCTACAGAGTGTAAGTTAGTTAACAGTATTGAACCAATGTTCATTTCTTAGTTTTGATAACTGCGTTACAGTTATGCAAGATGTTAACATTAGGGAAAGTTAAGTGAAGGATATTAAGGGTAATCTGTACTATATTTGGGACTTTTCTGTAAGTCTAAAATTATTTCAAACTGAAACAAGTTTCAACAGAAAGAATATTATAGTCCTATTTTTGTATAAAAGAATTATAATCTGGTGAGCATTTGCTGGTTGTCTTCTGTACTGGGTGGAACAGCATTTCCCCCAAAATTCACAGCCATCTGGAACTTCAGAATGTGACTTTGTTTGGAAATAGGTTATTTGCACATGTAATTCATTGACATGAGGTCACACTGGATTAGGGTGAGCCCTAAATCCAAACAACCAGTAGTGTCTCTATAAGAAGGCCCTGTGAAGACACACAAACACACACACACACACTCATACGCACATGCACACACACACACACACAGAGCACAGTGTGAGGATGGAGGGGACAGAGACTGCAGTGACGCGACCACAACCCAAGGAACACAAGCGCTTCTGGCCCCTACCAGAAGCTAGAGAGTGGGACAAAGCAGATTCTCTCTCAGAAGCCCCTAAAGAAACCAACCTTGCCAATACCTTGATTTTAGACTTCCAGACCCCCCCCAAAACCAAAAAAAAAAAAATCCTGTTGTTTTAAGCCCACAAGTTCATGATAATTTGTTACAGCAGCTCCAGGAAACGAATACATCTTCCTAGCCAGCATTCCCCACTGCTCACCCTGGTCCCAAAGTCCCAACTGTCTCTTGAGGATCCGTGTGGTTCAATGAAGCTGACTTACTCCCCTCCTAAGTGTCTTAGGTCACTCAGCACATTCCATCTCTCCAGCCTCTAAGATGTGTGACCCCTGAGGCATTGAGACTTGAGGACAACATTTGCTGCCAACTCCTGGGGGAGAAGCTTCTACACCTCTGGAAGAAACTGTCTCTCCTGTTAGACCTGAATGAGGAAACCATTGTGCTATATAACAAGGGGAACCGGTCTCACAAGCAAAGAGCAAAACAGGAGGCAGAATGGAGAAACAAAGACTCTGATCCATCAGTAGGCTGCTGGATCAAGCCATACCTGAAACCGATCATCTCTGGACTTTTGGCTTGTATGAGCCACTAATCCCCCTCTTGGTTAAAACCAGTGGAGTAAAGAGTCCTGACTAATTCAAGTTAGGCCATGCATGGAAACAAGGCCATCATCATGCTTAGGCCCCCCCATGCTGGCTTAGCTCTGTCTCCCTCTATGCCAGTTTCACTGTTGGATGAGTTCTGCTCTCCTAGTCCAAATTCAGCTCAGCAACCTCTATGGAAAGAAAGCATCTCTATTTTTAACCATCAGGTATCTGCTGCAATGATGCTGTGTAACAAGCAACCCACAAAATCTCAGTTGCGTACAGAAACAATCCTTTTTCATAGTCATGGCTTCCCTTCGTGGCTCAGGTGGTAAATAATCTGCCTGCAATGCAGGGGAGACCCAGGTTCGATCCGTAGGTCAGGAAGATCCTCTGGAGAAGGGAATGGCAACCCACTCCAGTATTCTTGCCCAGAGAATTCCATGGACAGAGGAGCCTGGTGGGCTTACAGACCATGGACTCACCAAGAGTCAGACACGACTGAGCAACTGATACTTTCACTGTCAGGGGATTGGCTAATTTCAGCCGCGTTAGGCTGGACTCAAGTCTTCAGACTGGTTTTGGTTTGCTCCATATTCTCCACCCTGGACTCCAGATGAAGGCCATGTGGGAAACACCCTTCTCGTGGCGGAAGTCAGGAGCTGAAGAGGGGCAAGCAGGAACATAAGACCGCTCTTTTCAGGACAAGCTAGGAACGGGCACAGTGACTTCTACCCACATTCCGTCCAGAACAAGTCAGGTGTCAAGGCCAGCCCTGCTGGTGCGGGGAAGAACACCCATCCACAGCAAGCCATGGCAAGGACAGGGACGGAAGGAAGATTATCACTAAATGATTCGATCACACACATCTTAACAGTGCTTCAAACAGGTTGGAGATAACTCACCCGCCGGGCTTGGGGTCAGCTGTTCTCCCCTGAAGCAACCACTGTGTCTGAGCGGGTGAAAGTAGTAGGGGTGGTAAGGGTCCCTCCTAAACTTTACAGGCTAGGGGATCGTGGGGATGGGTTGCTTCCCCATGGAACATCAAAATGCTGTTTCCACGGTAAGGATGAAAACCATCCCAGCCAGGGCCCAGTGCCTCTCAAAGTACAGCATTGCAAGCGAATCACCTGAGGATCTTATTAAAATGCAGGTTCTGAGTCAGCAGGCACAGGGTGGGACCCGAGAGTCCCCCTCGCTAGAAGGTCCCAGGTGATACGGGTAAAGATCTGTAAGGAAGTAAGTGAGAGGGTAACAGGCAGGAAGGCCAGGGGTCTCCAAAGGAAGGAAATGGCCTACAAGTGTCAGACATTTTTATCTCTCTTAAGCGGCAGGAGGAAACAAACCAGCGATATTTTTTTTCCTTCTCTACACACATTTAAAAGGAGGTTTCTCTTAAAATAAATACTGTGTTGCCATAATGACACCTGGTTTCACCTGAAGTTAACTATTCTCAAACCTAGAGTTAACCAATGCATTTTTCTTATGGAAATGTTTGTCTTAAGCTATGCTAATGTGCTATGCATTTACCCCAAACTCTGTCTTCAAGTCGGTCCGCCTTTTGGCTCCGAATCTACTTGACAAACCAGTATGCTATACTCAGATATTGTTCCTCCAATCTATGTAAACGAAACCATTTGTATGGTGATCTGCCCTTCTACAAGATTCAAGTTAATCATTTTATGGCCCAGGATGAACCATTTGGTGCCAAGATTATCCCAAAATGCATCTTGTGGGTGAGGGGCCTGGTGCCATTCTGAGTTTTAAGCCATTCCTTTCTTTCATGAACAGACTGCTGGTGACTATATAACATCCAGCTGAAGACTAGCAGGGGGGTACTCTTTCTGCCCCCTCCTGATGCCTATGTCAGAAGCTTTCTCTATCTCCTTTATACCTTAATAAAACTTTATTACACAAAAGCTCTGAGCGATCAAGCCTCGTCTCTAGCCCTGGATTGAATTCTTCTCCTCCAGAGGCCAAGAATCCCGGTGTCTTTTCATTCAGCAACAAACTTTCATAAGTGAATGAAGTCGCTCAGTCATGTCCGACTCTTTGGGACCCCATGGACTGTAGCCTACTAGGCTCCTCTGTCCATGGGATTTTCCAGGCAATAGTACTGGATTGCCATTTCCTTCTCCAGTGGATCTTCCTGACCCAGGGATCAAACCCGGGTCTCCCACATTGTAGACAGATGCTTTACCGTCTGAGCCACCAATCTGTAGCAATGATCAAGACTGAAATCAGGAGAGGCTCTCAGCCTCCCGATGCCACCTTCTTGATTATAAAATGACAATCCCATCTGCCAGACAGATTTTTTTTTTTGGCAAAGAAGATGGTGCCCCCGGGGAGTCAAGGAGTGAAATATTTGTGCTATTTCTCACCCCCTGACTACCCTTCCACCCCTCGGCCAGTCCCCAGGAAAGGGCTCAAAGCCAGGCCGACTGGGAGAGATGAAGCAAGTATCACAATGCAAGTGCGGCTTTCCATTAACCGCCTGAAACTGCTCCCTGCGATAATGTTGGTGTGATCCATAAGACTCAATTATGGTTCTCAGGCAATTAGGCACACTGCAGCGAGGCTCTCGCATAATTAACGCTCAGCCCCCATCCAGCAGCTTCCGAAAGCGGCACAGGTAACAGGGCTCACCTACCCTCAGCTCTGGGAGAGAAACAGGGGACCCAGAAATGAAGCCTGCCCTCCCCCTCGGGTTCCAGAACATTCCTAGGAGATAAGCCCTGGATGTGTCATGATGGAACAGGGTGCAGCTCAAAAAGCTTGGGCCAGCAACCACCAGGGAGCCGTCGCAACGTGCCGTGATGCTTGAGCTGTGGAGTCTGAACCCCGGGGCAGAGTTCAGTTCCTGCCTCTGCTGCTGATCAGCCATGCCATCTCAGGCACTCCCTTCAAGTTTTTGAAATCTCGAGTTCCTTGTCTGTTGAAGAAGGTAACATAGACTAACTATCTCTTAGAGGGGTTATGGAAACTGGATCAGAGAGCTTGCACGTCGCGACAGTAGTTCCTGCAGGACTGCTTTTGAGATCTCCCTGGTCTGGGCCTCAAGGTCCTCATCTGTAAAATAGGGATAATCAGTCCCACCTTGCTTGGGCTTCCCTGGAGGCTCAGACAGCAAAGAATCCCCCTGCAATGTGGGAGACCTGAGTTCAGTCCCTGGGTTGGGAAGATCCCCTGGAGGAGGGCATGGCAACCCACTCCAGGATTCCTGCCTAGAGAATCCCCATGGACAGAGGAGCCTGGTGGGCTACAGTCCATGGGGTCAGACACGACTAAGCAACTTGCACTTTCTTTTTCCTATGCTTGAAGGGTCATCATGTAAACCAAATGAAATGACACGCCTGCATGAGGAACTTGGAGCATCTCCTGGGACCTACCGTCATGTCCAAGCTGCCGCGTGCCTGGTTCTGCTCCACCCTCCAGAGCATCACTGTGTACAAGTTTCCTGGTTCCTGCTACCCCACTCAGAGCACTGGGGGATCAACTGCACTCAAGGGGTGTAAATCTACTGATTAGGGTGGGTAGAGTAAAGGAAAATCACTTCTGAAGCCACAATCTGACATTCAAATAAGGCTCAAGTGACACAAAAGAGAAAAAAGTAGCCAAAGAAGATTGTTGCAATTGTGCAGGTGAGAAGTGAAGGAGCTTGAGATCCCAGAGTCGGTAAACTCGGGACTGGGGGATGGGGGAACAGAGAGAACAGAGGAGAGGACGTTGGCTGCAAAGACAGTGGCTGGACCTTTGTGAGAAAGACAGCTTCTCTGCTGCTAAGGTGCTTCAGTCGTGTCCGACTCTGTGCGACCCCATAGACGGCAGCCAACCAGGCTCCTCCGTCCCTGGGATTCTCCAGGCAAGAACACTGGAGTGGGTTGCCATTTCCTTCTCCAATGCATGAAAGTGAAAAGTGAAAGAGAATTTGCTCAGTCGTGTCTGACTCTTCGCGTCCCCATGGACTGCAGCCTACCAGGCTCCTCCATCCATGGGATTTTCCAGGCAAGAGTGCTGGAGCGGGTTGCCATTGCCTTCTCCAAGGGGCTTCTCTATCAGCCTGTAAGTCTCAAGTGCCAAAACACTCACAAGAACATGTGCACGCACACGCAGACAGATACACAGAAAGGCATAGAGATGCAAGCGCAAACAGGCACGCAGGCGCACGCGCACCCATAGACCAGCCCAAGCAGACACCGACGCGGGCACGAGCAGTGGCGGGCACGAGCAGTGGCAGCCACAAACCAGCACACCCAGACATGCACACACGTGTGCACAGGAATGCATGTGTGCACACACGTGCAAATTAAACGCATACTCCGTGGTACCTTAACATCCACCCGCTTCTCAAGTTGAAGCTCACCGTTCTCCCATGAGCCTGTCCCGCTGAGCATGTAATTCTACAACTGCCCACAAGAGGGTGCTCAGGAACTAGAAATCAGGTGTCCCAGCAGGCTACCAGAACCCGCAGCTCGGAGATTAGGGCTCACCCTGCATACCGTTAACAGAGAAAGCTGAGCCCAGAGAGGGAGGGGACTCGTCTGAGCGCACAGGCAATGAGCCCTGCCCTGTCTCGATACGGGAATTATGCTCTGGAATGGGGACGGGGGACGTGGGGTGGAGGGCTTGTCATTGCCACAGTCCCGGAGGGAGAGGAAGGTTTGAGGGAAAGTTAGGATACTTGAAGGTAAGTTCTTCTGAGGTTTTTATTAGCCCTGTCCCTAACTTACTGTGACCTGAGTCTGTGCCTTGGCCTCTGGTTTTCTCCGTGTTCTCATCTGTGAGGAAGCTTCCCCAGGCCCCTCGGAGGCCCCCAGACAGACCCCTTCCGGTACCCCATGTGCACCTAGATCTTCAGATCACTGCTCTTCTCCCCATTTAGGGCACATGCTGTCACCTCCCCAGGCAGTCCTCCTCAGCCGGTTCCTGTGTGCCTGCTAAAGGGCTAAAGGGCTTGGTCGTGTCCGACTCTTTGTGACCCATGGACTATAGCCTGCCAGACTCCTCTGTCCATGGGATTCTCCAGGCAAGAATCCTGGAGTGGGTTGCCAATTCCTCCTCCGGGCATCTTCCCCACCCAGGGATCGAAACTGCGTCTCTTTTATGTCTCCTGAATTGGCAGGCGGGTTCTTTACCACTAGCGCCTCCTCCATCACTATTTTATTTGCATCACTTTATTGCTACTTCCCTGGAGTAGGAAACAGCAGCCCACTCCAGCATTCTTGCCTGTAAAACTGCACCGACAGACGAGCCAGGCAGGCTGCAGTCCACCGGGTCGCAAAGAGACACAACTCAGCGCACACGCACGCACATTGCTGGTTACTGCTCTTGAAAGAGCCTTGTTTATGATGCACTTACCTGTTTATCTTGTCTCCTCCAAGAGGATGTAAGCCTCTTAAGAGCAGGGTCCTGGGGTCCCGACCTCCCGCATTGGTATCACTTGCACTCAGAACTGGGCCTGGCCTTCCCGAGGGCTGCAGAGACTGGAGGGAAGCCGCCCCTCCCGGCCAGGCCCTGGCAGAGGCCGTCTCAGCCGTGTGCTGGTGCTGCCCTCTAGTGGTGCCGGGTCCCCATCACGCCCGGCTTTCTCCCGCCCATCCGTGGACCTTTTCAATCGGCCGCCACCTGTCACCACCAGGGCACATCTTGGTGGGACTATAGGGGTGGAGATAACGGGCTCTTGTCTCCAGGGATCGTTCCACCTGGATGCATCCCACCAGGATAAGTGAGGGATCCTCTATGGCACCTAGTATTTGAAAAGTCAGTCTCACAATGAATCAAGATGGGTTTCGTGCGTGCTGTGGACTCGGTCTCCGAAAAGACACCTTTGGGGCAGAAAATGATAGTGCCTTTTTCAACAAAATCTAATAGAGCGAGATAAGCCAGTCTGTCCCATTTTACAAGTGAAGTCACCAAGGCCCAAGCCAAGACACAAAGAGAAAGTTGCCTCCTCTAAGAAAACCTCAGAATAACTGACCCATCTCCCACCCACTGATAAGCACAGAACAGTCGCATTTTATGCAAAGCGTGTGTTCCTGAAGACCTTGCATGATTCAAAACGTGCATAATTCCAGACGAATTTCGCCATAGAAATGAATGCAAAGTGTGCGTGCTGCATAACCCCCACTGTGGCATATTCTTGCTTCAATGCCACTTTTTATTTTCCCGGCATTACCTCTAATATTTCACAACGCGCTCTCAGCTAAATTAACAGCGCAGCATTTCCCGCCGGTGGTTTGGTCTTCTTCATAACGTTTTATCACATCTCACTTCCTTTCCAATGTTATTGATTTTCAGGTGCGTTTTCCAGCACCACCGTTTAAAGAACACTTGGATGACGTTGTTACAGGATACAGATAAAAGATTTGAAGTTATTATCACTGTGGATGTAAAGAAAGCAGCACAATCGTCTTGAGAATCCCCAGCAGAAATTAGAAATGCAGATGCGTGAAGACAGCAGTGCACGCACACGGAAGGCAGGTATCTCTGTTTAACAGCCTAGCACTAGCACACCATGCGGCAGGTTTACAGTTCCCAGTTAACAGCTCGCTTAGCTGCTCCAGCTCCAGGAAACAGGGCAACTCTGCTGACTTTGATTTTTAACTGAGGGGCTTTGTATTGTTGCCAATGCCGTGCATAAACATTTTATCTGCATTTTATGTTACATCTTTCCAAAGCCACGTAGTTGAAGCTTTCATAAACCGTGACCTCATCTCCCTCCCTATGTCCTTAACCCCAGAAGGGTGGAAACGAACAGCCACACCCAACCGTAGCAGATACGGACTTCAGAAATTCCAGGCACCCCACTCATACCCATGCCCGGGCCTTTGAGGATGAAGCATCAACAGGGGTGCCCACCCCTCCTCCAAGTCAACTTCTACTGGTCAGAGAAGGAAGTCCCCTGGGAGGAGTCCTCCTGTTTCCTCTTGCCCCGTCTCCCCACCAGCATTTGGTTCAAATTGTCCATCATCTTATTCCAGTTATCCCCTCCCCTAAAAGTAGCCTGAAGAGGCTTTATATCCATGTTGGGGTGGAGGGGGGAGGATGAAGGAAAACTAGCTCTTCATTGCAAATATAAGACCATGCAGCCTTTTTTCCCATCACCAAAAGGATCTCTCAGTCCAACTGCTATGAGTTGCTCCTTTGGCTTTCCTCTGCCTGGAATCGCTTCTAAAAGACTCTCTCAGCTTGGCCAGAGCCAGGCCCCAGGAGCAGGGGTTGGGGGGGGGGGGGGGGCCCGACCCTGGGAAGCAGGGGTGGAAGGGCAGCCAGGGGAGGCTCTGAGGCCATCTGCTGGGATTTGTGTCCAGAGTCCATTTCCACCTGACCTCGGGCAAGCCCCTGTCTAGGACACTTCCCCTCTCTGGGCCTGTTCCCTCTTCTGGAGAATGGGGAAAATAATGCCGCCTGCTTCCCAGGACCACCACGAGAGTAAAATCAACCCCCCAGGTGTCAGCGCCTAGCACCAGAGTGACAGGTGGTTACTGTAACAGGTTCCGTACAGAGTAACAGGTAAGCAAACGCTTACTGAGAGTTCGGGATGTCTGAGGGTCAGCCCCAGAATCTGGGAAATCCCACCCCTCTGAGGACTTAGGGTCCAGTGGTAGCTGGAAGCCTGGAAGACTCGCACTAATTCGCAAATCCGCCAGTGGGGATACAGAAGGAACTGCTCAGCTGAGAAGGGCAGGGTTTCCCAGCCCTGGCTTTGATCAAGTGTGCGTCAACTCGCCTTCCGCCTCTGGGCCACCTCTAGGACGGAGGGGCGGGGACAGGCAGCTGGGGCCCTCCAGGGGGTCCATTCCAGTCAGCCCCTCCCACTGGGCCTGCCCTTCCTTGCACTGCCAGCGAATCTGCAACTTTGCCCAGTGAGTATCTCTTCTGTTACTTCAGTCCTGAGAAGCGCCAGGTTCCAATCAGTGTGCCTGGGCAGAGAAGAGGTAGCCAGGGAGGAGAAATCTGTGCTATCCGGGTAGCAGTTAAGAATCGCCAGGTGTGGCTTCATCTATCACCAGAGAGGTCCTGGTGTCAGCCCTGAAATTCCGTCTCCTCCAGGAAGCCCTTGTGGGATGGGAGAGCAAGTCCCATGATGCAAGGAAGGGTATTTGATGTTTCCCAGATACATCTCTTGTTCTCCTGGCTCTGTGTCTTGCCACCAGACAGCCCTTCTTCCTCCAGCTGTGTCCCAATACTCCCCATCTTGTCCCTGTCACACTTCAATGCCACCACTTCCCAGGTGAAAGTGACTGCTCTCCTAGTAGGGTCACACCACTGTTTTCTACCCTGGGCTACTAAGATCACAGGTGCCAGGAAGAATTGCTCAGACTGGGGACCAGGGGCAGGTCCCAGCCTGGCTTTGCCCAAGAGTTTTTCAAGTCAGTTTCAGCCTCTGAACCTCCTCTTTGACCTGAGGGGTGGACGTGAGCTTTGAGGCCATGTCGGCTCTATATCCACCCTGGTGTCGTCTACCCACCAGCCTGTGAGCAAGATCCTTGATCTATATACTTGGGACACTGAGGAATCAGTAGATTGTCAAGTGGCTAATGGATGGATTCAGAACTTGCAGACATAAGCCATAAAGCTGTCTTAATGTGAAGCCTCTGAGGATCCCCAGTCTTGTAACTACCCTTCCTTTTCCTTACACCAGCCCCTCCACAAAATCACCTTGTAAGCCCCCAGCCAGTGAGCCACACCCTCAATATGACCCCAGGAGATGTGATCAAAAAGACTGATAACATGTCCACTCAGCACTTTTTTCTTTCATAGAGGTAATAATAATAATAGCTGGTTTTTTTGAAAGTTACTCAGACATGTCTGACTCTTTGTGACCCCATGGACTATACTATACAGTCCATGGAATTCTCCAGGCCAGAATACTGGAGTGGGTAGCCCTTCCCTTCTCCAGGGAATCTTCCCAACTCAGGGATCGAACCCAGGTCTCCCGCATTGCAGGCAGATTGTTGCCAGCTGAGCCACGAGGGAAGCCCAAGATACTGGAGTGGGTAGCCTATCCCTCCTCCAGCAGCTTTTCCCAACTGCTTATTAAATGTCTAGTATGTGCCTAACACTGGGCTCTAGACTTTCACATGAATTTTCTCATTTAATCTTGACAATCCATGAGGTAGGTTCTATTATTAGTCCCCAGTTTTCAGGCCAGTAAATAAGGCTGGAGGAGGCTAAGCTTGCCCAAGGTCAGAGCAAACAAGTGACAGAATTTGGGAACTTTGTAAATAAATCATTTTTATGCATTTGTGTTGCAATAAATTTGCATTTTTATAGTCCTCTCTCAGACTTGAGATTTTTGTTTTTTAATTTAGCGTCCTCATCTATTTTCACTGCATTATGACTGCTCTGCTTGTTGGCAATGTTTCTGTGAGCTGTCAATTTTGTCTCCCTCTCTAAAAGAGAAATATTCTGTGGAATTTGTGAAAAACATAGCTAAATAGGTAAGTGGACATGGATGACTGAAAATGAATTTTTAAAATGAAACAACCTAGAAAGCAGACAAGATTGCTTTCAAAATGCATATGAAAATTGCAAAATCACCCCAGGGTCCAATGACCTTATCAAGACATGAACTAATGGCTGTAAACATTCATTTCCAACTAAATTCCTTTCAGTTGATTCATTTGAAACCTGGAAAAAAACTCAAATGTGTTCTAACTTTATCAAGCAAATGTGTAATTGCTGGAAAATTATTTAGAAATTAAAAGCCCAAAATACTAGAAATGGGAATAGAGAGCAAAGAGATAACAATAAAAGCTAAAATATACTTTTTTAACATTTTAAGGGTACCCCATGGTACATAAAAATTAATGATACTTGAAAAACAGGGGCCAGAAATACCATTTCAACCAACATTTTTGTATCAGCATTGCTGTTGTTCAGTACCTCAGTCATGTCTGACTCTTTGTGACCCCCATGGACTGCAGCACGCCAGGCTCCCCTGTCCTCACTATCTGCCAGAGTTTGCTCAGACTCATGTCCATTGAGTTGGTGATGCCATCCAACCATCTCATCCTCTGTCGCCCCCTTCTCCTCTTGCCTTCTATCTTTCCCAGCATCAGGGTCTTTGAACTATAATTGCATACAGTAAAATGCAGATTTTTATGTGTAGAGCTTAAATTCTGAAAAATATGTATACCCATATAACAACCATACAATCAGGATATTGATTGATACTGACATTGATAAAAGATTGAACATTTCCACCACCCCAGAAGGTTCTTTTGTGCCTCTTTGTAATCAAGCCATCCATTCCATCAATCAATGATCTGCTCTCTATAATCAGTTTGTGTTTATCTGTTCTAGAATTTCATATAAATGGACTTACGTATTACATACCATTTTGTGTCTGTCTTCTTGGTAAAATGTTTTTGAGAGTCATCCCTTTTTTTTTTTTTTTTTTTTGCTTAAACCAAGCAGCTATTTCACTTTTAGTAGTATTGTATTGTATGGAAATACCACACTGTGCTTACCCATTCATCTCTTGCTGAATGCTTGGATTGTCTCCAGTTTTTTGCTATTATAAATAAGGTTTCTATAAAGATTTTTGCATAGGTCTTCGTCTGAATACAATTTTTCATTTCTTTGGGTAAATACCTAACAATAAGATTTCTGGGTCATGTGGGATGCGTATATTCAACCATTATAAGAAGCTGCCAAACTATTTTCTAAAGTGACTCGACCATCTTACTCGCCTTCAGCAGTGGGTGAAAATTCGGGTTGCTCCCCATTCTGGCAGCATTGTGTAGTGTCGGCCTGAACTTTTTGTTTGTGTAGCAGGTAAGCAGCTGTATCTCATTGTTCAACCAAATTGCTTTTTATCCAACAATCGGCTTGCTTCTTGTCTGCTTTCTAGGTTGTTTCAGATATACATTTATACATTTATTCAGATGTATCCTTGCCTGCATGCTCACACTCACGCGCATGTGGACACACACCACTCCTGCCGCCTCCTGTGTGGCAGATGAAGAACATTCTGGATGAGGAAACAGAGGTGGAGTCTGCACTGACTGACTCTGGGCAGGTCATTTCAAACCTGTTTCTTCAACAATCAAATGTTGGCAGAAACCCCTGCTCACCGAAGCAAAACACCAAAAGCACAATTGATGAAAGAAAAATCGATCGTTTGAGCTTCACTGAAATTAAAACCCTCTGTACTGCAATAGAAGTTACGAGGATAAAAAGATGAACCGCAAAAAAAAAAAAAGATGAACCGCAGACTGTAAAGAAAGCTGAGCACCGAAGAATTGATGCTTTTGAACTGTGGTGTGGAGAGGACTCTTGAAAGTCCCTTGGACTGCAAGGAGATCCAACCAGTCCATCCTAAAGGAGATCAGTCCTGGGTGTTCATTGGAAGGACTGATGTTGAAGCTGAAACTCCAATACTTTGGCCACCTGATGCGAAGAGTTGACTCATTTGAAAAGACCCTGATGCTGGGAAAAATTGGGGGCAGGAGGAAAAGGGGATGACAGAGGATGAGATGGTTGGATGGCATCACCAACTGGATGGACATGGGTTGGGTGAACTCCAGGAGCTGGTGATGGACAGGGAGGCCTGGTGTGCTGCGGTTCATGGGGTCGCAGAGTCGGACAGGACTGAACGACCGAACTCAACTGAACTGAACAGACTGGGAAGAAATATTGGCAAAACACATATCTGATAAATGACTTGTATCCAAAATACGCAAAGAACTCTTAAAAGTCAACAAGAAAACCAATAATCCAACTTAAAAATGGGCAAAATATCTGAACAGAAATTCTACCAAAGAAGACATACAACTGGCAAATAATTATATGACTCGGCACCATATATCATTGAAAAGAAGTGAAAGTCTGGGTCACACAGCAGTGTCTCACTCTTAGTGACCCCATAGACTGTAGCCCGCCAGGCTCCTCTGTCCATGGAGTTCTCCAGACAAGAATACTGGAGTAGGTAATCATTCCCTTCTCCAGGGGATCTTCCCCACCCAGGAATCGAACCCAGACCTTCTGCATTGCAGGTGGATTGTTTACCATCTGAACCACATCTCATTAGGGAATTGCCAATTAAAATAACAATGAAATATCACAACCACAAGAAGAAGCAACAACAAACTCCAGGGACAGGGATAATGTGAGCTCCAGTGATGCCACGTTATACTATGCAAAATGTTCCGTATTCAAACAAAAATATTATGAGACACGCAAAGAAACCAGAAACTAAGTCTCATTCACTGGAAAATAAGAAAATAATAGCAACTGTTACTAAGATAATTTACCCATTGGACTTACTAGAAAAAGCCTCAAAATCAATTGTCTTAAACGTGCTCAGACAGATAAAGGTAACCATAGATAAAGAACAAAAAGAAATCAGAATGATGTATCACAAAATAGACAATACCAATGAAGAGACCAAAATTACAAGGAGGAACCAAAAAGAAATCTGGGAGCTGATACATACGATAACTGAACCGGAAAACTTGCTGGAGAGATTCAGCAGGAAATCTAAGACGGCAGAAGAAATAGCCAACGGGCTGCATGGGTAAATAGAAAAGCCAATACTTGCACATATTTCATCTGCAGTCTTTCTTTTCCTATGAGATTCAAAAGTCAAATGTATAAAACAGTAAGTGTAAATCTAACCAGGACTCATGTAATTAGAGACAATGACAACACAAAGGGAAGAGGGTGAGTCTGTAGAAGGGCAGAGTTCTTGTGTATCGTTGAAACTAAACTGGTATTTCGTTTAGGTACTTAGGTTTAGTGGGGACTTAATAAGATTTTAACTGTAATCCTCAGGGAAAACACCAAGGAAAAAATGAAAATATGACTTTTCTTAAAAAGGAGAGAACCAAAATAAAACAATATGAAAAAAAAAATCAACTGACCACAAAAGGCAATAAAGGAAAAATTGAGGAATAAAAAATATGTATCATGCATAGAAAACAGCAAAAAATCTTTTCTTCCAGTAATTACTTTACACGCAAATAGATTCAGGTCTCCAAGTATAAAGCAGAGATTGGAAAACACGGATTAAAAGAAAAAGAATTCACACACTATATGCTGACTGCGAGACAGTCGCTTTAGATCTAAAGACGCAAATAGATCAAAAGTAGTAGATAGAAAAAGATATTCCATACAAATCATAACTAAAATGTAACTGGGGCAGTTATATTAATATCCTACAAAAGAAACTCTAGGACAAAAAGTTTCAAGAGATAAAAAAAGGATCTATAGTGATAAAAGAGTCAGTCCATTAAGACAATTATGACAATTACAAGCATATGTGTGTCTGCTAACAAAACCCCAAAATACATGTGGCGAAACTAGCAACTGAAGGAAGAAGCAGGTGTATTCATCTGCTCCGGCTACTATCACAAAATGCCCCAGACTGGATGGCTTAAACCACAGAAATTCATTTCTCAAGTTCTGGAAGCTGGAAAGTGCAAGATCAAGGCGCCAACAAAACGGGTTTCCTTCCGAGGCCTCTCCTCTTGGCCTTTGGGCAGCTGCCGTCTTGATGTGTGTTCACGTCACCTTTTCTTTGTGTTCACAGAAAGAAAAAGAGAGCTCTCTGTTACTTATAAGGATGCTAATCCATCATATCAGGCTTATTACCTCATTTAACCTTAATTACTTCCTTAGAGGCACTGTTCCCAAATACAGCCACCCTGGGGGAGATGGAGTTTCAAAGTATGAATTTGAGGAAGGGGTGAGCAGAGACACAAACATCAGTCCATTACATCAGTTCTACAATAATTGTTGGCCTTCAACATCCCACTGCTGCTGCTGCTGCTGCTGCTGCTGCTGCTGCTGCTGCTGCTGCTGCGAAGTCGCTTCAGTCGTGTCCGACCCTGTGCGACCCCATAGAAGGCAGCCCACCAGGCTCCCCCGTCCCTGGGATTCTCCAGGCAGGAACACTGGAGTGGGTTGCCATTTCCTTCTCCTAACATCCCACTATCAAGAATAAATACAACAATGATGGACACATGGTTAATAAGGAAATGTAGGATTAACACTATATACCAACTAGACACAACCAACTTCTACAGAACACTCCACTCAACAGGTGTCTAAATAAAACATATGTCCACACAGAAATCTGAACGCCAACGTTCATAGCAGCATTATTTAAAATACCCAAAAAGTGGAAAGGACACAATGTCCATTTGCTAACGAACAGATAAATAAAACAGGGCATACTCATTCTATGGAATGTTATTTAGCCTGTGATGGCTCATTTTATGTCGACCTGACTGGCCACAAGGCACCACATTAAGCACTGTTGTCGTGAAGGTGTTTCCCGATGAGATCATCACTTGGATTGTCAGACTCCGTAAAGTGGATCGGTCTCCCCAGCGTGAGTGAACTGAGAGCCTGACTAGAACAAGAGGTGAAGAAGGAAGGAATAGTCTTCCTCCGTTTTACTTTCTGCCTCACTGCTTGAGCATCTTCTCCTGCCCTCGGACTGGGATTTACAGCCTCAGCCCCTCCCTCTGATACACGGGCTTCTAACTGAGACTGAACTACACCACCAGGGTTCCTGGGTCTCCAGCTTACGGATATCAAATCATGGGACTTCTCATTCTCCATAACTGCAGGAGTTAATTCCTCATAATGAATCTCCTTATATATATTTCTTTCTTTTCTTCTTAATGGCAACCTACTCCAGTATTCTTGCCTAGAGAATTCCATGGACAGAGGAGGCTGGTGGGCTACAGTCCATGGGGTCACAAAGAGTCGGATACGACTTTGCCTGTGTGTACTGAACTGTAACTTCCTCCAGTTTTAAAGGAAAACTGGAGAAGGAAATGGCAACCCACTCCAGTGTTCTTGCCTGGAGAATCCCAGGGACCGGGGAGCCTGGTGGGCTGACGTCTATGGGGTCGCACAGAGTCGGACACGACTGAAGTGACTTAGTAGTAGTAGTTCAGTTCAGTTCAGTTCAGTTCAGTCGCTCAGTCGTGTCCGGGTCTTTGCGACCCCATGAATCGCAGCACGCCAGGCCTCCCTGTCCATCACCAACTCCCGGAGTTCACTCAGACTCACGTCCATCAAGCCCGTGATGCCATCCAGCCATCTCATCCTCGGTCGTCCCCTTCTGCCCCCAATCCCTCCCAGAATCAGAGTCTTTTCCAATGAGTCAACTCTTTGCATGAGGTGGCCAAAGTACTGGAGCTTCAGCTTTAGCATCATTCCTTCCAAAGAAATCCCAGGGCTGATCTCCTTCAGAACGGACTGGTTGGATCTCCTTGCAGTCCAAGGGACTCTCAAGAGTCTTCTCCAACACCACTGTTCAAAAGCATCAGTTCTTCGGCGCTCAGCCTTCTTCACAGTCCAACTCTCACATCCATACATGACTACTGGAAAAACCGTAGCCTTGACTAGGCAGACCTTAGTCAGCAAAGTAATGTCTCTGCTTTTGAATATACTATCTAGGTTGGTCATAACTTTTCTTCCAAGGAGTAAGCGTCTTTTAATTTCAAGGCTGCAGTCACCATCTGCAGTGATTTTGGAGCCCCCAAAAATAAAGTCTGACACTGTTTCTACTGTTTCTTCATCTATTTCCCATGAAGTGATGGGACCGGATGCCATGATCTTAGTTTTCTGAATGTTGAGCTGTAAGCCAACTTTTTCACTCTCCTCTTTCACTTTCCTCAAGAGGCTTTTTAGTTCCTCTTCACTTTCTGCCATAAGGGTGGTGTCATCTGCATATCTGAGGTGATTGATATTTCTCCCGGCAATCTTGATTCCAGCTTGTGTTTCTTCCAGTCCAGCCTTTCTCATGATGTACTCTGCATATAAGTTAAATAAGCACGGTGACAATATACAGCCTTGACGTACCCCTTTCCCCATTTGGAACAAATCTGTTGTTCCATGTCCAGTTCTAACTGTTGCTTCCTGACCTGCATACAGATTTCTCAAGAGGCAGGTTAGGTGGTCTGATATTCCCATCACTTTGAGAATTTTCCACAGTTTATTGTGATCCACACAGTCAAAGGCTTTGGCATAGTCAATAAAGCAGAAATAGATGTTTTTCTGGAACTCTCTTGCATTTTCGATGATCCAGCGGATGTTGGCAATTTGATCTCTGGTTCCTCTACCTTTTCTAAAACCAGCTTGAACATCAGGGAGTTCATGGTTCACGTATTGCTGAAGCCTGGCTTGGAGAATTTTGAGCATTACTTTACTAGCGTGTGAGATGAATGCAATTGTGCGGTAGTTGGAGCATTCTTTGGCATTGCCTTTCTTTGGAATTGGAATGAAAACTGACCTTTTCCAGTCCTGTGGCCACTGCTGAGTTTTCCAAACTTGCTGGCATATTGAGTGCAGCACTTTCACAGCATCATCTTTCAGGATTTGAAACAGCTCAACTGGAATTCCATCACCTCCACTAGCTTTGTTCGTAGTGATGCTTTCTAAGGCCCATTTGACTTCACATTCCAAGATGTCTGGCTCTAGATTAGTGATCACATCATCATGATTATCTGGGTCGTGAAGATCTTTTTTGTCCTTTTCATTATAGGGAACTGGAATGCAAAAGTAGGAAGTCAAGAAACACCTGGAGTAACAGGCAAATTTGGCCTTGGAATGCGGAATGAAGCAGGGCAAAGACTAATAGAGTTTTGCCAAGAAAATGCACTGGTCATAGCAAATACCCCCTTACAACAACACAAGAGAAGACTCTACACATGGACATCACCAGATGGTCAACACCGAAATCAAACTGATTGTAGTCTTTGCAGCCAAAGATGGAGAAGCTGTATACAGCGAACAAAAACAAGACCGGGAGCTGACTGTGGATCAGATCATGAACTCCTTATTGCCAAATTCAGACTTAAATTGAAGAAAGTAGGGAAAACTGCTAGACCATTCCAGTATGACCTCAATCAAATCCCTTATGATTATACAGTGGAAGTGAGTAATAGATTTGAGGATCTAGATCTGGTAGATAGAGTGCCTGATGAACTATGGAATGAGATTCGTGACATTGTATAGGAGACAGGGATCAAGACCATCTCCATGGAAAAGAAATGCAAAAAAGCAAAATGGCTGTCTGGGGAGGCCTTACAAATAGCTGTGAAAAGAAGAGAGGTGAAAAGCAAAGGAGAAAAGGAAAGATATAAGCATCTGAATGCAGAGTTCCAAAGAATAGCAAGAAGAGATAAGAAAGCCTTCTTCAGCGGTCAATGCAAAGAAATAGAGGAAAACAACAGAATGGGGAAGACTAGAGATTTCTTCAAAAAAATTAGAGATACCAAGGGAACATTTCATGCAAAGATGGGCTCAATAAAGGACAGAAATGGTCTGGACCTAACAGAAGCAGAAGATATTAAGAAGAGGTGGCAAGAATTCACGGAAGTAGTAGTAGTAGTATGACTGATACACAGCCCTAAAAAGGAATCACGTACTGATGCATGCTGAAACGTGAATGAACTTTGAAAACATCACGTTTAGTAAAAGAAGCCAATCACAAAAGACCACAGATTGTATGAATTTACTTATATGAAATGTCCAGCAATGACTAAAAAAGAGCACACGGTGTAAGCGTGTGAGTGGTTTTATTTGGGACAAAATGAGGACTGTAACCAGGAAGCCAGCACTCAGACAGTCCTGAGAAACTGCTCCAAAGACGTACTGGGGAAAGGTCAATATATGATTTTGGTGCAGGAGGAGTTCACTGCAATCAAGCACTCATCTTGCAAAAGGGTTTCTGCTAGTCACAAGGAGCTGATGTCATCATGAAGGGATTTAGTGCTTTTCTAGACATGAGGAGATGCAAGGACTGGGATCTTGAAATCAGTTCCTGAAAATATCTATCTAAAGACCTGTTCCACCAGTTTCCCTGGAGCACAGTGCCTCATTCTCCTCTCTGAATTCCCTTCCGGGGATGTTGAAGGTCAGCAGCTGCAGCAGTGCAGGGTTCAGTCTCCACACAGGCAGATGACAGGTGCCTTTGGAAAGCGGCCGTTTGTAGTTCACAGCAGCATAGGCAAATGTATACAGAGACAGAGGGTAGATCACTATCTGCCTAAGACCAGGGGGTTGGGGAAATTAGGAAGTGACTGGTCAGGGGTATGAAGGTTCTTGCTGGTGTGATGAAAATGTTCTAAAATGATAGTGGTGATGGCTGCACAATTCTGTGAATATATTGAAAGCCGTTGAATTGTATACATTAAGTGGGTAAATGGTATGATGTGTGATTTATATCTCAATAAAGCTGTTTTTAAAAGCTATTAAAGCTTATAAGTGAATCAAGCAAGGTTGCAGAATATAAGATCAATATACAAAAATCAATGATATTCTATATACAGAAATAAACAAGTGGAAATTGAGATTTTTTTTTAAAAAAGTACCATTTACAGTACCAACAGAAAACATGAAGTAATCAGGAATAAATTTAATGAAAGATGCGCAAGCTTTGTTTGCTACAGACTATAAAACATGGATGAGACAGTGACCCAAATAAATAGATGTGTGATGTTCATGAATCAAAAGACAAAATTAAAACATCATTTTTCCCCAAATTGATCTATATATTGAATAAAATCTCAAAAGAGCCTGAGCAGGTTGGTTTTTTTGTTTTGTTTTGTTCTGTAGAAATTGGCAAGCCAGTTCTAAAATTTATATGGAAAAGCGAAGAACCTAGACAGAACCAAAGTACTGTCCATGAAAAAGACAAAGCTGGTGGACTCACAGTACTTGAATTCAGAGCTTAGTATAAAGCTAAAAAATGAGCTTATATTATTATTTATTATAATTATTTATATGTATGAAAAGGATGGATATACATATATATTTATATAAATGGAATAGAAGAGAGTTCAAAAATAAGCTCTTTCATATAGATGTGCATGTTAAGTCACTTCAGTCATGTCCAATTCTTGGCGACCCTGTGGATTGTAGCCTGTCAGGTTCCTCTGTCCAGGGGATTCTCCAAAGCAAGAATACTGGAGTGGGCTGCCATACCCTTCTTCAAGAGGGCTTTCCAAACCAGGGATCAAACCCACATCTCTTATATCTCTTGCATTGGCAGGCAGGCTGTTTAACACAGTTAATTTTCAACAAAGGTGTTAAGGTAATTCAAAGGAGAAAGAACTATTTCCAACAAATAATTCTGGCACATTTCAACACACCTCTATAAAAAAAGAAAAAAAAATCTTGACTCACACCTCTTGCCACATACAAAATTAACTCAAATGGATCATAGATTTCAATAGAAATCTTTAAACCATAAAACTCCTAGAAAATATAGGAGAAAATATGTGTGACCTTGAGTTAGACAAAGATTTTTTGAATCATATACAAAAGCACAGATCATAAAAGAAAAAAATTAACAAATTGACCTATCAAATTTTAAAACATCTGCACTTCCACAGATACTGTTAAAAGAATGTAAAGTCAAATCAAAGATAGGGAAAAAATATTTTATGCATATATTTGTTAGAGGGTTTTATCTCACAACTCAAGAATGAAGAGCAAACAAACCAATTCAGAAATGGGCAAAACATGAGAAAAGATGCTTCACTAAAAAAGAAATACGAATAGCACACGGGTACATAAAAGTGAAGTGAAGTCACTCAGTCGTGTCCGACTCTTTGCAACCCGTGGACTGTAGCCCACCAAGCTCCTCTGTCCATGGGATTCTCCAGGCAAGAATACTGGAGTGGGTTGCCATTTCCTTCTCCAAGGTACATAAAAAAGACAACATCATTAGCCAATAGAGGAAAGAAAAATTACAACCACAATAAATGATCACTACACATTTATTAGAAGGGATGAACATTTTAAGCTGACAATACCAAGTACTGGTAAGAATGCAAAACAATTGGAACTCTCCTACATTTCTGATGGGTACAGCCATCCTGGAAAAAAATTGTCAGTCTCTTAAAAAGTTTCTATACTTGCCATAACAACTATGCTACACCTAGGTTATCTTCCCAAGAGAATAAAGACAGACCTCCAACAAAGACCTGTACAAAAATAAAAAAAAGTTTATAGCAGCTTTATTCATAGTGCCCCCATCCCAAAAATCTTGATTCCAGCTTGTGCTTCATCCAGCCCAGCATTTCACAGGATGTGCTCTGCATGTAAGTTCGATAAGCAGGGTGACAATATACAGCCTTGATGTACTTCTTTCCCAATTTGGAACCAGTCCATTGTCCCATGTCCAGTTTTAACTGCTGCTTCTTGACTTGTTCATAAAGAAGGACCGTAAAGAAGGCTGAGCACTGAAGAACTGACACTTTCGAACTGTGGTGCTGGAGAAGACTCTTGAGAGTCTCTTGGACAGCAAGGAGATCAAACTAGGCAATCCTAAAGGAAATCAACCCTGAATATTCATTGGAAGGACTGATGCTGAATCTGAAGCTCAAATACTTTGGCCACCTGATGTGAAGAGACGACTCACTGGAAAAGACCCTGATGTTGGGAACGATTGAAGGAGGAGGAGAAGGGGGTGACAGAGGATGAGATGGTTGGTTGTCATCATTGACTCAATAGACATGAGTTTAGCAGACTCCGGGAAACAGAGAAGGACAGGGAAGCCTGGCGTGCTGCAGTCCATGGGGTCACAAAGAGTCGGACACGACTGAGCAACTGGACAACAACAAACAACTGGTGACTATATAAACAAATTAAGGTACATGCAATATGGATGAATTTTAAAAGCATGTGCTAAGTGAAAGATGTCAGACACAGAGGCTACGTACTGTCTGATTCCACTCATATGACTTTCTGGGAAAACCAAAACTATAGAAACAGAAGTCAGTTCACTCACGAGCAGAAGGAACTTCTGGGGGTGAAAGACCTGTTCTCTACCCTGATTATCGTGGTGGTTACCCAAGTGTAACCACAGAACTGTACACTTAAGATATGAATTTTTGTACATAATGTACATATGAATAAGCCTAACCAAAAAAACCTAAACATTATGTACAGGAATTCTACTTTCTCTATAATCACCTCTTCCAATTATATGCTGGATATTTGCCACTCTAAGTATCCTCTTATTTTCAAATGAGGCTAGTGGAAGGATAAGATTTTTGCATTTATAAAAGTGCAAGATACCTCTTTACTTTTCTCTTTTCCTTCACACTTTTCATATTCTTCATCATGTCTGAGTAGAAGTTAATTTATCATGGATTTTGCCGTCCTTATATCAGAATTTTTCTTCCTTGTAAAATTTTGAGGTGGCAAAACGGACATTTGGCTTTTAATTGATCCCACAAGATAAGAATAATTCTCAAATAGACATTTTGTTCAAAGATCAATAGTTTAAATGGAATTAAGTAACTACAAATTAAATACAGTTCTTAAAAGTAATTTTGTTTAATGGTAAAAATGCTGTTCTGCCAAACAATTCTCTAAAGATTGGAATTACAAAAGATAATTGAATCTCTATTATTCTTCTTGGTACTCTTATTCATTTATTTATTTTTTTTTTGGTACTCTTATTTAAATTTGTATAAACATTTATTAGTTCCAAAAGAATAAAATGTTCTTCCTAAAGTTATCTAGCTAATTCCCTTTCTCTTAATATTCATATGAACCATCAGTCTATTTTCCTATTTATTTAAATTTTTGAAACTTATTATTTCAAACAATTATTGCAAACAATTATTTTTCACATAAAAGTAACAGTTTTCAATTATCACTAATTATTGTGCCATTTTACCCTGCAAAAATAAATATATGTGTATTCAGCAACTGATTGAAATAATCTCAATATATAAAGCACAAAAGAATTTTCATCTTGGATTACTTCTAAAATGCTTACTTTTGCTTGAAAATGTTCAAATCTTAGTAATAATCCAAATAACCTGCCTTCTTTGCATTCCTGATGTAGTTACATTGGTTAAATATGATGTCCCTCTCCTGATCACAGGATTATCAATCTTGTACAATTTCAGGGATGTCAAGAATGACACAAAAATAGACGTTTCATTATTTGACCTTTCGAGGGGTGAAGCCCAGTTTAAATAGAGTTTGGCTGAGTTTGGAAGACTGAAACCAAACTTCAGTGCATAACAATGGTTCTCAACTACATGTTCAGTTCAGTTCAGTTGCTCAGTCGTGTCCGACTCTTTATGACCCCATGGACTGCAGCACGCCAGGCCTCCCTGTCCATCACCAACTCCCAGAGTTCACTCAAACTCAAGTCCATCAAGTCAGTGATGCCATCCAACCATCTTATCCTCTGTTGTCGCCTTCTCCTCCTGCCCCCAATCCCTCCCAGCATCAGGGTCTCAACTACATGAGAGTGTCTCTTATAGAAACTCGGCAGGGCAACTGGCTCCAGGCCAGAAATCCTGGAGTGGGTTGCATGCCCTTCTCCAGGGGATTTTCCCGACCCAAGGATCAAACATACTTGTCTTAGGTCTCCTATATTGGCAGGTGGGTTCTTTACCACTAACACCACCTGGGAAGCCCAACATGTTTCATAAATAATATGAATTGAACAGTGAATCCAACAGAGAGGAGAGGGCCAGGGGTAGGGGTGTCAAGCAGAAAGATCAATCAGAAGATACTTGCTAAACCAATTTTAAATTCCCAGGTATCCACACCGGCTCACCTCACCATCACTATATGCCACCTGCCAGTTTTACAGCCAAGAACCAAAGAAAGAAGCCAGTCTTGACATTTATCTGCCTACTGGCAGCCATTCTGCAAACAAACCATTATGAACACATCCTGGTCTACACTTCCTGCTGCCCTTCCCTTTCTCTTCTCCCACCCTGTTCTTGGAACCGCAGCACTTGGGGGAAGCAGGGCTATGGTAGCTAGATTCAGAGAAGGAATAAATCATCAGCGGGCTCATTAGCATGACCTGGGTCATACTCACCCCTTTTAAAATTCAGCAGGACCCAGTGGTCCTTGCCTCACCCCCACCCGCATGTCTTTAGCCTGTCTTTTGTCTGTGGAAAACATTAAAACAAGACCAAATAATTAAGCAGAGTCAAGGACCTTAGTTTCTCTTCAAGAGCGATAGACAATATTTTGAGCCCTGTCCTTTGGGCTGTCTGATAGGGCTTCCCTAACGGCTCAGCAGTAAAGAAACTGCCTGCAATGCAGGAGACGCAGGTTCGACCCCTGAGTTGGGAAGATCCCCTGGAGGAGGGCATGGCAAGCGACTCAAGTATTCTTGCCTGGGAAATCCCACTGACAGAGGAGCCTGGCAGCCTGCTGTCTGTGGGGTCGCGAAAGAGTCAGACATGACTGAAGCGACTGGGCACTCACAAGCACAGGGAGGCTGAAATCCCCACCAGGCGGAGTAAATTAACTATTAATACATGATGACCTGACCATAGCCGTGACCTAAGCTGCCACAGTTCCGAGAACCCACCTTAAATTAAAGGGAACAAACTAACGCTGAAACTATAGACTAACTGTATTTAAAACAATCAAGATGACACAGACCAGACCACTCCATGGCCAATTTCAAGATGACAGTCAGAGCTGACTGTGCTGTTTCTGCATGCAGCCCCCTCCCTCTACCTATAACCCACTGATGGTTAGTGGTAGGCAATCAGTCTTTGAGTAAGAGTCCCTCTCTCCTCCAGGTTGCTGGCCTCAGAAATAAAGCCAACTTTTTATTCCACCAACCTTGTCTCTTTATTGGCTTTAGAGCAACGGGCAGCCAGACCCCCCACTTTCAGTAACACTTTGGCTGGAAGAAAGCAAACAGTGGACTGGTGGCACCAATGACAGCAAGAGCCAAGGAGGGCGCTGTCCCAAAAGGAGATCAAGACTTCCTTGCCCAAAAAAGGAGTATTAATAGATGCCTCCTGTGTGTACTTTCCTCATAACTCATTGACAAAGTGAAGCTGCAGGAGTGCACATCGGGGAGACCTTGTCTAATTGGAGAGTTTCCCTAGGGAAGTGATGTCTGCACTGAGTCCTGAGACAAGAATCTAGACAGATTTAGGGGCCAATGTGCAAGAACACTGAACAAGATGTAACCACAGTAGCAAAGGAAGAGGGACGAGGTCCCTACAACCCTCCAGATACACTTTCCTTCATCCAGTACAGGCCTTCACCACACACACGGGTAGTTTGTCAGTTCAGCATCACCCCCGTTTCTTCTTCCCCCTTCTAACTTTTATTTCTGGAGTCAAAGCTTCCCCACTCTCAGATCATCTTATCTGGGTCCGATGGTGGAGCTTGCTGTGCTTACAGACGCTAGATTTATCTACCTGGCCACAATGATTGATCAAGGGTGGTCACGTGACCAGAGCTGGACCAATCAGAGCTAACCTCAAGGCTTTTGAGAACCTGATTTTTTTTTTTTCCCCACCAGACTTAAACTTGAATGATATTTTTTAGGGCAGAGACATGATTGTATATGATACTATAATGGTAGATATGTCTTTATACATATACATATTCAATGTCAAAACCCATAAAATATAAAGCATCAAGAATGAACCCTAATGTAAACTGCAGACTCTGAGTGATAATGATGTATCAATGTAGATTCATGGATTCTAACAAAGGTACCACTCTGGTGGGGGGTGTTGATAATGGGGAGCTGTACATGTGTAGGGGAGGGAGGTTATGAAAAATCTCTGTACTTTTGCTCAAATTTGGTGGGAACCTAAAACTGCTCTAAAAAATAAAGTCTATTTTTTTTAAAAAAAACCTGAATGGTGTGAGGTCTGGAATGCTTAAAGCCATTTGCCATCATATGGAGTCTGAGAACAAAGCCAACGCTTGGAGAAGAGCCCGGACCAAGATCTGCTTGATGACATTGTTTGGGCTGCTGGGGCCTTCCCAGGCGGCACTAGTGGTAAAGAACCTGCCTGCTAATGCAGGAGATGCAGGAGATATGGGTTCAATCCCTGGATCAGGAAGATTCCCTGGAGAAGGGAATGGCAACCCACTTCAGTCTTCTTGCCTGGAGAATCCCATGGACAGAGGAAGGAACCTGGTGGGTTACAGTTCATTGGGTGGCAAAGAGAAGTACACGGCTGAAGCAACTCAGCACAGCATGTGCAAGCTTCTGGGTCAAGCTCACCTAAAGCCAGCCACTCCCCCTGGACTTCTCAGGAACATCAGCCAATATATTCCATTTTGCTTCAACAAGCTCTTCCCCGTCCCTCCACATACCATCTGCGACAAGGGTCAGAGTTTCTTCTTTTAGAGACCAGCAAGCCTGGCTCCTCTCCCATTTTACTGATAGGAAAACAAAGGTCCAGAGAGGTGGAGAGAATTATCCAAAGTCAAAAGATTATAGATACCAGACCCAAAACTAGAAGTCTAAGGAGCTTTCCACTATGTCTTGAGGCCTGCTGGGGGGTTTAGCATTCAATTAGCAGCTGGTGCCCTTTCTCCTGTCACCCCCAGCCAAGACTGAGAAAAGACTTGATAGTTGTTGCTATCAAGACATTTATCAGTCAGGCAAGAGTTTTTAATTTTGTTTTTCACAAACCTGCTGTATTAATTTCCTTCCCAGTGGTACTAGCGGTAAAGAACCTGCTCGCCAATGCAGGAGATGTTAAGAGATGCAGTTTCAGTCCCTGGGTTGGGAAGATCTCCTGGAGGAAGGCATGGCAACCCACTCCCGTATTCTTGCCTGGAGAATCCCAGGGACAGAGGAGCCCGGCAGGCTACAGTCCATGGGGTCGCAAAGAGTTGGACACCACTGAGGCAACTTAGCATGCACGCAGGTTCTATATTAATTTCCTAATGCTATCATAACAAATCACCACAAACTCAGCAGCTCAAAACAATGGAAATTTACTCTGTCACAGTTCAGCCAGCTGGACGTCCAGCATCAAGGTATCAAGGGTGGGTTCCTTGGGAAGCTCTGGAGAATCTGTTCCATGCTTCTCTCCTGGCTTCCGGCACGCTCCAGCAACTCTTGGAGCATCTTGACTGGTAGCTGCCTCCCTCCACCCTCGCCAGCCTCCACCTCTGCCTTCACATGATCTTCCTCCCTGTGTGTCACCTCTGTCTCCAAACCTCGCTCTTTATAAGAACACCAGTCACAGGGTTTAGAGTCCAACTTAATCCAGTATGAGCCCATTCTAACTGAAATACATCTGTTAAAACCCAATTTCAAGTAAGTTTTTATTCTGAGGTCCTGGGGATGAGTTGGAGGATTGAACTCTAGTCAACCCAGGACGCTTAACTCTGTGCCAAGCATCAAGCTTACATGCCTTGAGGCATAACTGGGGTGAAATGGTGTGTGTGATAATGTGCCCACACCAGACTCATGTCCATTTATTTTTAAATTTTTTATGTTATACTCCATTTTTTAAGGTTATACTCCATTTTCAGTTATTACAAAATACTGGCTATATCTTGTTGATATGCATTGTATATCACTGTACCTCACTGTAGCCTATCTTACGCCCAATCCTTTGTACCTCCCACTCTTCCGCCTCTATATTAACCCCCAGCACACACACTGGTGGACACTAGTTTGCTCTCTGTATCTGTGAAGATGCTTCTTTTATGTTATATTCACTAGTTCACTGTATTTTTTAAATTCCATGTAAAAAGTGATATCATATAGTCTATCTTTCTCTGTCTGGTTTATTTCACTTCATGCCCTCCGAGTCCATCCATGTTGCTGCAAATGGCAAAATTTTTATCTTTTCTGTGTATTTCGTTGTATGTGTGTGTGTGTGTGTCTTCATCTTTAACCATTTATCTGATGGACATATGTAGGTTACTTCTATGACTTGGATACTGTAAACAGAGCTGTTGTGAACACTGAGGTGCATGGATCTTTTCAAGCTAGTATTTTTGGGTTTTTTCGGATACATACTCGGGAATGGAATTGTTGAGTCATATGGTAGTTCTATTTATAGCTTTTCGAGAGCCCTTCATACTGTTTTCCACAGTGGCTGCACCAATTTACATTCCCACCAAGGCGTGCGATGGTCCCCTTTTCTCCACATCCTCACCAACACTCATTATTTGTGTTCTTTTTGAAGATAGGCCTTTGGACATGCGTGAGGTGACATCTCATGGTTGTTTTGATTTGGGTTTCCCTGATAATATTGACAGAAATGGTATGGACCTAACAGAAGCAGAAGATATTAAGAAAAGGTGGCAAGAATACATGAAAGAGCTATACAAAAAGGATCTTAATGACCCGGATAACCACAGTGGTGAGATCGCTAACCCAGAGCCAGACATCCTGGTGTCCGAAGTCAAGTGGGCCTTAGAAGGCATCACTGTGAACAAAGCTAACGGAGGTGAAGAAATTCCAGTTGAGCTACTTCAAATCCTAAAAGATGATGCTATTAAAGTATTGAACTCAATATGCCAGCAAATTTGGAAAACTCAGCAGTGGCCACATGATTGGAAAAGGTCGGTTTTTATTCCAATCCCAAAGAAAGGCAATGCCAAAGAATGTTCAAACTACCACACAATTGCACTCATCTCACATGCTAGCAAAGTAATGCTCAAAATTCTCCAAGCTAGGCTTCAACAGTTTGTGAACCGGGAACTTCCAGATGTTCAGGCTGATTTAGGAAAGGCAGAGGAATCAAAGATCAAATTGTCAACATTGTTGTATCATAGAAAGAGTAAGAGAATTCCAGAAAAAAACATATACTTCTGTTTTATTGACTATGCCAAAGCCTTTGACTGTGTAGATCACAACAAACTGGAAAATTCTTAAAGAGATGGGAATACCAGACCACCTTACTTGCCTCCTGAGAAATCTGTATGCAAGTCAAGAAGCAACAGTTAGAACCAGACATGGAACAATGGACTGGTTCACAATTGAGAAAGGAGTATGACAAAGCTGTACACTGTGACCCTGCTTATTTAACTTATATGCAGAGTACATGATGCAAAATACTGCTCTGGAAGAAGCACAAGCTGGAATCAATATGGCCGGGAGAAATATCAATAACCTCAGATACGCAGATGACACCCTTAGGAACATGACCTTTATGGCAGAAAGCAAAGAAGAACTAAAGAGTATCTTAATGAAAGTGAAAGAGGAAAGAGAGTCAAAAAGCTGGTTTAAAACTCAACATTCAAAAAACAAAGACCATGGCATCCGGTCCCATCACTTCATGGCAAATCGATGGGGAAACAATGGAAACAGTGACAGACTTTATCTTCTTGAACTTCAGAATCACTGCAGATGGTGACTGCAGCCATGAAATTAAATGACACCTGCTCCTTAGAAGAAAAGTTGTGACCCACCTAGACAGCATATTAAAAAGCAGAGACATTACTTTACAGACAAAGGTCTGTCTAGTCAAAGCTATGGTTTTCCCAGTAGTCATGTATGGATGTGAGAGTTGGACCATAAAGAAAGCTGAGCACTGAAGACCTGATGCTTTTGAACTGTGGTGTTAGAGAAGACTCTTGAAAGTCCCTTGAACAGCAAGATGATCAAACCAGTCAATCCTAAAGGAATTCAGTCCTGAATATTCACTGAAAGGACTGATGCTGAAGTTCCAATACTTTGGCCACCTGATGCAAAGAACTGACTCATTGGGAAAGACCCAGATGCTGGGAAAGATTGAAGGCAGGAAGAGAAAGGGATGACAGAGGGTGAGAGGGTTGGATGGCATCACCGTCTCGATGGACATGAGTTTTAGCAAGCTCTGACAGTTGGTGATGGACAGGGCAGCTTGGTGTGCTGCAGTCCATGGGGTGGCAGACTCAGACACTACTGAGCGACCGAACTGATAATTGTCGACCTTGCTCATCTTAGACTCATATTCATTTAACACACACTCCCTGAGCACCTACTATGTCTGAGACTCTGTTAGGTGCTGAAGAATTAAAGGTGCCCAGTGGCACAGCCCCTGTGCTCACGGAGCTCCAGTCCAGGGAAGGAGCTTGGCATCTGCAAGGCTGTCAGCGGTCAGGAGAGTAGTGGCTGTCTCAATTTTTCATAAACTGCCCCTCTCTGGACCTGTTTCCTTCTCTGTAATGTAAGGGGTTTAGAATAGACGATCTCTAACACACTTTAGAGTTCTAATATTCTGAAAACTCTTTTTTTTTAATGTGTTTGAAAATGCTTTGTAAACCGCAAAGTGCTGTACACTCAAAGACAGGCAGTATAACATTCATAGTTAAGTAAGTCAGCTGGCCTGGATTCAAATCCCAGCTCTACTGTCTACAAGCTCCTATGACCTTAGGTGACTTACTTTGTCTCCTTGGATCTCGGTTCCCTCTTCCATAAAATAGGATAATACAGCATCTCAAAAAGTTATCATGAGGCTAGAAGAATTAGTCCATGCAGTATTGAGCCAGGGCATGGCCCAGAACAGGGCCTGATAATGATATACAACTATTAGCTACATGCTTTCTGCCACTGGGACTTTACAATTCATGTGGGAGATGAAACTAACAGGTGAAAAAGTTAGAGAAAAAGATCCAATAGTGGGTCAACCAGAGGGCTCTTGAGACAGCTCGGCAAGTTCCCTGAGGGTTGGGGCAGTGAGGCCTAAGGCACATATCTGCCCCTCAACAAACTGCAGGACAGAGGGCAGTAATGCCAAGGTCACCCCATAGGACCAATGACCCAGGAGACCAACCGGGAAACCAGGCTCCGAGAACTGAGCGCATGCAATGGAATAAACTTCAGCTCAGCGATCAGACTAGTCTGGGTTTAAATCTGACTCTTCCCTCCTCACCGGGTGACCTTGGGTTAGTGACCCCTCATGTCTGGGATCTCACTTTCCTCATCTGTAAAACAGAGATTAAAACAAGAGAGTGTCCCTCGCAGCCTTGTTGCAAGGACTGCCATGTTGTACATGGAAAATCCTGGCATGGGGCCGCCTCCAATAAGGGTTAAGTGTTACTAAAACACCCTCCACCGGGCAGGACTGGTCCTGCCACTCACTCCCACAGGTTCGCACCTAACCTGGGGAATCATCACTCTGGCTTGGGGATTACTCGGGTGTGTGTTACAGGAGCTTTGGGAAGTAATGCTTTTGGCTATCCTAGATCTCAAAAAAACCCGAAAAGGCCTGCACGATCTCAAAGTAAGTGCTTCCCAGAAGCCAGACTCTAGCATAAAGGTGCTGTCTCTGATAGATGTTATCATTACAGAGAACCAGCTCTTGCTAATCCTCAACTCTCCTCTCTCGTCTACAGAACACCCTCTCCCACACTGGAACTTCTTTGCTAACAGCCCTTCGTCCCCTGGCCATGCATCTCACGCTTTGGGATTTAGGCGGCTCTGCCACTCCTAATCCCCGTCTAGCAAACGAGCCCTGCTTTGGAATTCTCTAGCTGGCCTCCAGCTCTGCAGCTTGTATTCACTCCCTGATAATTGTATCCCCTCCCTTGCAGCTTCAGACCCAGTACCACCCAACCCCAGGCTTTACTGGAATCTTAGACATGAGTTCCAACAATAAAGAGTTACCTGATACAGCTTGTAAGGCAGGAAGAGACGACCCCGACCTTGCTGCAAGGGTGCACTGACAGGGGCTTATTCATCTCCTGCAATAAAGAGTAGGCGGTGCAGAGCTGGATGGTGGCTCCTGCAAGCTCTAAGGGACTCGGGCAGGCTCTCCCCACACTTCTGCTCTGCCATCCTTTGCTTTCCTCGTATCTCTTGTCTCATGGTTACAAGGTGGCTGCTGCCCATCCAGACCACATGTCTGCATTATAGACAGAACATGTAAGAAAAAGAAGCAATAAAGACTACTTATATAAAAAAGCAAAGGCTTCTCCAGAAATGCTCAGCTTATAACTCTTTGGTAAAAAGTATGTCACATGACCACATCTAGCTGCAAGGAGGTGTAGTGAATCAGTATTTTTAGGTAGACACATTGACATACAAATAAAATATGGGTAATGTTAGTAAGAAAGAAGGTTAAGTTAATAGAGGGTGAACCAGGGGTCAGCAAACTACACCAGTGAGCCAATCCAGTCCATGGCCTATTTTTATAAAGTTTTATTGAAACATAGCAGCACCTGTTTGTTACAACACTACAATAGCAGTGTTGAATAGTTGTGGCAAAGACCATATAATCCACTGAGTCTAAAATGTTTACTCTCTGGTCCTTTACAGAAAATATTTGCCAACTCCTGGGGTGGGCAATGAGTACCAGCAAAGGAAAGGCTCCCCCCCGCCCCGCGCCCGGAACACTCTAAAGAACATTCCAATCATGAAAAAAAATCAGAACTTTTTTCTTCTCTGTTTACATTATTTTACAGTTTAGGACTGCAGCCATGAAATTAAAAGACGCTTACTCCTTGGAAGAAAAGTTATGACCAACCTAGTAGCATATTCAAAAGCAGAGACATTACTTTGCCGACTAAGGTCCATCTAGTCAAGGCTATGGTTTTTCCTGTGGTCTTGTATGGATGTGAGAGTTGGACTGTGAAGAAGGCTGAGCGCCGAAGAATTGATGCCTTTGAACTGTGGTGCTGGAGAAGACTCTTGAGAGTCCCTTGGACTGCAAGGAGATCCAACCAGTCCATTCTGAAGGAGATCAACCCTGGGATTTCTTTGGAAGGAATGATGCTAAAGCTGAAGCTCCAGTAGTTTGGACACCTCATGGGAAGAGTTGACTCATTGGAAAAGACTCTGATGCTGGGAGGGATTGAGGGCAGGAGGAGAAGGGGACAACCCAGGATGAGATGGCTGGATGGCATCACGGAATCGATGGATGTGAGTCTGAGTGAACTCTGGGAGATGGTGATGGACAGGGAGGCCTGGTGTGCTGCGATTCATGGGGTTGCAAAGAGTCGGACACGACTGAGCGACTGAACTGAACTGAACAGTTTAGGACAGATTTTTGTTTTGAATCACACACAGGGTGAATGGGAAGCCTTTTAAGCTTTTCAGGGCATCGAGCCACAGGTCTTAAATCAGGTATCTCTAGTGGTGGTGTGACTTCCACTCATTCCACAAAGAGGTTGAAAGTCAAAAGTGAAGTCGCTCAGTCATGTCCAACTCTTTGCGACCCTATGGACTGTAGCCTACCAGGCTTCTCCATCCATGGGATTTTCCAGGCAAGAACACTGGAGTGGGTTGCCATTTCCTTCTCCAGGAGATCTTCCCAACCCAGGGATCGAACCCGGGTCTCCTGCACTGTAGGCAGACGCTTTACTATCTGAGCCACCAGGGAAGTAGTGCTGAGTAGCTACTGTGGTGGGAATTGTGTCAGGTCCTAGATAGGGACAGGATGGATGGATGAATGGATAGATGATAAAGGAAGAGAGAGAAAAAGCAAGAGAGGGATCTGACTCACAATGCCATGCCTTCTTAATTTTGCCCAAAAAGAAAAGTGGAAGTGTTAGTTTCTCAGTTGTGTTGACTCTTCGACCCCGTGGACTGTAGCCCAGCAGGCTCCTCTGTCCATGGGATTCTCCAGGCAAGAACACTGGAGTGGGTTGCCATTCCCTTCACCAGGGGATCTTCCCGACCCAGGGATCGAACCCAGGTCTCCTGCATTGCAGGCAGATTCCTTACTGTCTAAGCCCCCAGGGAAGCCCCAATTTTGTCTAGAGAATACATATATCTGAGGAGAAAGGAGTATAGACTACGGTCAGTATGTGGGTAAAGGCCCAATTGCTGTAACAAAGAGATCCCTTCATAACGCCATCAGGGTTTCAGGGATGTAAGTTGATGCCCCTCTCCGAGAACAGTCTCAAAGCAGTCAGGGCAGGTTGGCAGGTGGCTCCACTCCACACAATCAGAAACCCTGGCTCTTTCCATCACCCTTCTCCAACAGCCTCTAAAAATTGACCTCATCTCCATGGTAACAGCTGGGTGATAGGCACATTTAGGTCTCGGGTTATAGGAAGAGAGGGAGAGAACACGGAGGAGCGCCCACCTCACCTTTTAAGGCCTAGACTTGGAACATACAACGCATCACCTCCATTCCCGATCCGCAAAGTCACGTGGTGGTTTACCTCCCCACAAGGGAGCCTGGGAAATGTGCCATCTGGCTAGGCAACCATACAATTATCTTGGACAAATGGGAAATGAATTTTGGTGGAAAATCAGTAATGTCTACCACATACAACTGGTTCAGGAGTCCTTGCTGAACTCAGGCTTGAGACAGTCAATACCTGTGTGTTCCCAGGAGCACTCAGGCCCTCCTGGTACCAGGCCACTGCCCCCTCATCCCTGGGAGGTTAGTTCTGTTCACCCTGTCTGGTAGGTGTTGTCTCCTTCTGACATCATTAGTGGCTCCCAGTCAAGGTTAAGAAAATAGGACCACACCCATTAATGTCCAACTGCCACATCAATGACCTTATGACCCGCCTCATACCAAGTTCACACCCTGGATAATTATTCTTGACAAAACCTAAAACTTCACCCTTTATAAACAGATTAAACAATTAACATTCCTTAAAAACAACTTTGAGTGCCCCAACCCAGGAACAAGAGACTTTATTGACCTCTCTCCCCTTCCCTCTCTTTTTCCTCTCCTTAACCCTTCCTATCCTTCCCTGTTTTCCTAGTCCCCCAGTCCTGGACACAGGAATCTGGTCAAAGGGCCCTCAGCCTTCAAGATTGGATCAGTCTTCAGGATTGGAGACTGATCACCTCCTCTTGGCAGAGAACTCGAATTCTGGTTCTGGTCTGATTTCTGGTAGGGCCAAGTTCCAGTCCTACCTTCTCTGGAGGCCCAGGGAAAAGTCCCATAACGCCTGGGTATCTGTAGGTGGCAGGAGATGTCTATAAGGCCACCCCTTTCACCCCCCTCGCCCGCCTCCTCCCCCTTCTTCTTTCAGCCTGGCTTCCTTTCCTCCCTTGAAATCTTTGATGTTAGTACTTGGATCTGAAGTTCTGTGTCTCTATAGGAGGTTTTCTGAGAGACTGTATTCTTGTATTTAAGGGCTTCCCTGGTGGTGCAGAGGTTAATGCGTCTGCCTGCAATATGGGAGACCTGGGTTCCATCCCTGGGTCAGGAAGATCCCCTGGAGAAGGAAATGGCAACCCACTCCAGTATTCTTGCCTGGAGAATCCCATGGACGGAGGAGCTTGGTGGGCTACAGTCCACTGGTCGCAAAGAATCGGACACGACTGAGTGAGTTCACTTTCACTTTCAAAAACAACTCAAAAGCAGTTTGCACAAAGTGCACAGCTCCTAAGGCCTTAGATCGCTATGAAACATCCCCACTGCTCCTTTCCCTGTGAAAAGCTAAGAGGATTGGGCTCTGTGAGACTTACAGTACTGGCCTATCACAACCTTAATCAAGGGAGTGCAGACAACGGTGGAATTTCAGATACAGTGTCCGGGGAGGGATTCGTCACAGGGATACGCCTTGGTCTCCTGGCCTCCGGAGAGCCCAGACTGTGCCCCAAATATCCAGTGTAGACTGTCCCTGGGTCTCTCTCTGTGAAGTGCATTGGGCCTATATAGATCATATATTTCTGCTCTAGGGGATCCAGGTGACAGCACATTCATCAGATAAATAATTAATATTCCTGTTAACCTGCCATGTACAGATGTGAGAGTTGGACTGTAATGACAGCTGAGTGCCGAAGAATTGATGCTTTTGAACTGTGGTGTTGGAGAAGACTCTTGAGAGTCTCTTGGACTGAAAGAGATCCAACCAGTCAATCCTAAAGGAAATCAGTCCTGAATATTCATTGGAAGAACTGACCCTGAAGCTGAAACTCCAATACTTTGGCCACCTGATGCGAAAAACTGACTCATTGGAAAAGACCCTGATGCTGGGAAAGATTGAAGGTGGGAGAAGGGGACCACAGAGGATGAGATGGTTGGATGGCATCACCGACTCGACGGACACGAGTTTGAGTAGGCTCCGTGAGTTGGTGATGGACAGGGAAGCCTGGCATGGTACAGTCCATGGGGTTGCAGAGTCGGACAGGACTGAGCAACTGAACTGAACCTGCCAAGCGGAAGGGCCCTTCCAGGAAACCACGGCCTCTCAGAGACAAGTTTGCCCTGTGTGTCACTAAAGTATTTGTCATAGTGAAATATCAGGCATAAGAGAGAAGAGCAGGTTTAGGGGCTGTTCTTCACAAACTGAAACCCACACCCTTTAATGTTTGGCCCTGGAGTGAGACTCTCCAAGTCAGAGGACCAGCTCAGTCCCTTTAAGCCTTTCCTTCCCCCAAAGGGTAATTTGATCCACAAGGTGACAAGGTGATCAAATGGTATATCCTCCACCTAGAGACCTGCCCATAACTAGGAAGTAGGAAGTCTCATTTCAGGAGGAAGAGAGCAGGCCTGGGGCAGAACTCACCCTGGGGGTCTGCACTGGCTGGGGCTGTTTGTGGGTGCTTATTCCATTGCAACCCCTCCAGTTCCCATAGCCCGCCATGGGCTCTTTGAAACACTGGTGAGGGCTTATGCAGTTAGCAAGTAAGACTCTGAATGTACTCCATAGGTTTTACCTTTTTATTATTGAAATTTTCAAATGTACATAGAAGTAAGGAGACTCTTGTAACTTCCATGTACCCAAGGCTAACTTCAACAATTGCCTGTCTCGTTTCTATCAACCTTTGGGGTTTTCTTGCGGGGAAGCAGGGTGGTCTTGAGAATTCTAAGTATTTTCAAGTAAATCTCAGACTTCTCATTCACAAATCAAAAGGGACTAATCAAATGGTGTTTGAAATATTACAAACAAATAGCACTCTTTACTTTCAACCATATCAGCTAGGAGGTTGAGACCCACTGGCAAAGTCCAGCCTCCTAGTTAAGGACGGTAACTCTGGAGAAGTGAGCTACCCAACGTTAGCGGCTAGAGCGGGAACCAGGAAAAGTCGGTCCTCCCGGCTGCCTGGTGAGTGATGGCCCAGGCTGGCGACCATTTCCCAGGCCCCATCCCTGGGAGGGGGAGGGGGACCTTCCACTAACCGCCGGACTGACGGCGGGAAGAATCTCGGCTGTTCCCCCAACACATTTCTGGAAGCACAGGCCGGCAGCCGGTCGAATGCAGCGGGGTACTGGGACCTGCAAACCGCGGTAACTGGAGTGGTGGGGGATCCCGGGCGGGATACCCGGGTCTGGGGTGGCCTTGGAAAGAGAAGGGGACCTGCTTCCACGACTGGCGGGATAACTCGCAGCCAAGATTAGGCTGCGGCCTGGGTCGCCCTGCGGCCGACCCAATTCCACGTGGGGAGCTGGCTGGCGAAGCTGGCACGGCGCCCACGCCAGGGGCTGGGAGCAGGAAGTTATCTCCCGCGGGCCCGGCCCTGGGCGCGGCGCGGCAGGTGCAGCGCCAGGCGACGTGGGCAGGCGGCCAGTGCAGAGGAGGTGAGCGCCGGGGTCGCCTCCCGGCTAGGGACAGCCAGCCCTGGGCCAGGAGCTTGCGGCTGGGTCCGGCCTGGGCAGGGTGAGGGGGCTTTCGGGGAGGGGGAGTGGGGTAATGCCTTGAGGGTTGGATCGGGCCACCTGGAGGGCCTCGAATCTGGGGTGGGGGCTTTGCTGGGGGGTGGGTTTCAGGCTCGGGAGAGGGCTGAGGGCTGTAAAAGTAGGGAGAAGGAGGCCATTGCGACAAGGTATCGGAAGTGTGAGCGCGGCTAGGTGGAGGGATGCGGCGGGGCCACGGTTCTCTGGACCCCGGGGGACTCAGGGTGGCGCCAGGGCTCCGGGGACGCGGTCCTGCCCGGATGAGGGGCAAGATGGCCCTGTAGATGAGCTGAGTCGGAGGGAGTTAAGCCTCTCGAGGAGACGGAGCAGGGAGGGAGGGCTTGCTGGAAGGGGGCCGAGGCTCTAGCACCCACAGGACCCTTCCGCGGCTACCGAGATCCAACACCCAGCACCACCAGCTGCGGGCGGGCAGCGCCCACGGGCTGCCAGCGGCCCGCCGCGAGCCAGATTCGGAAGGCCAATTCTCCGAGGCTGTGGCTTTAAGGGCGATAACTGCGCGCGGGCTCTTTAAGGAGGGTGTTGGGGGCGTGTCAGGAAATGAGTCCTGGTCCCGCCTCTCCCGGGGGAGGGGCCTCGGACGTCTGGAGGCTTCGGGGCAGAGTGGAAGGCTGGAGCCTGGGGAGACCGCGCGCCGTGGGCTTGTACCGGTTCAGTCCACTGCGGGTCCAGAGGACCCGAGCCCTGAGCGCCCCTGACCTCGCCTGCACCCTCTTTGCAAACTCCACCACACCTTCCTTTCAGCTCCTTGCATGACTCCCCCTTCTCGCCCTGCAAACCTTTTCTCTCCCATAGCAGCCCATGCCTGTTTCTCTCTGCACCTCTTCTTCACGCTGTCCCCCGCCCTTTTGAAGCCCCTTCGCCCTGCGTTTCTCTTGCTCCCCCTTTCTCCTTCCATTCCTGCCCTCCCCCACTTCCCGCTGGTTTCCTGCCTGCTCGGTTCCAGCCCCTTCTGCCCTAACTTGTCATTTCCGTCCAGCCTTAGCCTATCGGGCACCTTTCCCCTATCGTGTCTGATGAGCCCCCTGAGGGTGGGAGCAGGTGGTGGAGCTCACCCCAAATCAGAACCTCTCCATCTGAGAGAAGAGTGGGAGGCCTCCAGGCCACCCGCCATGTGACAGTTGAGGACTTCAGCTTGCAGAAAGCAGATGTGAGCTCGCTGCCCTGTACTCCAGGAAATCAGTCTGGCTGTGAGCTGACCCAGCTCCTCTGCTACCATGAACAGGGCCTCTCTGAAGCGGTCAAAAATCCTGCACATGGCACTGATGGGGACTTCCGACCCCCCCGGAGAGGCAGAGGCCAGCCAGGAGAAGCCCTTTGTGCTGCGGGCACTGCAGATCGCCCTGGTCGTCTCTCTCTACTGGGTCACGTCCATCTCCATGGTGTTCCTTAACAAGTACCTGCTGGATAGCCCCTCCCTGCGGCTGGACACCCCCATCTTCGTCACCTTCTACCAGTGCCTGGTGACCGTGCTGCTGTGCAGGGGCCTCAGCTCCCTGGCCACCTGCTGCCCTGGTACCGTGGACTTCCCCGCCCTGCATCTGGACCTCAAGGTGGCCCGCAGCGTCCTGCCCCTGTCGGTGGTCTTCATTGGCATGATCACCTTCAATAACCTCTGCCTCAAGTATGTGGGTGTGGCCTTCTACAACGTGGGTCGCTCACTCACCACCGTCTTCAATGTGCTGCTCTCCTACCTGCTGCTCAAGCAAACCACCTCCTTCTATGCCCTGCTCACCTGCAGCGTCATCATCGGTGAGTGGCCAGCCAGCGACACAGGGAGTGGGGATTGGGGGAGGATGGGAGCTGAAACCCTAAAGAACAACCCTGTCAAACATCTTTGGGCTTTATCTGCCCCGGCTCCCTTGTTTTGACCATCATATGAAGAAGAGCCTGGGGTCCAGAGAGGGCAAGTAACTTTCTGGAGGTCACCCAGCAAGCTAGGGACCTAATCAGGGTCCTTCAGACAAGATGGGATTACAATCTATACTTCATACAGGGAAAACCAAGGCACAGAGAGGTTAAGTGATTTGTCAAAGATCACATAGCTAGTAAGTGGTAGAGATGGGATGTGATCTGAAGTAATCTGGCTTCTTACACTTGACCACTGTACTCTCTTGCTTCTCAAGAGTTTGAGGGTCCTGACTTCTCATCCAGTGCTCTTTCTAGAGGACATTGCATCTTTTAATAAATATATGTGTACCATCATCCTCTGACCTTGCAGGCTTACAATAATGCCTGAGACGGTGGCAAGAGATATGCTTTGAGATTACTTAGCTGTCTTCCCAGACTTGACCCTCAGAAAATAAAAATTATTAATGGGGACATTGTGTTGATTATTTGCATACAGCATCTCCTATGTTCCCCAGAGGTTCCCTGAATGGTATTATCATCACCATGACCGACTACATACACACAAAGAAACTGACACCAGACAGGTTAAGTCACTTCCAAGGCCCCACAGCTAGGAAGTATCCAGCCTGGGATGGATTCTCAAACTGGCTGGCCCCCCAGGCCTGTATTTCTAATCACTCCGCTCTGTTCTTGTCCCCTAGAGCAGCAGCCCCCAGCCTTTACGGCGCCAGGGACCAGTTTCGTGGAAGACAGTTTTTCCACGGACTTGGGAGTGGGGGGATGGTTTCAGGATAATTCATGCCCATTACATTTATTGCACATTTTATTTCTAATCTAACGCTACCGTTGATCTGACAGGACATACTGGTCCACGGCCTGGAGGTTGGGGACCCTGCCCTAGAGGTTAGAACTGTGCCATCTAGTTCAGTAGCCACTGACCACATGTGTCTATTTCCATTCAAATTCAGTGAAATTTTTAAAATTCAGCTACTCAGTTGTGAGCTGATTCTGTAGCCGCATTTCAAGTGCTCAGTCACCACATGTGGCCAGTGGCTGTTGTACTGGACGACACAGAGGGTAGATCATTACCATCATCACAAAGTGTTTCATTGCAGCCCGTTAGGTAGGAGCACCCCCAGCTTCCCACCCCCTCAGAGTCCTCCTGAGGCTCAGTCTTCCAGGAACATAATCTTTCTTTGAACCTGTTCAGGTTCTTCCTGGTTCTGCAGACTTCATCTTGGTTGACCTACATTGTCTTGGTTAGCATCTGAGTCCCCAGGCTCAGTTGCACCAGTGGTGGGGAGGGGCCCATCCCATGCCACCTGTCCTAGAAAATGTTTTCCTCGTTGAGCCACTGTGGACCTAGGCCTGCCCAGTCTCAGTTCAAGGTGGGAGAGAGAAGGGCAGAGGTTGGAGTGAGGGCAGCTGCCAAGACCCCTGGCAGCTCCGTCTCAGCAGCTCCCATTTCCTCCCCCAGGGACTCGGTATGGACTCCCAGGCCTCACTTAGACAAATGCCCCAGGGATCTCCACTTCAGCCCCGCTGACTTTATGGAGTTGGGGGTGTGAGGAGAAAGAGAGGGACTTCCTGATTGGCTAATTTACATGCAGGCCGGTGAAGTCTTTAGGGAAACTAGGCTCGAGTCAGAAAAGTAATCAGCATAGTGCATGGTGAGACAGCTTCTGGGAAAGTGCATTCACATCTGCTTTGGGACAGGCGCCCAGGAGGTAGTGCTGTCTGCTGGCCCAGCGCCTGGGCCTCCTCTCCTCTCCGCAGTGTTGCCCCACCCCCCCACGCCTGGTCCTCCTTGTGAGGGAACCTGGGTCTCAGGTGACTCTCCAGGCCCCCTCCTCCTCCCATCCTTGTGCCCTCCCCCTCCCTTCCTTGGACGATATCATTCATTGCTCCCTCTTGGCTGAGATTCCCTCTGGGGTCTGGAATTTTAAAAGGGGCAGTCCCTCCCTCTTCTGGACTCAAAAGGTAACCAGCAGGAGGGCTGGGGGCCCTCTGGCTATGCCCCCAGAACCAGGCTGGGGGTACCTGTTTGCAAAGGTTCTGCCGAGAAAGAGAACACTGCCCACGTGCTTACAGCCCAGTCTTATCTCCTCTGATCCTCAAGACCACCTCCAGAACAACCTATGTGCATTCACTCAGCAGATATTACTCACTGGCCAAGCATGCGCCCAGAGCTCTGGGGATGCAGATTCTGAAAAGGTAGACGCAGGTCCTACGCTTGCCTAGCAGTCAGGGAGTTATGCCATGACTCGGACATAAAAGGTGCTGCAGAAAGCCTGGCAGGGGTGGAGATGGGGAGAGAGAAGAGCCG